>NC_067169.1:31339283-31991783 GCF_903995435.1 Acomys russatus
TGTGTCAGTATGGGACCATCATTTAGCTGTATATGTGTTTAATCCAATTCATTGTTCCATGCTTCCTTTTAACTTTATAAAGCATCCCATGCATTTCCTTTTCCTATGATTTCCCATCCTTGCTCCCTAGATTATATTTCCACTTTAGAGGGTTGGGCAAGTTTCTGCTAAGAAAATTCAAGGTGAAAAAAACAATATAAAGATGATCATAGTTTAAAATGATATTATTATTATATATTCATCGTACAATATTATGGGTTTCATCACTGAAGGTAATTTTTAACGAACTTCATAGAATCTTCCTTAGCATAATCCAAAAATTAGTTCCATTGGAATCCCCTGGCATGCCTATTGAAAACACAGTACACTGTCCAGACCATATAGAGTATTAGAGAGAGGCTTAGGAATGCATACTAAGTAAGATTTTGAAGCTCACATACAGTTTAAGTGCAATGGATCTGTCAGAGGTTGAGATGGGGGCGGGTCAGGGGAAGGAGAGAGGAGGAAGAGGAGGAGAAAGAGGGGAAGAGTTGACAGTGATGTAGTTCACACTCTCGATGGCATCTTGGCCTACTCATTACTTTGCACTGAGGTACAATGGGAGGTCCTCAGAAGCAAGGTCTTACTTCTCCTGCCATCCTCCTCTCTCTTCTCTTTCACTCAGAGCATTCCATAGGAACTAGAGCTCTTCTCTGAGAAACATGGAGCTTCATTTCACAGTAACAAACTGGAGACATATATAAACACTCTGGAAAAGTGAGGCAGTTTATTTCACAACTTTGCATAGCCTGGTGCCTGTCCAGCATGGCAAGCATGCTGATTGAGCACACGGAACAGTTTTTGTTATCCTAACACAGCTACCTTTCTCCAATTCCTTATTGGCTGAATGAGCTGGTTAGTTTTTATGTCAACCTGACACAAGCTTGGGCCATCTGGAAAGAGAAAACTTCAATTGAGAAAATATCCACCACCAGATTGGCCCCTGGTGTGTTTTTTTAAAAATTAGTGATGGATATGACTGCTCATCTCTCTGTGGGCAGTCCCACTTTTGCACTGAACAAGCCATGAGAAATAATTGATTAGGCAGAACTCCCCCATGGCCTCTGTATCAGCTTCTGCCTCCAGGTTCCTTCCCTGACTTCCCTAGATGGTGGACAACCTGGAAGAGCAAGATGAAACAAAACCTTTTCCTCCTCAAGCCTCCTACAGTCTTGATATTTTATCACAGCAAGAAACAAAATACCTAAATACTAAGGAAGCAGGAGTGCATAATCTTACACATCATATAGGTCACTCTGCTACTTACATTTGTTGATTTTTCACCAACAACCATGAGTGGGGTCAAATCTACATTTTGTATCTTGTTTATTTTAAAGCTCATCAAGCCCATGACTTTGCCACATCAGTATGTTATTAGGCAAGCTTGGCTGTTAGTAATTTTCTAGTTTCTGGGAGACAGGAGTATCTAGACTATAAGGATTTGAGTGAGGATATTACCTTAGTGGGCTTGCCTACAGGGACTCAATGTTTTCTGATCATCTGTAATTGGACTTAAGCTGACTCAAGCTTCTTTCATTTTGCAAATGAACTATCACATTTTATTCCTTACATCTTCTCCCTCAAAGCAATCCATAAAACTAGCAAGGATTATTCTCTGATCTATCCCTCCTTAAAATAAGTCCTAGGATGCTCATTCCAGAATGATTCCACTCTGTACTCAGGAGAAGAAATACTGCACTGAAAGACCAAATGGGACCAGAAGCACACAAGTCTTGCTGCATTCTCTACCTCTACCTCACCAATGTATTTACTTTAGATCATCCTCTTTCTGCTCAGTTAGTTTCTCCACAACTATCTATTTTCCTCATGAGACTCAGCATAAAAACACAGTATCCTCTGGGTCTTCAGGTATCCATTTCTGAAGGCTGCTGGATCATCCTAAGTGTTCTTGGATAACCTTTCACTTTTCTCTTGATAACTTATTTTGCCAGGAGTGCTGGTGTAATCCTTTTTATGGGTGAGAAAGGGGTTTTACCGTTTTATCCCTATGACTCTCTGTTGACCACTGTGCTCTGTCACCTTCAAGATAAGTGAGTTTCACTTCATCTTGGTAACAACTTTAGCATACAGTCTTTTCTCTGAGGATACTAAAGAGGTTAGGAAAGCTACTCCAGGTGGTTAGACATGTATGTCTAGAACTCATATATTTTAACACCGGATGTCTTGGTACTCTTTTCAAGACTTTATCTTCTAGTTGGCTTTCCTGAGGGTAAACTATTCTATTAAAGGATTCTTTCTTCCATTTCATGTATCCCCTGTTTTTGTTCTTTCCTCAGAAAGAATTGAGATCTGTCAGCATCCTGAGAGCCACTCTAGCTCATCACTTTAGCCATATATCCTTACTTTTACTTAGTAGTCAGCACCACTAAACATACTATTTAGGCTGTTGTCTCACAGGTGTGGGTTGCAATAATTTCGAATTGTTAAGGGGAGGGTGAAAGGATAATATATAAAGCAAATTTTGAAACATGTTTTCTTTAACTCATTAATAAACTGGGAACCAGAAAAGAAAGCATGATGAATACATAGGGAAAAGCAAAGAACTGTAAACAGTGATGGTGAATAAATTTTCAAAAACCAATCTAGTTGTTTAGCAATAACAAATTACCTCACACCAGATACAAAGGCTTGCAATTCTTTAGGCAATAATGAGATGGTGTCAGTTTTCTACTAATTAACTTCTGTCTCTTTTTCAGGATCACAGAGCATCCTAGGGAAAGGCAAAGCTTTCCCCCACCCCATTGATAACCCTTAGAGATCTCCATGCCGAGTGAATATTCAGTAATTTATTTTGCACATATCAAAGTCCTAGGTTTGTGTTTATTTTTACTCTCTTTTTCTATCTCTTATAGATCAACATCATCTCCAAGGATACTCATAATCACAAAGTTAGGTGGGCCTCATTAGCTTTGGCCTAATTTATGTACATGGGTGCAGTAAGTATTTTTTTTTACCACCTAGGGACATCTTAAATGGTTAGAGTTCACATAAGGAAACTCAGATTTCAAAGCTTCTATGCTTTGTAAATTTAAGTCTAGGAAAACCAAGCTTAGGAAACACTGCACCAAATTTCACTTACTCTATGTATTTCTCTTCAAAGTCACCCACCTCTCTGAGCTCCAAATGTACCAAGGTTCCTGTCTTGCACCATTTGAAGTCTTCCAGAAGGACTTGTGAAACCTTAGCCTCAGAAGTCAAACCACTGAGTTCTATGAGTGTGTTGGGTCATACTTGATTTAATAAGCACAGGGTTCAAATAGAACAGACCAGGCAAGATCATGGTAATATAATTGTTCCTTTTAAGTATATTCTCATTATTAAAAGAAGATAAATTCTTTTTCTTTTCCTTTTGAGAACTTCATACATAGCATTGTACGTCCATCACTCCCACATATCCCCCCTCCTTCAAATTCATACCATGTTCCCCTTCCCAAACCTACGTTGTCTTCTTTGATTACTATTGCTATATGTATATATGTATGCATGCACATATAAACTACTGACTCTATTCAGCTTTACTTATATGTACACTTGCCCAGGGCTGACTACATGGGATTGGTAACCCATGTAGGAGATTGTTCATGGAGGAAAATAATTCTTCCTCCATCAACAGTCATTGAGCACCTACCTGTAGCTCTTCATCTAGGGGTGGGATCATGTCTTATCCTTATCAGCATGTCACCGGTGTTGTCATTGTGGTTCAGGAAAACATACTGTTGAGATTTCATGGGTACATTTTTCCTGTCATGCCTAGAGGACACTTTCTGGTCACAACTATCCTGGGCATCTGTATTTGTGGTGGCAATCATTTCACCCCCTCTTTGTCCATTTTCCTGGAACCTTTAAGGTTCACAACAGATATATCAGTTGGAGTTGAGGATGCAAGAGTATCTTATTCTCTACATTTTGACTAGTTGTGATCTCTAAAGAAAGACTACGTCTTAATGAATCTATGAAAATAATGGTGTTGCCAAAAAGGATAAGGATGACAGAGATTTAGATCTCAGTGGGACAATGTTGGAGAAAGAAAAGTAGTAAGCACCAGGATAATGTGAAATATTGTGGATACTATAATGTCTGTTACTTGATAAAGATGTGAGACAGAAACAGGATAAACTGGTGCAATGAAATGTTACTCAGAAATTCGAAGAAGTGAAATAAAAATACATTTATAGCATGTATGAACCCTGAAATGTATGAACACATATGAAAACATGACACTATTTAATGACATGTCATAAGATTTATATCACAAGTTTCATTGCTCCATTTATATGCAACATCCAAAATAGTCACATCTATGTGGACGAGAGTGGATTAGTGATAGCCATGAACTGAGTAACCTCAGTTCCCAGGGATTAGAGGGAATGCTAATGACTAGAGGAGTCTTTTCCCATTGATAAGATGTTCTAAAATTGACATTGACTTGGGTATATTTCAATATACAAAAAGCATTGCACTATAAACTTTAAATGAGTGGCTTATATCATATGTAAATTTCATCTTTATAAAGCTGTTTTATGTAGCTGGGCTGTGGTGCATGCCTTTAATCCCAGGAGTCAGGGAGGCAGAGGCAGGCAGATCTTCATGAGTTCGCAGTCAGCCTGGTCTACAAAGGGAGTCCAGTACAGGCAGAGCTATACAGAGAAACCCTGTGTAGAAAAAGCCAAAAAAGAAAAAAAAAAAAAGCTGTTCTATATAAGGAGCTTAAATACAAAGTCTTGGTACAGGAACACTTGCCCATACTTCTAGTGCTTGGGAGACTGCAGCAGAGGATCACAAGTTCAAGACTAGCCTGTGTTACATAGTTGAAACTGAGAGACAGACAGACAGACATGTCAAGGGTATGTAATGTATAAAAAAGTGGACATTAAAATTATGTTATTCCAACATATTAAAACAAAAAGTCATGATAAAATGTCTTTCATCAACTCACATACTCATTTTTTCTTTGTGTGTGTACACATATAAACACATATGTATGCAAGAGAGCATGCCTGAAGAAACCAGAGGATGATAGTTTTGTTCCTCTCTGACTTAGTCCCTTGAGACAGGGTCTCTCACTGAGTCTAAAGCTCATCACTTTTCAGCTAGGTGCCATCAGCAAATCCCAGTGACTCACCTATTACCACATCCCTTAGGCTCATTTTTAGTACAATATTCTATTCATTGCTTGAGAATTTCATGCATGCATACAATAAATGTTGATCATATTCATCCCTCATTACTGATACCTAATAAGTGTAATGTACCAAGAACATTCTAAACCTACACTAAGAGTATATCAGACAATATGCCATGAAGAGTGTGACAAACAAAATGTCATAACTGTGATTAATACCTGAGAATGTCTCATAAAGCACAGTCCCCTCTCAAAAAAATCTTTGAATTAATGATATCTACCTATACTCTGTTTATACAAATCTAATAACATAGGAAAGGCTGGCTTTTCATTACTTGACTATACTTTTCTTTGTATATGTATATATATATATATGTATGTATGTATATATGGAGTCCATCTCTCTCTGTCTCTCTCTGTCTGTCTCTCTCTCTCTCTCTCTCTCTCTCTCTCTCTCTCTCTCTCTCTCTCCTCTCTCGCTCTCTCTCTCTCTCTCTCTCTCTCTCTCTCTCTCTCTCTCTCTCTCTCTCTCTCTCTCGTCTTTCTCTTTCTGTGTGTGTGTGTGTGTGTGTGTGTGTGTGTATGTGTGTGTATGTGAGAGAGAGAGAGAGAGAGAGAGAGAGAGAGAGAGAGAGAGAGAGAGAGAGAACATCGTTATGCACATGTATTTAGTCCAGAGATCAACCTCAAGTGTTGTTCCCCAGAGATCACTCACATTTTTGGTGCCAGAGTCTCTCAACAGCCTGAAGCTCACTAAGTAGGCAGACTGGCTGGCCAGTGAGTGATCTTCAGAGGCCTACATGTTCTCAAATTTCCCAGCACTGGAACTACAAGTCCTACACCAACATGCTCACCTTTTTAAAAATGATGTTTCTAAGGTTCAAATTCAGGTCCTCAGGCTTTCAAGGTAAGCACTGTTCCCAATAGTCCTTGGCTATACTTTTTTTGTGACTCTAATATGGTAATATTTTTGTCTTAGTCAATGTTCTATTGCTGTGAAGAGATATCATGACCATGGCAATTCTTATAAAAGAAGGCACTTAATTGGGGTTTGCTTAAAGTTTCTGAGTTTTATTCAATTATCATCATAGCAGGAAGCATAGATGCATGTGGGAAGGCATGGTGCAGAAGTAGCTGATAGTTCTACATTTTGATCCACAGGCAGCAGTAAGAGAGAGACATGGGTGCTGGCTTGGGCTTTTGAAACCTCAAAGCCTGTCCCCAAAGACACACTTCCTCCAACAAGGCCAGAACTACTCCAGCAAGACCACACCTCCTAATCCTTCTCACGCAACACTTCTCCCTGATGGAAAGCATTCAAATATATAAGCCTATGGGGATATTCTTATTCAAACACCACATTCCACACCCTGATCCCCATAGGCATGCAGCCATATAGCAATGCACAACTGCATTTATTCCAATTTCAAAGGTACCCACAATCTATAATAGTCTCAACACTGTTTAAAAGTCCAAAGTTCAAAGTCTTTTCTGAGACTCATGACAATCTCTTAACTGTAATTTCCTGTAAAATTGAAAATTAAAAAGCAGATCGCATAGCTCTAACATACAATGACAGAGAATATACAGGGGGCATAGTAAGAAAATATTGGACCAAAATAAAACAAAAAATCAAAAGGACAAACTCCAAATTCTGCATCTCCATGCCTGATGTCAAAGTGCTTTTCACATTACTGATTCCTTTCAGTTGTGTTGACTGTAACACACTTCTTTCTCTTGGGCCCTGTTAGCAGTTTTCCTCAGCACATATCCCACAGCTATGGCCTCTCCAACATCTTAGGGTTTTCAAGGCAATCCAGGCTTCACCTTCACAGCTTCATGCAATGACCTCTCTGGGCCTCCAAACCGTGACACCTATGACACATGCCTGGCCTCAGAAGCTTTCCTTAGCTACAGAGGAGATCCTACAACCTCTTTCTTGTATCCTTGACCCTAAAGCCAGCACCATGTGGCCAAAGCTGCCAAGTTTGGCTGCTTGCTAGGGCTGAAACTTGACCCCCTCCTTCAATTACACTTGTATCAGCCTTCTGTTGTTGATGGTTTCCTTCACTAATTAAGATTTTCTTGAATTCCTTTCATAACTTGGAAGCTTAGCTGGGTGGGGTCTTGCCTTACCCTGAGGTCAACATTCTTTTTATTCCATTTAGCATCAAGTTTTCTTTCTTTAATTTTTAAAAATCTCCTTGAGCATGGCTCTTGGCTTTATTACACTTCCTGGTACTTCTTTTCACCTCAAACTGTACATTTTGCTTTTTTCCCTTACTCAGTTTGCTTATTTTAATTATAGATCTGGGTACCAGTGACCATTAATAACCACATGACAGAGTCAATACAAAGTCGTCTTGAAATTTCCTCTGCCAATGTCATTAATCCAAATCTCTTCAATTCAGCCTCAGGCAGGTTCTTTGGACAAAACCAGAAAGCAGCCACATTCTTTATCAAAATATTACAAGTACAATCTCCAGTCTACTTACTACTATTCATCTCCTCTGAAACTTCTTAAGCCAGGCCCCACATTCCACATAGCCCTCAGCACCACTGTCTTCTGTGTTCAGACTAGAATGGTCCATTAAGCCCCACTTAAAGCAGTCAACTCCTTTTCTAGTCTAAATTTCCAGAGTCTTCCTTATTCCTCCAAACAAAAGCATGATCAGGACTTTCACAGCAATACCCCAATCCTTGGTACAACTTCCGTCTTAGTCAGTGTTGTATTGCTGTAAAGAGACACCTTGGCCATGGCAGCTCCCATAAAAGAAAACATTTAATTGGTCCTAGCTTACCATTTCAGAAGTTTAGTCCATTATCATCACAGTGGGGAGCATGGTAGCATGCTGGCAGACATGGTGTTAGAGAAGGAGCTGAAAGTTCCACAGGCAGCAGAAAGAGAGACACTGGGCCTAAATTGGGCTTTGGAAACCTTAAAGCCCATAACCAGTGAAACACTTCCTCCAACAAGTTTATACCTATTCCAACAAGACCATACCTCCTAATCCTTCTCAAGTAGTACCACTCTCTGACAACTAATCATTCAAATTATAAGAACTTGTGGGGACATTCCTATTCAAATCACCATAGTCATCACTGATAACATCACTCATTTTTTACTTTGTAAAATGAGTGAAGCCAGACATAGGCATTAGTAATCCTAATACTCAAGAAGCAAAGAAAGGAGGATTTCAGTGAGATTGAGGCTAACCTGGCCTATATAGTGAGACTCTGTCTCAAAAAATAAAAATAAACAGAAAAAAGAGAGAAGAGGAGGAAAGGAAGGAGGGAGGGAAAAGTGTGCAAACCATTGTGATTTTTCTAGGAATCCTCTAAAATATAGCAAAGATGGTCTTACAGATGTAAAATATTCTGAAAGATTTATTTAAATTTCTCTATATTTAAGATATTATTGGAAGAAGGCAAATGTCAAAGAAGCTGTCAAAGAAGACTAAGACAATTAAGATAGGATCAAAGTGCCCTGGAAACATCAGGTTATATATTTAATCAAATGTCAAGAGAACATTTAAAGTAATAAAGAGGTACCATAATAGTAAAAGGATTGTGGTCTTTTACAGATGAAGAGCAAAAAACCTTTGTTTGCTCTTTTCTAACATAGTCAAGGATGTAATAAAGTTGACATAAAGCACAGGAAATGATTACACACAGAATCCCTGCTATGTAGAAAATCAAAATGAATCCTTCTACTCTAGGCAAAGGCAATAAGCAGTAAACCAAGAAAATACCATGATCAAAACTGAGGACACATTGCTAAGATTTTTACATACTTCATAACTTCTTTTCTAAGGCAAGTATTCTAAGCCAGAGTAAATAAAATTCACTTTCTGAGTTTTGAGCTTCATTGACTTCATCATAATTGGGAACAAATGGACAATTTAAAGGCAGATCTTTTAACCCAGGTATAGTGGTGTACATTTGTAATCTTACTACTTAGGAGACTGAGACAGGAGGATTTCCATGAATGAGAGGTCAGCCAAGGATTAGTGAGGAGAAAAGAGAAGGGAGGGGAGGGAGCAATGGAGAGAGGAAAAGGGAGAGAAAGGGAGGGAAAGGGGGAGGGAGAATATACAATCTTGCATCCAAAATCAGCACTAATTGCACTATAATATTAATATGTTGGGCAGGAATCAGGGAGCCTGCATGGATCTGAGCTAGGTCCTCTGCATATATGTTATGATTGTATAGCTTGGTGTTCTTGTGGGACTCTTAATATTTGGAGTTGCCTGCCTTTGAGACCATTTTCTCCTACTGGGTGGCCTCATCTAACCTTCATAAGAGAGGAGGTGCCTAGTCTTACTGCAATTTGGTATGCCATGGTTGGTTTATATCCATGGGAGGCCTGTCCTTTCCTGACAAGAAACTAAGAAGGAGAAGTGGATGGGGTGGGGGTGGGGGTTGGGGAAGTGGGAGAGGACCTGAGAAGAGAAGAGGGAGGGGAAACTGTGATGGGGATGTAAACAAACAAAGGAAACACAGGCAGAAAAACCTGTTGAGCAAGGAATATACCTCAGCAGTAAAGCACTGCCTAGCATGCATAATACCCTGGACTCAAACTCCAGTATCAGAAATAAATTGAAGTAAATTAAGTGATAGGCTAGGGATGTTAACAAGAAATATGCTCATGATTTCTTTAGTCTTTTTTTCATTTTTATTTTTTTAACACATTTTTATTGAAAAATAAAATAATTCATATTACATCTCATTTTCTATCCCATCCCATGCATCCTCCCATTCCTCCCTCCCTCCCACTTTCACCCCAATCCCCCTTCCCTATGACTGTGACCGAGGGGGGCCTCCTCCCCCTGAATATGGTGCTAGGGTATCAAGTCTCTTCTTGGCCATCCACTATCCTTCCTCTGAGTGCCATTGGGCCTCCCCAACAAAGTGACATGGCCAAATATGCGGCACCAGAGATCCTGTGGAAGTTAGTCCCCAGTCTCCACTTAACTGTGGAGAATGTTCTGTTCCTTGGTTAGATCTGGGTAGGGGTTTGATGATGACTGCACATTTTGTCCTTGGTTGGTGCCTTTGATCAAGCAGAACCCTGGGCTCAGATCCACCCATCATAATGTTCCTCTTGTAGGTTTCTAGGACCCTCTGGATCCACCTACTGCCCTATCCCCTATATTTTTCTCACCTAGAGTCTCAATAGGATGTTCTCACCTCTATCCCACTTTCCTGGTAGGTGCAGACTTTCATGGGATCTGCCCCTTGGGCTAGTGTCCAGTTATAAGTGAGTATACACCATTTGAGTCTCTCTGCTTCTGGGTTATCTCACTCATTATGATCATTTCTAGTTCAATCCATTTGTCCACAAATTTCAGGAATTCCTTGTTTTTAATAGCTGAGTAGTATTCCATAGTGTAAGTTGTCTCAATGTTCACTTCTTTGTTTTGTTTTGGTTTTGGTTTTAAGGTACTGGGTGGGGACAGAGTCCAGAGCCTCATGCATATACTAAATAACAAGCTCCGTGGTGAACTGAATCTTCAGCTCATCCATTTGTATTTCTAGTGAGTACTTGGAATTAGTCCACGTGAAGGAAGTTCTTTAGGGTCCTCAGTAAACTCCAATAGTATCAAAAAGGTTCAGGTACTAAAAGGAGGAGGAGGAAGCAGCAATAGCTGGATGTGATGAATTAAGGCAAAAGCACCTGCTTTGGAAAGAAGGGTATGTGCACAATTGCAGTTTTCTAGTACCATTTCTCATAGTACAGTCCCAACTACTCACACTAAGTAACTGACTTCCATTTCATAAAATATGGGAGGTTGGTTTGGGAGTATATAATTGAAAGCTTCTGCATTAGTATTTTAGAAGACAATTTCTTAACCCAACTGCTTGTCACTGAAACATTATGATTTTCCTTAAAATTTGAAATTCAGAGATACTTTATTTCTGTACTTTCTTAATTATATAAACCAGAAAAGACTGAGTACTCCTTAGGTAATTAATTCTATTCCTTCTCAAGTCTCTGATGGGGTTGAAGACCAGATAGTTTAGTTTTACAATTAAGCTTAGTTGTTTAGGGTTTAAGATGGTTTTAAGTATAGATAGGTGTTTTAAGATGAGAATGACAAGATACGATAGATACTGATTTACATTCAGAATTTTAGATGCACCAAGATAAGAAAGATGTTTTTCCAAGGCTGTCCAAATACAAATAGCCAAAACACTAAGAATGTAACATTTATATAATTCCTGATTGTTTCATGATTCTTCTTGCTATAGGTAGTTTATTGTATATATGTGTAATAATATAAATGTATATGCAAAAATCAAAATTACCTAATGGGTAAAACACTAGAAAAAAGAAAATCATAGTTTTAAATGGGTATATCATGCAGTGTGTGAATTATGCATATCAATAAAGCTGGTGTATTGTTTAAAGTTATAAAAAGAATGAGAACTCAGGGTTCTCAGGACATCTCTTTACTCTGAGAGACCTTGTAATCAAATCACTTAATACCCCCCTAGAGATGGAAAATCATCTTGTGCTCAAACAAAGGACTCAGATTTTGCTGGGTCTTTGACATGTGGATGAACACACAGTGAGCTTCTAGCTTCAATTCTAAGGTTGTAGCCCTAGCCAAGGTTAAACAGAGAGATACAAATCTATTGAGTATGAGCATTAAAACACTGCCTTTTTCCTACATGTTCAATCTTAATTGATTGATCTCATGCTCTGAACCTGCACAAATACATATACAAGCAAAAAGTCAGCAAACCTCCCGTTCTCTGTTGTCTCTTGTCAATATAAAAGGAAGGAAGGAAGCAGTGTTATCCATGAATGCATTTCTGAGATCACCAATGGGCAAATTCCTCAAACAAAATTCTAAGTTACTATCCTCCTTACATTTTTATACTGCCTAGCAGAATGTTTAAAGATGTGGGCTGTGGGATGCGATTCCAATATGGCACCAACCAATAAGCCACGTATCTGATCTACTCCGAGGAGACCAGAGACATAAGAGGAGCAACAGATTGCTGGACTTTGAGAACTGTAGGTGAGTGGGCCCCAAAGGCCGCAGACCAAACAGGGGGCCTACCCCCCTGGGACAAGCAACATCCTGGAGGTACTAAACGCACTCCCCAAACTCTGGAACGGAATCCACATGCAAACTGCAGCCTGTTTATAAAGCACAGTCTCGCTGTTTGGGGAGGGGATTTTTCCGGAGTCCTCAGACAGAGGAGTCTCAGTGAAGAGGGTGAATCTGCCCTAGGTCCTTCTTCCACACCACCCCAAACTGCGGAGGATACCTGCCTAGGTGGAGTGGAAACACAGGCAGCGGGACCCAACAGAGACAGCTAAAGCGGGACTGCAGCTCACTGGCCTTCTGGGGCCCAAACTAACACCGATCATAGCGGACTGAGCCTGCAAACAGAGGCAGTGAGAAACCAGCTTGGACTGCTTCCATAGACCTATTGGGAGATGTGGGTCATGCCTACAGCGATAGCTGAACATCACAGCCCTGCAGGAAGACCGGGTTCCACTGGCTTCCGCCAGAGCTCTGCAACCCTATTGTTCCTACCCAGCGGCAAGGCACTGGCCCTGCACTCCCCGAACAAAGGAGCCTAGCCGGGACTCCTGGCCCTGAGCAAGGCTGGCACT
Organism: Acomys russatus; assembly: GCF_903995435.1. NCBI lineage: Eukaryota > Metazoa > Chordata > Mammalia > Rodentia > Muridae > Acomys > Acomys russatus. Next base: position 31,352,099 of record NC_067169.1, read on the forward strand.
CCCACATTATAGGGAGACGAGACATGGGTGGGTCATGTTTGCAGTGTCTAATTGCTGACCTAGAGCGTTAGAGGAGTGCCATAGCCCAGCGGGAAGATCTGGTTCCGCGGGTGACCGCCAGAGATCTGCAACCCTAAGCTCCCTCACTTCCCAGCTGCAAGGCTCTGGCCCTGCACTCCCTGATCGAGAGAACCTAGCTCAGGCTCTTGGCCCTGAGCAAGGCAGGCACTCTCACATTATCGGGAGACAAAACATGGGTCTTGCTCGCAGTGTCTAATTGCTGACCAAGAGCGACCTTGGTCCCTCCAGACATATAGTTCTGGGAGAGGTTGGACACCGTTACAGGGTATAAAGACAGAGCTGAAAGACAGCTACAGCCCCAGATGATCTGAACTACCTGGGGTGTGGACTAAAAAGCCACAGGAAGGACGGGCAGCTGGGATCAACTTACACAACCAGAACGTTTGTGTGTAGACCTTATTCTAGGTCCCAAAACTGCTGTTCTGAATTACAGCAGTAAAGTCCAAACAGATATCTACTCTGGCTGACTCAGCCTGGAGCCAAAGGTGCAGAGGAAAATCACCAGGAGTGAAACCGTATCACCTACCTGTTCCACGGAAATACTCCCTGATCCCCACAGGCAAGAGCACCTGACCTATAATCAGGCATCAATTAACCACTCTCAACCAGCGAAGGTCACTACAAAATACCTTCCAACATCAGAGCCATCAAAATGACAAAGAGGACAGCAAAAGAACACTAACAAAACCCAAAATAATTTGGAATCACCGGATCCCAGCATTCCCAATGAAAACAACCTAGAGAACCTAACAACAATGGATAGGGAAGAAAATAACCTCAAGTCCTTAGTAAAGAAGATGATAATGGAAGAAACAAATAAAATCTGTAAACAAATGCAGGAGGAGGCAAACAAGAGGGCTGAAGAATTAAAAGAGTCATATAAAGAGGCACTTGAAGAATTTCAGAAAAATATAAATAACCAGATGATGAAAATCATTAAAACAGTACAAGACATGAAGATAAAAATGGAAGCTATGATGCAGGAACACACAGAAGAAAAACGGGATCAAGAGGCTTCAAAGAAGAAAGCAAACATCTCAGAGGTGGCCTTATCTAACAGATTGCAAGAAATGGAAGAACGAATATCAGGACTTGAAGATACAATCGCAGAACTGGAAACAACCATTCAGGGAAATGCTAAATCTGAAAAGTTCCTAACACAGATCATTCAAGAACTAAAAGACAACATGAAAAGATGAAACTTGAGAATAATAGGGATAGAAGAAAGAGTAGATAGCCGACTCCACAGCCCAGGACACATCTTTAATCAAATAATGCAGGAAATTTTTCCCAATTTGAAGAAAGAGATGCATACGAGCAAACAAGAGGCCTACAGAACACCAAATAGAATAGACCTGAAAAGAAAATCTTCCTGCCACATAATAATAACAACACAAAATATACAGAACAAGGAAAAAATATTGAAAGTGGCAAGAGAAAAAGGCCGAGTAACATATGAAGGCAAACCTATCAGAATTACTCCTGACTTCTCAGCAGAGACCATGAAAGCCAGAAGGGCCTGGACAGAGGTGCTGCAAACCCTAAGAGAACACAGATACCAGGCAAGACTACTATATCCAGCAAAATTATCAATAACCATTGATGCAGAAGACAAGTTATTTCATGACAAAAACAAATTCAAACAGTACCTAGCCACAAATCCGGCTTTACAGAAGCTATTAGAAGGAAAACTCCACCCCAACTGGTCAAACTACAACCAAAACTACATAGGAAATAGGTAAATATATCATTGCAAAATCACAACCTCACAAAATCTCAACTGTTACAAACACCAAAAATGAAGGGACTTACCAATCACTGGCCATTAATATCTCTCATTGAAAGCAGTGCTAAGAGGAAAATTCATAGCACTAAGCGCCTTCAAAAAGAAAAAGGAATCATCCCACATAAACAACCTAACAACACATCTGGAAGCTCTAGAAAAAAAAGAAGCAGAAACACCCAAGAGAAGTAGACACCTAGAAATAATCAAACTCAGGGCTGAAATCAATAAATTAGAAACAAAGAGAACAATCCAAAGAATCAACAAAACCAAGAGCTGGCTCTTTGAGAAAATTAACAAGATAGACAAACCGTTAGCCAATCTAACTAAAAGACAGAGAAACACTATCCAAATTAACAAAATCAGAAATGAAAAGGAAGACATAACAACAGACACCGAAGAAATACAAAGAATCATAAGAACCTACTTTAAAGGCATTTATGCCACAAAATTCGAAAATTTAAGGAAAAATGGACAAATTTCTCGACCGATTCCATTTGCCAAAATTGAACCAAGACCAGATTAACAAATTAAATAGCCCTATTTCGCCTATAGAAATAGAAGCAACCATTGATAGTCTCCCAACCAAAAAAAGCCCAGGGCCAGATGGTTTCAAGCAGAATTCTACCAGTCCTTCAAAGAGGAGCTAATACCGATACTATTCAAGCTATTCCGAAAGATAGAAATGGACGGAATACTACCAAATTCCTTCTAAGAGGCCACAGTCACAGTGATACCTAAACCTCACAAAGACCCAACAAAAAAAGAGAATTTCAGACCAATTTCGCTTATGAACATTGATGCAAAAATACTCAACAAAATATTCGCAAAGCGAATACAACAGCATATCAAAGACATCATTCACCATGACCAGATAGGCTTCATTCCAGGCATGCAGGGATGGTTTAACATACTGAAATCCATCCATGTAATAGATTATATAAACAAACTGAAAGATAAAAACCATATGATCATCTCTTTAGATGCAGAAAAAGCATTTGACAAAATCCAACACCCATTTATGTTCAAAGTTCTGGAGAGATCGGGAATACAAGGCACGTATCTAAACATAATAAAGGCCATATACAGCAAACCAACAGCCAACATTAAACTAAATGGAGAGATACTCAAGGAAATCCCTTGAAAATCGGGAACCAGACAAGGCTGCCCTCTGTCCCCATATCTCTTCAATAGAGTTCTTGAAGTTCTAGCCACAGCAATAAGGCACCAAAGGAGATCAAGGGGATCCAAATGGAAAAGGAAGAAGTCAAATTATCTCTATTTGCAGATGATATGATAGTGTATATAAGTGACCCGCAAAATTCCACCAGAGAACTCTTACAGCTGATTAACACCTTCAGCAAGTTGGCAGGATACAAAATAAACTCAAAAAAGTCAGTAGCTTTACTGTATACAAATGACAAACAGGCAGAGGAAGAAATTAGGAAAACTACTCCCTTCATGATAGCCACAAACAATATAAAATATCTAGGAGTAACTCTAACGAAGCAAGTGAAGGACTTATTCGAAAAAAACTTCAAACCTCTGAAGAAAGAGATTGAAGACGACATGAGAAGATGGAGGGATTTACCTTGTTCATGGATCGGGAGAATCAACATAGTAAAAATGGCTATCTTACCAAAAGCAATTTGCAGATTCAACGCAATCCCTATCAAAATACCTACAAAATATTTTGAAGATATTGAAAGATCAATTCTCAAATTCATTTGGAGAAATAAAAAACCCAGAATAGCAAAAACAATCCTATACAATAAAAGATCCTCCGGAGGAATCTCCATGCCTGATCTCAAGCTGTACTACAGAGCAACAGTAATTAAAACAGCATGGTACTGGCAAAGCAATAGGCCGGTGGATCAATGGAATCGAATTGAAGACCCAGAGATGAATCCACACACATTTGCTCAATGGTTTTTGACAAAGAAGCCAAATCTATTCAATGGACAAAATGATAGCATCTTCAACAAATGGTGCTGGTCTAACTGGATGTCTACATGTAGAAAAATGCCATTAGACCCTTATTTGTCACCATGCACAAAACTCAAGTCCAAGTGGATTAAATACCTCAACTTAAAACCAGAGACATTAATTCAGTTAGAGGAAAAAGTGGGGAAGAGCCTGGGACACATAGGCACAGGAAACAACTTCCTGAACAGTACACCAACAGCCCAGGCCTTAATGTCAACAAATAATAAATGGGACCTCATGAGGCTGAGAAGCTTCTGTAAGGGAGGAGACACTGTCAGTAGAACTAAGCGACAGCCTACAGACTGGGAAAAGATCTTCACCAACCCTTCATCTGACAAAGGTTTAATATCCAAAACATATAAAGAACTCAAGAAATTAAACACCACAAAACCAAACAACCCAATTGCGAAATGGGGCTTGGAACTTAACAGAGAATTCTCAGCAGAGGAATATCAAATGGCTGAGAAACACTTAAAGAAATGCTCATCCTTGTTAGTCATCAGAGAAATGCAAATCAAAACGACACTGAGATTCCATCTTACACCTATCAGAATGGCTAAGATCAAAAACTCAAATGACACCAAGTGTTGGCGAGGATGTGGGGAGAGAGGAACACTCCTTCATTGCTGGTGGGAATGCAAATTAGTACAACCACTTTGGAAAGCTATCTGGCTCTTTCTCAGAAAAATGGGAATAGGGCTTCCTCAAGACCCAGCTATCTCACTCCTTGGAATATACCCAGAAAATGCCCTATCACACAACAGGGACATATGCTCAACCATGTTCATAGCTGCTTTATTCATAATAGCCAGAACATGGAAACAGCCTAAGTGTCCCTCAGTAGAAGAATGGACTAAGAAACTGTGGTACATTTACACTATGGAATACTACTCAGCTATTAAAAACAAGGAATTCCCGAAATTTGCGGACAAATGGATTGATCTAGAAATTATTATAATGAGTGAGTTCACCCAGAAGCAAAAAGAGACAAATGGTATATACTCACTTATATCAAAACACTAGTCCAAGGGATATGTACCATGAAAAACTTTACTTACCAAGAAAGTGGGTCAGAGGAGAGGACATCCTATTGAGACTTTAGGCGAGAGTAACATGGAAGAATAAGGAAATAGTAGGACCCACAGGGTCCTGGAAACCTACAAGAAGAACTTTATGACAGGTGGATCTGGGTCCTGGGGTCCTCCTCAAACTAAGGCACCAGCCAAGGAGAATATAGGCAGTAAACTTTGAACCTCTACCAAGACCTAGCCGACGATCATGATATTCTCCACCGTTGAGTGGAGAGTGAGATCTGACTCTCACACGAACTCTGGTGCCCCTTTTCTGACCACGTTCCCTGGATGGGGAGGCCTGGAGGCACTCAGAGGAAGGATAGCAAGTTACCAAGAAGAGACTCGATATTCTAAGAGCATATATAGGGGGAGGAGGTCTCCCTCAGTCACAGACATAGGGGAGGGGAGAAGGGGGGAAGTGGGAGGGAGGGAAGAATGGGAGGAAACAGGGGAAGGGCTGACAATTGAGATGTAATATGAATAAAATAATAAAATGGAAAAAAAAGATGTGGGCTGTGGGTCTAGTCTGCCTTTGATGGGATCTAGTTCTGTTATTTACTAGCTGTGTGACCTTGGGCATGCCATACTTCTTTGCGCTGGTAAAATGATACTAATAGAACATATCTCACGGACTCTTGTGAGTGTTGATATAATACTATGAGTCGCAGCCAGTCAGAGTGGCATCTACCTAGAGACCCAACAACTCAGAAGACTGAGGTAGGAAGATAACTTGGGTCTAGAAGTTTGACACCATCTTATGGGAGCCAGAGAGATGGCTCAGTGGGCTAAGAACTGCTCTCACAGAAGACAGGATTTGAGTCCCAGCAAGTACATGGTGGCTCACAGTCATCTGTGACTTGACTTCCTCTTCTGGCCTCTCCAGACACTGCATGTACATGGTGCATAGACATACATGCAGGCAAAACGTCCATACACTAAAATAATAAAATAAAGGAATGCTTACTTTTTAAAAAGACCCTGTCTTAAACAAACAGGAACATCAATGACAGTCCTACTCTTGTTTTAATCCTTATTATTAGATAAATACTAATCTTCACACAGAAAGCCCCCAGCTTACACATCAATACCTTCAAAGGCAGTGGGGCTCTCTGATACTCATCAAATGCCCTTTTCAGTCATGGAGCTTTTTTTTTTAAACATCAGTTTTTATGTTTTTATTTTTTCACTTTACATCTCTTAGACCCCTCCCTCTTCTCCTCCCAGTCTTGCCCTCCTGTCCTCTGCCCCCTTCTCCCCCCACGTTCTTTTCAGAAAAGGGTGACCCCTCCACCAAGCCACCCGATCACACCAAGACAAATCAGGAGTAAGGGCATCCTCTTTCACTGACGCCAGATAAGACATCTACCAGAGGAAAGTTATGTAAAAACTGGCAACAGATTCCATGTCAAAAACAGCCACTTCTCCACTTGCTAGGGGACCCACACGAAGACCAAGCTGCCTCCAACTCTGAATGAATGTCCCAGGGTGTTTTCCCAAGGCATAATGTATTGCTTTTTCTACTAACCTTCTTATTAGTTATTAGTTTTCCCTCCTACTTCATTGACCACATAGATAGAAGCAAGTGAAAAATCTCATCTACTTTTAATTCACACCAACCTCCTGCCCCAACATTGCCACTCTCGGTTTCTTTCTTAAAGTATCAGAAGAAATGAATCTCTTTTAGTACAATTCTGTGTTTGCATGCTAGATCACACACATATTCATTTTCTCAAAGAATATTAAGCCAGTATTTGCCTCCATTATATAGTTCTTCCATCCAAGAGAGAAGAAGGAGGCTCACAAACTCAGAATGTTCCAACTCACAAGTTTCCTCCTCCATGCTATATAAGCAAAAACTAACTAACAGGTAGTATGGACAATGGAGGTGCCACAAGTTCGGCTGCAAAGTTCAGTTGTTCAGCTTATAAGGCATCACCCTTGCTAGGGTCAATGTTCAGTGCTGTAACTACCTTCATGTCTACCTTGTTCTTGTAACTCCTCACCTGTGCTCCTATGGCTCTTCACCCGCAAGTGTCTCCTTAACCATGCTCCTGTGAGTAACCCTTGCCCAAGTGCCTGCAACCCTCATCCATATTCCTCTAAGTTACCATTTGCTCTTTATAGAACCCCTCACACATGCCCCTTTGAGTAACCCCTCACATTGCACTCCTGTATATAACCACTTACCCATGCTCCCATGTATGTAGCAGAGCCTTCAAAAATCCATTGAGTCAACAGGATATACTTAGATAGATTTGTTTCATTGCCACATCATCTGTGCCCTGTCTGGAGTGAGCATATATTTATTCAAAGCTCCATAGGAGAAACCATGCAACAGCCTTCCTGTTTCCATCAAGTTTTCTTCATATGATCATTTTGCTGCTGTTGTTTCTGTTGTTGTCTATCCTTGCTTTTTTGGTTTCATAGTGGTATTATCCACTAACAACCATTGACTTAGTAGCAAATTTTATCATACTATAATCCTTTTTAAAAATGTTTATCTACTTTAAAATTTTTTTCTCTTAGAAGTTTACAATCAGTTTAACAAGTTCCCAGCACAAACAAATAAAAATCAGTTGGAATTTTCCTAAGTGTTCTTCTTTCATTTCATTCAAAAAAAGCTCTGACAAAAAAGAAACTTGGGAAGGAAAGGGTTTAGCTACCTCACATTTGCAGTCTGCAGGAACTGACGCAGAAACCAAGGGAATGCTGCTAGCTTGCTTATGAGCTTTAGCTTTCTTATATAACACAGGCCCACCTGCCTGGGGATGAAACCACCCACAGTGGACTGGGCCTTCCTACATCAATTAGCAATCAAGAAAATTCTCCACAGACATGCTCACAGGCCAATCCAATCTAGGCAGTTCCTCACCTGAGATTCTCTCTTCCCATGTGACTCTGAGTTGTGTCAAACAGAAAATATTCCCGAGACACTGGGATGCATTGAATGTCTATATTGGCTGGGGAAGACATGACATTAATATTGATTCTTCCACCATTTAAACAAAGGAGTTCTATTTATACACTGAAATCTTCTTTAGTGTTGCTACAGTTTGCATATATTTGTTCCCCTAGAGTGCTTGGTTAGATTTCTTTCTAAGTACTTGATGTTTTTATCCTGTTATCAATGAGACAATTTTATTTTATTTTTTAACTCTATGAGTTTGATGATAACAAAACATAGAAGATTCAGCTTCTTCTCTATGCTGATTTTTTATATAAAAGTATTGGTGAAGTGGCTGATGAGCTAAAATGATAAGCTGTAGTCTGTAGTCATCTACAATGATTGCATCATACACAAATGCTTGCTTTCACTTTTGAAACCTGTGTCTTTTGCTTTATTTTGTCTCATCCCACTAGACAGTATTGAGTAGAAATCTTTTTTTTAATTTAAGAATTTTATTCAGATTATATCTCAATTGTTATCCCCTCACTTGTATCTTCCTGTTCCCACTCCCTCCCTCTTTCATCCTATTCCCCTCCCCTAGGTCTGTGACAGAAGGGCACCTTGTCCCCCATTATAAGATCACAGCCTATCAAGTATCTTGCTGGTAGCCTGCTTACTCTTCCTCTGAGTGTCACTATTACCTCTCTCATCTAGACTCCCAATAAGAAGTTCCAGTATCTTTCCCAATCTCCAGCTATGTAAAGACTTTCAGGGGACATCTCTGTTAGGCAAGTGTCCAATTATAAGTGAGTATATGCCATTTGAATCTTTCTGGGTCTGGATTAGTTCCATCCATTTGCCTGCAAATTTCACGATTTCCTTGTTTTTAATAGCTGAGTAGTATTCCATAATGTAAATGTACCACAGTTTCTTTTTCCATTCTTCAACTGAGGGACATCTAGGTTGTTTCCAGATTCTGGCTATTACAATTAAGGCTGCTATGAACATGGTTGAGCATATGTCCTTCTTGTGTAATGGAGCATCTTTTGGGTATATTCCAAGGAGTGAGATAGTTAGGTCTTGAGGAAGCCCTATTTCCAGTTTTCAGAGAAACCTTCAGGTTGGTTTCCAAAGTGGTTGTACAAGTTTGTGCTCCCACCAGCAATGAAGGAGTGTTCTTCTTTCTCCACATCCTCTTCAGTATATACTGTCACTTGAGTTTATCTTAGCCATTTTGATCGGTGTAAGATGGAATCTCAGAGTTGTTTTGATTTGCATGGCTCTGATGACTAAAGACTTTGAGCATTTCTTTAAGTGTGTTTCTCAGCCATTCGATATTCCTTTGTTGAGAATTCTGTTTAGTTCTGAGCCTCATTTCTTTATTGGGTTATTTGATATGGTGGTGTTTAATTTCTTGAGTTCATTATATATTCTGAATATTAGTCCTTTGTCAGATGTAGGGTTGTTGAAGATCTTCTTCCAGTCTGTAAGCTGTCTCTTTGTTCTGTTGACAGTGTCTTCTGCCTTGTAGAAGCTTCTCAGCCTCATGAGGTCCCATTTACTAATTGTTGACCTTAGAACCTGGGCTGTTGGAGTTCTGTTCAGAAAGTTGTCTTCTGTGTCAATGAATTCCAGACTCTTCCCTACTTTTTCTTCTAACACATTTAATGGTCTGGTTTTATGTTGAGGTCTTTAATCCACTTGGACTTGAGTTTTGTGCATGGTGATAAATATGGATCTACTTGCATCTTTCTACATGTAGACATCAAGTTCGACCAGCACCATTTGTTGAAGATGCTATCCTTTTTCCATTGTTCAGATTTGACTTCTTAGTCAAAAATCAAGTGTCCATATGTTTGTGGATTTATTTCTGGGTCTTTGATTCAATTCCATTGGTCAATCAGCCTATTGCTATGCCAGTACCATGCTGTTTTAAACTGTACAGCATGACATTGGGTAAGGAGATTCCTCAGGAGGATGTTTTATTGTACAGGATTGTCTTAGCTCTTCTGTATTTTTTGTTTTTTCCATATGAAATTGGGAGCTGATCTTTCAATGTCTTTAAAAATTGTGTAAGTATTTTAATAGGGATTATATTGAATCTGTAAATTGCTTTTGGTAAGATGGCCATTTTTACTATGTTAATTCTCCCGATCCATGAATAAGGGAGATCTTTCCATCTTCTGGTGTCATCTTCAATCTCCTTCTTCAGAGATTTTAAGTTTTTCCAAACAAGTCTTTCACTTGCTTGGTTATAGTTATTCCTAGATACCTTATATTGCTTGTGGCTATCGTGAAGGGTTTAGTTTCTCTAATTTCTTTTTCAGCATGTTTGTCATATACAGGAATGCTACTGACGTTTTTTAGTTAATTTTGTATCCAACCACTTTGCTGAAGGTGTTTATCAGCTGTAAGAGTTCTCAGGTGGAATTTTTGGAGTCACTTATGTACACTATCATATCATCTGCAAATAGGGATAATTTGACTTCTTCCTTTCCCATTTGAATCCCCTTGGTCTACTTTTGTTGTCTTATTGCTCTGGCTAGAACTCCAAGAACTATATTGAAAAGATATGGAGAAAGTGGGCAGCCTTGTCTGATCCCCGATTTTAGAGGAATTTCCTTGAGTCTCTCTCCATTTATTTTGATGTTGGCTATTGGATTGCTGTATATAGCCTTTATTATGTTTAGGTATGTGCCTGGTATCCCTGATCTCTCCAAAACTTTAAACATAAATGGGTGTTGGATTTTGTCAAATGCTTTTTTGGCATCTAAGGCATCATGTGTTTTTTTCTTTCAGTTTGTTTATATGGTGGATTATAATGATGGATTTCCATATATTAAACCATCCCTGCATGCATGGAATGAAGCCTACTTGGTCATAATAAATAATATCTTTGATGTGTTCTTGGATTCGCTTTGAGAGTATTTTTATTATTTTTGCATAATGTTCCTAAGAGGAATTGGTCTAAAATTCTCTTTTTTTGTTGTGTCTTTATGAGGTTTAGGTGTCAAGGTGACTGTGGCCTCATAGAAGGAGTTTGGTAATGTTCCATCTATTTCTATTTTGTGGAGTAGCTTGAAGAATATCGGTATTAGCTCTTCTTTGATGGTCTGATAGAATTCTGCACTGAAACCATCTGGCCCTGGGCTTTTTTCTTTTTGTTGGGAGAATTTTAATGACAGCTTCTATTTATGGAGGATACATAGGACTCTTTAATTTGTCTATTTGATCTTGATTCAACTTTGGCAAGTGGAAACAATCAAGAAAATTGTCCATTTCCCTTAGATTTTCAAATTTTGTGGCATATATGCCTTTGAAGTAGGACCTCATTATTCTTTGTATTTCTTCAGTGTCCATTGTTATGCCTTCCTTTTCATTTCTGATTTTGTTGATTTGGATTGTGTCTCTCTGCCTCTTAGTTAGTTTGGTTGATGGTTTGTCTATCTTCTTGATTTTCTCAAAGAACCACCTCCTGGTTTTGTTGATTCTTTGAATTGTTCTCTTTGTAATTTATTGACTTTAGCCCTGAGTTTGAGTTTGCTTATTTCCAGACTTCTGCTCCTCTTGGGTGTTTCTACTTCTTTTTTTCCTAGGGTTTCCAGATGTGTCATTAAGTTGCCTATATGAAATGTTTTCAATTTCTTTACGAAGGCACTTAGTGCTATGAATTTTCCTCTTAGCACTGCTTTCAATGTTTCCCATAAATTTGGGCATGTTGTTTCTTCATTTTCATTGAATTTCAGGAAGTCCTTAATTTCTTTATCTCTTCCCTGACCCATGTGTCATTAAGTAGAGGGTTATTTAGTTTCCATGTGTGTGTAGGTTTCTTGTTATTTCTGTTGTTGTTGACGTCCAGCTTTAGTCCATGGTGATATGATAGGATATAAATATTATTTCAAACTTCTTGTATCTTTTGAGGCTTGTTTTACGACCTACTATATGATCAATTTTGGAGACGGTTCCATGGGGTGCTGAGAAGAAGGTACATTCTTCTGTGTTTGGGTGAAAAGTTCTGTAGATTTCTGTTAGATCCATTTGATTCATGACATTGGTTAATGTCATTATTTCTCAATTTAGTTTCTGTTTCATCGACCTATCCTTTGGTGAAAGTTGGGTGTTGAAGTCTCCAACTATCAATGTGTGGAGGTTTATGTATGGTGTAAGCTTTGTTAATATTTCTTTTATAAATGTAGGTACCTTTGTGTTGAGAACATAGATGTTCAGAATTATGATATCATCTTGGTTGACTTTACCTTTGATGGGTATGAAATGTCCTTCCTCATCTCCTTTGATTAATTTTGGTTGAAAGTCTATTTTATTATATATTAAAATGGCTACACCAGCTTGTTCCCTGTGTCCATTTGCTTGGAATACCCTTTTCCAGCCTTTTATCCTGAGGTAATATCTATCCTTGTTGCTGATGTGTGTTTCTTGAATGCAGCAGAAAGTTGAGTCTTATTTATGAGTCCATTCAGTTAGTCTGTGTCTTTTTATTGGAGAATTGAGACCAATGATGTTAATAGATATTAATGACCAGTGACTGTTAAGTCCCTTAATTTTGATATTGGTTGCAGTAGAGTGTTTGTCTGGTTATGGTTTTTTGCGACAGTGTAGTTATCTATTTCCTGTGTAATTTTAGTTGTAGTTTGTCACTTTGGGTTAGAGTTTTCCTTCTCATAACTTCTGTAAGGCTAAATTTGTGGATAGGTACTGTTTGAATTTGTCTTTGTCATGGAATATCTTGTTTTCTCCATCAATGGTTATTGAAAGTTTCACTGGGTATAGCAGCCTGGCCTGGCATCTGTGGTCTCTTAGGGTTTCCAGGACCTCTATCCAGGCCCTTCTGGCTTTTATAGTCTCTGCTAAGAAGTTGGGTGTAATTCTGATATGTTTGCCATTATACTTTACTTGTCCCTTCTCCCTTGCTGCCTTTAACATTTTCTCTTTGTTCTGTACATTTTGTGTTTTGATTATTATGTTGTGATAAGATTTTCTTTTCCGGTCTATTCTATTTGGTGTTCTATAGGCCTCTTGTATGTTTATATGCATCTCCTTCCTTAAATTGAGGAAATTTTCTTCTATGATTTTGTTGAAAATATTTTCTGGGCCTTGGAGCCAGGTATCTTCTCTTTCCTCAATGCCTATTATCCTCAGGTTTTGTCTTTTCATGGTGTCTTTGATTTCTTAGATGTTTTGTGTCAGGAATTTTTCAGATTTAGCATTTTCTTTGATGGTTGTTTCAAGTTCTGCCATAGTATCTCCTACTCCAGATATTTGTTCTTGAATTCTGTTAGAGAAGCTTACCTCTGCATTACTTGTTTTCTTCTCTAAGTTCTTTTGTTCCTGGCTTTCTTCTGTTTGTGCTTTTATCATTGTTTCCATTTTCATCTTCAGACCTTGAGCTGTCTTATTGATTTCCTTCATCTGATTGTTTGTATTTTCCTGAATTTCTTCCAGTGCCTCTCTTTAGGCATCTTTAATGTTTTCAATCTGTTTGGCTGTGTCTTCCTGCATTTGTTTATGGATTTTATTCGGTTCCTCCATTATCATCTTCATTACTATGGATTTGAGGTAATTTTGATGTGTTTCAGTTGTGTTTGAGTTCTCAGGGTTGATTTCTTTGGAATAGTTGGGATTTGGAGGTGCCATATTGTTTTGGTTTTAGTTGTTTGTGTTTTTTATGCTGGCCTCTAATCACCTTGCTGTCTCTGACATTGGGAGGTAGTTTCTGGTGTCCTTCCCTGGATCAGGCAGGTGACCTAGTTTCAGCTCCAGGGGACTTTACTCCACACCCTGGGCTCCACACTGGATCACCAGAGGTTGGTGCTGATGCTCTGCAGCCCAAGAATCATTTTGAGGTTGTGTAGATAAAGCCAATTATTGTGCCTTTGGCTGGGTTTGAAAACCTTGCCCTAGGGCATTGGGGCTTTGGGGGCCTAGGCTTAGTGCCCTAGAGTGCTAGAACCCTTGATGGCTTGTGTGGGTAGGCTAGGATTCTGCCTGATCTGTCCAAGCTGTGGGGCCTAAGTTCAACCCATTTGAGAGAGAAGATACTGCCCTCTGGCATGTGGGAGTTGGCTGGGCTTCTGCTCTGATCCCTTCAGGCTTGCTCAGTCCCATCTAGGGGTGCATGGGTACTCCCTTTGGGTTGCAGTAGCAAGTCAAGCTCTGCCAGAGCTTGCAGGAATGGCTCCCTGGGTTGAGGTGGGTGGCTAGTTTTCTGCTAAATCCCCTCAGGCCAGTTCAGACCTTCCTGAGAGTGTGAGAGCCTCTGCTGAGCTGTGGTGGCTAGCTAGGCATCTGCCAGGTCTGTTCAGGCCAGATCAGTTACCACCCAAGTGTGCTGGGAACAGTAAGCTGGGATGGAGGTTTCTGCCAAATCAGTTCAGACCCTGCAGCCTTAAATCAATCAACCTGTGTGTTCAGCTATAGAGCTGTGGCTGGAGGGCGTGTCCAAGGCTGCCTGCATCCCAGTATGGGCCCTGGGTCCCTCTGTGGACTGGCGGGCCCAGATCCACACTCTCGGGTCCCCCTGGGTCAGCCAGTCCACAAATCAGTCAGAGAGGGAGACAAGAGAACACAGGCAAGGCATGCAAGCTTGGCTGCGCTGGGATTTGGATTTTGTGCCCATGTAGTCACCCGCCCCTGGGGCTTTCTCGGGACTCACTGATAGGTCTGAGGTCTGAACCACCTGTTTTCCTGCATTTTTCTCAGGCCAGTAGCTCCAGGCTGGTGTTACACCACCCACAGTTCAGTCTCAGATACCGAGTCCCTGGTATAATGCATGACAGCAGCTCACTGGCAGGTACTGGTCCAGACTCTGGGGACCAGTTGGGTGGCCTGAGGCCGGACCCACCTGTACTCTCCACTTTGTGGACCCCTCTCACCTAGGGCTCTTCAGATATTGTGGATTGTAACTCACAGCCTGGTCCCTAGTCTCTGTCCTACTGATCAGATACCCTGTGTGTTTGGCGCCATCTTGGATCTTCTCCTCCTGAGTAGAAATCTTAATTGACATTAGTCTTTTTTTTTTCTTAGCCAACATGAAGAAGTCTTAACAGGTCACCATTAAGTGCACCTTGCTGCTTCCTGTTCCTTCTTGCTTCTCTAAAAAAGCTGACTCTGGTGCCCCCAATTTGATCACTTCTCCTTGGTGGGGAGGCCCAAGGGATATACAGAGGAAGGGGAAGCAGGCTATCCAAATGAGACCTGATGAGCTGTGGTCATATGGTAGAGGAGGAGGCCCCCTTCTGTCAGAGGTCTAGGGGAGGGGAATAGGACAGAAGAGGAAGGGAGGGTGGGAATAGGAAGATAAGAGCAAGGGGATAACAATCCAGATGTAATATAAATAAATTATACTTTTTAAAAAACTGTCTCTTTTCAAGTGTCATCTCTCCCAGAAATATTTGTATTCCTCCTTCCCTATCCATACACTTCAGCAAAGGTGCTGTTTATTAATACTAGATTCTAGGTGATACTAGATTCTAGGTAATAGTAGTCAGAGTTACTATAATTCACACAGCTCCTAACACACAGAAAGAAATCAGGAAAGAGCAGATGGGTAACTGATTGAAGTGGCACATTGTACTTGTCTTTTTTTCCTGAATGCGGTTTTGGTATACTTGCTCCATCCTCATAGCCAATATTTTCATTATAAGAGGACAAATTTGAGGAACAGACTGAATGGAATTCATTATAAAGTGTTACACATTGGGAAAAAACTAACTGTTGGCAACTGTGAGTGGTTTCTCACTCTCCCAGGAGGAAGCTCTATAAATCCTCACTCTAGTGAACATCAGGGAGGGCATAAGGCTTGCATTTGCCAACAAAATCTACATGGAAAATGCACAAATCACACCTAAACAGAATTTTTGAAAGAAAATCATGTGTTGTACCCTGGTTTTTGGTTTGGAGTTTTGGGGGTTGAGTTGTTGTTGTTGTTGTTGTTGTTGTTGTTTCTTCTATCAATGGTCATACCTAATGTAAAAGGGGCATTTTGAAACCATTGGCTTCTCCTTTAGTCTGGGTTCCATGAAAACTACAGCATAGAGCAGAATCAACAGTAACAATACAATAGCTGACACGAGCCAGATAGAGCTAACTTTAGCTGATATAAACCATTATGCCTTGATGATGTGAACATTTACATTCTACTCCAAGTACACCATAACCTAAACTTGAAGTTCAGCGTCTCATCTCCTCTCTTGTACACTATTGTAGTTAACTCAGTGCCTACTATTATTTCTTACTGTGCATTTTTTTACTGTGTGTATTTGTGGATGGAGGGTGAGCCTATGTGTGTGCATCTCTTTGAATATGCAGAAATCAGAGGAGTGCCTCAGTTGTCTTCTTTACCTATTAGCACGCTCTAGCAATCCTTCTGTCTCGCAATCCATTGTTTTTCTAATGATGATCTTATAAGCATATGCATGACCACACCTGTTTTTAATATATAATGGAATATATATTTTGAGAATTTGAGTCAGGTCTTTATGTTTATGTAGCAAAAGCTCTTGTCCATTTACCTATCTCCTCTGGCCTCATTTTAAAAAGTTAACACTTGCTCGTAAGTGATACATAATATCCCTCTATTGAAAGAAATGAGTAACCCTTAGCTTTCCAAAATTAATTTCAAATGTGTGAGTAACTGAAGCTGCCAGTTGCCTATGAAAACATGCAAATGCTTATGTTGTCTTTATAGATCCTCCGTATTCATAGGGACAATATTCCTAGAGCCTCAATATTAACAGACACAGTAACTTAGAGCCTCAATATTAACAGGGACAATATTCCAGAGCCCCAATGTTAACAGGAACAATATCTTAGTGACTCAGTGTTTACAGGAGTACAATTCCTAGCTAATGCTTTAACTTTCACAGACTCCCTTGCACAAAACCCTATTCTGTGTAATAAGAAAAAAAACCAGCAGAATACTTCCAAGTAGAGATTCTGGGAAATTGTTTTTCTGACAAGTGGGACAGCCTTCTGCTTCATGTCATTTGCCTTGTGCTCTCCCTAATTATTCTTGGGCATGTCCAGAGGCTCAACAGCCACCTTGTGTTCAGGAAGCAGTCATCTGTTACAAGTGGAGGGTAGGAAGCTATAAGACATCTTGAAATAATTTCTTGAAAGAAAATACCAGATGTAGGCTAGCTAGTTCTGGACTTTTTGTTACTAGAAAAATAAAACCCATACATGTGTCCCACTCTTTTAGAGCTTTCTACCATGTGGTAGCAAAAATGTTTAGCTAATTCAGTACATGTGCATGAATCAAGATTTCCCAACATCAGTAGGTATGAATTTTTCAGACTGAGAATTCTTCACCGAGAGGAGCTGATGCCTTGTAAGATGCTAAGCAGTATCCTTAGCTTCTACCTACTAGAGCATAGTAGCAAGTCTGCCAGCTGTGTATTCATTTTGTATCACTACATTAAAGCCAGGAGAGAATCAATGCATTAAGAGCAAGATTTCTGGACTGGGTGGTGGTGGTGCACACCTTTAATCCAAAAACTTAGGAGGGGCAGAGGTAGGTGGATCTCTGTGAGTTCAAGGCCAGTCTGTTCTGCAAAGCGAGTTCTAGGATGGCCAGGACTGTTACACAGAGAAACTCTGACCCCCACATGATACGAATATTTGAAAGAGAAAAACCACTCACCTCACAGCAAAAAGTGAAAGGAGCACAGTAGTCTCCAGTGCACTTCAAGACCACAACTTTGAAGTCCCTATCCCACTATTCTCGATCCCTTAGATTCTGCTGCTAGCCAATGGCAGCACTCTAGGAATGAGGAGTGTTTGATATTTGGGTCTTTTGGAAATAGTCAAGATCTTAAATAGGGTAAGTTGTAGAAACAAAAATGTCTCTGGGATATTGCCCGATGTCCCCTGAGCAATATTTTCTGCATATCATCCAGGACCAACTTTAAATGCCATCATATGATGATAGAGGTTCCCTTTACTTCTTGAGACTTTTTTGTTCTGAGCCACTAAAGGGATAATGTGGGTAGAGGAGAAAAGACCTTTGACCAAGCTTAAAACTGAGTGACTTGGCACTTTGATGCATGAGACACTTAAAGAAAACTAATTAATTAATGCACAATATGCTCCCTCACACAGAGCACTTCATTTACATCTCCAAGATACTTCACAGAAATTGCAGCATTTGTGACACTTTCATGTCCAATGAAGGTACTGTTTCTGAATGGGAAAGAAATCTTTCCCAGATGTCCTTAAATAACATCACTGATGACAGTCTTCTAAGACCAGTGATGCTCCAGGCAGGGGCCTGCTCTACTTCCTGTGCTGTGATAAACCACCCTGACCAAAATAAAGCAACATAAAGAGAGGAAAGGGTTTCCTTGGCTTATTATTCTAATAGTCCATTAGTGCAGGGAGGTCCACACAGCTAATCACATCACAGCCACAGTTAAGAGAATAACCACATCTTTGCTTGCTGCTTCGTGGCCAGCTACCTTTCTCTACTCTTACACAGTTCAGGGCCAAGCTCATGAAAAGACACTGCCATTCAGAGTGGGTCTTCTTAAGTCAATTAACAATCAAGACAATCTCACAGACATGCCCACAGACTGACCTGAACCCAGGTAATTTCTCACTGAGACTCTCTTCCTAGGTGATACAAGTTGTATCAAACTGATAGTTAAAAGTAACAAGCTTGGGGCCACTCTGTGGAACTGGAATCAGGAAAGCTCATGTTTTCCAGCTCTCTCCCTTCTTTCCTCCCTCAACAGAAAGACACAAGAAGGAGAATGTTCCTCTATCCCATAGCTAGGAAATGTCCTTTGTATCTTTTATGGTATCCAAAAGAGACTTCTAAGAAGTGGGGTTAGCACACTGAGAGTTTAAAAATGGATTTGAGCACTGTATGAAGATGATTAGCACTCCACTTGGCAAAGATGGAAGAGGTCCTCAGGCCTAACAGAACTCATACAGTTAAGGCATTCCCACCTCCTTTGTACCATCTCATCAACATGTTTCAGCTGGTTTCTGTGTCCCTCGTTCAAGGCTCCCTTTTAGGCTCTCCTATCCCTCTGGGTCACTACACTTCTACCTTCAGGCTTCTCTCCCAGATCCTAATTTGTTCTGCTAATCCTGATGCACACCAATGTGCTCCAACTAATATAACTCCTGAGAAGGATAAACCAATTTTAGACCAAGTCATACTCCCCTTCCTAGTGAACCTCAAATCAATGAGGTGCCATGGAGGCTGGAGAAAGGCCACTCCTCTATTCATGATCATCCTGGGTCAGGTCTCTGGCTCTTATCACTCAGCTACCAGAAAAAGTGGCTCACCCACCTAGTCTCTGCCAACAGGTAGGTTGGACAATACCCAGTGCCATTTTTTGGTTCAAGTGTCTGTAGCATCCTGGAGCCAGAGGAGAGCAAGGCCTTGACACAGTCACCCAGTGCCCCGTACCTTATTGGACCATTTGCATACCAGGCTCCCTTACCAGAGACCCAGTGGTACCATTATACTAGAGCAGTATATATGCAGCCACTATGCCCAGTCTATGCTGGAAAATCCAGGGGCAGGCCCTGGTAACTTTAGGGTCAAGCAGGCAGCCCCAGAACAGCCCCTGGATCTCTCCCCAAACCAGGTAGACATATACTTTTTTTGTAGCAGGGTCTTCCTATGTAAGCCAATGTTGCCCATAATCCTCCTTCCCCAGCCTCTAAAGTACTGGGATTACAGATATCCAAAAGCACATTCAATCTTCTCATAACTGTCTAAACCAAAATAACCCCTTGCCCTCTAGAAGCCTCCATTCTTGTGGAGTAGACATAGTAATAATAATATAAATTGGGGGGAATCAGGTGGTGGCATACATAAAAACAGAAAGGAGACCCATCTGGGAGAGGGAAGGAAATCAGCCAAAAGGACACATATTATGTATGAAAAGGCCACAATGAAACTTATTGTTTTGTGTGTTAATTAAAAATACAATTAAGTTTTTCGATTTGAAAGTTGATTGAAGCCTTTGCATTTGGTATTGAATATCTTTCATTTGCAGGGCTGGAGAAATAGCTTAATTGGTAAATTGCTTGTCATGAAAGCATGACAACTTAAGGTTAATATCTAGAACCCATGTTAGAAAAAAACCCTTGGCACAGTGGAATGTGCTTATTATTCCAGAGCAATGGGAAGGTGAAGACAGGAGGATCACTGGGGCTCCCTGGCCAGTCAACCTGACCAGAATGCTGAGCTCCAGGCTAACTGAGAGACCCTGTCTCAAAAATCAAAGTAAAAAGCTCCCATGGAATAACACTGGAAGTTGTCCTCTAATCACAATCACTTGCATCCATACAAACATGCACCTACATATACATACAAGTACACACAAAACAATCATCTAAGTACTAGATAAAAATAACAACAAATGAAAGACAAGAATAGAAAATACCCACTACCTGCCTGCATTATGAGTTGCCTATATTTGAGTCCTTTCTCCAATCAGATAGTTATTTTGAAATTCAGAAGGACTTCCTTTAAATGGTTGCAGTCTTTGGTTGGTGCAACAGTGTATTCAATTAGCCCTCCACCTGCCTGGTCCAGATCCATCAGCCTTGATGATCTCATTAACCCTCTGGGTCCTTCTATTCCACAATTCTTCCATACCTGAAGTCTAGCAGTGATTTCCAGCATCTGTCCCAATATCGTGCTGAGTCAAGACTCACAGAGGACATCTATGTTGGACTAATATCTACTTATAAGTGATTATATACCATGTGTGTCTTTCTAGGTCTGGCTTACCTCACTTGGGATGATCATTTCTAGCTCCATCCATTTGCCTGCAAATTTCTAAATTTCCTTGTTTTTGATAGCTGAATAGTATTACATTGTGCAAATGTACCACAGTTTCTTCATCCATTCTTTGTTTGAGGGACATCTAGGTTGTTTCCAGATTCTGGCTATTATGAATAGAACTGTTATGAACACAGTTGAGCAAATGTCCTTGTTGAGGGGTGGAGCACCTTTGAGGTATATGCCCAGGAGTGGTATAGCTGGGTCTTGTGGTAGCACTACTCCCAATTTCCTGAGAAAGTGCCAAACTTATTTGCAAAGTGGTTGTACAAGTTTGCATTCCCATCAGCAATGGAGGAGTGTTCCCCTTTCTCCACATCCTGGACAGCATGTGCTGTCACTTGAGTTTTTTATCTCAGTCATTCTGATAGGTGTAAGATGGAATCTTAGACTCATTTTGATTTGCATTTCCTTGATGATTAGGGACGTTCTTTAAGTGTTTTTTGGCCATTTGGGATTCATCTGTTGAGAATTCTCTGTTTAGCTGTATACTCATTTCTTAATTGGGTTATTTGGTTTGGTAGTGTTTAATTTCTTGAGTTCTTTATATATTTTGGGTATTAGCCCTTTGTCAGATATAGGGTTGATCAAGATCTTTTCCCAGTCTACAGACTGTCATTTTGTTCTGTTGACAGCATCCTTTACCTTACAGAAGATTTTCAGTTTCATGAGGTCCCATTTATTAATGATTGATCTTAGAGTCTGAGCTATTGGTGTTCTGTTCAGGACATTGTCTCCTGTGCCAATGAGTTCAAGGCTCTTCTTCACTTTTTCTTCTAACAGAATTAGTATGTTAAGTTTTATGTTGAGGTCTTTAATCCACTTGGACTTTAGTTTTGTGCAGGGTGATAAATATGACTCTATTTTCATTTTTCTACATGTAGACATCCAATTCAACCAGCACCATTTGTTGAAGATGCTACCATTTCCCCATTGTATGGTTTGGTGCAGTCAGTAAACCTAAACCCCCGTTCAGATCTAGACAATGGGCACCCCATTCTCCACGGTTGTGGGGAGAATGGAGACTTCATCTGACATGAACTCTGATGCCCCTGATTAGATCACTTCCCTTTGGTGAGGAAGCCTGGTGGCACTCAGAGTAAGGAGAAGCAGGCTATCTGGATGAGACTTGATAGGCTGTGGTCTTATCGTGAGGGAGGAGGTCACTTTCTATCAGAGGTCTAGGGGAGGGGAATAAGGCAAAAGAGGTAGAGAGGGTGGGAACGGGAAGATACAAGTAAGAGGATAAAATGAGGATGTAATATGAATAAATTATAATAAATTAAAATTTAAAAATTAAAAATGGTTGTCATCATTTGTCCTTTAGGCCTTTTTTGTGGTAGGTTATATACATTGATTTACATGCATTGAGCTGTCCCTGCATCTTTAAAATGAAGCCAGCTTGTTCATAGTGGGTGCTCAATATGCTCTTGAGTTCAGTTTGCAAGTATTTTATTGAGAATTCTGTGTGATTCCTCAGGAACTAGATAGATACACATAAGAAAAATAGACCCACATCTCTTACCCAGCTCAAAACTCAGTTCAAATGGATCAAGGACCTCAACATAAAACCTGGTACCCTGAATCTGATAGAGGATTAAACAGGAAATGCCTAAACTTGTACATGTAGGAAATGACTTTTTGAACAGGACTCCAGTAGCAAAAGCATTAAGAGCAATAGTTAATAAATGGGACCTCATGAAACTAAAACATTTCTGAACAGCAAAGGACACCATCATTTGAGTGAAGAGGATGCCTACAAAATGAGAGAACATATTTATTAGCTAGACATCTGGCAGAAAGTTAATATCTAAAATATATAAAGGAAAAACCCTAAACATCAAGAAAACAAGCAACCTAATTAAAAACTGGGTCATAAAAACCAAAGAGTCCACAAAAGATGAAATGCAAATATTTAAGAAATATGTTTTAAAGTAGTATCTTTAGCCACCAGGGAAATACAAATTAAAACTACTTTGAGATGTCAAAATGATGAGTATTAAAAGAAAGACAAATGATGACAAATACTGGCATGGATATAGGGAAAGAGGAACACTTATTCACTATTTTTAGGAATATAAACTAGTTCAGCCACTATGGAAATCAATGTGGAGGTTCCTCAAAAGGCCAAAAATAGATCAATCATATGACCCAGCTATAATACTCCTGGTTCTATTCTCGAGGGACTCTATAGTCTACTAACAAAGACACTTGTTCATGCATGTTCATGGCTGTTTCCAGGGAATGTAAATAACCTAGATGTCCAGCAACTAATGAGTGGATCATGAACATGCAGTACAAATACACATCATAATATTATTCAAATGTAAAAAGAATGAAATTGTAAAATTCAAAGATAAGTAGACAGAACTGGAAATAATTATTCTGAGGAGGTAATCCAGACACAGCAAGACAAATGCAAAGTTTTCTCTCCCTCCCTCCCTCCCTCCCTCTATCTCTCTCTCTCTCTCTCTCTCTATCTGTCTGTCTTTGTGTGTGTGTGTCTATCTCTGTCGCTCTCATATATATGGATATACATACATATATATGGCTATACATACATACACATATATGGATATACATACATATATATGGCTATACATACATACACATATATGGATATACATACATATGTATGGCTATACATACATACACATATATGGATATACATACATATATATGGCTATACATACATACACATATATGGATATACATACATATATATGGCTATACATACATACACATATATGGATATACATACATATGTATGGCTATACATACATACACATATATGGATATACATACATATATATGTCTATACATACATACACATATATGGATATACATACATATATATGGCTATACATACATACACATATATGGATTTTACCATAGATAGGGCTTTACATACATACAATATATGGATATACATACATATATATGGCTATACATACATACACATATATGGATATACATACATATATATGGCTATACATACATACACATATATGGATATACATACATATAATGGCTATACATACATACACATATATGGATATACTACATATATATGGCTATACATACATACACATATATGGATATACATACATATATATGGCTATACATACATACACATATATGGATATACATACATATGTATGGCTATACATACATACACATATATGGATATAAATACATATGTATGGCTATACATACATACACATATATGGATATACATACATATATATGGCTATACATACATACACATATATGGATATACATACATATATATGGCTATACATACATACACATATATGGATATACATACATATGTATGGCTATACATACATACACATATATGGATATACATACATATGTATGGCTATACATACATACACATATATGGATATACATATATATATGGCTATACATACATACACATATATGGATATACATACATATGTATGGACTTGTCCTATAATTGGGAACAAAACCTCACCCAGACACCATAAGCTATAATATAAAAAGCCCAGTGCCAGGTAAGAGTTTTTTAAGTTACTAGTCAGTGGAGGTCCCACAGACCCCCCAACCTCAAGTATTTCCATGCTCTTAATTACACTCCAGAACTTGAGGCCCTATTGCTGAAGAAGACACTATTGACATTGAGCCTGAACGTGAAAAAATCAAGCTAGTACTAACCGGGAAGCTTCATCTGTACTGGCTAGCTTTTATAATGCTCAAAGGTTCTATCCATGCTACCAGGGGATAAAAAATAAGCAACAGCTTTGTCCAGCTATGAACTCTGTGAGCTGCAATAATAACTGGCTTGGCAAGATATGCCCACTGGTTCAATAGTGACAAAAATGGTATGGGAGTAATTAACCACTTGGTTTAGTGGATTGGATTTAAAGCCTGATGCAGAAGGCAGAACTCATACCTGTTATTGTTAACTGGGCAAACAAGCCTGGCTAGGTCATGGGCTTTGGAAGAGAACTCAATACAACTATTCTGCTATATGGCCATAGTAATAAACTATCCCAAAGATTCTTAACCTATTTCTATAGATCACTGCGTCTCCCAAATCTCATCAATGAAGCTTCTTTTTGCCACAGACATTGATTAATACAGTGTCTTAATTATGGTTTCTGTTACTTCAGTGAAACACCATGACCACCAACTTGAGGAGGTAAGGGTTTATTCAGCTTACACTTCTGGGTTATAGTCCCTCACTGAAGAGAGTCAACACAAGAACTCAAACAGCAGAAACCTGGAGGCAGGAGCTGATGCTGAGGCCACAGAGAGGTGCTGCTTACTGGTATGCTCATCATGGCTTGTTCAGCCTGATTTCTTTTCTTTCTTTCTTTTTTTTAATTTTTATAAATTTTTATTTATTTAAATAATTTATTCAGATTATATCTCAATTGTTATCCCCTCACTTGTATCTTCCTGTTCCCACTCCCTCCCTCTTTCATCCTATTCTCCTCCCCTATGTCTGTGACAGAAGGGGACCTCCTCCCCCACTATAAGATCACAGGTTTTCAGGTCTCTTCTTGATAGCCTGCTTACTCTTCCTCTGAGTGTCACCAGTCCTCCCCACCATGGGGAAGTGGTCAAATTGGGGGCACCAGAGTTCGTGTCCCAGTCAGTTCTGGCTCTCCACTCAACTGTGGAGAATGTGCTGTCCATTGGCTAGATCTGGATAGGGTTTCTAGGTTTACTGGATGCATTGTCCTTGCTTGGTAAGGTAGTTTGAGCTAATTCGCCTGGGTCCAGATCTGCCAGCCTTCATGGTCTTCATGTAGGTTTCTAGGACCCTCTGGATTCTTCTATTTCCCCATTCTTCCTCAAATAAGATGATGACCATAAAAGAACCTCTTTAAAGAGATGGCTTCAAATGCAGCAAACCAGCCACAGGGCAAAATGTCTTTGTTTCTGCCACAGACAGAATTCTACCCAAAATGGGCGAGCTTGGATGCAGAGCAGGGTTGATGGCCACGCTCTGCCAAGACAGGGTAAGCAAGTCCACAAAAGTTCTGTCTCACAAATGTCTGTCAGATATACTGGGCTAGAAGGCTGAAGATGATGCTCCAGAGTGTTGGGTGACTGCTCAGGTAGCAAACTGTCTCTGCCATTTTTTCATTTTGGAAGCTGCCAACCTGCACTTCTGGTTTACTCGGGTAATAAAGTTCTATTCCTTCTCAAGTCTCTGACAAGGTTGAAGACCAGATAGTGTGGTTTTACAATTAAGCTTAGTTGTTTAGGGGTTAAGATGTTTTTAGGTCTAGATAGATGTTTTAAGTACATAGAGAAAAGATACGACATAATTTGATTTACATTAGGAATTTTAGGCTCACTGAGATAGGAGAGATGTTTTCTTCAAGGGAGACAAATACACATAGCCAAAACACTATGAACAAAACATTTATGCAATTCTTGTTTGTTTTGTGGTTCTTCTTGATGTATGTAGTTTATTGTATTTATGTGTAAAAAAATTTTAAAGAGAGACTTGGAATGTTTATCTTGAAATAGAACATCTAATATCACACTCTCACAAGGTTCAAATATTAAAGCAGAAGAAGGAGTGGAAAATAGTAACAGTTAAAGATAGTGAACATCTGTACAAAACAGTACTTTCTTGACAGGACAGAAGTGGTGCACACATGAATTCCCAGCAACTGTGACTTCACACACAAGACCTGCATGAGATCAAGTCAGTCAGAATTCTAGCATAGAAAGGGGATGGGCTCACAAAGTCCCACATTTATCTGAGAAGCTATTAGCAATTGATGACCACTGACATGGGTGGGAGAGTCAATTTTCTTCAGAGATGTGGCCCCTAAGAAATTACCCATGCTCCAATAGATAGCCCTACACCTATGCACATACAGGAAGCACTTAAAAGATAGGAAAAGAGTTGGAGTTGGGGAAGGGAGTAGGGAATTCTTAAACAAAAATGGCAGCAGTCTTAAAGAAAGAAAACAAATTCAACTCCTGGTCTCATGTTACTGTGTAAAAAGGGTTGGAGACAGTAAACAGTGGCATTTCTAACATGGCACCAGTAATTCACTTTCAACCATCTCTGCTCTCCAAATTTACCTTGATTCTTGAAGAAGTTACAAGTTACTTGTACTGATTACCTATTTTCAAAGTCAACCAACAGTAATATTTTTCTTAGTTTTGTTGTTTAAATATTATCTCCATGATAAGTTTTGAGTGGCCATTTTGAAACTTTCCAAACAGCATAGAGATTTAAAATAAAACAAAAGGTCCCTTTCACATCAAGCCCACTTCTTGGAAACACCTACTCTTAATAATTTGAGTATACTTTTCAGACTTTTCACTTTAAATTAATTTTATGAGTGTAATATAAACTAAGATAATACAGATTTTAAAGCTACATTATATTAAACAAAAAAATAAAGTATCTTTCTCATCCCCATTCTTCTTGTTTGTCTCCTAAATGGTAAACAGGTTAGACTCTCTAAAAACATTTAATGAATTTTATTTATTTGTGTGTATATGTGTGAGGTTCTGTGTACACATGACTCTTCAGGTCATCAGGTTTGGTGGCAAGTTCCTTTACCACTGAGACATTTTAGCAGCCCCACTTTAGACTATTTCACTGGCTTCTTTAAGTATTCATATGTAATTTTATTCATATTATCTTTATTATGCTAAAGACTTTCTGTTTTATCAGTTGTAGAACTATCTTCTTCCTACAATGATAGGTCATTATGAAGTTCTTTAACATCTCTGTTCTTTCTTCCTCACTCTCTTCTCCAAGTATTTTAGATTGTAGATTTTGGTTAAATCAACAAATG
Source organism: Acomys russatus (assembly GCF_903995435.1). Classification (NCBI taxonomy): domain Eukaryota; kingdom Metazoa; phylum Chordata; class Mammalia; order Rodentia; family Muridae; genus Acomys; species Acomys russatus. The sequence continues at coordinate 31,379,550 of NC_067169.1, forward strand.
GCATTTCTATTAATTTGCCTAAGCAAATGTAATTTGATAACTGCTGTTGAGAGCTCCAGCATAAAAATATTATAAATCCTTCCTTTCTTTTGTTTTACCTAAAGGTAATAATTGCCTTTGTTTGGTTTTTTACATTTTGATTGACTTTTTCTATAAATATTACTACGTGCAAATATTATTCTCCATAGGTTATGTTACTGGCATTCCCCTTTAAATATTTTCTCAGGGTGGTTTTAGGGTACTCTTTCAGACCTCATCTTTTACTTGAATGCATCTTTCATGGAGCCCTTCAATCACATGCCATGGAGACTAGTCATTTTCCTGGAACATTTTTTCCTCCTCATTCTAAGAATTCATGTTCCTTCCTCCTGAGTTGGAATGTGCATTAGCAGAATTCATTTCTGTCCCATTCTTGGCTTTCTCTGACATCCTAGTGAAGCACACCCTGCAGTAACTAGCATATCTTAAATGCTAAAATAGTCAAATACAATTTTTAAAAATTCAATAGAAACAGTAAGAAGTATAGAGTCCTCCAAAATATTGATTAACCAAGCTCTTTGGGTTCACATCTCCCCTTTCCAGGATTTCACTGAAGCTGTTCTCATGTGGTCACCATTGAAATCTTTGTTGCTTACTCCAGTAAACAGGATTCTGTGTGTTTTATTCTGTACTGTTCCTATTACATGGCAAGTGCCAGGCTAGTCAGTTACATCCATCCCAGGCTAGAACTCAGCAGTAAGTCACAGAGACACAATCTCAATGGAGCTTTATAGACATTATATTTTCAATGAGTTTCCTGGCCATAGAAAGGCACACCTGGCCCCAATCTGATGACATGCTGGGGCTCCCTTGGCACACTCCTATCCTGCCCATCATCTTTTAAAAATCGATTCTGCTACTCACCATTTCTTAAGTGTATCTTCCATTTACAAACTTTAGAAACAGTTCAGTTTGGGCCTTCCCCTGACATTCCCTGAACCCATCCACATGTCAAGAACCTGCTCATTCTTCAGCACTCCCTTCCTTCATAAGGTCTTTCATGGTTTCTGTATGAGCCATCATCATCAATAGAGTTAATATCACCTCTTCCCATTTCATAACACTTTAATTACGGAACTCTCTGCATTTTGATTTTAAACAAAAATCATAGCTGCTCTGACATAACACACTGGGGTCGGCATTTGAACTCTTCATGATCATTTCTGACAACAATGATCTCTTATCAACCAATAATTCAGTCTGTGATTCAGCCAGCACTTCTATATAGCATGTGTAAGGTTTCCATCTGTCCGTGGGTGGAGCCTGTTGATAAGATGATGCCATTTTGCATTGCTTAGGGTTGAGCGAGGGAAGCATAGACCACACCAGTTGTTTTAACAAATATGGTTTTCTCTTCGGGACTCAACATTGATCATGGTAATAAGTGATAGCAAAATATCTAGAATAGATTGCTTATAATTCATTAGCAAGATTTAATCCTCCTGTTCCCCCTTAGGACTCTCATTTAAAAAAACAACTAAAACAAATAATATGCTTAGTTTTGAAAAGGGACACTAATGGTGGTATTTCTATGTTTCTCAGTTACTATAGTCTCTTAAAATGTTGATAATGGATATGAGTTCTCATCCTAGTGAAAGATTTGTTTTAAGTACATTGATTATAATAAATTCAAGTGCAGGTAATATGTCTCGCCTTCCCACAAACATCAATGAAGACAAATTGCTTAATTGTCTTTTGTGTTTCTCCCTATGATAATTACTTGCTCCAGTGAAGAACTCAGTAATTTTGCCTTTTTGTTTAAAGATTTAACTGTGCTAAAGTATAACTTTATTTTTTATTTGATTAGCTGGAACCAGATTTCTTGGGAAAACAACAAATATTGAGTTTCAATATAATATAAATTAGAATAAAATCTATTTGTCTATGGCCTAGTTAACTATGTATATACCATCACTTAAAGCAGTGACTCTTGGCCCTGGCCTAAAAAGCATATAGAACATTTGTAGTTGCAATTGTTCACTTCCTTTTTCTCTATGGAAAACAGCCACTTCCCTCTGCAGTGAGCATGGTATTTTTGCCCATGGTGTTTACATTACTCTTAGGATGTTGGACAATACACAAATAAATTTTCATCAAAATATCAAGCAGGTTTTAAGTATTCATGGGAGAAAAGTCTTGTGGACAGGAACTGGAGACTTAGTGCAATAGTTAAGAATACTTCCTTCTCTTGCAGGTGACTTGAGTTCTGTTTCCATCATCCATGTTGTTGGCTCACAACCAGCTCCAGCTCCAGCTCCAGCTCCAGCTCCAGCTCCAGCTCCAGAGAATCCTATACCCTCTTCTGGCTACCACGGTCACTGTAGTCATGTGCACGCACCCACAGGCAAGTACCACACAGGTACATATAATTAAAGACTAAATATAGACTTAGGCCCAGATATGGTGGTGCATGCCTCTAATCCCAGCATTTGGGAGGCAGAGGCAAGCAGATCTCTGTGTGCTTGAGATCAGCTTCATCTGTTAGAGTTCCAAGTCAGTCAGAGCTACATAGTGACACTTTCTCTCAATATATGAATTAGATAGGTAGATAGATAGATAGGTAGATAGATAGATAGATAGACAGACAGACAGACAGACAGACAGACTGGCCGACATCAAATTAAGTGTGTGTGTGTGTGTGTGTGTGTGTGTGTGTGTGTGTGTGTGTGTGTGTGTGTGTGTGTAGAGATAGACACTTACCCATGTGAAAGGGGAGTTAAAGTTGATAGAGTGACAAGGTGAAATTATAGCCCAGATGTGAATGAAAGGAGAAAATCTATCATGTGACAGGATGCTACCCCATCCTGAGGAAGCAGCAGACGCCCTGGTTTTGAAGTAGCAACAAAGTAAGCCTTGAAGAACAGCAGCAAGGTGCCAAGGCTACAGCAGAGTAAATAAAATAGATACTAGAAGATATGAGTTCAAAGTTGTTGCCAAGACGCATTTAATGCGGGGCTTTTCAACCAAGGGAAGAAGTTAGGTAATATTTAATGCCAAGCTAGAAGGAAAGCTACTAAAGTGGTGGGCATGTGTGTGACCACTCATATATACACATATGCATCCATCCACAGCACTCTCAGGGTTGTGTGCAGAATACTGAAGCTGAACCAGAGGAGACATAGGATGACATGTTAAGAAGCTATTTTGATGGATGCATCCACAGATTGGCTTAATTTGGATGAGTAACAGAAATGAAATGAAATAGTGAGATTTGAGTTATATTTGTATAGGGGGATACTAGAGAGAGGGGACAATTAAGGATGACATCTAGATTTTCATCCTGAGTAACAGAATGGTGGTGGGCTTAACTAAAATGAGAACCCTTGAAAAGCAATGGATATATGGCTAGCAGGATGTCAAGAACCTGGGCAGAGTGAATATGATGAGTCTATTTAAACACAAATGGAGTGTTAAATAGGCAACTGGGTATACATGGCTGAAGCTCTGATGAGACTTGTGTTGAGAGTTATTGGTTTAAATAGCATTTAGATCATGGAATTACCTAAGAAATAAGTGGATACAGAAACAAGGCTTGAGAACTGAGTCCCAACAATGCTCAACAATTATTCTTTGTGCACTGAACATAGTCAGAAAAAGTGTCACTGAGGAGGGGGATCTGGTGAGGCAGAAAGAAAGCCAGGCTATTGCTACTGAAATGATGAGGAGGAAGATTTTGAACAGAGAGGAGTGGATAGTGTACTTAATGTCACTGGATTGTACAGGCATAAGGTTCAAAAGACAAGCTTTATGTGGAGTATATTTTAACACACACACACAAATAAAGAGTAAGTGATATTCTGCAGCACATGCAGACGAAAGGCAGTGAGGCGGATATCCACTGAGCACTAACTGGAGGGCAACCCCTTCTCAATTCTGAGCGATTTAACCCCAGATACGCTCCTCAATGCCTGAAGCTATTTCTGATTGCACTAGTGAGACAATGATAGTGGCATCCAATTAGGGATGTGGGTAGCACCTTACAAAGAATGGGGCAGCTTGCCTTAGCAAAAGTGAAGGCCCCAAAGCAAAATGTCTCCCCCCAAAAGTTGAGAGACTCTGAGATGTGGCATGATGGGGATTAGGGATGACATAGGGAGAATGGTTTTGTGGCAAAGTGGAAGAGGAAATAACACTAGAGTTGAGGCAACTCTTTCGTGGAGATTGGCTCTCAGTAAGAAAAATGGGGCTACCAAGATGAGGGGGAGAAGGTCCCCCTCAGTCACAGACATAGGGGAGCGGAATAGGGTGGAAGCTGGAGGGAGGGAGGAACAGGAGGATACAAGGGATGGGATAACAATTGAGATGTAATCTGAATAAATTAATTAAATTTTTAAAAAAGGAAAGAAAAATGGGGCTTAGTGTGTTTAAGGAGCATTCTCATTTTAAAGATGGGAGCTATGTCCATTTGTTTCTATGCTGATAGCAATGAACCAGAAAGAAAATAAATTAATGATCTGATAGAAAAAATGTAGATATACTGCATACTAGCCCAAGGTACATGTCCCACAAAAGCCTTCACTTACCAGGAAACTGGAACAGAGGGGAGAACATCTTATTGGGACTCTAGATGAGAGAAGCATGGGAGAATAGCAAAGTAGAAGGATCCAGAGGGTCCTAGAAACCTACAAGTAGAACATGATGATAGGCAGATTTGGGCCCAGGGGTCCCACTCAAACTAAGGCACCAGCCAAGGACTATACAGGTGGTAAACTTTAAGCCCCTACCCAGACCTAGCCAATGGACAGAACATTCTCCACAGTTGAGTGGAGAGTGAGGTATGACTTTCACACAAACTCTTGTGCCTCATATTTGACCATGTCCCCTGGAGGGGGAGACCTGGTGGCACTCAGAGGAAGGATAGCAGGTTACCAAGAAGAGACTTGATACCCTATGAGCATATACAGGGGGAGATAATCCCCCTTAGGAACAGTCATAGGGGAGGGGAATAATGGGAAAATGGGGGGGAGGGAAGAATGGGAGGATACAAGGGATGGGAAAACCATTGAGATGTAACAAGAATAAATTAATAATAAAAATAAATAAATAAAATTTAAAAATGTAGATATAATGGCATTGACTTCAGTGTGTAAGGGTGGTTTGGGGGCAGGGCGGGATGGAGATCAGCTGGTAGAGTGCTTGCCAAAAATGCATGAAGTCCTGGGTTTGGTTGCCAGTACAGCATAAATCGGCCATAGTGGAACAAGCCTGTATGCCCATCACTCCAGATGTGTCTCCAAAAACAATTTTAAGTATGCTTTTGTCTTTGAATGAGAATGTTTATTCATTGGGGAAAATCAAAGAAAACAGGTGGGAACAACCAGGAGTAGATGGAAAAATATGCAGTTCCCTTCATGCTTTTGAAATGAAGTCATCAAAGTTATGAGATGAGTTATTCATCTAATTGTACCTACCCACCAGCTAGACTACACAAGATTTTTGGGCCTCATGCCTTCCTCTCCATTATAAATATTCCCGTCAATAAATCCAACATCTAACAAATGCAAACACTTCACAAATATCTGTGAAAGCCAAGCATGGAAGCAGCACTTGGAGATGAGGGGGGATAGGCTGAGGCAGGAAGGTCCCAAGTTTGAAGCTAGCGTGAACTACATGGTGAGTTCAAGACCTCATCTCAAACGTGTATGTGTGTGTGTGTAATGAATGAGAGCAGTAAGCACTTATTGCACACTGAAGCAGACAATGTCTTTCTGCCAATCACTTGTTATGTTATCGAAGGATATATATGTATATATGTATACATATTTGCATATGCTCTATTATATATTCTGTATGTGTACATTCATATATACAAAGATTCATACATTTTAGTATTGTTTTCATTCATTTCTTTGTTTATTTGTTTGTTTCATCTCATTATATGGCCCAAATGGCCTGGAGCTTACTATTTAGCCCAGACTGGCCTGAAATTCATATTTCTCTGTCTTCAGACCCCTGGGTACTGTGATAATGAAGTGTAAAGCCCTCACATGTGGTGTTAGAAAGATATGTGTTATCTACTCATAGAAAGTTACCCATTTCTGATGGCCTCCAATCATCTTCACATGTCCTTATATGAGCCCCTCCCTCAAATGAAGGTTTGACTTAGTCATTTGCTTTCAGTGAATAAAATATGGCAAAAGTGATAGACAACCATTTCAGTCTATATTTAAAACTATGGTTCCACTTTGACTCTTGACATATTGTCTCATTCTTTTTACACATTCTGATGAAACTACTTGCCCTACTTTGATCTATCCCATGGGTAGGACCAGTCAGAAGGAACTGATTCCTCTGGATACCAGCTGGCAAGGACCTGAATCCTGCCAGCAGTCACATGGATAAATCTGGAAGCAGATTTCCCCCATTTGAGTGTTGAAAGCAATGCATTTTCAGGTTATACTCTGATTACATTCTTACCAGCACCAGGCCCTCAAAGCTCTCTGGGGGTTAATTTGCTAACAAAACAGCAACTAATCCAGCCCTCATTGTACCTTATTTGAAAGGTTTTTCAGAGTACAAAGTTCTGCATGCTAAATTCATTCAATCCTTGTGATGCTCCTTATGCCTTATGTGTGTATGTGTGTGTGTGTGTATTGGTTTGCTGATACCCATGGAGGCCAGAATAGGTGGCAAATCCTCTGAAACTGAAGTTAGAGGCTGTTGTAAGCCTCCAGATATTTGTACTGAGAATTAAAGCCTATACAAGAGTCCCAAGGGCTCTAAACCACTGAGCCATCTCTCCAGGAGCCCCCATCTTGTGCCCATTTTAAAGATGTAAAGGAATGCTCATCTGTGATTATAATTAGTAAATTACAGAATGGGAGCTAGGTAGATCTTGAACATTACTTCTAATGCATGCTACCCATTCAGACAACATCAATTTTCCTGCCTATGTCATATACAAAACATGTACTACCACGATTTTCCCTAAAATAAATATCCATTATTTTTTTCATACAATATAGCAATAGAGTCTAAAGTCAAGTTGTCTTAGCCTTTCTAAAGGCAAAGTTTTGCTTTGTAAAAATAAAAATATTTGGAAATCAGCTTGTTCCCCAGCTACTTAAACTTAAAAATTCCAAAACAAAAAAAGACTGAGCTACCCAGGGGTTCTGCTCAAACTATAGCACCAACCAAGGATAATACATGCAGTAAGCATTAAACCCTTACCCAGTTCTAGCCAATGAACATGGCGTTCTTCACAGTTGACTGGAGAGTGGGCTCTGACTTTCACACAAACTGTGGTGCCCCATATTTGACCATGTCTCCTGGATGGGGAGACCCGGTGGCACTCAGAGGAAGGATAACAGGTCACCAAGAAGAGACTTTGATACCCTATGAGCATATACAGGGGGAGGAGGTCCCCCTCAGTCACAGACATAGGGGAGGGGAGTAAGGAGAAAATGGGAGGGAGGGAGGAATGGGAGGATACAAGGGATGGGATAACCATTGAGATGTAATATGAATTAATAAAAAATGCTAAAAGAAAATTAAAAAAGAAAAAAAAAAAAAAAAAGACCGAGCTGGAGAATATAAGAATTAAATATGTGCTTGTCACAGATAAATTTTGGGAGCAATTTTCTAGCTCATCATGGTAATGGTGTCTTATTATGATGTTCTAATAGAGCTCATTATGTTGGGCACTCAAGTAACTAGGCAGATCATTTTCTCAAATGTGTTCAAATCTCTAGGTAAACACACAAACTAGTAAGAAATCCTGGCAGGCCTGTTCATCCAATTCCCCATCACAGACCTGTTCCTTTGCTTCATGAAGTTTTTGAGATTGGAGACCTGATTTTATTCTTTTACACTTATCACCAGCCACATTGCCTACTTAGCACATAAAAGGAGCTCATTATAAAATTTTAATCTAGTCATTATTTTGTGGTTTTAATCAAATTTTATTCACTTCCCCCATGGGATACTTTCTCAGAAAAGCATTTCATAGATTAGAAGAGGAAAACTTTTTTAAAAGCCTAGCATCAGGGTGAGGGGAAATGCAAAATAGTTTTACTGATCTTTATGAAAAGGCATAATAATATGTGTGTCTTTTTTGAGTTTTTTAAACATTTATTTATCTGTTCTCTCTCTCTCTCTCTCTCTCTCTCTCTCTCTCTCTCTCTCTCTCTCTCTCTCTCTCTCTCTCTCTCTCTCTCTCTGTGTGTGTGTGTGTGTGTGTGTGTGTGTGTGTGTGTGTGTGTGTGTGTAACTTTTCCTGGACCTCACAACCAGCATTAATAATGTACCTTGAGGTCATTTAAGACTTAAGACTGCCATCCTACTATATGTTCAACTTGTTTGTTTAACCGGCTTTTAAAGGAACAGTGTAACAACCAATCTTACTTGTCTTGGATTCCCCATGTGATCAACTTTTACAACCTAAGCTAATGCACAGCAAATACATAATCTTCAGTTATGTATTCTTCTAGGTCCTTGAACCAGATAATGAATACATATCATTTGCTGAAAGCAGCAAACACAGAAGTTGAAAGCAACATTCTAAAATCTACCATAAAGGTTGAAAGCAGCCATTATGGATATTGGTTGATAAACAATGATGTTTGTTGTCTGCATTAGTTGAGAGCAGTTGGAGCCAGTGACTGAAACCCTTGTAAAACTCTGTTAAACATTTCTGTAAAATATCCCATCCCTTCCTCCATGTGATGCTTTCAGTGCCACTCAATAATGCAGAGCAAAGTGCTTTGTTGGGGACACAAACAGACACCACTCACACAGTAGTCTCACACAAGACAGCCTTCAGGCAGGCACAGGTTCAGATTCATACAACAGACAGATAGGATGGAAGACACAAGGAGCATAATGCAGAGAATTAAAATCTGGAGTCATTCTCAGTTAAATAACTCCAAAGGGAAGTGCTTTTATTGTTTCTTCCCTCAAGTACTTTGATTTCTTTCTTAGTGTGACACCCATGTATTATTGGTGGCTCAGAGTTAATCACTAATGTGTATAATCCATACCTTCCTTTATATCATTGGTTGAATACAAAGTTTCTCATTCAAACAAAGAGCTTTTCATCTTGTTAGCTAGCTGATTACCCTGTCTCTACCTACTGAGGCTGACAAAATAGGTGGGCAACCAAGCCTATGTAGCATATTTACATGGATTCTAGGGATTCTAACTGTGGTCCTGATGTTTCCCAAGGCAAACACTTTAACTACTGAGCCATCTCCACAGCCTGAACTTGCCCTTTTACAATGGCACTAATACTACCCATGAGGCTTCATTGCCTCTTTATCTTTTAGAAATTCCACCTCTTTATTTATCCCAAATTCCATTGCTTAACTGCTAGACCCCAGGAATGTCCAGCCAGAGGCTGAAGGAGACCTCTGAGTCCAGAGTCCAGGATCATCCAGGTTAAACCCCACCTACCCTAATCCCCTGACTGGGTGTCCAACTGGGACACAACTAGCAGAGATAGCTGGGCTATCCCCCGAGTTCCAGTCTCAGGCTCATGGTTCTATCTGCCTCCACAAGAAGGGCTCTGGGGCCTCTGCATCCAACCTCCAACCCACAGTTCTACATACCTTCCCAAGGAGTCCTGCAGACACCAGAAACACCCAGCCAACACCAGGGACAACCAGACGGCTAAAGGCCAGCATAAGAACACAACCAACAAGAGCCATGAAAAAATGGCACCAACAGAACCAAGCCATTTTATTACAAGCCTTGATATCCTAGCATACCTAAAACACAAGAAAATGACCTTAAATCTATTCTTAAGATGATAGAATCCTTTAAATAGGAAACAAATAAATTAATTAAAGAAACACAGTAAAATACAATCAAGCAGGTGAGGAAATGAATAAAATGGTTCAAGGGCTGAAAATGGAAATAGAAGCAATAAAGAAAACAAACATGAAGGACTCCTGGATATTGAAAACTTAGGGAAGAGAACAGGAACAACAAAAGCATCACCAACAGAATACAAGAGATGGAGGATAGCCTCTCAGGCATAGAAGATATAATTGAAAAAACTGATATATCACTCAAAGAAAATGTTAAATATAAAAAGTTCCTGACACAAAACATTGACACATTGAGGACATATGAAAATATGAAGCCTAAGAGTAATGGGAATAAAAGAAAAAGAAAAATCCCAACTCTAAGGACCAGAAAATATTTTCAACAAAATCATTAAAAAAAAAAGAGTCAAATGGTATATTCTCACTTATATCTGGAAACTAGCCCAAGGGGCATGTCCCATGAAAGTCTTTACTCACCAGGAAAGTGGGACAGAGAGGAGGAGATATTATTGGGACATTGCCCACAGTTGAGTGGAGAGTGGAGACTGACTTTGAAACAAACTCTGCTGCCCTATATTTGACCATGTCCCCTGGATGGGGAGGCCTGGTGGCACTCAGAGGAAGGATAGCAGGCTACCAAGAAGAGACTTGATACCCTATGAGCATATATGGGGAAGGAGGTCTCCCTCAGTCACAGTCATAGGGGAGGGGAGTAAGGGGAAAATGGGAAGGAGGGAGGAATAGGAGGCTACATGGAATTGGATAACAATTGAAATGTAATATGAATAAATTAATAAAATATATTTTGAAATAGGGTACAGAGCTAAACAGAGAATACTCAACAGAGGCATCTCAAATAGCTGAGAAGCACTTAAAGAAATGTTCAACTTCCTTAGTCATCAGGGAAATGCAAACAATTCTGAGATTCCATCTTACACCTGTCAGGATAGCTATGATTAAAAACTCAAGCAACAGCACATGCTGGCAAGGATGTAGAGAAAGGAGAACACTCCTCCATTGCTGGTTTGGATGTAAAATTGTAGAACTGCTTTGGAAATCAACCTGGCTGTTTCTCAGAAAACTTAGAATAGTGCTACCTCAAGACTCACCTATACAACTCCTGGGCACATACCCAAAAGATACTCCACCGTACCACATGGACACTTGCCCAACTATGCTTATAGCAGCTTTATTCACAATAGCTAGAAACTAGAAACAACCTAGATGTCTCTCAACCAAAGAATAGATAAAGAAAATATGATACATTTACACAATGGAATACTACTCAGCTATTAAAAATGAGGACATCTTGAAATTTACAGGAAAATGAATGGAACTAGAAAAAATCATTCTGAGTGAGGTAACCCAAACCCCAAAAGGCATGCATGGTATGTACTACTTATAAGCAGGTATTAGCTATTAAGTTCTGGATAACCATGCTAAAATCCACACACCCAAAGAAGCTAAGTTACAAAGAGGACCCAATGGAGGATGCTTTAATCTCACCCAGAAATAGAAATAAAATAGGCATTGGATGTGGAGGGAGGGAGGGAACTAGGAAGAAGAGAGGATAGGGAGGGAAGCAGGTATAGGGATTATGAGTAGGGAGAGTGGGGGTAAGAGGGCTAGATGAGAGATCAGAGATCAGAGGTGGGGGGCATCTATGAGATTTGCCAGAGACCTGGAATAAGAGAGGCCTCAGGAAGTCTATAAAGGTCACCCTAGCTGAGTCTTCTAGCAGCAGGAGATATGGAGCCTAAAGAAGCCACCCCTTGCAGCCAGGCAGGACTTCCAGTGGAGGTATAAGGATACCAACCCATTCATAAAGCATTCCTCCCAAAATTTGTCCTGCCTACAAGATGTGCAGGGACAAAGATCAAGCAAAGATTGAGAGCATGACCAGTCTTAAGACTCATCCCATGGGAGAGAACCAATTCCTGACACTATTAATGTTATTCTGCTATGCTTGAAAACAGGACCTTAGCATAACTCCTCTGAGAGGCTTCACCCAGCAATTGATGGAAATAGATGCAGAGACTCACAGTGAAACATTAGACAGAGCTCAGACATGAAAGAGTTTGGAGAACGATTGAGGGAGCCAGAGGAATCAAGGACTCCACAAGAAGACCTACAGAGTCAACTAACCTGGGCCCATGGGGGCTCACAGAAACTGAACCATCAACCAAAGAGCATATATGGACTGGTCCTAGGCTTCCTGCACATATGTAGCAGGTGCTAGCTTGGTCTTCATGTGGATCCCCCAACAACTGGAGCGGAGCCCTCTCTGACTTGGTTGCCTCCCTTTGGATACCATCTCCATAACTAAGCTGCCTTGTCTGGCCTTGGTGGGGGAAGATGTGCCTAGTTCTGCAGTGACTTAATGTGCCAGGGTAGGTTGGTACCTTCTCTGAGGAGAAAGGTGAGAGGGAGGTCTTGGAAGAGAGGAAGGGGGCTCCAAATGGGATGTAAACAAAATTAATAAATAAACTTTAAAAATATTAAAAGCACAATACTGGAGGAGCTACCAGGATCACTTGGAGGCTTCAGTCAGAAGCAGGAACCTGCCCATGGGTGACATGGACAGATGTAAAGAAAACTATGTTTCCAGGCCTGTTATGACCATAGTTCCCTTAGGTCCAAAATGAGTCTTGATAACTGAGCAGATTAATCCTCAGAATCTAGGATCGGCCCAGCGGGTCCTTCCGACTCCACCCTGCATGGCCCTCCATAAGCACAGGAAATTGGCTCATGTCAGAAGCCAGTGCTAAAGCACTTGCTGGCTGCCAGCATTCCTTGACCCAGCTCAGTGATACCCCAGAAGAATGAGCAGCCACAGTCTGCAACCTCTGGGAATAATTCCAGAAAGGAACAGGCATCCAAACAGAACACTGAAGTCTCAAAAAGAGGCAGTGGGCTTGGGTAGATGATTTTGACATTGGCTGCCTAATATGTCCCAGCCTGCGGGACAAACAGAACTAGGCTTCGCTTGAAAGAGGGAGTGGGGATTGAAAGTGGGGTACAGAGACATGAGAAATAATGAGTCAAGTCTAGAAACTTCAGGTCACGACTCTCTTCAATGTAGATGAGTAAGACTATATATATATAGCGTTTAATTTCTTGAGTTCTTTATAAAGTTTGGATATTAGACCTTTGTCAGATGCAGGGTTGGTGAAGATTATTTCCCAGTCTGTAGGCTGTCGCTTTGTTCTTTTGACAGTGTCTCCTGCCTTACAGAAGCTTCTCAGCCTCATGAGGTCCCATTTATTAATTGTTGACCTTAAGGCCTGGGCTGTTGGTGTTCTGTTCAGGAAGTTGTCTCCTGTGCCAATGTGTTCCAGGCTCTTCCCCACTTTTTCTTCTAACTGATTTAGTGTCTCTGGTTTTATATTGAGGTCTTTAATCCATTTGGACTTGAGTTTTGTGCATGGTGACAAGTATGGGTCCAATTGCATTTTTCTACATGTAGAAATTCAGTTAGACCAGCACCATTTGTTGAAGATGCTATCCTTTTTCCATTGAATATATTTGGCTTCTTTATCAAAAATCAGGTAGCTATATGTGTGTGGATTCATATCTGGGTCTTCAATTTGATTCCATTGATCAACCAGCCTATTGCTGTGCCAGTACCATGCTGTTTTAATTACTATTGCTCTATAGTACAGCTTGAGATCAGGTATGGAGATTCCTCCTGAGGATCTTTTATTGTATAAGATTGTTTTTGCTATTCTGGGTTTTTTGTTTTTCCATATAAAGTTGAGAATTGACCTAGAAATTAAACGCCACCAAACCAAATAACCCAATTGAGAAATAGGGCTCAGAATTAAACAGAGAATTCTCAACAGAGGAATATCAAATGGCTGAGAAATACTTAAAGAAATGCTCAACATCTCTAGTCATCAGAGAAATGCAAATCAAAACAACTCTGAGATTCCATCTTACACCCATCAGAATGGCTAAAATCAAACATTCACGTGACAACACATGCTGGCAAGGATGTGGGGAGAGAGGAACACTCCTTCATTGCTGGTGGGAATGCAAACTAGTACAGCCACTTCAGAAATCTATCTGGTGCTATCTCAGAAAAATGGGAATAGGGCTTCCTCAAGACCCAGCTATTCCACTCCTTGGAATATACCCAGAAGATGCTCCAGCACACAACAAGAAAATTTGCTTAACCATGTATGTTCATAGCAGCCTTATTCATAATCGCCAGAACATGGAAACAGCCTAAGTGTCCCTCAGTAGAAGAATGGATAAAGAAACTGTGGTACATATACACTATGGAATACTACTCAGCTGTTAAAAACAAGGAATTCCCAAAATTTGTAGATAAATGGATTGAACTAGAAATGATCATAATGAGTGAGCTAACCCAGAAGCAGAGACACAAATGGTATATACTCATTTATAACTGGATACTAGCCCAAGGGGCAGGTCCCATGAAAGTCTGCATCTACCAGGAAAGTGGGATAGAGGTGAGAACATCCTATTGAGACTCTAGGTGAGAAAAATATAGGGGATAGGGAAGTAGGTGGATCCAGAGGGTCCTAGAAACCTACAAGAGGAACATTATGATGGGTGGATCTGAGCCCAGGGGTTCTGTTTGATCAAAGGCACCAACCAAGGACAAAACGTGCAGTCATCATCAAACCCCTACCCAGATCTAACCAAGGGACAGAACATTCTCCACAGTTAAGTGGAGACTGGGGACTGACTTTCACAGGATCTCTGGTGCCCCATATTTGACCATGTCCCTTTGTTGGGGAGGCCCAATGGCACTCAGAGGAAGGATAGTGGATGGCCAAGAAGAGACTTGATACCCTAGCACCATATTCAGGGGGAGGAGGCCCCCCTCGGTCACAGTCATAGGGAAGGGGGATTGGGGTGAAAGTGGGAGGGAGGGAGGAATGGGAGGATGCATGGGATGGGATAGAAAGTGAGATGTAATATGAATTATTTTATTTTTCAATAAAAATGTGTTTTTAAAAAAGTAACCAAAGCAAAAACAGAAGAAAAGCTTTAATAAACACCAAAAATGAACACATAAAAAAAAAGACTATATATAACAAGGTCAATAGGATCAATTCTAATCCCACTCTCCCTAGGCCCCACGTAGGAATACAATAGCCTGAATAGCTCCCTGTAGGAACCTCCTTAATCCTCTGGGTGCTTCCCTGCAAGAACTTCTCTATTTCTTTCAAAAGTAAATAACCCAAAGATAGCCTAGAACACAAAATCTCCTTCAGCAAGGGTCAGCAACTTGAAGGTCACAGTGTGCAGCCTAAGCAGGGGTTTTGTAACATGGCCAAATTTAGCATGGCTCCCCACAGCTGTCCACTAGGTAAACGAAAGTTTGGAAACGTCTATTTGGCAAGGAAGAAGAAAAGCAAGTTTGTCCAGGCCCTGAAGATGCTGTTTAAAATGCAGCTGGAGAAACTAGGGGTGGAGCACGAGCTGTTCTGGCCGAATCCCAGAGTCTAATGATACATGAGAGTCCAGTCCGATGCAAACAGCAAGGGATGCTTTATTGATTCATCGTGATGGAGGTCTACCAAGTTCTATTGAGCTGGAGACCCAGAATAAGCAAAGCTTGGATCTTTTATACTCTTACAGCAGTAGAATTGGCAGTTAGGCAGAGTTGTTGGACCATGATTGGTTCTTAATAATGCCCTTTAAAATGATTGGTTACTAGTTATTTTATCCCTGACTGGACAAGAGCTTAGCTCGGGACATCATGGGCTGTCGGGTGTTCGGGACAGGTATGAGGGTGTGTTTTTTCTCAGAAAGTATAGAACAGCCCTGAGGCTATCTTGGAAGGTACCGAGTGGCCAGGGTTGAAAAACAACTTTCTTCGGGCTGTATGGATTATCTCCATGAGGCCACTGGAATTAATCTGATTCTAGAATATGCACCCCTTGGAACAGTCTACAGAGAGCTTCAAAAACTCTCCAAGTTTGATTAGCAGACAACAGCAACTTATATCACTGAGTTAGCAAATGCTCTGTTTTACTCTTATTCTAAGTCATCCACAAAGACATTAAGCTGGAGAACCTACTTCTTGGGCCAAATGGAGAGCTGAACATTGCAGTCTTTGAATGGTTGTACACACTCCATTATACTGTGTATGGCACCTAGACCCCCGGAGATGATTGAAGGCCAAATGCACAATGAGAAAGTAGACCTCTGGACCTTCAGTGTCCTTGGCTATGAGTTTCTAGTTGGGATGCCCTCCTTTTGAGGCCCACACTCACCAGGAGATCTATAGGAGGATCTCACCAAGTTGAATTCATATTCCCTGACTTTGTGAAGGAGGGAGCCAAGAACCTCATTTCAAGACTGTGTGTGTAATTCATTGGGTCATCAGGCCTGGGAAAGCTATTGGAATAGATATGTTTTTCTTTTGAATGTTAAAAATAAAGATTTGTATAGACTTCAAAAAAAAACCTACAATACTGGAAATTATCAATAATATAAAATAGCAACCTTGCCATATAGGAAAGCCCCATTGAACACTACCATCTGTGGATGGGTCTCTAAGGATGATTGCATAAGTTATATAGCAAACAGACTGCCACACAGAACAACCTATCTAGTTCCGGGCTCCAGCTTTGGTGGGAGAACACATGAGGATATTAGAAGTGGAATCATACTCCCTGACTAAAAAAAATAACACAAGTTATAAGGAAATCTCTAGAATTTTAATTAATGACCTCTTATACATTGTTTTTGGCTACAGAGAAACATTTCAGAACATTGTTACAATGTTGATTACAATATTACTTACTAAAATCTCTATTCATTATTTACAAAAACAAACTAGGGCCATTGAGATAGCTCAGCAGACAAAGGTGCTTACTGCCAAGCCTGATGGCCTGAGCTCAATTTCCTCCTCCTCCTCCTCCTCTTCCTCCTCCTCTCCCTCCTCCTCCTTCTTTTGCATGCTGGGGAAAGCAACTGCCTATTAGGAATCAAAATACTATGCTAACTTCGAAGTTAGATGGCACAGAAAACTCTTTCTGAACACACTGCAAGAAATCTTGTAATTACTCACAGCTTTTTAAAGACATTTTTAACTGGAAATTTTTAAATTAACCCAAAAGTTCTTGAGTACATTTTAAAACTATCTAGCAAAAAGAAATGAAAAAGAAAGAACTATCAGCACTTATAGTCTAGAGCTAAATTGGAGCTCAGTGAAAAATTCTGTCATAAATAATTAAAGAAGAGTAAGAAAATTTAATTAGGCATCCAGCTAAAGAAAAGGAAGAAATTAATTAAGTCTAAATATAAAGTCAGAACCAAAACAGTATTATTAATAAATAAATCACCCAAAATGTTTGTTTTTAAAAAGTGAATAAATAACAAGTTAATGTAATTAAGGAAAAAGTAGGTGAACACAAATCTACAAAATAAAAAATGAAAATTTAGAAACAGAAACCATAGATGAGAGGGCACAAGGAGATTAAGAGACGACTTGGCAAAACACCCTGCAAATACATTTGTAAAACAAAACAAAAGACTAATATTATATACACACAACCTCCATTACCAAAAAAAAAATGGTTCCAAAATATATATTCTTAAAAGTTAAAGAAATGTGGGCTTAAAAAGATGGTTTAAGAATGCTTGCTGCACACCCAAAGGACCAGAAGTCAGCTTTCAGAACCCACATCATGTTGCTTACAACCACCTGTAACTCCAACTCCAGGAGATCTGACAGCGTCTTCTTGACTCCTAGAGTACCCACATACATAGATGTGCATGTGTCCATACATACCCAACCCACATACACACATATGCACACATACATACACACATACAAATACAAAAATAAATTTTTAAAAATTATAGAGAACCACAAAAGAATTCAAGGTGATGAGTTTCAAAGCCCAGCAAGTGTCACTAGTAAATGCTACAAAACCTTAGAAGAATGAACTGTCCCAGTGATGTATGAAGCATTAAGTATTACAAGCTGAGGAAGAGAAGACCATCCTCCAAGTATGTTCTATGTAGACACAGTGCCTAGTAGTACCAAAAGCCCTAAAACAGCGGCAAAATAATTCAACTTCAGTTTTCATTTTTTTCTCTGCTACTTAACAGATTTGTTATCCTAGATAAGAGACAAAGGACTTCTCTGGAAGTTAAAGACCACTGTGTGCAGAACTGAGGAAGTTCTGAATGAGTGTGTGCTCTTGACACAAACGCAGCCACACCCAGGATTCCTATGCCCCAGATCCATGGGAATAGCAAAGCCTTCTCTGAGTCAGGCTCAAAGAAATGGCACAGCTTTCCTCTGGTCCAAAGGATGTTACAAACAATTGACCTTTGCCTAAAACTAGGGTAAGCAGAAATATCTACCATAGATAACTTCCTTCTCCAGGATGACTGCAACCAGAGACTACTCCCCAAAGAGACCTACTTCTTGTTCAACTGTATATCATGAATCTGCCTTCTCAATTCATATGTATAAAATAAATGTGTTGAATTTCTTGGCTGCTGCTGCTGGGTCTCCATCAGAGCCCATGGCCCACCTGATCCTAGCTTTTCTGTAAGTGTGTCTGTGTGCCTGTCCTTTCTTCATGGCCTTGTCACCCAGTCAGGTCAACCTCAAAGCCATGACCATTGCATGGTACAATAAAGGGCACTGGCATGCACAATCACCCAGTAATAAGTAAGAGTATCCAATGAAAATGAACATGTTTATGAGTATTTGTGACACCCTCAGATATTTTTTAAGTACTTAGGACAAAGAGACTTTACCTAAAGATAAAGTACTTTATTATAAAAGTAGAAGAAATAAGCAAATAAAATTTGGGTTGCTGTGACTTCATTTGTGTAGTTAAACTAGTGAGGCCTGAAATGACTTGAGTTAAATTTGAATATTCAAAAATATTGCCTTATATAATATACTACTTGCTATCTCATCCTTCTAACAAAATATCTGACATGAATCAACTTAATGAAGGAAGAGTCTATTTTGGTTGCTAGTTTGAGTACAGTCCATCATGGTAGAATAAGCATGGTGGCAAGACCAGCTCTCGCTGTGGTGGGAGGGGCACGGAGTGGTTGATCCCATTGCATCCTCCAAAAGCAAGGAGAGAGGAACAAATGCCAGTGTTCATCCACTTTCTCCTCTGTCCCATTTTATTCAACATAAATTACCTGCATTCAGGGTGGGTCTTCCATTCAGGGTGGGTCATCCCTCTTTAGTTCATCCTCTCTGGTAACACCTTAACAGACATAACCAGAGATGTGTCTCCTAGGTGATTCCCAATGCATTCAAGTTGACATGAAGATTAACCCTCACACACTTTAGTCCTTGGGTTCAGAGACAGAAAAAAGACAATACTATATGGTCAGACAAGGGTAGATACAGTGGAGTAGGAAAAGTTTGCATCATCTTAGTTACTTGGTGCCTTACCAAACAACTCATCTTATTTCTCCACATCTCTGTTTTTTCATGTACAAAGTTGGATTGCTCAAACAGTTTACAGAAGAGGTTCCTGTGAGCATTAAATGAGGATGCTTGTATCCCCTCCCCATTTTCTCTCAGTGTGTCACCTCACTCCTAGCCTTACTTTCTTTCCTTGACAGCATGGACCAATGCTTTGCATCTCCATGAATTCCTGTCCTATAATGACTGTCACCAGGGCTTTGGAAAGCAATGGCTGGGCTGTTGGTGTAATTTGCATTGTCTGTTTAGACACCTAGAGGCTGAGTGCAGCAGGAAGAAGTCACACAGCTTTGAAGCTATGCACTGCTTCCGTCTCAGTTGGACAGACAATAACAACCCTGCAGAACCGAGCTTCTGCAGATTCCTCCCACACTCTTCTCAGAAACTATCACCATGCTCTTCAAGACATTACTTCATCCATGACTCCCACACTTCTAGCAGATAACAAAATCTCTTTCCTTGTGGAGAGTGGTTTTAACTCTCAGCCCAGCCTCCTTATGAACACATTTATCTATTACTATCCTTAACTCATGTCCTCCAGGCTCAGAAAGTGCTGGCTCTTGCTCTTCTTAAAAGCCAATTTCTACTTTAACCCTTGAATACCTGACCCCCATCCTCATTTTACTCAGAATCCAGATCCCTCGATCATAACCACTCTTCAAATACTGCCTTTCTTATGACCCCTTCTCCTTATCTAAAGGTGTACTGAAATGCTTACCTTTCTACTATTCTTCTTTGAACACTTGTCCCTCTTTTTTTCTTTTTGTCATCCAGTCACTCTTACCTCTCTCTTATCTTCCCTGCTGGCTATGTCTGCTGTCTCACTTCCTTTCATGCCTCAAACCACAACTGTCTCACTTCTGTCACTAGCAAACTGTGTGTTATCAAAGTAACCAAGAGTTGCCTAACTGACATATACAATAGATACATTCCATCGTTTATCTTACCAAGACACTCAGTTCCTTCTAATTTTTTTTGGATTTGAAGACAATAAAACAAGTTAAGAATAATGAAGAAAGAGATAGTGACTCTATTTTAAGACTTATTTTATATGATTTTTAAAGATTTATTGTATTAGTGCTTTTCTGCATGTATGTCTGTTTACCACATGTATATAGTGATCAAAGTGGTCAGAGGAGGGTGTCATATCCTTTGGAACTGGGGTTACAGACAGTGGTGAGCTGCCTTATAGGTGCTGAGAATCAAACCCAAGTCCTCTAGAAAATCATCATCCTATGCCCTTAACGGCTGAGACAACTCTCTAGCCCAATTTATTTTAATTTAAATTATATGCATAGTTATAATTTATGGGAATATGCATACAAATATAGATACCTGCAGAGGTCAAAATAGGGTGTCAGATCTACTGGAGCTAGAGTTACAGGCAGTTATAAGCTACCACATGTGTGTGGGAACTCAACCCAGGTTGTCTGCAAGAGCAGAATGCATTCTTTTTCATGTATGTTTTACTTATAATTTATTCATATTACATTTCGACTGTTGTCTCCTTGCTCATATCCTCCCAGTCCCACCCTCCCTTCCTTTTCTGCCATATTCCACTTCCCTAGTCCTCTGACAGGGGGGACCTTCCTCTCCCGCCATATGACCATAATTTACCAGGTCTCATCAGGATAGCCTGCATGCCTTTCTTTGTGGGCCAGGAAGGCTGCCTCATCAAGAGGAAGTGATCAAATTGTGGGCACCAGAGTTCATGTCGGAGGCAGTGCCCACATGCCTCACTACCATGGAGAATGAGCAGTCCATTGGCTACATCTGTACAGGGGGTCTAGGTTCTCTAAATGCATCGTCCTTGGTTGGTACATCAGTTTATACAGCCCCCTGGATCCAGATCCAACAGCCATGATGGTCTTGTGGGGCTCCTAACCCCTCTAGGTCCTTCCATTCCCACACTTTTCCATAAGACTCTCATCTTTCTGCCCAAGTACAGCTGTGAGTCCCAACATTTGTCTTGATCCCTCGCTGGTTGGAGTCTCTCTGAGGACATCTAGGTTGGGCAAATATCCACTTATAAGTAAGTATATACCATGAGTGTCTTTCTGAGTGTGGGTAATCTTACTCAAGATGATCTTTTCTAGTTCTATACATTTCCCTGCAAAATTCATGATTTCCTTGTTTTTGATAACTAAGTACAATTCCATTGTGTAAATGTACCACAATTTCTGTATCCAGTCTTCAGTTGAGGGACAACTAGGTTGTTTTGAGTTTCTGACTACTATGAATAAAGCTACTATGAACATAGTTGAGCAAATGTCCTTGGTGTATGGTGGAGCATCATTCAGGTATATGCCCAGGAGTGGTGTGGCTGGGTCTTGAGGTAGAACTATTCTTAATTTTCTCAGAAAGCACAAGATTGATTTTCAAAGTGGTTGTACAAGTTTGCACTCCCACCAGCAATGGAGGAGTGTTCTCCTTTCTGCCCATCCTCACCAGCATGTACTGTCACTTGAGTTTTTCATCTTAGCCATTCCATTCTGATAAGTGTGAGATAGGATCTCAGAGTCATTTTGATTTGCATTTCCCTAATGACTAGGGATGTTGTGCATTTCTTTAAGTGTTTCTCAGCCATTCAATATTCTTCTGTTGAGAATTCTCCATTTAGCTCTGTGCCCCATTTTTAATTGAGTTATTTTGTTTTGGGATATTTAATTTCATGATTTCCTTATATATTTTTGATATTAGCCCTTTGTCAGATGTAGGGTTAGGGAAGATCTTTTCCCAGTCTGTAAGCTTTCATTTTGTTCTGTTCACAGTGTCCTTTGCCTTACAAAGGCTTTTCAGTTTCATGAGGTGCCATTTATTAATTGTTGATCTTAGAGCCTGAGCTATTGATGTTCTATTCATAAAGTTGTCTCCTTTGCCGATGAGTTCAAGGGTCTTCTCTACATTTTCTTCTAAGATTTAGTTTTTCTGATTTAATGTTGAGGTATTTAATATATGTGGACTTCAGTTTTGTGTAGGGTGATAAATATGGATCTATTTGAATTCTTCTACATGAAGACTTCCAGTTAGACCAGCATCATTTGTTGAAGATGCTATCTTCTTTCCATTGTATGGTTTTGGTTTCTTTGTCAAAAATCAAGTGTCCACAGATGTGTGGGTTTATTTCTGGGTCTTTGATTCGATCCTATTGATCTACTAGCCTATGTCTATGCCAGAACTATGATGTTTTTATTACTGTTACTCTATAGTACAGCATGAGATAAAGGATGGAGATACCTATGGAAAGTCTTTCATTTTACTGAACTGTTTTAGCTATTCTTGGTTTTTTGTTTTTCCATATGAATTTGAGAATTGATTTTTTAAGGTATTTAAAAATTGTGTAGGAATTTTAATAGAGATTACATTGAATTTGCAAATTGATTTGGTAAGATGGCCATTTTTACTATGTGGGGTCTCACAATCCATGAGCAATCTTTCCATCTTCTGATATCTTCTTCAATTTCCTTCTTCAGAGACTTGAATTTTTTTTTTTTTACATATGTCTTTCACTTGCTTGGTTAGACTTAAACCCTTTATTATATTCAGGTATATGCCTTGTATCCCCAATATCTCCAAGACTTTAAACATGAACATTTGTTGGATTTTGACAAATGGCTTTTTGGCATCTAATGAGAAGATAACATGGTTGTTTTTTTTTTTCACTTTGTTTCTATGGTGGATTACGTTGATGGATTATTTTTTATATTGAACTATCCCTTCATGCCTGGGATAAAGCCTACTTAGTCATGGTGAATGGTATTTTTGATGTGTTCTTGGATTCAGTTTGGAAGTATTTTACTGAGTGTTTTTACATGAATGTTCATAAGAGATATTGGTCTGAAATTCTTTTTCTTTGCTGGGTCTCTGTGAGATTTAGGTGTCAAGGTGACTATAGTCTCATAGAATGATTTTGGAAATGTTCCTTCCATTTCTATTTTGTTGAATAATTGGAGAGTATTGCTATTAACTCTTCTTTGAAGGTCTGGTAGAATTCTGTGCTGCAACCATCTAGCCCTGGGCTTTTGGTGGGTGGGAGACTTTTGATGACTGCTTCTATTTCCATTGAAGATATATGACTAGATGGCGGTGAGCAGTGTGGACCATGTTTGGAGGCTCCAGTTAACAATTCAGGGAATTGCACAGATTTCTGAGCCAGGAACACCGAGGTCCCAACACCATGGCAGCGGGAGAGCTCCACGGTTCAGAGGGACCAGGGTGCGGAGGACCTGCATGCCCCTACACACAGGAGGAGCACGGATTTTCTCAGATCAGAGCGGCAGCGGCAGAGGCAGCAGCAGCAGCGGCACCAGTGGCATCAGCGTCAGCAGAGGCGGTGGCTGAGGTTTGTACCTCATAGCCTTCCAGTGGAGGCTATTGATGTGGTGGCCGGTGGGAGTTGCTGCAGGAGAGGGGACTCTGGGCAGGATTTGGGTCACATGGTACCTTGGGACCCAGACTGGACTCGGCAGACAGTTCGGCCCCAGAGTCCCGGGTTCTGGCTCAGCCCAGCAAGCAATTCTGCCCAAGGCACTAACTCAGCACAGCCACAGCTCCCCTGCTGTGGCACAGGCTGGGCGGAGCACTCAGTTCCACCCTAGGCACAACCTCAGCTTAGCGGCAGCTCCCCTGTGGTGACACATGCTGGGCGGAGCACTCAGTTCCACCACTGGCGCTGGCTCAGCGCAGCCGTAGTTCTCCTGCTATGCCGCAGGCTGGGTGGAGCTCTCAGTTCCACCACCGGTGCTAACTCAGCTCAGCCGCAGTTCTCCTGCTGTGCCGCAGGCTAGGTGGAGTGCTCAGTTCCACCGCCGGCGCTAACTCACTGCAGCCGCAGTTCTCCTGCTGTGACACAGACTGGGCGGAGAGCTCAGTTCCACCACCTCTAAGACTCTGGTTGGACACAGTGTGTAGTTTGAATCCAGAATTCCTGGTTAAGCTTGGTGGACAGTTCGGGCCCTGAGTCAATATCTGACCACAGCACGCACTTTGGCCCAAAAGCCCCTAGCTGAGCTTGATGCGTAGTCCCAGCCCAAAATTCTGGCTATACCCTGTGTGCATTTTGGTCCCAGAATCCCTAGCTGAGCTAGGCAGATGGTTCAGGCCCTGAGAATCTAGCTGAGTTCGGCCCGTGGTTCAGGCCCAGTATTCCTGGCTGGACTTGGCAGGGGACACAGAAGGCTGTGGATACCTTGGACTGACCCAACACTCATTCAGAGACCCAGAACAATTGCAGGACCCACAGCACAGGGGAGCTGAAGATCACTGGCTGTGAGAGTCCAAAACAACAGGGCTAACCTCCTAACATCCACACCAGTGAAGCGTGAGAGCTCCCAGCCTAGGGAAATCGTGAGTAAACAAGTGAATCTATCATCAGACTCCATTCATCCAACTCTGGAAGCTACCCAACAAAAACAAAGACGGCAAGATGTCTAAAGGACAACGAAAAAGCATACACACAAAAAAACCCAAAACAACATGGCATCTCCAGTTTCCAGCTTTCCCAAAGAAAACAACCCAGAGAACTCAAATACAACGAAAATACAAGAAAATGACCTCAAATCCTTAGTAATGAGGATGGTAATGGAGGAAACAAATAAAATTCATAATCAAATGCAGAAAGACGCAGACAAACAGGTAAGAGACATAAAAGAAGCACATAGAGTGGAACTGGAAAAATTAAAGGAAAATGCAAACAACCAGATGAAAGAAATAAATAAAACAGTTCAAGCTCTAAAGACCTATAAAGAGGCAATGGAAGAAACTCAGGAATACACAATCAGATGAAAGAAATCAAAAAAATCAGTTCAAGACCTGAAAATGAAAATGGAGTCAATGATAAACACACAGACAGAAGAAAAACAAGAACGTGAAACCTCAGAGAAGAAGGTGAGCAACACAGAGGTGAGCTTTTCTAACAGAATCTAAGAGATGGAAGAACGAATCTCAGGTCTAGAAGATACAATCACAGATCTTGAAGCAACCACTAAAGAAAATGCGAAATCTGTAAAACTCCTGACACAAAACATCCAAGAAATTAAGGACACCATGAAAAGAAGAAATCTGAGGATAATAGGCATTGAAGAAAGAGAAGGTATCAGTCTCCAAGGCCCAGAAACTATTCTCAATAAAATCATAGAAGAAAATTTCCCCAATCTAAAGAAAGAGATGCCTATAAACATACAAGAGGCCTACAGAACACCAAATAGAATTGACCAGAAAAGACAAAGTGCCCGTCACATAATAATCAAAACACAAAACATACAGAACAAAGAAAAAATATTAAAAGCTGCAAGGGAAAAGGGCCAAATAACATTTAATGAAAAACCTATCAGAATTACACCCGACTTCTCAGCAGAGACCATAGAAGCCAGAAGGGCCTGGACAGAGATCCTCTAAATCCTAAGTGACCACAGATGGCAGGCCAGACTACTTTACCCAGCAAAACTACGAATAACCATTGATGGAGAAAACAAAATATTCCATGACAAAAACAAATTCAAACAGTACCTATCCACAAATCCAGCTTTACAGAAGGTACTAGAAGGAAAACTCCATCCCAAAGGGTCAAGCTACAACCAAAACGACTCAGGAAATAGATAACTATCCCATGGCAAAAACACAACTACACAAACGCTCTACTGGAACCAACATCAAAATTAAGACTCTTAACAGTCACTGGTCATTAATATCTCTCAACATCAATGGTCTCAATTCTGCAATAAAAAGACACAGACTAACTGAATGGGTGCATAAACAAGATCCAACATTCTTTTGCATTCAAGAAACACATCTCACCCATAATGATAGACATTACCTCAGGGTAAAAGGTTGGAAAAAAATATTCCAAGCAAATGGTCACAAGAAGCAAGCAGGCATAGCCATTTTAATATCGAACAAAATAGACTTTCAACCAAAATTAATCAAAAGGGATGAGGAAGGACACTTCATACTCATCAAAGGTAAAGTCAATCACACAATTCTGAACATCTATGCTCCCAATACAAGGGCACCCACATTTATAAAAGATCTGCTAAAAAAGCTTAAACCACACATCGATCCCCACACAATCATAGTGGGGGACTTCAACACCCCACTCTTACTGAAGGATAAGTCATTGAAACAGAAACTAAACCAAGAAATAACATCATTAACCAATGCCATGGGTCAAATGGACCTAATAGATATCTATAGAACCTTTCACCCAAACAAGAAAGAATATAACTTCTTCTCTGCACCCCGTGGAACCTTCTCCAAAATTGATCACATCGTAGGTCACAAAGCAAGCCTCAACAGATACAAGAGGATTGAAATAATACCTTGTATCCTATCAGATCACCATGCTCTTAGGCTGCAATTCAACAACAACAGAAATAACAAAAAGCCTACACGTTTGTGGAAACTAAACAACTCTCTGCTAAATGACACCTGGGTCAGGGAAGAAATAAAGAAAGAAATCAAGGAGTTTCTGAAATTCAATGAAAATGAAGAAACAACATACCCAAATTTGTGGGATACATTGAAAGCAGTGCTAAGAGGAAAATTCATAGCACTAAGTGCCTTTAAAAAGAAATTGGAAACATCGCACATAAGCATCTTAACAACACAACTGGAAGCCCTAGAAAAAAAAGAAGCTGAAACACCCAAGAGGAGTAGACGCCTGGAAATTATCAAACTCAGGGCTGAAATTAACAAATTAGAAACTAAGAAAACAGTCCAAAGAATCAACAAAACCAAAAGCTGGTTCTTTGAGAAAATCAACAAGATAGACAGACCATTAGCCAAACTAACTAAAAGGCAGAGAGACAGTATTGAAATCAACAAAATCAGAAATGAAAAGGGAGACATAACAACAGACACTGAAGAAATACAAAGAATCATAAGATCCTACTTTGAAGGCATATATGCCACAAAATTTGAAAATCTAAGGGAAATGGATGATTTTCTTGATCAATTTCACTTGCCAAATTTGAGTGAAGAACAGATAAACAAGCTAAATAGTCCCATTTCCCCTACAGAAATAGAAGCAATCATTGATAATCTCCCAACCAAAAAAAGCCCAGGGCCAGATGGTTTCAGTGCAGAATTCTACCAGACCTTCAAGGGCGAGCTAATACGGATACTCTTCAAGCTACTCCAAAAGATAGAAATGTATGGAATATTACCAAATTCAAGAGCTGGTTCTTTGAGAAAATCAACAAGATAGACAGACCGTTAGCCAAAATAACTAAAAGGCAGAGAGACAGTATTGAAATCAACAAAATCAGAAATGAAAAGGGAGACATAACAACAGACACTGAAGAAATACAAAGAATCATAAGACCCTACTTTGAAGGCATATATGCCACAAAATTTGAAAATCTAAGGGAAATGGATGATTTTCTTGATCAAGTTCACTTGTCAAAGTTGAGTGAAGAACAGATAAACAAGCTAAATAGTCCCATTTCCCCTACAGAAATAGAAGCAATCATCGACGTTCTCCCAACCAAAAAAAGCCCAGGGCCAGATGGTTTCACTGCAGAATTCTCCCAGACCTTCAAGGTCGAGCTAATACCGATACTCTTCAAGCTACTCCAAAAGATAGAAATGGATGGAAAATTACCAAATTCATTCTATGAGGCCATAGTCTCATTGATACCTAAACCTCACAAAGACTAAACAAAGAAAGAGAATTTCAGACCAATTTCTCTTATGAACATCGATGCAAAAATACTAAGTAAAATACTTGCAAAAGGAATACAAGAACACACCAAAGATATCATTCATCATGACCAAGTAGGCTTCATTCCAGGCATGCAGGGATGGTTTAATATATGGAAATCCATCAATATAATCCACCATATAAACAAACTGAAAATAAAAAAAAAAACCACATGATCATCTCTTTAGATGCAGAGAAAGCATTTGATAAGATTCAACACCCATTCATGTTTAAAGTTTTAGAGAGATCGGGGGTACAAGGCACTTTCCTCTACATAATAAAGGCTATATACAGCAAGTCAATAGCCAAAATCAAAGTAAATGGTGAGATACTCTAGGAAATTCCTCTAAAATCGGGAACAAGGCAAGGCTGCCCACTCTCTCCATATCTCTTCAATATAGTACTCAAAGTTCTAGCCAGAGCAATAAGACAACAAAAGGAGATCAAGGGTATCCAAATGGGAAAGGAGGATGTCAAATTATCCCTATTTGCACATGATATGATAGTGTACATATGTGACCTTCCAAATTCCACCAGAGAACTCCTACAGCTGATAAACACCTTCAGCAAATTAGCTGGATACAAAATTAACTCAAAAAAGTCTGTAGCCTTCCTATACACAAATGACAAGCTTGCAGAGGAAGAAATTAAGAAAGCCACACCCTTCACATTAGCCACAAGCAATATAAAATATCTAGGAGTCACTCTAACTAAGCAAGTGAAGGACTTGTTTGAAAAAAATTTCAAAACTCTGAAGAAAGAGATTGAAGATGACCTGAGAAGATGGAATGATCTTCCTTGCTCATGGATCAGGAGAATTAACATAGTAAAAATGGCCATCCTGCCAAAAGCAATGTACAGATTCAATGCAATTCCTATCAAAATACCTACACATATGGAAAAACAAAAAAACCCAGAATAGCTGAAACAATCTTGTACAATAAAAGGTGCTCTGGAGGAATCTCCATACCTGATCTCAAACTGTACTATAAAGCAATAGTAATTAAAACAGCATGGTACTGGCACAGCAACAGGCTGGTTGATCAGTGGAATCAAATCGAAGACCCAGATATGAATCCACACACATATGGTCACTTGATTTTTGACAAAAAAAGCCAAATACATTCAGTGGAAAAAGGATAGCATCTTCAACAAATGGTGCTGGTCTAACTGGAGGTCTATGTGTTAAAAAATGAAACTGGACTCATATTTGTCACCGGGCACAAAACTCAAATCCAAGTGGATTAAAGACCTCAACATAAAACCAGAGACACTACGTCACTTAGAAGAAAAAGTGGGGAAGAGCCTGGAACATATTGGCATAGGAGACAACTTCCTGAACAGAACACCAACAGCCCAGGCCTTAATGTCAACCATTAATAAATGGGACCTCATGAGGCTGAGAAGCTTCTGTAAGGCAGGAGACACTGTCAAGAGAACAAAGCGACAGCCTACAGACTGGGAAAAGATCTTCACCAACCCTACATCTGACAAAGGTCTAATATCCAAAATATGTAAAGAACTCAAGAAATTAAACACCACCAAACCAAATAACCCAATTGAGAAATGGGGCTTGGAACTAAACAGAGAATTCTCAACAGAGGAATATCAAATGGCTGAGAAACACTTAAAGAAATGCTCAACCTCCTTAGTCATCAGGGAAATGCAAATCAAAACAACTCTGAGATTCCATCTTACACCCATCAGAATGGCTAAGATCAAAAATTCAAGTGACACCACATGCTGGCGAGGATGTGGAAAGAGAGGAACACTCCTTCATTGCTGGTGGGAATGCAAACTAGTACAGCCACGTTGGAAATCTATCTGGTGCTATCTCAGAAAAATGGGAATAGGGCTTCCTCAAGACCCAGCTATTCCACTCCTTGGAATATACCCAGAAGATGCTCCAGCACACAACAAGAAACTTTTCTCAACCATGTTCATAGCAGCCTTATTCATAATAGCCAGAACCTGGAAACAGCCTAAGTGTCCCTCAGTAGAAGAGTGGATAAAGAAACTGTGGTACATATACAATATGAAATACTACTCAGCTATTAAAAACAAGGAATTCCCGAAATTTGTGGTTAAATAGATTGAGCTAGAAATGATCATAATGAGTGAGTTAACCCAGAAGCAGAAAGACTCAAATGGTATATATTCACTTATATCTGCATACTAGCCCAAGGGGCATGTCCCACGAAAGCCTTCACTTACCAGGAAACTGGGACAGAGGGGAAGGCATCCTATTGGGACTCTAGATGAGAGAAGCATGGGAGAATAGCAAAGTAGAAGGATCTAGAGGGTCCTAGAAACCTACAAGTAGAACATTATGATAGGCAGATTTGGGCCCAGGGGTCCCACTCAAACTAAGGCACCAGCCAAGGACAATACAGTTGGTAAACTTTAAACCCCTACCCAGATCTAGCCAATGGTCAGAACATTCTCCACAGTTGAGTGGAGAGTGGGATATGACTTTCTAATGTACTCTGGTGACTCACATTTGACCAAGAAGAGACTTGATACCCTATGAGCATATAGAGGGGGAGGTAATCCCCCTCAGGAACAGTCATAGGGGAGGGAAATAATGGGAAAATGGGAGGGAGGGAAGAATGGGAGGATACAATGGATGGGATAAACATTGAGATGTAACAAGAATAAATTAATTTAAAAAATTTTTAAAAAAAGAAGATATATGACTATTTAATTTGTTTACCTGATCTTGATTCGACCTTGGTAAGTGGATTCTATCAAAAATTTGTCCATTTAGGTTTTTAAATTTTGTGGTATACAGAATTTTGTAGTAAGACCTAATGATTCTTCGGATTTCCTTGGTTTCTGTTGTTATGTGTCTCTTTTCATTTCTGATTTTGTTGTTTTGTGTAGTGTCTCTTTGCCTTCTAGTTAGTTTGGCTAAGTGTTTCTCTATCTTGTTGATTTTCTCAAAGAACCACCTGTTTTTTTAAGTCTTTGAATTATTCTCTTTGTTTTTAATTTATTGAGTTCAGCCCTGAATTTGGTTATTTCCAGTCATCTACTCCTCTTGGGTGTGTCTGCTTCTTTTTTTCCCTAAGGCTTTCAGGTGTGCTGTTAAGTTGCTTATATGGAATGTTTCTTGAACTTAGTACTATGAATTTTCCTCTTAGCACTGATTTAATTGTGTCCCATAAATTTGGGTATGTTGTATCTTCATTTTCATTGAATTTTAGGAAGACCCTAATTTCTTTCTTTATTTCTTCTCTGACCCAGTTGTCACTGAGCAGAGAGTTGTTCAGTTTCCATGTGTGCATAGGCTTTTTGTTATTTT
Organism: Acomys russatus; assembly: GCF_903995435.1. Classification (NCBI taxonomy): domain Eukaryota; kingdom Metazoa; phylum Chordata; class Mammalia; order Rodentia; family Muridae; genus Acomys; species Acomys russatus. Next base: position 31,410,806 of record NC_067169.1, read on the forward strand.
TGTTGTTGTTGAGATCCAGCTTTAGTCCATAGTGGTCTTATAGGATAGAAGGTATTATTTCAATCTTCTTGTATCTGTTGAGGCTTGTTTTGTGACCTATTACATGGTCAATTTTGGAGACGGTTTCATAAGGTGCTGAGAAGCAGGTATATTCTTTTGTGTTTGGGTGAAATGTTCTGTAGATATCTGTTAGGTCCATTTGATTCATGACATCTGTTAGTGTCATTGTTTCTTGGTTTAGCTTCTGTTTCATTGGCCTATCTTTTGGTGAGAGGGGATGTTAAAGTCTCTCACTACTTATGCGTGGGGATCAATGTGTGATTTAAAGTTTACTAAGGTTTCTTTTATAAATGTGGGTACCCTTGTGTTTCAGGCATCAATGTTCAGAAGTGTGATGTCATTATGGTTGAGTTTTACTTTGATGAATATGAAATGTCCTTCCTCATCTCTTTTAATTAATTTTGGTTGAAAGCATATTTTTATTAGATATTATAATGGTAACCCAAGCTTGCTTCTTATGTCCATTTTCTTGGAAGACCTTCTTTTAGCCCTTTACTCTCAGGTAATGTCTATCTTTGTGGCTGAGGTCTATTTCTTGAATGCAGCAGAATGTCGAGTCCTGTTTACACATCCATTATGTTAGTCTGTGCCTCTTTATTGGAGAGTTGAGTCCATTGATGTTGAGAGAGAGAGAGAGAGAGAGAGAGAGAGAGAGAGAGAGAGAGAGAGAGAGAGAGAGAGAGAGAGAGAGAGAAATTACCAGTGACTGTTAGATCTTTTTATTTTGACTTTGGTTGTGGTAATGAGGTTGTGTGGTTGTCTAATTTTTGTTTTTCTGAAGTGATGTTATCAATTCCTGTGTTTTTCTGGGTGTAGTTAGCCTTGCTGGGTTATAATTTCCCTTCTAGTATGTTCTATGGGGTTGTATTTGTGGATAGTTAACTTTTAAATTTGTTTTTGTTGTTGAATATCTTGTTTTCTCCATTTATGGTTATTGAAAGTTTTGCTGGGTATAGTAGTCTAGACTAGTATCTGTGGTCTCTTAGAGTCTGCAAGATATCTGTGCAGGCTCTTCTGGCTTTTATGCTGAAAAGTCAGGTGTGATTCTGATAGGTTTGCCATTATAAGTTCCTTGGCCTTTTTCCATTGCTGCTTTCAATATTTTTTTCTTTTTTCTGTACATCTACTCTTTTGATTAATATGTGATGGGAAGATTTTCTTTTCTGGTCTACTCTATGTTGTGTTCTGTTGGCCTCTTGTATGTTTATAGGCATCTCTTTCTTTAAATTGGGGAAATACTCTTCTATGATTTTGTTGAAAATATTTTCTGGTCCTTGGAGCTGGACGTCTTCTCATTCCTCAATACCTAGCATTCTTAGATTTCATCTTTTTCATAGTATCCTATTTTTCTGGGATGTTTGTGTTAGGAATTTTTAGATTTAATATTTCCTTTGATGATTGCATCAAATTCTTCCATTGTATCTTCTACACCTAAGATTCTTTCCTCCATCTCTTGTATTCTGTTGGTGATACTTAATATCTGTAGTTCCTGTTTCCTTCTCTAAGGTCTCTCTTTCCTGCTTTCTTCAGTTTGTGCTTTTATTATTGTTTCCATTTTCATGTTCAGATCTTGAACTATTTTATTCATTTCCTTCATCTGATTGTTTGCATTTTTCTGAATTTCATCCAGTGATTTATTCATTTCCTCTCTATAGGCCTCTGTCATGGCCTCTCTAAGGGCCTCAATCCATTTGATTGTATCTTCTTATATTTCTTTACAGATTTTATTCATTTACCTCATTATCATATTCAGAAAGAAAGATTTGAGGTCATTTTCTTGTGTTTCAGTTGTATTAGAGGGTCCAGGGCTGATTGCTTTAGGATAACCAGGTTCTGGAGGTGCCATATTACTTTGGCTTTTGTTGTTTGTGTTTTTATGCTGGTATTTAGCCATCTAGCTGTCTCTGGCATGTGTGGTAGTTTCTGGTGTCCTTTACTGGCCATTGAGAGCAGCTTGTAGGTGGGTGGCTATAAGCTGAGACTTTGTGACTATGGGGACCAGTGAACACCTTAATGAAGCAGCTGAGTGACCTGAGGTCAGATCTACCTGTGTTCCATGCTGTGGTTTCTCCTTTCTGCTGAAACACTCAGACAGTGATGTTTTGTGGCCATTATGTTCAGTCTCTATAGAGCACAGATGCTGTGCACAGGCACATGTATTTCTAAATGCTGGAGACCACACCTGCACCTGTACGGACCCTGGAACTTTCTGTGGATTAGCTGGGTGACCTGCAGTCAGCTCCACTTGTGTTCCACAGTGTGGGTTCTCTTATGGCTTGGAAGACACAGACACTTGTGTTTTGTGACCCACTGTTCAGTCTGAGACACAGAGTGCAGATGCTTCACACAGGCAGGCTTGTAGCTAGAAGGTAGAGACTGCGAATGAGCCTGGTTGGACCTGGAAACTTTCCATGGATTAGCTGAGTGACTTGTGGTGAGACCTGCTTGTGTTCCACACCATGAGGGTCTCCTTTGGCATAGGAGACCCAGACACTGGTGTTTTGTGACTCACAGATCACAGTCTGAGACACTGAGCTCTGTGTGTTGGGTATAGGTGCATGGCTAGAGATTCAGGGACCGTGCAATTTTCTGCAGATTAGCCAAATGACCCAAGGTTGGACTTTCTTGTGTTCCCCTCTCACCAAGGGAATACTAGTGCTGCTGTTTTGGTGCTCTAAGTTTGGTCCTTCAGTCACTATGCACTTATGCTGTCCTGCTGGTCAGACACAGTATGTGAACAGCAACGCCTTCATGGATTCCCCCATACTATGCATTCTTAACCTCTGAGCCATCTTTCCAACACAAAGAGATTGAGACTTATGAAATAAAAGCCTCTTGAATCCAATATCCAATAGGTATCAAATCCATACAATACTTCCAGTAAGTTACAAATACAAATATCAGAAGGTGGGAGAGTTAATTTTCATTGTCCACTTGACCAGAAGTGTAATCATCCTGAGGTATATTTATATAGCATTTTCCAGAAAGATTTAATTGAAGAAGACACAGTCTGAATGTGAATGATACCATCCCATGGGCTGTGGTCCTGAACAGAATTTTTTTAAAATGTGGTGGGAGGGGAAGAAAGTCAGTTGGGGATTAGCATTTACTCTTCTCTATTTCTTGACTCCATTTGTAAATGTGACCAGCTGCCTCATTCTCCCAACCCTGTGCCTTTGTGCTTAAACCCTGAGCCAAAATAAATGTTTCTTCCCTCCAACGGCTTCTGCTGGCAATTTTGTCATTGCAGTAAGAAAAGTAATTAATACAGAGGCCATTCTACTCTGTGTGAAATTGAGGAGACTATTGCTATCAATTTAAGGATAGATACTTTCAGTGATTGAATATTGAAACTACCAATTATTTCCTCGTTTGTGACAATGATGGAAATAATGCTATATAAAATACTCTGTGTTTTTAATATTATTGAACTCTCCAGAATCTCTCTGGGTATTTTTATTTAAGTAATGGAAGGCCAAAAGAGGAAAGTATTAAAATTTATGAGGAAGTATTGGCAGTAGTGCTCTTTAATGCCACTAACATTATAGAATTTACTTAATATCCTATGGACCTGTCTAAACACAAAGATCCATAAAAAGAAAAGCTATATGAAATTGGAAACAACCTCTAGAACAATGTGGAAGTGAAAATTAATAACAGCCAAGATTCTGTCCAAGTTGTATAAAAAAAATGAAAATCAATACATAGTTACATTCACTTGGGGCAAAGTTAATAACAGAAATGTAATTAAGGGAGAATATAATAAAAGGGATAGTTGTTTGTAAAAGTAAAAAAGAAAAGTAGCTGGTGCTGGAGCGATGGCTCAGCAGTTAAGAGCACTGGGTGCTCTTGCAAAAGACCTGGGTTGAGTTCCCAGAACCTACATCAGGCAGTTTACAACTGCCTATAACTCAGACTGAAGAGCTCCAATGTTCTCCTCTGGACTATGCAGCTACCCACATGCATGACATATATAAAAAAATAAATCCTTAATAAATAAACTATCATTTTTAGACAAGCCACTAGCCACTTACATATTTATAAGAGGAAAAGTAGTGCCATGAACTGTCCTACTGTGACATCCAGTGAAGAAAGCTAGGGAGTTTCAGCAGTGTGAACAAAGGGCATACCCATAGGGACATGGACAACAGGTGTTACTCCAAAAGGATAGTTGAGGCTCCAAACAGGATTGTCTGATACCACACAATTTGTAACACCATATGGATGTGGATCAGACAAGCTGCTGAATGCCAAGGTAACAAATGGGTTATGGCATATCCCAGAACTGTTACTGAAGATAAAGATTCAGAGTAGGATGTCTACATCTTCTGGAAATTTCTAATAGAAAATGGGCAAGTGGATGGAAAAAATGAGTTCAGGGTTGAAGCACAAGAAGACATTGAATGGGAAGCCAGAAGAAAATGACTCCTTTGGGTTAGAGCCGGGCAGGAATCAAACTCTCAGTTCTAGAATGCCCATTCCATTCTTTCCCATTCCATACTTATATTTTTATCCCCCGCTCCCTGCCCTATTTGTCCCCTTTGTTTTACTTCTTTCATTTCTGTATTCACACCTAATTTTATATTACTATAGAAAATCAAGGAACCACAAATGAAGGAAAACATACCACATCTGCCTTTCTGAGAATGGCTTGATTTTAATGTAATTATCTCTAAGTATAACCATTTTACTGCAGATGGCATAATTTTATTCTTTTTTAATGGATGAAAAAATCCCACTGTATATAAACCACATTCCCTTTATCCATTCCTCTGTAGTTGAACAGCTAGGCTAGTTCCCTAATTTAAATATTGTTAATACTGCTACAAATAAACATAGATGTGCACTATTACTAGGAATCTATACTAGTCCAGCCTCCATGGAAATCAATGCAGGAATTTTTCAAAGTGTATATTCTCAAGGCTGGGGAGATTCCCAGTGGGTAAAGTGTTTGCTGCATAAGCATGAGGCCCTAAGTTCGGATCCCTAGCTCCTACATACAAAAGCTGACCATGTGGTATGTACTCAGAAGATCCTGGGTTTGGTGGCCTGTCAGTCTAGCTAATCAATGGGTTCAAGTTTCTATGAGAGACTTTGTCTCAAAAATAAAATGGAGATCAACAGAGATATCTGATATTGACCTCTGGCTTCCACAAGAATGTATACACTGGAGGGGCTCGGGGACAAAGTTCATATTCTCAAGACCTACGTATGCATCAAAGTGTTTGAGGACATCATAAATGTCAGCTAGGAATTTGAAAGGAAAGAAACACCCATCTGCCTACCAGAGACATGAAAGAGTCCCTGATTTCTTGGAAGAGAGGCAGAAGAGAAGTGATGTGAAAATGGGCCTTGATGGGTGAAGAAACCCCACCACAGGTTTGTCCCTGCTGCTGACAGGAGGTGAATCTCTGCTAAGCACTGACCCCTGGTGTCCCAGCACCCTCAGAAGAAGGTCCCAGAGAGGATTAGAATGCAGCATGTACAACAAGAACTAGTCTCTTGTGTGAGAAAAAGCCAGCAATGAGATTCTTCAAGATCAGATATTTCCCATTCCTGAGTCAGGGTAATATGGAAGATCCTTTGATTTTGATTGGTAGATGGGTGGATGGATGAATGCATGCATGCATTCTGAAGGGAAGCTTTTTATTGCAACATAACATTTTAGTTGGTTATTTGGCAATTTTACACAATGTACCACAATCATATTCATTTTCTATTCCCCTCAGGTCCATCCTCTCACCATTGAGCTCTCCCCCCACCCCAGAAAAGGAAAAAAAATAAGCAAGTCCAATGCGTGTTGCCCATATACTCATTGGAGCATGGTCAAACTCCCAATGGCCAGCCCCCTTAAAGATAACTGAGTCCTTTCTCACCCAACCCCCACCAAAAGCCATCACAGTGAAGAGGTACACTTCAGCATCTTTATCTCAATTTTAAAGGACTCTCTTCAATGGCTTCCTGTCTAGACTACTTCTTTTGGGGGAGGGGTGTTATAGAAGCCTTCAATGTCTCGCATTCTCAACTATGAGTCTGCAATCATTGATAGCACTGCAAAAGAAGCGCCCTTGCCCCCAAACAGGCAGCAATAGCACAGATCATGGACTTCCACAAGGTTTCTAGCAGCAGCACAAACCACAGACATCCACATGGCCTCTGGTGGTAGCAGGGATGATAGACATCAACAAGGCCTCCATTGGCACATGAGCCATGGAGGTCTTTTGAGGTATCCCAGTCTAGAAAATGAACAGTTCTCTATATCAGACACCCTGCTGTTGCTTAGAGCCAGCATGTGGTTGGCAGGAGCTACAGGAACTCCAGGCTGCTTGCTGCACACCATCTTGCTAACACTACTTAGCAGCAATATATGCTCCGCTCCGCCGAAGCCTTTTCTCATACCTGTCACCTCTGCTATGTCTCTAGTTCTGCTTGTCTACCCTGCATGTACCTCTCTTAACAATCATTCCCACCTCTTCATCACACACTTATTCACGGAAGTGGCATTGCAAACTTCAGTGTGTGTGTGTGTGTGTGTGTGTGTGTGTGTGTGTGTGTGTGTGTGTGTGTGTGTTGCCCAAACACCTTTACATACAAGCACTTATTACAATGAGTCATTGGTCTGCTTCAAGGTCTCTGGTTTCTGAAGCACCATAAAATAGTGGATTATCCCTGAGACTTGACTTGGATATCCTGTTGTTGCTCAGAGTCAGGGTGATCTTCTGACTGGGCAGGGCATCCTGGAGGGCAGGATCCAGGAGAGCTCCAGGAAGCTAAACACTTCTCCACCCTCAGTGCTGGCCACCCGACTGGATCAGCAGGTAGGACCATAGTGCTTGTAGCTCTCAGGCAGTGTGACCTACAGCTCCATGCTGCAAGCCTGGCCTGCTGACCCGCACCTCCCAGCAGACCAGCCTCACTCAGCAACCAGAGACTCCTCTCTCTGCTGAGACTGAGCTCCCCTACTGCTCCCAGAGTGTTGCTATCTCAGTTTTGTCGTTCTCCATCACAGTCAAGGCTCTGCTCTGCCATCTTGCCTTCCAATTCCATGAGACCACTTTTTAAAAAAATCTTTTCTATAAAATCTGCCTTTAAAAAAAGTTGCTCTGGAGATACTTCAGATACTCCTCCTCCACCACCACATCTCCCCTCTGAGCCTCTGTGGGTCTCTCAAGCTCCTCGGAGCTGCTCCATGGCCCTAAAGGTGCAGCCAGCTGCCACCATCTTGAATGTACCTCTTAAAAGGAAACTTTTAATTGACTGAGCTTAGGTTTCTATTATTCCAACCAAAAAAAAATGAGCCAGGGTTGAGGGGTGAGGGTGAGAAGAAAACCAAATTCCTCAAAGACAACAAACAGCTATTCTAGGTAAAATTAGGTTAACAGCTTTGATGGGGAAAATTGTAGATGAAAACTAGAAATATAGGCATCCATCTCAGTGTGTGCTCTTACTAGCTCTTAATAATCGATCCTAAAGGAGTCAAGGCTAAAAAATGAGACATGTGTGTACTATTGCATACTGCGTGGGACTGATTCAGCTGAGGCTTGAGAGCTGTAAAAACTGCAGTAGAAAACAGTAGATGATACTTAAGTCTCTCTGGAGAGGATGGTGTTCTTTTGGGCCACTTGAAGATGCTTGAATTCACAGATTTGAGTCGTTTTACATTAATGATTATCCGTGATGCTGGTTTTCTATTAATACTAAGTATATGTTCTTCTCAAGCAGGTCTTCAATACTTAATGATTTAAAGAAAATCCTCTATACCTAGCTAAGGAAAAACTCAGATAACCCAAAGTAGTTTAGAATGTATTCATTATTTTACTGTTCTTCCAATAAACTATGCCAACAAAAGCAACTTAAGAAAGGAAAGGTTAGGTTCACAGTTCAAGGGCCTCATCCATCATAGCAGAGAAGTCATGGTAGCAAGAATGTGAGGCATCTAGTCATGTCTCCACAGTCAGAAAGCAGAGAGATGATTAATGCAGGTGCTGAGCCCCCTTTCTCCTTTCTACTCAGTCCAGAACCCCAGCCTAGGGGATGATGCTGACCACAGTTAAGGTGAGTCTTCCCATCTCAATTGATCTAACTAGATAATCTCTCACAAGTGTGCCCAGACGTTTATCTCCTAGATGATTTTATATCTTGTCAAATCAGTAATCAATATAAACCATCACATGTGCTTTCCATCATGGCCTTAAAATATCCATAAGAAACCCATTCACTGTGAGCATTCTATGTACCTGACAAAGAGGGCCCAAGCAAACAGGCACACAAGAGAGAGGTCAGGAAAGAGGCATCTCTGATATGTTTCTCTCTTCTGCACATGACATTCATGTTGTATACCCCTCAAATATTAGTCACATTAACTCCTAAACTTGTATATACCATCTTTGCTCTTTTATGAATTTTTTAATTCAATGAAATAGCACATAAAATTGGAGAATTGGCACAAACAATACATTGTGTTATGAAAACTTGGATTCCTTTAGAAAGATGCAGTAGATGTCATTTGCTTATTTTTATAATTATTACTGAGTTAGATATAGGTAGAAAACTAAAAGATGGAGTGGGAGGACCAAAACAACCTCAACGGGTACTTGATTGAGATTGCCTCCCTTGAGTCAAAGTGTTCATTTAAGAAAATCCACACATACAACACACCCACACCCATGCATACACAAAGAAATCTCAGGCTCTGCATCATGGGCTGGATATTCACCTACAACCTTTACAAGAAAATGTTACTCATCTGCTATAAATGTAAAATAATTTTTCTTTGGGGGTAACTTCCACCAAGTACACTTTGGCAAACCCCTCCAGAAATTTATTTTGATGGCAAAATTTTGCAAACATGTTTCATCATGAAAGCCATCACATAACCATGTTTTAAAGGTAGTCCTGATACAGCATTAGCCTTTTGCTTCTTCAAAGCACTCCTCCTTATTAACTCACGGCTCAAATGTTCCCTTGCTCTTCTGTCTCTATAAATACCTCTGATGTGAGGATAAATGAAAGGGACAGGAAAAGGCATCATGGCCTTTTTACCCAGGAACATGTGCCTCTCTCATTGATTGGTTGTGAAAAAAACATATATATGAATCTGAGTGTACAGGCAAGTGTCTCAACAGACCTTGTGGAATAGAGTGTCAATCCTAGACAATTGCTTTGGGAATAGCCAAAACCCCATATTTCATCCTGTATGGAAAATGTTAAGAGTTGTGAAAGCTTTAACATTTTCTCCTGATGCTTTTTTTCCTCACCTGGGTTTCAGATGGGTTTGGGGGTGGCAGATGTGGTAAGCTGAACATCTAACCCAGAAATTTGTCTGCCCTCTTTCCTGAAAATATCTCCCAGTTGTTCAGAACATAGCCTTCTCTGACAAGGAAAAAAAATATATTATATTTTTTCTTGTTCTGTTTTCTGTGGCTGCAATAGAATACCCAACAGTGACTAATTATGAAGAAAACAACCAATTCACTTTATGTTTTACAAGGTGGGAAATCCTGCCACATCTAGCTAGGGCCTTTTCCTGTGTCATAATATGGTAGTAGAATGGAAGTATATGTGGACACATGCAGAAGAGGGTAAACATAACCCCACAATAACAAGCCCGCATGTATGTCTGTCAATCACACATATGCAGTGCCCCTGGAGATCAGAAGAATGTGTTGGATCACCCTAGTACTATGTTACTGCGTTATAGCTATTTGTGAGCTACTGTGTGAGCCCTGGGAATCAAACCTGGGTCTGGATCCTCTGGAAGAGCAGCTGGTCAAGAAGAGGTTAAATATAACCCTCCAATAAATATAAACTCTCTCAGAAGACAGCATCTATTCACACAAGGAAGGCATTAACTTCTCTAAACAACCTAACTAGCTCTTAGAGGTCCCAGTACCCAACAGTACAACAGCGATCAAATTCCCACTTGCATTTCAAGGAGGATCAGCCATATTCAAACCAGAGCACACTGCACCTGACTCTCCAAACTCACATCCACCTTCCTCCCTCTAGAACAAAGGGAGGATGTTCTGACCCATAGGCTCTTCCTTAGCACACTGGGACAGTTGATGTCTGGCTTTGCTGACTCCACTCAGGATTCAGCCATCTGATAAGAGTTGCATGCTGCCATATCTGCCAGTAGTTTTATAGTTCAGGGATCCTGGTAACAGGCCTGTCACTACATGTGGCAAGAGTTATGCCTGAGATGCCGGGTTCTCTGATGCATTCTTTGTAATCTTGGCAGAAGAAACTGCACCTCCAGGGCTCTGGACTTCTGCATGCCAGCAGAGGTGGCACTGTGTGCACACCACTGGATTTTATGGCTTGCACCCTCCAGAGCTACAGCACAGAATGCATCTGGGACTGCTGGACCAAATGCAGAGCATCCAAGAAGCACTATGCCAAGGTGCAGAGAGCAGACACCTGGGACAGCCCTGAGAAGCAAGCCTTTTCCATTGGCAAGACTCATGAAAAAAGGGACAGCCTGGAGGATTTCTGAAGTGCCTTAAGGGCCTTTTCCCCATTATCCTGACAAATAGTACCTGGCTCCCTTCCTTTAGAGCTAATCTTTTTAGGAAAGAGTTGCTTGGCAGAACTCTTGGACACATTTTCTTTCTTTACATGACCAGGCTGGTCATTTTCCAAATTTTTACACTCTGCTTCCCTTTTAATTAAACTCTGCCTTCAGGTCATCCCTTTTCTATCTTATTTTAGTGTAGGCCGTTAAAAGCAGCTGCAGTGCTTTCTGAATGCTTAGCTACTTAGATATTTCTTCCACCAGATAGCCTACTTCATTACGCTTAAGTTCAGCCTTCCACAAAGCCCTAAGGCATAGACTTGGTTCTGCCGAGTTCCATGAAACTGTGTAACAAGCTTCCAATAAGCTACTCCTCATTTCCATTTGACACGGTATCAGCATTGGCTTTATTCTCCTTTATTTCTAGGCAAGCACTTTAAATAACTCTAATCCCAAGCAGTGCTCTTTTTCATTCTTTTCTTTTGTCAGGGTTACATGTAGCTCCAGACTGGCCTTGAACGCAGTATGTAACCAAAGAGGCTCTTGCCGTTCTGATCCTGTTGCCTCCACTTCCCAAGTTCTAGGATTGTGCACGTGTATACCACTATGGCTGGTTTATATAGTGCTCAAGATAGAACTTAGGGCCTTGGGCATGCTGGGCAAGCACTCTACCAACTGAACCATAGCTGTAGCCTGTTGTCCATAGTTCTTTTTGTCAACATTCGGCTTAATGCAGCTCCTACGTCTTCTAGTCTTCTGAGACTTTGTCAGCCTCACCAGTGACATGAACTATGAAACTCCAGGCTTTACCCAGCATTTTCTTCAAATCTATCTCCATCATTACCAGTTAGCCAGTTCCACAGACACTTCTGTTAGAACAGCAGCCTGCACCCTTAGGCTGAATCCCACAGCCTGAATCAGGCCACGCCTCTCTCTGGGAGAGTTAAGAAGCAGACTAAGTTGCGATGGTAACAGCTCTCAATCTGTATTACCAAGCTCTTCCAAACACTTTTCCACATACACTGTGTTGAACTAAATCACATAATATGAAACTTCCTGCCACCCCTCAAAAGCCTATAAAAATCAGATCTTTCGTTTGTTCTTGGAATTTTCTGGGAGAGAGGCCCTGAAGGCTGCTCTCTGAAGAGGCTCATCTGTGTACCTCCTCTTCCCCTTCATATCAATTTCTTTCTCTCTGTCTTCCCCTAACCTTCCCCTCGCCCCAATAAAGGTCAGCCAGGCTTTAAAGGGAAGCTTTTCCTTCCCTTGCAGGCGGCACTATATTTAGATCTCCATATATTTTGTGGCAAATGTTCTCCCTCCCTCTCAAATGTCAATCTTGGCCTTTGCGCTTCCTTCATTCAACTCAATCTCCATGGAGGGAATTTATGTGTCACCTTCCTTTTCAAGTCGACCACTGCTGCTCAACTTTACATCTTCAGCTATTGGTACAGAAATACACTTGGTATCTATTTTCTGCCTTAGTCTAGTTCTTGTTGCCATAACAGAATATCTGAGACTGGGTAATTTATAAAGCATGAAAAATTATTTAGATTACAGTTAAAATAGTTGGACATCTAAGATAAGTTCTCTACTTTGGGCAAGTGCCTCGTGACGTATCACGAAATAGTGGAAAAGTGAAGAAAGAGGTGGTCACACATGGAAGAGAAAAAATTGGAGACATTTCACTCTGTAGCACAATCCACTTTGAGAAGAATGAGCTCACTTCGGCAAGGAAGGTAATATGCACTCTTAATGATCTAGTCATTTGTTAAAGGCTCTGCTTCTTGATACATCTATGATGGCAAACAAATTTCAACATAAGTTTTGAGGAAATAAATCATATTCAAACCACCACAGCACATCTCTTAATGGGCACAACTCTTCCAAAATGTCTAGTCTTCCTCTTGCAAATGGTAGAACAAAGAGAAAAGTGAATAAAATATTGTCCTTCCTAGCTGTTCTGGCTAGTTTTGAATCAATTTGACACAAGCTAAAGTCATCTGAGAGTAGAGAACCTCAGTTAACCAAATGCCTCTGTAAGATTGGGCTTTAGGCAAGCCTGTAGGATATTTTTCTAATCAGTGGTTGATGTATGAGGGCCCAGCCCATCGTGAGTCGTGCCATCCCTGGAGTGGTGGTCCTGGATTTTGTAAGAAAGCAGGTTGAACAAGGCATGATGATCAAGCCAGTAAGCAGTAACCCCTCCATGTCCTCTACATCAGTTCCTGCCTCTAGGTTCCTGCCCTGCTTGAGTTCCTGTCCTAATTTCCTTTAGTGATGAACAGTGTTGCTGAAGCGTAAGCTGAATCGACCCTTTCCTCCTTAACTTGCTTTTGCTCATGGTATTTCAGCACAGCAAGAGTAACTACAACTAGGAGGTAGATGACTCAAAGTAATGACTACTTTTATAAATTGAAGGTGTGTTCTATTAAGTCTATTTTGTTCATAGCTTTGAGACTTGATTTTCTGAGACATCAAAAAAAAAGTCAAGAAAATGAGCAAACCCTAGGGAAATGCTGTATTTACCACCTAATACTATCCCCTTACATGAGTAAGATAACTTGAGCTCCAATGATGTCTACATAGAAGAAGGGGGCCAACACCTACAGCATAAGTGAGCCTCATGGTCATGATATGCATAGGTTATAAATGCTTCCTGAGCACACAATTTCTTCTTAAATATCTCTGCCCTCATTTGTTATAAATACTTTAACATCAGCATGTCCTGGGTCTAAGACAAATAAAAATCACTGGCTTTTTTTTCTTCTTGAAGTTCTGGCCTTATAACTGAGCTTGCTACTGTCATCTGCTCATAAGCTATTTCTTAAATTTTTATGTTTAGATAATTTACCTCACAATCATTATTTCATTGCTTAACTATTCATCCTCTAAAACATTCACTACAAAAACATTTTTAAATTATAGAAGATTATAGAACAGACATTATATATAGCATATGCCAGTGTTGCCTATTTTCAGAGTGTTCTTAACTGAGGCCTTCAGTTAATATGTGTCATGACAAATGAAGTGAACTCTTAACAGTACATAAGATCTCATCAAGCACAAATGCAACTTGCCAGTTGATGTTGCTTTTCTCCATCTGTTGCTAACTATTACTTGCACTTACAAGCATAGGTATGCGACATATTAACAAATTGAGAGGTTTTAAGTTTACTTTTTGGTTAAAGCTTGTTGCTTTCAAGCCTACTGGTATTACAGGAAACTAATGAAATCTCTCTGAGGAAAAAACATCCTTCAATAAGTAATTCAATTGAGGTTTTTTTTTTCCCTACTGATCCTGTTTTGGCCTATTTTCACACACACACACACAAAAAACTTGCCTAGGGGCTAGAAACATGGCTCAGTGATTAAGAACATTTGTTGCTCTTGGAAAGGACCCAGGTTCAATCCCCAGTGCTCATGTTTGGTGGCTCATAACCACTTACAACTCCAATTCCAAGAACTCTGACACCCTCTTCTAGCCTCTGATGGCAACTGTACTCACATGTACATACACATAAATAAAAAATAAAATGTATGCGTGTAGATCTATATAAATGCTTGCCTAAATATTTCAAGACTTCCTTGATCCACATTGATCTGTTAATCAGAAATCATATGTTAATAGCAACAATGACTAAAGCAAAGACTATAGCTGATCTGATGATTACATCTTCTCTCAAATCTGTATCAGTCACAGTCAACCTTGTGACTCTTCAGATATTGCAATAGCTCTGCATCCCATTGTTTTCGATAACTGCAAAGCTATGTTGCATACTCCAGTGTGATTTTGAAGTTTCACTTTCTATTTCCAAAGTGACTTGCAAGGCAATTGTGTAGGTTTCTTTCATTTTAATTGGTATATATTCACTGTGCATACTGCTGGGCTACATGAAGACATTTCATTTGAGTGTACCATGTACTTCCTTACACCTCTTTCTTTCTCCTCCTCTAGTCTTCAACTAGTCTTCTTCACCTATACAGTCTCAGTTCAGCTCTCATGAAAAAGGATACCATATATATGTACATCTTTTATGTATCTATATACAGTCTAGGATCTTCAGCTGAGAGAAAAATGTGATTTTTTTTTCTTTCTGGGTCTTCTGTTAACATATATCCGTTTTTCCAGCAAGCAATGTAGTTTTAATCTTCTTTATGGCAGGGTAAAATTCTACTCTGTATAGATGTTACATTTTTATTATCCATTCTTCTCTTAATAGACAGAACCGTAAGCTAAATCTATAACTTGGCCCTTGTGAAAACTACTGAAATAACCATGAATGTGCAAGTATCTCTGTAGTACAGCTGACCTAAAGTCCTTCAAATATAGTGATAAAGCTGAGTCATATGATAGTTCTAAATTTAGTTTTGAGGAACCTCCACACTGGTGTACATAATGGCTATATCAATTTACATTCCCACCAGCTGTATATATACAAGGGTTCCCTCTTCCCCACATCCCCTGTAGCATTTGTGGTTGGTTATTTTCATGTAGATAACTATCTGACTGGGATGAAGTGAAATTGTATGTATTATTAATTTCAGAAGTTTCACTTATGTAGGGGTTTGATGATGACTGCGCAAATTGTTCTTGGTTGGTGCCAGACCTAGCCAATGGACAGGACATTCTCCACTGTTAAGTGGAGAGCGGGGACTGACTTTCACACGAACTCTGGTGCCCCATATTTGGCCATGTCCCCTGGATGGAGAAGCCAGATGGCACTCAGAGGAAGGATAGCAGACTACCAAGAAGAAACCTGATACCCCAGCATCATATTCAAGGGGAGGAGATCCCCATCAGTCACAGTCATAGGGAAGGG
Organism: Acomys russatus; assembly: GCF_903995435.1. NCBI lineage: Eukaryota > Metazoa > Chordata > Mammalia > Rodentia > Muridae > Acomys > Acomys russatus. Next base: position 31,426,202 of record NC_067169.1, read on the forward strand.
GAATGGGGTGAAAGTGGGAGGGAGGGAGGAATGGGAGGATGCATAGGATGGGATAGCAATTGAGATGTAATATGAATGATTTTTTTTCAATTAAAAAAAGAAGTTTCACTTACAAAGGCTTTGACAAAATTCTACAGATCAATATGGCTATCTATTCTAGTTAACTAGTTAACAATTTTTTAAAAATGTCATCCACACACCTGCATCAAATGGCTCGAATGCTTCTGTACCACCTCAGCCTCTGGAGAGGAGTTAGAAAAGATGACAATCTGAGAATCTGCAGAACTGATCTTTATAAATATCAATTCTAAAATATCAGGAAAAATCATTGTATAGTCAGTTTTCTGCTTCTATAATAGAATAGTTGAAGCTGAATTACTTTTAAAGAACAAAAAAGTATTTCCTCATAGTTCTACAGTCTGGAAAGTTTAAGATAAAGGCATAGTATCTGACAAAGCTCTTCTGATTATGTCTCTACATGGTGAGAGGTAGAAAGGCAAAAAAGAACTATACCACTCCCTCCAGCCTGGTTTGTTGCGGCTGCTGCTCATTTGTTTGTTTTGCTTTGTTTGGACCAGCATTAATCCATTCATGAAGGAAAATCCTTCATAACCGAAACACTTTCCGAAGACCTTATATGCCAACATTGTTACATTATGGATTAAGTTTCTAACACAAGCAAACTATAGAAGTAGCCTAAAAATCATTCTAAAATAATGAAGAACACCCAGCCAGTCTTGAATAATGAGATATCTCTAAGACTCGTGTGGATTCATTAGGCTAAATTTTTGTAAAAGGAGGAACTATTTTTGTGTTTCATCCTCTATGATACTGGATATGATTTGGGATTTTGTTTGTTTTGGGTGTACATGTCAAATAATCAGTAAAAAGTTTTACAGTGACTAAAACTAAATATTTCATAAGTCATTGCATCTTCATATTTTTTATTAATTTAGTCTCTCATATAGTACATCCCAATCACAGTTTCCTTTTCATCCATCCACTACTACCATCTCCCTCCTCATCCACTCCTCCTCTGTTTCCCTTCAGAAAAGGGCAGGCCTCCCAGGGATATCAACCAAAACTGGTATATCAAGACACAGTAAGATTAGTCACCTCCCCTCATAGTAAGGCTGGACAAAGCAACCCAGTAGGAGGAAAATCATCCCAAAAGCAGGCAAAAGAGTCAGAGATGGCCCCAGCTCCCACTGTTAGGAATCACACAAAAATATCAAGCTATACAACTAATATATATATATATATATATATATATATATATATATATATATATATATGGCCTAGGTTAGATCCATGCAAGTGCCCTGATTGTCAGTTCAGCCTTTTTGACCCACTACTACAAACTCAGGTTAGTTGATTCTCTGGGTTTTCTTGTGGTGTCATTGACTCCTCTGACTTCTACAATCCTTCCTCCTCCTCTTCAGCAGGATTCCCTGAACTTCACCTAATGTTTGGCTGTGGATCTCTGCATCTGTTTCCATTAGTTGCTGGATGAAATCTTTCTGATGATAATTGGACTAGATACCAATCAACGATTATGGCCGAATATCATTAGACATCATTTCATTGAGATTGTTTTTTCCAATCATGTTTGGATCTGTTTGACAGTGTCAGGGGTAGGCTCTCTCTCTCTCTCTCTCTCTCTCTCTCTCTCTCTCTCTCTCTCTCTCTCTCTCTCTCTCTCTCTCGGCATTGGTCTCAAGCTGGACCCGTCATTGTTTAGGCACTCCAACAATTTCTGCTCCACCTTCATCCCAGCATATCATGCTGGCAGGACAAATTGTAGGTAAAAAGTTTTGTGGCTGGATTGGTGACCCATAACCCTTATCTAGAAGTCTTTCTTGCTTATAGAGGATAGCCGGTTCATGCTCTGTATCTCCCACTACTAGGAGTCTTAGCTCAGTCACCCTAATGGATCCTTGAGAGTTTCCATTGCACTACATTTCTACCCCCCCAATTCCGGTTGTCTCTCCCATTTCTATACATCTTGAAATATCCCATGCATTTTATGGAGGCAAGACAAGTATCGGAAATATGACTTTTAGGCTTGTGTCATACTCACATTTCAAGATGAACAACCTCTCAGTTTATACAAAAATGTTTTCATAATTATACCCTAAAAGTGTAAGTCTGCTTTCAAAATTAGCATGCATTATGATTATTTAACAAATGAAAGCTTGTTTAATGAGGCATCTAGAAAAAATGTAACTTTCCCCTAAAGGTGATAGGGTTAAAGATAAAAATGTCAGGGGTGCTGGGCATAATGGTACACACCTGTGATCCCAGTACTAGGGGGGGGGGGGCAGAGGCAGGTGGATCTCTGTGAGTTCTAGGCCAGCCTGGTCTACAAAGTAAGTCCAAGACAGCCAAGGCTACACAGAGAAACCCTGTCTCATAAAACAAACAAAAATATTAACGTCAGGGCCAGAAGAGATGGCTTGTCAGTTAAGGGCACTTGCTGCTCTTGCAGAGGACCTGGGTTCAGTACCCAGCATCCATGTGAAAACTTGTCTGACTTCTACAGGTGCAAGTCACACACATGATATGCAAACATACATGCAGGCAAAACACTCATTTGCATAAAATTAAATAAATCTTTTTTTAAATTTTAAACTGTCATTAAATGCTAAACTGAGTTAGCCAGGGGGAAAGGGACCTACCCTGCAAATAGGAATGTTCCAGTAGTATTCTGTCTTCTGAAACAAAGCTAATGCTGAAAGTTATTTTGAAAATTATGAGAAATTTGAGGATTAAAAAATAGAGGTGAGAAGAGGATTCTGAGATGTACGACAAAATAGTGTTTGTTCCACCAGTGCTAGCAGGTCATTCTGAAAATATAGTAAAATTAATGCTGTGTGAACAATAAGTAAAAGCCTTTAAGCTTTCAGTTAGCTCCAAGTTATTCTTTTGTTATTTGTATGAAAAGACGTGGCAATTGATACTTTTAAAGTAGATTCGGAACCCATCTGTGTGAATTTGTGGTGCCTTTTCTTGTAACCTTTGACTATCTCTTTCACATAAAGAAAGAAACTAGATAAGCTAAAAGTTCTGGCTCATTGGTTCTCATTAAATAAGATTTTACTGCAGTTTGACCACCAAATGGGTCAATTTTGCTTCAACAGCTTGAGTTGGCAGCCATTTGGTCAAGACAATACAGTGAAAAAATACTCTGCTTTGGCTCTTTACATGCTTTCTAATTCTTGATCTATGATCCTTATCTTTTCTTCTGACCCAGAGAACGACAGGGTATTGTGTGAATGGTAGATTTTGCACCATCATCCCATCATCATCCATCAGTATCCTGTTTTTCAATATCATAACATCTCCTGTTTGGGACATTTTAATTCTTTCTGTTACATTCCATCAGATGATGCAGAAAACTAAAGTGTAAGGGCTAGAAGATGCACCAGTAGGTCAAGTGCTGCATCTAAAGCATGAGGACTTGGGTTCGGCTTTCCAGCACCCATAGGAAAACTGACCATAGCCTTACCGTACCTGTAGCTTCAGTGTTGGGGGCAAGGAATAAGCAAATCCTGGGAGCTCCCTAAGCAGATAATCTAGCCAAAGTGGTAAGCTTCAGAGTCACTGAGACCTGATCAAAAAGTAAGGTGAGGAATAATTGAGAAAGATGCCTGATATTGACCTCTGGCCTCCAGGTATCCCCACACAGGAGAGCACACCAGCGCGCGCGTACACACACACACACACACGCGCGCGCGCGCTTTGAGAGACACACATATACCACACAGAGATGTAATTAAACACCACAAACAAATCCATTACTTTTTATGGTGACCTAAAGAGTTAATAAAAAAAAAAAAAAGAAATGTCAGACAAGAAGATATCTTTCTTTTTAAACTTTACTTAGGCATGTGTCTATATGGAAGTGGGCCCTTGGAGGCCAGAAGAGGGTGTTGGACCCCCTGGAACTAGACTTACAGGCAATTGTGAGCAACTTGAAGTGAATGTTGGGAACAAGTATTCTGACTGTGCTCTTTGGCTCCCAAACAAGAAATGTTAACATAACCACTGGTGCTTTGGCCTTATTTCACAACAATGAAGGGCATATTCTAATAATAGGGCTTAAAGGATTGGAGAGGTAGCTCAGTAGTTCAAGAACCAGCACCCATATCAAGCAGTTCCTTATCACTTGTAACCCCAGCCCCAGGGATCTGATGCCTTCTTCTGGCCTTCTGAATATGCAAAGTGGAGGCTCTTGCTTGTTTCCCTAATTCTCCCTCTCTTCCAGTTGCCCTAACCATTCGTCCAGGTTAATGGTTCCACTATATACCCAGGTGCTCAAACACAAACATCCAATCCATTGTCCACTTTTGCCAGTGGCTTTATCCCTAAACGGGTCTCCATCTCATCTCCTTGATCATGTACCATTACTCATGCGGACTATCGTAGTAGTTTCCTTCTTTCTCTGTCTGCCTTCCAACACCATGTTCACAAACAGCAAGAGAGTTCTATCAAATGTACATGAAGTCAGCCACCTCCTTAGATCACTTCCCAATAACTCTGCTGTACATTTAGAAAAAGTCTGAATTCTTTTCCTAACACAGCCTCCTGTGTCTTACTTTTATGTCTATCTCCATAATCATTCCTCCTATAAATAATCACATTGGCCTCATATTGTCCATCTGTTTTCAAGACTTCTCAGTGTCCGTTCTCTCTTGCTAGAATGCATTTTTTCAAACTGCTTAGCAATAGCATTACAACCAAGTCTCGCTGCCCTTTACCTTATTCCAGAGGCTGCTGTCAAACTTTGTGATTATTCTCGATACACTGCTGTATTTTCCATGCAACTATCAAAAGCCAGAGTCTTTGTTTGCTTCCTGGATCCTTTGTAGAATGTGAGCTCCTGAAAGGCATGTACTGCCTAAAATAAAGACCACCTCATGAGCCAAATTGTCCCACGGAGATGTTTCAAGAAAGAATTCATTCATATTGAATGGATAAGTTTCACTGTATCCAATATTCATGCCATAATTTATGGCACAGGTTTGTGTTCAGTGAAGACTATTTTCAATAAACAAATGATAAAGTGGTTGGGAAAATAAAAACTGAAAAGCCATCTTTAGTCACCATGTCCTGTTCAAGAAAAATCTAGTCTCCTATAAATTGAACTAAGGGTCCTCTCCTCTGGCCCTTCTCCCATCCTTCCAACCTTAAGATAAGAGAGAACAGAACAATTAGGGGAAAAGGGAAAGTAGAGACACTGATGCTACTGTCCTCTTTTAAGAAAAAGCTAGTTTACAAGACCACAAACCAGCTGCTCTTTCCATTCCTCTACATCTTAAGTGGCCTCTCTGAGATCCCTGTCAGAAGAAATCTAGAACTTTTTTTTTATTAAAAAGCTGAAGGCCATCTATAATTAGCAGATTCTCTCTTTTGAGAGAACTGCAAAATCACCATATCCTTTTAATCTCTACTTCCTTTATAACAACATTTCCAAGTAATCCAACAAAGCCATTTATTTTTACAAAGAAAATGTGTCCTGAAATTGTTTTTACTTTTATTAAAAATCTTAGGGAGAGATAGAAAGCTTATCCAGTTCATCTCTAATTAAATGGAAATCACAAGGCTCCTAAAAGATTATTTATCACAAGGTCTTCTATTCAAGATCTTGAAGATATTGCATTGCTAAAACCATCATCCAGAGGAAGAGGGTGTCAGTTTTGTTGATAGTATACACAGATTAATTTTATTGTGACTCCCTTTGAATAATTCAAAACTACATCTGCATTTCAAAATAGAGAGGTAAATTGGCTGATTTTTTTTTAAATCAAGGGAAAGAATAGTTAATAAATAAATGCACAATGAGTTGATCATTTCAAGGTCCTGTTACAAACAGGAAAAAATTTTTTCTCGCACAAATTTATCAAAATTTCTTAGAATACACTTAATTACTTCCCTACAAGAAATTGCTGTACAAAAGATGTGATTACAGTATTAATTTCTCCGTGTTTAAATGTGAAAATTTCTTGTAGTTAGGTGATTGGTTAACTCCATTCCTAGTACATACATAATGGAAAATCAATAGGTAAATACTAATGAGTTTGAGTCAACAAATATCTATTGAGCACACATCATATGCCAGCTAATAGGCTAATTGCTAGGAATATAATAACTGGGAGAAGGGACAATCACATTCAGTAAGTGAAAGAATAGAATTTAAAAATAAAGCCCCAAGTTCAAATCTTGCATCTATCATTTAGTAACTAAATGTTCTTGTTGAGTTATTTTCTTTCTCTAAGCTTCATGTAACCTCACCTATAAAAATAAAAGTATTACTTGTTTCATGGGGTGATCTTAGAAAATAAGTGAAGTTGCCACATAACATAACTAACACATTACCTGGCAAATTATAAGTGCTCTTCAAATCCTTGTTGTCATTGTTATAACTAGTATTATACAGTCTTTGCCTTCAAGAATCTAGAATCTAATGGGGGCATAAACATTCATACAATTGTTAAATAATTGGCCAAAGAATCTGCTGCTTATGTTTGTCCAAGATGATACAGCCCAAGCTCCAATACTGTAAACTATTTTTATATATTAGATGAATTTTATCGTAGTCTAACATGTTGATTTTGTCTACACATTGAAATCTTAGATTTAGTTCTAAGCATAGGTTTAACTCTAAGTGTGGACTTTAATCTGCTCAGTCTATGACTTAAAAGCACATTATTCTTCCATGTCCTTAAAAAATCTAAAATATATACAAGTATGTATGTACATATAATGTTCTTTTACTGGCAATCCACTATCTGTTCTTGAAAGACTCTGAAGAGGTGGGAAAATGGCTCAGTTGGTAAGGTGCTTGTTGAACAAACATGAGTGCCTGAGTTCTAGACCCAGAACCCACATAAATAAAGCTAGATGTGCAGTTGTAATCAAAGCACTGGAGAAGTAGGAACAGGAGGATCCCTAGGGCTCACTGACCACTCAGTCTAGCCAAATGTGTAGTTCTATAAATAGTGAGAGACCCTGTCTTTAAAAACTAAGGAGGAGGAAGATGGAGGAGATTGAGGAAGATACCTGAATCAACACCTGGCACACTCACATTAGCACACACATGCAAGCATACTTTTTTTAACTCTAAAAAATATGAAAAGATAGTATATGATTCATACATTTAAAATATTATTATTAGGGCTTGGGGTATGACTCAGTTGACATGGGGTTTCTCTAGGCTGCAGGGAGCCTTGAGTCCAATCCCTGGTGCTACATAAACCAGGTAGAGTGGTGCCAGTTGTAATTCCAGGAGGTAGAAGGGGAAGAATTAGAAGTTCAAGGTCATCCTTAGTCATACAAAGCCAGACTGGATACATAAGACTGTGTATGTGTGCATGAGAGAGAAATATGGGTGGGGTGGGGAGGAAGAAGAGATTTGGACTGGGGAGATACCCAGTAAATAAAGGTGCTTGTGTCTGATGAGTTGAGTTCTGTCTCTGGGACTCACATGGCAGGAGAGAGCTGACTCCTGCAAATTTTCCTCGGACTTCCACATACACATATGTGCTGCACCAAAAAATAAGTATATGAAATAAAATTTAAATTTATATTATTTAAATGTAGCTTCAATTCAGGTCCTTCATATCCACCAGGGTCCTCTCAGACCTCTAAAGCCAAAAAACATGTGAATCAATTGCTATTTCTAAACTGAAAAGAGCTAGACTTAAAAGCATTTAGGGAGCACATAAGACCTCCCAAGCCATAGCCATGGGAAAGTCTTTTTGTCCAATAGTAAAATTATCTGGAAAATTCATTTCAGCAATATTCTTATAGGTTGATCACCATGAAGGCTCATAACTAAAAAACAAGATGCAGTTGTTTTAGTCAAGACATATTGTACCTAAGGGGTTAACTAACTACTGTACTACTCAGTTTATTTCAAAATGTCGACTACATATTCAGATTCATCATCTTTAGAGCCGAGCTGCAGTTTTCAATCAATGGCAATTTATAACTGCTATGAGCCAGGTGATGTTCATGATGTAGTTGCTAATGCCTGAGTTAGTTATTTATTGCCTTATAACAAATTACCCCATAACCTGGTGCCTGAAGGCACAGTGGTTATTATAAAAGATTTTGAAAATCAGTAGTTTGAGCATGGCTTAGCTGGGTCTATTGGCTACAGAATTCTCACAGGCTGCAATTGAGGTGTTTCCTAGGAACGTGATGATCTTTGAAATTCAACTGGAGCTAAACGTATTTCTAAGCTCACGCAAGCTGTTGTTGGTTGGATTTATTACTCATGACCTGTTGGACTAAGGTCTTGGTTCTTCATGATCTGTTGGCCAGAGACTTCCCATACTTCCTTCCCCAATGTTCTCTTTAGCCATAGGTAGTGGTCCATGCCTTTAATCCCAGGACTAGATATGCAGAGGCAGGTAGATCTCTGAGTTTAAGGCAGCCTGCTGTACATAGTGAGTTCCAAGTCAGCCAGAGCTATGTAGTGAGAGTATCTAAAACAAAAGCCTAGTTATCTTATTACTAGGAGAAAATATATGTGCACAGATGTGCACAGGACTAAAGAGTGGAGAGCCAAAAGAAATTCAGAGTCTGCTGTAAAGGAATCTCAAAAGTATCATCTCATCGTATTTGCCCAATTCTATCCATTAGCAGCAAGTCATTAGGTCCATCTCATGCTGTAGATGAAAAGTCACACAGGGTCATCAAGAGATAAAGACCTTTGGGAGAGATTTTAGAAGGTGTCCACCATGCTTGGGTGTGGCTATGGGACTTAGTTTATTTCTAGGGGCATAGCTAGGTCACAGCACCCCTTTGATGTCTCAGTCAGCAAAAACCATTCCACAACAACTAGAAAATAAGATGGGTGCTAGGAGTCTGAATATGTTTTACTGGCATCTCTAAATAACAGAATTTGGTTTTCAGGGTGCTGGAAGAAAATCCAGACACATTAGTGGAGACGACTTAAGAGTAATGCTTCTGAGCAATGCTCTGGCTCTGGTAATAAGATAAAACAACATGGGGAAAGATGGGCAATGATTGCTCCAATGGTAAATGACATAGAAAAGCTAGACCATAGATGAAAACAAATAAGAAGACCTCAAACAATATAAGTGTACGGGTTTGAATAGGTATGGCCCCCACAGACGCATGTGCTTGAATGCTTGGCCCATAGGGAATAGCACTGTTAAGAGTGTAGCCTTGTTGGAGTAACTGTGGATTTGTTGAAGGAAGTGCATCACTGTGGGGGCAGGCTTTGAGGTCTCCTACGCTAGGGTTCTGCCCAGCCCAGTGTGGAACACAGTTTCCTCTTTACAGCCTGCAGATCAAGACGTAGAACTCTCAGCTCCTCCTCCAGCACCATGTTCATCTGTATGCTGCCACGCTTCCCACCATGATGATAATGGACTAAACCTCTGAACTGTAAGTCAACCCCAATTAAATGTTGGCCTTTATAAGAGTTGCAATGGTCATGGTTTCTCTTCACAGCAATGGAAACCCTAAGATAAGAGGCCATGTATATTTTTCATTTTGTGGATATATAACAATATTTCTAAGTAAATGGAAAAAGTTATATTAATTACATTAAAATATGAGGTAGGTGACATAGTTCACTTGGTGGAGCACTGGCCTAGCACACATGAAGCACTGAACTCCATCTTCAGCACTACACAAAGAGAACATGATAGCACTTGACTCCAATCCAAGCATTTCGGTGACAGATAGGAGGATCAGAAGTTCAAGGTCAGCCTCAGTTATACAGCAACTTTTAGCCCAACTGAGATACATAAGACTATATCTCAAACTTTTTTAAATTAAACAATATTAAAGGTATCTTGCTAATTTAATTGGCAACATTTTTTGTCTATAAGCCCTATGTGAAATAATTCCTTATGACTAAAGACACATTAAACTCAACACAATGATTGTTTTAAACAGACATAAACTATCTGTTCTTATGAGATTTTCAACAATGCCCGAGAGTCTGCTATCTAGTTGTCTTAGTAAGGGTTTTATTCCTGTGAGGACACACCACAACCATGGTAACTCTCATAAAGGGAAACATTTCAATGGGGCTAGCTTACAGTTCAAAGGTTTAGTCCATTATCATGGTGGGAAGCAGAGCAGCACACAGGCAGATATTATTCTGGAGAGGGAAACTGAGAGTTCTACCTATGGATTCTTAGGCAGCAAGAAGAGAGTGTGAGCCATTGGGACTAGCTTGAGTTCTGAACCTGCAAATTCCACCTTCAGTGATACACCTCCTCCAACAAAGACATACCTACTCCAACAATGCCACGTGTCCTAATTCTTTTAAATAATGCCACTCCCTATGAGCCTATGGGGGACATTTTCATTCAAACCACCACATTAGGCAAGTTGTGACACCTGTAGATCATGCAATTGAGAAATACCTCACTTAAAATCCAATAAAGCTCTTTCTCATCATGCCTTCTAGGCAAGATGTAGTTGAATGTCTCCTTCCCAGCCAATAACTGTCAGAAAGTCATTGAAGTGAAAGATAAAGGCAAGCTGCCCATTTTCTATGAGAAGCGCATGGCCACAGAAGTGGCTGCTGATGCTCTGGGTGAAGAGTAGGGTTATGTGGTCAGAATCTGTGGTGGGAATGACAAACAATTTTCCCATGAAGCACAGCATCTTGATTCATGGCACAGTACACCTGCTATTGAATAGGAATGATTCTCCTTGGCCTCAAGGAGAACTGGAGAGGGGAAGCATGAGCCTGTTCAAGAATCTAGTCAAAAACAAGGGCTGGAGAGATGGCTCAGTGGTTAAGAGCACTGTCTGCTCTTCCAGAATGTTATATAATGCCATCTTCTGATATGCAAATAGAGCATTCATATATATAAAATAAATATTTTAAGTAACAAACAAAAGATGAGACCTTGAAATTTTCCAATTAAAATGAATGGCTAGAACTTCTGCTCACTAGGGATGAAGTTATGGTCATACACAGTCTTATAGATTGGGCAGCAGAAAGGAAGATTTATATAAGTATAAGAATGATTTTTAGAACTCCTGACAAACTTATTAGAAGTAATATAGAAGTAAGTCCCGACTATGGTTATGAGCAGAGTCACAGCCAATGCACAAAGTCCGTGAATTCATATGTTCAAAAATATTTCATGAAAAACAATCAAGTAGTATCTCACATATTTCTGATCTTGCCTTGAAATTTATTAAAAGTGCTTTGAAAAAAAGGTGCTTTGATATTAATTCAGTGCACGCTGTATTTCAAATCTTTTATACCCCCTTCACTTTTCATTGTGGTCTGTTTAGTCAAAAGAAATGGAAAATAACACTATTATCCATTATTATCCACGTACAGACAAGTATATGGAAACTTGACCATAAAAATACAAGCAACCATCCACAGGCTTTCTGAGTCACCAACCTAAGCAGGTCCAAGAATGATTCATTTTCTACATCCACATACCCATAGGAAAAGCATTTATCTCTGTGTTACTGGGTAAAGACCCATCCCTTGCTATTACTCTTCCTATTTAAAATTTTATACCCCTAGATAAAACTTGTCATGATTTTAGAGAGAACTCCATTTTTATTCCAATGTGCTGAAAGGAAATCCATTTTGTTTCTGAGAATAATGAATAGGATCGTGAAAGGGTTTACTTTTTTCCTCTTGATTCCTTAAAGCCATACTTTTTTTTTCTTTTAACAAAAGCAAGCCATATTTCATTTTAATAGAATTAACCTGAAAGTATTGGTTTAATTTTTTCAATTTTATTATACAATTAAGAACTCAGAACACCCCAAATTAGCAGAGATAGTAAGACTATTAGTGCTCTGCTACACTGAAAGTGATTCATGTGCTTTACCATCAAAGATTAAATTAGTTGCAACTCAGCTACACAGTCAATAAGATTAACAGGGAACATCTTAGTAAGTCTGCTCTTCTCAAGAAGTTTTCTGTTTACAAGAGGCTTCAAGTATCTCTGATAAGATAGTTTACCCAATGTCAAGTATAAGCCCATCTTGGTCTGAGGTTAGCTCCCCTTTGGAGGCCCAAGGGCAAGACAGCGATCCAATCACAATGTGTTGTTCTGAATACAGCAGACTTTGGAGGACTCTGTCATTACTGATAGAAGGCAAAGTAAAGGACATCTTTCTGTCTCTGTTAATTTACTTAAATTTCTCAAATATCCACTTCATAAGGAACATAGAAATAAGGAGCTGTTACCAATTGGAAATTTGATATTAGGTATAAGAGACAGGCATGGACTTTAAAACATTAACTAGGGATGAATAGCTGATCAAGCTAATATTTAAGTCCTCATTCAACACATACTTATTAAATGACATGTGTGCTCTATGCAGAGGCTCGGAATGACCAGGCATAAGTGAATGAGAGAGATTTGAAACCCTCAAAAAACATAAAATTTACTGTGAAGACAGTAGGCAAATAAACCATTAGAAATAAGTGGCAAGGGGAATAGGGCTATAGTTCAATTTGTAGAGTGCTTGGCTAAAATGCATGGGGCCTTGGATTCAACTCACAGTATCTTATAAATCCGACGTAGTGGAGCATGCCTGAAATTTTAGCATTCAGGAGGTGGAGTCAGGAGGATCAAAATTTCAAGTATATCCTCAATATATATATATAAAGTTTTTAAAGCTAGCTTGGAAAGCATGAGAGAACCTGTCTCAAATAATAAAAATAAGGGGCTAAGAACATGATTCAGTAGGTAAGAGTACTTAGGCTCCACGGTTCGGAGGGACCAGGGTGCGGAGGACCTGCGTGCCCCGGCACACGGGAGGAGCGTGGTTTTTCTCTGATCGGAGCGGCAGCGGCAAAGGCAGCAGCACCAGCGGCACCAGCAGCGGCGGCTGAGGTTTGCAGCTCATAGCCTTCCGGTGGAGGCGATTGGTGTGGTGGCTGGTGGGAATTGCTGCGGGAGAGGGGACTCGGGGCAGGATTTGGGTCGCGTGGAGCCTTTGGACCCAGACTGGACTCGGCGGACAGTTCGGCCCCAGAGTCCTGGGTATTGGCCCGGCCCAGCAAACAATTCCGCCTGAGGCACTAACTCAGCGTGGCCATAGCTCCCCTGCTGTGGCACAGGCTTAGTTGAACACGCTGCTCCACACTAGGCACCGCCTCAGCTCAGCGGCAGCTCCCCTGCGGTGACACAGTCTGGGCGGAGCACTTGTTCCACCACTGGCGCTAACTCAGAGCAGCCACAGTTCTCCTGCTGTGGCGCAGGCTTAGTGACGTGCTCGGTTCCATCCTAGGCACCACCTCAGCTCAGCGGCAGCTCCCCTGCGGTGACACAGTCCGGGCAGAGCACTTGTTCCACCACTGGCGCTAACTCAGAGCAGCCGCAGTTCTCCTGCTGTGGCGCAGGCTTGGTGACGTGCTCGGTTCCATCCTAGGCACCACCTCAGCTCAGCGGCAGCTCCCCTGCGGTGACACAGTCTGGGCGGAGCACTTGTTCCACCACTGGCGCTAACTCAGAGCAGCCGCAGTTCTCCTCCTGTGGCGCAGGCTTGGTGACGTGCTCAGTTCCATCCTAGGCACCACCTCAGCTCAGCGGCAGCTCCCCTGTGGTGACACAGCCCGGGCGGAGCACTTGTTCCACCACTGGCGCTAACTCAGAGCAGCCGCAGTTCTCCTGCTGTGGCGCAGGCTTGGTGACGTGCTCAGTTCCATCCTAGGCACCACCTCAGCTCAGCGGCAGCTCCCCTGCGGTGACACAGTCTGGGCGGAGCACTTGTTCCACCACTGGCGCTAACTCAGAGCAGCCGCAGTTCTCCTCCTATGGCGCAGGCTTGGTGACGTGCTCAGTTCCATCCTAGGCACCACCTCAGCTCAGCGGCAGCTCCCCTGCGGTGACACAGTCTGGGCGGAGCACTTGTTCCACCACTGGCGCTAACTCAGAGCAGCCGCAGTTCTCCTCCTGTGGCGCAGGCTTGGTGACGTGCTCAGTTCCATCCTAGGCACCACCTCAGCTCAGCGGCAGCTCCCCTGTGATGACACAGTCTGGGCGGAGCACTTGTTCCACCACTGGCGCTAACTCAGAGCAGCCGCAGTTCTCCTGCTGTGGCGCAGGCTTGGTGACGTGCTCAGTTCCATCCTAGGCACCACCTCAGCTCAGCGGCAGCTCCCCTGCAGTGACACAGTCTGGGCGGAGCACTTGTTCCACCACTGGCGCTAACTCAGAGCAGCTGCAGTTCTCCTGCTGTGGCACAGGCTGGACAGAGCTCTCGGTTCCACCAGCTCTAAGACTCTGGTTGGACACAGTGTGCAGTTTGAATCCAGAATTCCTGGCTGAGATTGGTGGTCAGCTCGGGCCCTGAGTCAATAACTGACCACAGCACGCACTTTGGCCCAAAAGGCCCTAGTGGAGCTTGGTGCGTAGTCCCAGCCCAAAAATTCTGGCTGGACCCTGTGTGCATTTTGGGCCCAAAATCCCTAGCTGAGCTTGGCAGACGGTTCAGGCCCTGAGAATCTAGCTGAGTTCTGCCCGTGGTTCGGTCCCAGTGCTCCTGGCTGGACTTGGCAGGGAACACAGAAGGCTGTGGATACCTTGGCCTGACCCAACGCTCATTCAGAGACCCAGAACAATTGCAGGATCCACAGCAGAGGGGGACTGAGGATCACTGGCTGTGAGAGACCAGAACAACAGGGCTAACCTCCTAACATCCACACCAGTGAAGCTTGGAGCTCGCAGCCTAGGGAAATCGTGAGAAAACAAGTGAATCTATCGTCAGACACCCTCCATTCAACTCTGGAAGCTACCCAACAAAAACAAAGACAGCAAGATGTCTAAAGGACAACGAAAAAGCATACGCAAAAAACCCCAAAACAACATGGCGTCTCCAGTTTCCAGCTATCCCAAAGAAAACCACCCAGAGAACTCAAATACAACGGAAATACAAGAAAATGACCTCAAATCCTTAGTAATGAGGATGATAATGGAGGAAACAAATAAAATTCGTAATCAAATGCAGGAAGACGCAGACAAACAGGTGAGAGACATAAAAGAAGCACATAGAATGGAACTGGAAAAATTGCAGGAAAATGCAAACAACCAGATGAAAGAAATAAGTAAAACGGTTCAAGCTCTGAAGACCTATAAAGAGGCAATGGAAGAAACTCAGGAATATACAAACAATCAGATGAAAGAAATCAAAAAATCAGTTCAAGATCTGAAAATGAAAATGGATTCAATGATAAACACACAGACAGAAGAAAAACGAGAACGTAAGACCTCAGAGAAGAAGGCGAGCAACACAGAGGTGAGCTTTTCTAACAGAATCCAAGAGATGGAAGAACGAATCTCAGGTCTAGAAGATACAATTACAGATAGTGAATCAACCATTAAAGAAAATGCCAAATCTGGAAAACTCCTGACACAAAACATCCAAGAAATTAAGGACACCATGAAAAGAAGAAATTTGCGGATAATAGGCATTGAAGAAAGAGAAGACATCAGACTCCAGGGCCCAGAAACTATTCTCAACAAAATCATAGAAGAAAATTTCCCCAATCTAAAGAAAGAGATGCCTATAAACATACAAGAGGCCTACAGAACACCAAATAGAATTGACCAGAAAAGAAAAACTGCCCGCCACATAATAATCAAAACACAAAACATGCAGAACAAAGAAAAAATATTAAAAGCTGCAAGGGAAAAGGGCCAAATAACATTTAATGGTAAGCCTATCAGAATTACACCTGACTTCTCAGCAGAGACCATAAAAGCCAGAAGGGCCTGGACAGAGATCCTGCAAACCCTAAGAGAACACAGATGCCAGGCCAGACTACTTTACCCAGCAAAATTATCAATAACCATTGATGGAGAAAACAAATATTCCATGACAAAAACAAATTCAAACAGTACCTATCCACAAACCCAGCTTTACAGAAGGTACTAGAAGGAAAACTCCATCCCAAAGGGTCAAGCTACAACCAAAACTACCCAGGAAATAGATAACTATCCTATGGCAAAAACACAACTACACAAACACTCGACTGGAACAACATCAAAATTAAGACTCTTAACAGTCATTGGTCATTAATATCTCTCAACATCAATGGCCTCAATTCTCCAATAAAAAGACACAGACTAACTGAATGGGTACATAAACAAGATCCAACATTCTTCTGCATTCAAGAAACACATCTCACCCATAATGAAAGGCATTACCTCAGGGTAAAGGTTGGAAAAAAATATTCCAAGCAAATGGTCACAAGAAGCAAGCAGGTGTAGCCATTTTAGTATTGAACAAAATAGACTTTCAACCAAAATTAATCAAAAGGGATGAGGAAGGACACTTCATACTCATCAAAGGTAAAGTCAACCAAGATGACATCACAATTCTGAACATCTATGCTCCCAATACAAGGGCACCCACATATGTAAAAGATCTCCTAAAAAAGCTTAAACCACACATCGATCCCCACACAATAATAGTGGGAGACTTCAACACCCCACTCTCACTGAAGGATAAGTCATTGAAACAGAAACTAAGCCGAGAAATAACATCATTAACCAATGCCATGGGTCAAATGGATCTAACAGATATCTATAGAACCTTTCACCCAAACAAGAAAGAATACACCTTCTTCTCTGCACCCCATGGAACCTTCTCCAAAATTGATCACATCGTAGGTCACAAAGCAAGCCTCAACAGATACAAGAGGATTGAAATAATACCTTGTATCCTATCAGATCACCATGCTCTTAGGCTGCAATTCAACAACAACAGAAATAACAAAAAGCCTACACGTTTGTGGAAACTAAACAACTCTCTGCTAAATGACACCTGGGTCAGGGAAGAAATAAAGAAAGAAATCAAGGAGTTTCTAAAATTCAATGAAAATGAAGAAACAACATACCCAAATTTGTGGGATACATTGAAAGCAGTGCTAAGAGGAAAATTCATAGCACTAAGTGCCTTTAAAAAGAAATTGGAAACATCGCACATAAGCATCTTAACAACACAACTGGAAGCCCTAGAAAAAAAAGAAGCAGAAACACCCAAGAGGAGTAGACGCCTGGAAATAATCAAACTCAGGGCTGAAATTAACAAATTAGAAACTAAGAAAACAGTCCAAAGAATCAACAAAACCAAAAGCTGGTTCTTTGAGAAAATCAACAAGATAGACAGACCATTAGCCAAACTAACTAAAAGGCAGAGAGACAGTATTGAAATCAACAAAATCAGAAATGAAAAGGGAGACATAACAACAGACACTGAAGAAATTCAAAGAATCATAAGATCCTACTTTGAAGGCATATACGCCACAAAATTTGAAAATCTAAGGGAAATGGACGATTTTCTTGAACAATTTCACTTGCCAAAGTTGAATGAAGAACAGATAAACAAGCTAAATAGTCCCATTTCCCCTACAGAAATAGAAGCAATCATCGATGGTCTCCCAACCAAAAAAAGCCCAGGGCCAGATGGTTTCAGTGCAGAATTCTACCAGACCTTTAAGGGCGAGCTAATACCGATACTCTTCAAGCTACTCCAAAAGATAGAAATGGATGGAAAATTACCAAATTCATTCTATGAGGCCATAGTCTCATTGATACCTAAACCTCACAAAGACTCAACAAAGAAAGAGAATTTCAGACCAATTTCTCTTATGAACATAGATGCAAAAATACTAAATAAAATACTTGCAAAACGAATACAGGAGCATATCAAAGATATCATTCATCATGACCAAGTAGGCTTCATTCCAGGCATGCAGGGATGGTTTAATATACGGAAATCCATCAATGTAATCCACCATATAAACAAACTGAAAGTAAAAAAACACATGATCATCTCCTTGGATGCAGAGAAAGCATTTGATAAAATTCAACACCCATTCATGTTTAAAGTTTTAGAGAGATCGGGGATACAAGGCACTTTCCTCAACATAATAAAGGCTATATACAGCAAGCCAATAGCCAAAATCAAAGTAAATGGTGAGATACTCAAGGAAATTCCTCTAAAATCGGGAACAAGGCAAGGCTGCCCACTCTCTCCATATCTCTTCAATATAGTACTCGAAGTTCTAGCCAGAGCAATAAGACAACAAAAGGAGATCAAGGGTATCCAAATGGGAAAGGAGGAAGTCAAATTATCCCTCTTTGCAGATGATATGATAGTGTACATAAGTGACCCTCAAAACTCCACCAGAGAACTCCTAAAGCTGATAAACACCTTCAGTAAATTGGCTGGATACAAAATTAACTCAAAAAGTCTGTCGCCTTCCTATACAAAAATGACAAGCTTGCAGAGGAAGAAATTAGGAAAACCACACCCTTCACATTAGCCACAAGCAATATAAAATATCTAGGAGTTACCCTAACTAAGCAAGTGAAGGACTTGTATGAAAAAAATTTCAAAACTCTGAAGAAAGAGATTGAAAATGACCTGAGAAGATGGCATGATCTTCCTTGCTCATGGATCGGGAGAATTAACATAGTAAAAATGGCCATCCTACCAAAAGCAATCTACAGATTCAATGCAATCCTTATTAAAATAACTACACAATTTTTTAAAGACATTGAAAGTTCAATTCTGAACTTCATATGGAAAAACAAAAAACCCAGAATAGCTAAAACAATCTTGTACAATAAAAGGTGCTCCGGAGGAATCTCCATACCTGATCTCAAACTGTACTATAAAGCAATAGTACTTAAAACAGCATGGTACTGGCACAGCAACAGGCTGGTTGATCAGTGGAATCGAATCGAAGATCCAGATATGAATCCGCACACATATGGTCACTTGATTTTTGACAAAGAAGCCAAATCCATTCAATGGAAAAAGGATAGCATCTTCAACAAATGGTGCTGGTCTAACTGGAGGTCTATGTGTAAAAAAATGAAACTGGACCCTTATTTGTCACCTTGCACAAAACTCAAATCCAAGTGGATTAAAGACCTCAACATAAAACCAGAGACACTAAGCCACTTAGAAGAAAAAGTGGGAAAGAGCCTGGAACATATTGGCACAGGAGACAACTTCCTGAACAGAACACCAACGGCCCAGGCCTTAATGTCAACCATTAATAAATGGGACCTCATGAGGCTGAGAAGCTTCTGTAAGGCAGGAGACACTGTCAAGAGAACAAAGCGACAGCCTACAGACTGGGAAAAAATCTTCACCAACCCTACATCTGACAAAGGTCTAATATCCAAAATATATAAAGAACTCAAGAAATTAAACACCACCAAACCGAATAACCCAATTGAGAAATGGGGCTTGGAGCTAAACAGAGAATTCTCAACAGAGGAGTATCAAATGGCTGAGAAACACTTAAAGAAATGCTCAACCTCCTTAGTCATCAGGGAAATGCAAATCAAAACAACTCTGAGATTCCATCTTACACCCATCAGAATGGCTAAGATCAAAAATTCAAGCGACACCACATGCTGGCGAGGATGTGGGGAGAGAGGAACACTCCTTCATTGCTGGTGGGAATGCAAACTAGTACAGCCACTTTGGAAATCTATCTGGTGCTATCTCAGAAAAATGGGAATAGGGCTTCCTCAAGATCCAGCTATTCCACTCCTTGGAATATACCCAGAAGATGCTCCAGCACACAACAAGAAAATTTGCTCAACCATGTTCATAGCAGCCTTATTCATAATAGCCAGAACATGGAAACAGCCCAAGTGTCCCTCAGTAGAAGAGTGGATAAAGAAACTGTGGTACATATACACTATGGAATACTACTCAGCTATTAAAAACAAGGAATTCCCTAAATTTGTGGATAAATGGATTGAGCTAGAAATGATCATAATGAGTGAGTTAACCCAGAAGCAGAAAGAATCAAATGGTATATACTCACTTATATCTGCATACTAGCCCAAGGGGCATGTCCCACAAAAGCCTTCACTTACCAGGAAACTGGGACAGAGGGGAAGGCATCCTATTGGGACTCTAAATGAGAGACGCATGGGAGAACAGCAAAATAAAAGGATCCAGAGGGTCCTAGAAATCTACAAGTAGAACAATATGATAGGCAGATTTGGGCCCAGGGGTCCCGCTCAAACTAAGGCACCAGCCAAGGACAATACAGGAGGTAAACTTTAAACCCCTTCCCAGATCTAGCCAATGGTCAGAATATTCTCCACAGTTGAGTGGAGAGTGTGATACGACTTTCTCACGTGTTCTGCTGCCTCACATTTGACCATGTCCCCTGGAGGGGGAGACCTGGTAGCACTCAGAGGAAGGACAGCAAGTAGCCAAGAAGAGACTTGATACCCTATGAGAATATATAGGGGGACGTAATCCCCCTCAGGAACAGTCATAGGGGAGGGGAATAATGGGAAAATGGGGGGGGGAGGAATGGGAGGATACAAGGGATGGGATAAACATTGAGATGTAACAAGAATAAATTAATAAAAAAAAAAGAAAAAAAAAGAGTACTTACTTTGCAAGCATAAGGTTCTGAGTTCAAATTCCCAGCACCCGTGTAAAATTCTAGGCATGACTACTTGTGCTTGTAGCCCTCACATAATGGAGCATTAACAGGCTGGTCTTAAAAATCTTACTAGCCAACTTCAGATTTCAGTGAGAAACCTGTCCTAAGGCAATATGATGGAACATGTAAGAGAAAAATATCCTATGTCCTGCTTTGGCCTCCACATGCCCATGCAGTTACAAATAAGCACTCTTAAATGCACATCACACACACACACACACCAACCACAATATACACAAACAAATAATACAAATAAAATTATATTCTAAAAGAAACTAATGTCGAAGACATAACAACAACTTTAAAAGGTTCATTCAGGACTCTTACAATTATTTACAGGAGGGGAGCCTCATCAATGAGGAAGGATCATGAAATCCTTCCCAGGAAAAGCTATTTCAGCAACTGGTGAGGAGATGGGGTAGGAGTGGAATAGGGGAATGCCCCACATAGAGATAAGAAAATGTGTGTAAGTCCCTGTGGCACAGAATATAGTGGAATTTGGAACTAAAAGTAAAAATTTAGCTCATTGCCATTAGGTGAAATAATAAATTATTCAGAAGACTTAGTTGACATTTGTAGTCACCTTTACATCAGAAAAATGTGGCATAGTCAGTGTGATATTTTCTATATTTGTGTGTGTCTGTGTGTGTGTGTGTGTGCGTGCGCGCATGCGTGCGCACGGGTGCTCTTACATGAACAATACAAGGCACTGAGGATTTGAAGGCATGTCCTTATGATCACACACATCAAGCATATTACCCACTGAGACATCTCTCTCAGCCCCTCCAGAGACTTTAAAGTGAGACAGAATCTACAAGAATATAGAAGTATGTGGTGTAGCAAACCAGATAACTCAATACTTTAAAGGACACATCTGTATAAGGTGCTAATATATTGGGTTAACAACTGGGAGCACTGACACATCCATTTGCCAACTAAGAAAAAATATTCCTTGTTGGAATACTTATGTGTTTCCATGGACTGTCTTCTAACATTTTTAGGGTGAGATATATTCTTTTGTGTGGGTATATGTGACCAAATAAGCAATAAAATAGGATCCAAAGTACAAATAGTTTTTGACACAACAAGTTTCAAGTAGAAATTCAGATCCTAAAATGAGATTAGACTGTGGCTAGGGAATCTAATCCAATGTTAGGGCATCCATCAATGATGCTTTCACTGAAGATAATATGTTATCTTGTCAAGATATTTCACCGATTGACATTCTAATGGGGAGTCCAAATCTCTTTTCCCACTTCTCAGTCCCCACTTCTATTACCAACAGGACTTTAAACTGATGACTGAGCCAGAAGTATAGCGTAACAGTCTCCTGATATGTTATTTCAATTTCTATTTGTCAATCCCAACTTACAAGTAGGCAAAGCACTTGTTACACTGCCAAGTCCCAGATTGAGCATAGCAAGGCGGTCTTAAGGAGTGGGAAGCAACAAGCAAAGGTTTCTTATGCAATTGTCCAGAAGATGAACATGTCAGAACCACATACTCTCAGCTTCCATGTCTAAACATGAAGAACAATTCTTCAGAATACAAAGCATGAAAACAAGAGATAGCTGAAGCTACTTGACACATGTGTTATATTCTAGTCAAATTCTAAATGATACCTAACAGACTCTAACCAGGGTATATATTCATAAAATTAGTGTTAGAGTAATACTCATCAGATACTGAAGTAAGATCTTGCAATGAAGTCTGAGATAGAGAGATAGATAGATAGATAGATAGATAGATAGATAGATAATACATATACATACATACATACATACATGTATACATATATACATATACACCTAGATGCATACATAGATAGATGATTGACGGATAGATAGTATTTGCTTTAGATATGAAAATGAGTCCTTTACTATTTAAATTTTCTATATAAGACTATGATTTTATTGGCTTATTGACTGAATCAGTGAAGAATTTAGATGATTTAGTGAATAAATTAAAAACATATGACTCTTCGAGTTGTGCACAGCATAATCCAAGGGTGTCACTTGCATAAACTATGATGTGAACCATAGGAGTTTCACCAAATGGCTGTTTCTACTAGTAGGACAACCACACCAAAAACCCTGGAAATAGAAGTGAAAACATTCAAAGGGCTGATGCTCTTCCACAAGGTTATCACTTATCCTGAGTTCTTACATTTTGGAAGTGACTTAACTACTTTTCCATTGCTATAATAAGACACCATGACCAAGAAACTTATAGATGAAAAAGTTTATTAGGTTTATAGTTTCAGAAGATGAATGTATGACAGGGAACATGGCATCAGGCAAGCAGGCACAGTACTGGAACAGTATCTGAGAGCTTACATATTGCGACAACAACCACAAAACAGAGAAAGTGAGCTAACTTGGAATGACATGGGCTTTGGTAACCTCAACATCCACCCCAATGACACACCTCCTCCTACAGAACAACACCTCCTAGTCCTTACCAAACAGTTCTAACAATGGAGGACAAAACATTCAAATATATGAGCCTATGGGGGGCCACTCTTAGTCAAACCATCACAGGGAGTGATGCCTCCTTCTTCTTTCCTTCATTGTTTTGCTAAGGTCATTATTTACTATAATGTGACCCCCATAAGAAGGATGTAACCAGGGAAGAGATGTCACCATTGTTCTAGTTTCATTCTGTTAGTGTGATAAAGCATTCTAACTAAAGCAACTTAAGAGAGGAAAGGGTTTATTTGGAGTACAATTCCAGGTCACAGTGTACCCTGAGGAAAGTCAAGATAGGAGCTTGAAGGCTAGCCTATTTGGTATTTCAGACAACATTGCCACTGACCAAGGGAATAACTCCACAGTCAAAGAAATACAAGAGGAAACATGAGAAAGCTGCTTGCTTGCTTGCTGAGTCTCTGGCTGGTTTATACTCAGCTAACTTCCTTATACAGTCCAGGACTACCTGCATAAAGGCAGTGCCACTGACAGTGGACTGGACCCTCCTATATCAGTTAACAATCAAGACAATCCCCCCCACAGACATGGTCACAGGCCAATCTGATCTGGGCAATCCTTCAGTTGAGATGCTTCTTTCAGATGACTCTAGGCTATGTCAAGTTGATGGTCAAAGCTAACCAGAGCAACTATCATCCATTTCTTTCCATTCTCTTCTATCTAAATACACACTTGGTAAGATGGGTTAGTTTTGAGCCTCCCTAGACAGGGACATTAGACACAAAAGCCAGACATTTGTGTAAGTTTATAAGATTAGGCTGTATGTGAGTCCAGGTAAATGGATAGCGGGAGAGAAGGCCCTCAGTTTGCTTAAGCACTACAGCCAACTGCATCAGATAAGGCACACAGTAGCACCTGTGCCTGGGTGAGAACCCATACAACATGTGAGCATGACAGTGGCCTTCACAGGCACAGATGGCCAGGAGTGGCCAGCTTTGTCCATTGACACATGTGAATCCCTGCTCTGAGGACTTCCCTCACAGTAATAGGAGAGCTTTTGGATTAGGACTAAGATCCTGGAGCAGGGAAGAGTGAATGTTGCTGTAGATGGGGGGTCTCACATTCCTGCACAGGTTGGGTGTGTCTAGGACATGTGAGGTCCAAAGGGAACCTTTGATCTGAAAGTGAATCTATAAATATTAAATTCTTTCATCTCTCCCAAAACCATGACAACTGTCATATGAGTTTTGAAAAATAAATGAAAGGTCAAAAGCAAAGGACATTCAATATCATTTAGTAATTCATTCTACCCTTATTTATCCTTGTTTGTGAAGTTTTAAATAGTGTGATGTATGGGACTGGTAGAGGCTGAAGGAGTGGAAGCAGGGGAAAAAATAAGGAGAACCTGAATCGATAAGGAAAAAATAAGCATAGAAAAATATCCAAGTTCTGCCTCTTGGATCTGTGCTTAAATGCCCCAGCGTCCCTTCCCCACTCTTCTTCCTTAAAATGCCTCCAACATCTATCTGTTGTCTCAGTGAAAGCCATACCATATACAGCAAAACCTCCCATAAGCCTAAATGAGGGCACTAATTGAGCTTGAATTTTTATAGGTATTATTTACTCAGGTAAGAAACAGCTTTCCTCAGCCTCCAGATTTGCTTAGTTCCTCAGTTGCATGTGACAGGATATGACAGTACAATGAGTAAATCAGCCGGCCACATCCAGCCCTCAGATGACAATACATACTCAGTTACAGCACCCACCTGGAATGTGATCTCAAACTTTCTTGTACCATTAAGCAAAGGAATCAATGTGAGACTCCAGGATGAAATCATTGGTTCAAAGGTTACAGAACAGGACCTTTGTCATAAACCTTTGAGGGCCTACTCCTTCCTACATTTACTTCTATAATATCTCTATATATAACCCCCTCTCTCTCACATACACACATACACACACATACAAACACACATACAAATCAAAACTGTCTCTAGACATTGCCAGGTGTCCCTTGGAGGTAAAGTAGTTGAGAATCAATAAGCTAAATATATATTTGTGTCCATAACTCACATGCACCAACAATAACAACATAAAACAATATGCTTTTTAAGTGTTGCCAATCAAAATGATTTGTGTTTTTAAATTAAAAGTTCAAATGCCAATTCTATCTTCAACTATGGAAATAGAACCTGGTAAAAAGAGAAAAAGGTTATACACCATGCCTAGTGCCAGGATTCTCATATATCTCATATGGCTGCATTTTAGTTCACATCAGGAGAATACCACATATGCTAAATCAAATCTTTGTTAAAATCATGTCATTCTAAGAAGCTAGCTCTAAATTTCTGCTCCAACTTTCAAGAATGAGCCAAGCATATATCTAATGCTATTACACAAACACAGCTATGTTAGTTACTTTTTCTGTTGTTATGATAAAAATACTCTGACACAAACAGCTGAAGAAAGGAAGGTTGTATTTTGTCTCACAGTTGGAGGGTAGGCAGAATCCATCATGGTAAGGAGATGATGGAAACTTGAAGCAGCTGATCATATCTCATATCCTCAGCCAGGAAACATAGAGAGATGAATGAATGCTGGTGTTTGTCTCCCTTTCTCCTCTTTATTCAATCCAGGATCCAAGCTCATGGGACGGCACCATCCACAGTCATATTTTAGTAGCCATTGCACACCAGGCAATATTCTCATTCCTAGGATATCTCTTAGCACTGACCTGAAAGGAAAGAAAAGGCTTACTCTTATAGAACATATGTCCCAAATAGGATCAACTAGTCATAAGCAAATTGATGGGTGAGACAGGACAAAAAGACAAGGAAAACTAAGGGGAGATGGGAAGGCAAATGAACTCCTCAGTGAACCCCTAACTGTAGAGTCCAATTGAAATCTCTCTTGTTAACTGGATTAAGAAATCCAACACAATAAAATTTACTCTGACAGTTGCATACATAGCAAAAATATTCCTTTTATGTAGAGATATTTCAGATACAACTGTTAAAATAGAAATGAACTCTATTTTAATGTATTTTGTTGTTTATTTACATGTATTAATGTGAGTCTGTTTGCATATATGTGTAGGTGTGCTAGGGCGCCTGTGGAAAACAAAAGATGGCATCAGATCCCCCAAAGGTGGAGTTACAAGCAGTTGTGAGCCATGTCTTGGGTGCTAGGAACCAAACTCCAAACTTGTGGAAAAGCAGCAAGTGCTTTTAACCAGTGAGCCATCTCTCCAGGACCTAATTTGCATTATTAAGCCCTAAGCCTATATGAGTTTTGAATATTGAGGTGGAATTTTCTGGTTTCTTTGAAGACACAGTTGTGACATGTGAATGTTGTTTTTGTTTTGGTCCCAAGTGTGGGGTGTGGGAGTGTTTTTCCACCACTGGAAACAGACTCTCCTGACCTTTGTTAGCTGAAAACAGACACACGAGAGGGCACGTGATGTTTTGCTGAAAGCTGTCTCATGAGGAGTATGATTTTTGCCAGCAAAACACCCTTGTGTGGACTCTGAGCAGGGATAAGTAGGAGCCCACTGCCAGTGAGACAAGGCTTTTGCATCAATATGCTTTACAACGATTCACATCACTTTGCTGGTCTATGTTTTCGGATATTTCACTTTGAAGAGAGAAACACTCCAGAGAACTTCTTGTGGCACTCTGGCTGAGTCTTGCTGCTTCCACTGACCTGTGTGGAGTCAGCAGAGTTTTGCTGTTTCTGCTAGATCATGCCACTGCTGTTGATTCATGCTGTTTAGTGTTTGCTATTTGACTGGATTGCTGATATCCTGACAATGAAGAATGTAATCACCCCAAGGAACTACATCTAAAAAGATCCACAACCACCTTTTCCTACTAACCTTCTTTCTCCTCTACCTCTGGTTGGTGGGTTGAAAGGGATGTAGAAGCATTTAAGGAGCCTAAATGAAGTAGGTTTTTGAAAAATCTAAGTCTATAGAATATGACCTTACTTTTTTCCTAGATATAAACTTGAAATTTCTGAGAATCTTACAAATAAGACTATAAACATTGTTTGCAGTAAAAATGCATCTTAGAGCCAGGAGTGGTGGTGCACATCTTTAGTGCCAGCACTTGGGAGGCAGGGGAAGATGGATCTCTGCAAGTTAAAAGCTAGTCTTATTTACATAGCAAGTTCTAGGTAAGCTACAGCTACATAGTGAAACTCTGTTTTAACAACAGCAAAACTATCTTAGTTTCTTCCTGCAACCCTTGTGAGTCTGGATTTTGTCTTATCAACTGTAGTCCTATCTAATGCTTTTATGATCTCATTCAAGCTCCTCTATCCTGCTTCTGATGCATTCTTTTGTTGGTGTCAGAACCTACTTCTTCAGGACTCTATTGCGGACTGAAGACCACCAGCTCTTTAAAACTTTCCTGGGACTCCAGCACCAGCTAGGAACTGCTAAAACATCCAACCTCATGGACTGAACAACTATAAGACCCTTGGACCTTGCATCAGGTCACAACCATTGTTTAACTACTTGAACCACAACCTGTAAGCAACTCTGATAAATCCTACATGTGTGTGTATGCATGTGTGTGTGCACATGTGTACGTGTGTGTGTGTGTGCATTCCTTCTGTCAGTTCTGTTCCTCTAGAGAATGCTGGATAATGCAATCTCTTTCTATGAATCCCATGCTTAAATCTATGTTAAAATCTCTGTAATAAACTCTACTTCTACTTCATACTGGCTGGTCCTAAACTATTCTTCTGTGGTAATGACAGTCATCCAGTATTCATCTGAGAAGATGTGTCTGCACGTTATAGTCATGGATAATAAGAATGTTATTCTGCATGTAAGAGAAGAATATACAAATTACAAAAAATAAGACAGGAAGGAGGATGGTAGCAGTTATATGTGTGTATTTCTGGGACTGAGGTTGCAATTGGGAGAGAAGTGCTTATGAACACCTTCAGTGAGCAGGGAGTATTCAGCAAAAACTTGAAGAAGGTAAAGGAAAAACCCTTGTAGATGTGGATATATTCTCTCTAGACTAAAAGAACTGGACAAGAATGGACCCCTCATATTCCAGAGACAGCAAGAAAATGCTGCATTGCAAGGAGCCTGAAACCAAGGGAGGTGGGGCCTAGGCAATTGAAAGATTATGACCAAGTGGGGTGTTAAGGGAATGTGCTTTCATGGTGGATATTGCAAGAGACTATTCAAGGCTTGGAATCCAAGTATGGCTTGTCATCTAATTGGTTCATAAAACTTCATAAAGAAGGGTTGGCTTCTATATAGAAGACAAATCCAAAAGCAGAAACCCTTTAGAAGACTACCACAAGAATTTGGCTTGATGTACACTTGGACTCAAATACAGCTTACACACACACACACACACACACACACACACACACACACACACATACACACACACACATGCAAAATGACAAGATCTCAAGGGCTAAGAGCACTTATTCTTCTTACGAGGTACAGAAGTCCCAATTTTGGTTTCTAGCACCCACATGGTGACTTACAACCAAGTTCTAGGAGATCTGGAGCCCTCTTCTAGCCTCCTTAAGTGTCATGCATGCAATACACGTGCAAATAGAAAAACGCTCATAAACATAGGCTTAAAATTCAATAAATTAAAAAAAAAACAGGATTCCAGGAGTATCCGAAATATGCAAGATCTAAGAGTAACCAAACTTAAGAATGAGTCTAAGGATGTTTGACCTGAGAATATTATTTTGTCATAATTCTAATAACTATGACTCACAATAGTATTTTTGAAGTAATTCTCAATTGTATAGGCAGTTTCAAAATTAGCAACAGTAGACTAATCAAAGAATAAAATTTTTATTGGAATGTCAGCTTTCTAGTGTATAGTCAAATAAAATGTGATTATCTGACTTCTTGGAAACTGAAAAATACGTTTTTAAACAGGGGAATGCCCAGGTAACCCTGACCCTACACAAAGAACAGCAGACAACTAAGGAATGCTGAGAGTGGGTAAAAAAGTCTTTGCCAGGGAAGAGCACATCAATGGATTATTCATTACCAATAGTCAGCCCTGAAAATATATACATATAAGTAACATTATATAGGCTAAGCAGGGTGTCTTTAGGAATGTACATGTATATAATAACAATTATATTTTTAAAAATAGGTCATGACTTAAGAGAGCAAGGGGGAAGTAGAGGGTTTGGAGGAGGAATAGGAAGGATGAAATTATGTAATTATATTGTCTCAAAAATCATTTTTAAAAGATCGATCAAGAGAAAAAACATTATCCACATAATAAAATAAAATAAAAGCATATAATTTGAGTTGTTTTGAGTAAACAGTTCAAAGCCAAGATCATTAAAATGGACGACATGAGATGGGTCTTGCATAAGAGAACAAGTTTGTAAGGAGAATGCAGCACACAGAAGGTGGCAGACAGCATGATCAACTCAAGTCAAAGGAAGGTGATAAGTACTACATTAACTGCCTGGGAGAACACCAGTGGAAGACCAGGATAAAGTTTCTACCCAAATCCAACTGGTTGAACCAATGAATTTATTGGTGTCACTTGGATAATCATGGATGTAGGAGTTACTTACAGGAGCATGAGGGACCTGAAGACAGCTGCATCATCACACAACTCCATCCCATCATGAATGATGGCCTCATGGAATCTGCATCGTAGTGTCTCCCTTTCAGTTAGCCTTCCACTTGCTATATACTCTAGAATCTACTAAGATCATTTGCAGCTGGAGGCAGGATGGAGTAATAGCTGAAATCCTTGGTAAGGGTTCTGTGGATATCCTCTCTTCTACTAGAGAATGTCGATAGCTCCATTACTGTTATCATGGATCAAGCTATTGCTGTATTTTGTCTGCTTATTTTGTTGCTATGGCTAGCATGACAAGGTTATCTCTATTCCAAGATGACATCGATTGTGTTTTCTCAGAGAAAAAACTCATACTACAAGGGATGAGGGAACATATGACTATGGCCAAAGCTCCAATATGAGGAAGAAATGGTGAGGGATAAATAGGGAGTCAATTATCCAGAGCATCATACCTTATACCAAATATTCCCTTTTCATCCTGACTGTAATAGCATGATCACTATAGGATTTCAAACTGGGAGAAATATTTCAACAACAATGAATATTAAGAGCCAGTGGCTCATGAAAGGATCTTTAGTACATAGTCTTCTTTTCCCCTCTGGCTATTAAGAAAGTGAAATGTCTCGGTCTTATTTACCAGGCTATGTAAGAAGATATTACATTCAAAAGTGGGCTGCATCTTTGTTTTTCAAGAAATCCCCCTGTAGTTGTACTTATGCTTGTCATCATTGTGAATGGTTTCAAATTCAATGTAATGGTTGCTGCCTAGTTTAGGTTGATCCTGTCCCATTTCATCTCTTCTTTCATTAAGCATGGAGTGGTCTGAGGGCAGGAACTGCAATTGCAGAGTTCTTCAGAAATGACAAAATAGGTTTCTTATTAGAATGAGATAACATTTCTCCCAGGGTCTTCACATTATGTTACTTAACCAACCATTACCTGACTTTCCTTGGCATTTCATTTATTTGTTAAGGCTGCATTATGACTTCCCAAGAAGTGTTGAAGAGAGAAGACTTCCTCCATCAATTCTGAATGTGGCACAACCAGCTCATTAAGCATCTCTGCTATTTCAACAATTTCAAAACTAATTAAGCTTCTCTCAATATATTATCCACATTCACAAAAGCAGCCTCTCTAAGATGAGCATTAATCCATCTGTAGCATGTCTGTGGCACTGAGGTTGCAATTTTAGGGAAAGTGTTCACCTGTCCTTCTGTTCCATTGTTCTCCATTCATTCATTCTTTTTTTTTTAACTGAATTCTAACAATACTAGCATGTTTCCTTTTGAAGTTAGATTCATGTATGGCTGCCACTACATGGTGTGCACATACTCAAATTGGAGAATTTACATTTTTGTGCAAACCAGAACTACTTAATTTTCTTTTCAATTTAGCTATACTGGTTACTGAAAAGTGTTCAGTTTTGACTTTTGATGACTGACAAGTGCCTGAATTATCTCTATTTTCAATATATGAAAATACATTGCATTACATAGCCCCACAAGTTCTTCACCTACATCCATGAGCCACAATCCTTGATATATTTCCATCTACTCTTGTTTTCTTCCACACTCATAACCTCAGTTTGTCTTCCTTACAGTGAGTCTTTATCTCACTGTTTCTCACTCAGTGTCAAAACCTAACCACAGATCCAAGAGGGTTGTTCCAAACCTCTGGATACAGACTACAGGCTGAGTGCGATTAGCCCTAACTCATCCTTATGTAGAAAGAACCTGAGTCAGTTGCTTAGGCAGAATCCAACAAATTAATACACTCCTCACATAGAGAGAATAGAAACAATTTTCTCTCATCTCACACACACATCCAAATGTGTAAGCCAGTAGTTCTCAATATGTGGGTTGCATATCAGATATCTTGCATATCAGATATTTACAATTCAAAACTAACAAAATTACAGTTATGAACTACCAACAAAATGGTCATGATATTTTATCACAGCAACAGAAAAGTAACTGATACAGAAATCTTCTGAGAGATTTTCTTCTCCAAGTAATAACTCATTTCACAGACTGCTGTGTTCTAAATAAATGTTTGAGTTTTTCTACACCCCTCACTAAAACGCATGTATTGAAAATGAGTCCCCCATGATAGTATGAAGATTCAATGCCTATAAGAGGTAATTATGGATAAATGAGATCAATACCTTTTAAATGAGATATGAGGAAAATGGTCTTGACCTTTCTACCATGTGAGGCTGTCACATGATACTACCTTTGAAACAGAGTGAAAATCCCTACCAGGCTACTGATATTGGGCTTTCTAACCCTGTAAACTGTAAACAATAAAGTGCTGCTGTTTGCAAATTTCTCAGTCTGGGGTTTTTCATTGTAGCCCTCTGAACAAAATAAGACATCGGCCTTTCCATACTGTTATTAATAAAATTCAGACTGAGTATCAATCAGGAACTGGCACTGTGGTATATATGCTGTGGTATGGTAAATATGTTGTTGACATTATCTCACAGACTGAAGTCCTGTGAGCAGGGTGTTACAGAAGAAACCAAGGCTCAGAGAGGTGAGATAGTTCTCCCAAGATGACTCCATACAGATATACCTCCAAGTGATTTGATGTTTTGAATGCTTGCTGTTGGGCTTCTCCCAGCATCTCTTGTTCTCTGGCTGGCAGGCTGGCATACCCCTCCCTCTTCTCTGAACTTTCCACCCCAGGGGGAGGGGCTTCCCCTTACCTATACAATGCAGACATAATTTTGGTTTCCCCTTTCCCTTCTCTCTCATTCTTTTCTCTCTCTCTCTCTCTCTCTCTCTGTCTCTCTCTCTCTCTCTCTCTCTCTCTCTCTCTCTCTCTCTCTCTCTCTCTCTCTCTCTCTCTCTCTCTCTCTCTCTCTCTCTCTCTCTCTCTCTCTCTCTCTCCCTCTCTCTCTCTTTCTCTCTCTCCTTACTCCTGCATAGTGGCCAAGAGCTTCTCCAAATAACCCTGCATTTATATACTTGAACTTGTCTTGCATTCGCTCATATTGCAGCTTCCAGCATGTTTATCACTTTGGTGTGCACTCATCAAGTTGGTTTTTGAAATAGAGTTTCAAGTGTTCCAAGGTGGCTTCTAAAACACTATGTAACTGAGGATGATGTGGAACTCTGCATCTTCCTGCCTCTACTTCCCAAGTGTTGGGGTTACAAGCATATACCACCACATCCAGTTTATGTAGTGCTGGGAATCAGCACAGGCCATTATTTCATCTTGCTTTTTTCTTAATTTTCTTCAGAGTAAATTTAAGATATCATTGCATATGGAAGTAATTACGTATGACTATCATTAACTTGCTTCTTTGATTTTAATGACAGAGAGGAACATAGCTATAGAAAGTGATAGTCAGCCAGGAACAGCCAACATTCCGGAATCAGGTTCCTCCCCGCCTCCAATGACTCAATGACTCAGCACCAACACCTATCACTAAAGGCCAATGTGACACTTCATTACTGAAGGTCAGTGCAGCATGTTTCCACCATCACCACCGTCACATATTTTCCCTGTGCATATGCTCTCTCTCTCTCTCTCTCTCTCTCTCTCTCTCTCTCTCTCTCTCTCTCTCTCCTCTCTCTCTCTCTCTCCTTCTTCCTTCCTTCCCTCCCTCCTTCTCCTTCCTTCCCTCTCCCTTTTTATCCTCACTCAGAGGCAGTCTTTTGTGTTCCCTCCCCAATAAATCTCTTGTCTGAGATTGGGAGGTGTGACTTTTGTAACATTCCTTGGCCCAAGGTACCTTATCACCAAGGTATTTTTTCACTGCAAAATCTTTTCAAAAACAAACACCACACTCCTTTTTTTCTCAAGAATAAGGTTTAGTAGTGATGTGCATACCTTTTGTGGATAGATATTGTTTAAATTTTGTTTTGTCTTAGAATATCTTATTTTCTCCATCTATGGTGATTGAGAGTTTCACTTGGTATAGTAGTCTAGATTGGCATCCATGGTGTCTTGAGGCTGCAAGACATCTGTCCATGTCCTTCTAGATTTTAGATTCTCTGATTAAAAGTCAGGTATAATTTTTTTCACTCCATTTTTTAAATTAATTTATCCAGATTACATCTCAATTGTTATCCCCTTGCTTGTCTCCTCCCATTCCTCCCACTTTCAACCAATTCCCCTCCCCTAGGTCTGTGACAGAAGGGGACCTCCTCCCCCACCATATGGTCACAGCCTATCAAGTCTCATCTTGGTAGCCTTTTTATTCTTTCTCTGAGTGCTACCAGGCCTCCCCACCACAGGGAAGTGATCAAATATGGGACACCAGAGTTCATGTCAGAGTCAGTCCCTGCTCTCCACACAACTGTGGATAATGTCTCATCCTTTGGCTAGACCTGGTAGAGGTTCAATATTTACTACATGTATTGTCCTTGGTTGGTGCAGTAGTTTGAGCAGACCTTCCTGGGTCCAGATCTGCCCATCATGATGTTCTTCTTGCAGGTTTCTAGGACCCTCTGGATCCTTCTATTTCCCCATTCTCCCATACTTCTCTCACCTAGAGTCTCAATAGGAGGTCCCTGCATCTATCCCAATCTCCTTGTAAGTGAAGATTTTCCAGGGACATCTCTGTTCGGTTAGTGTCCAATTATAAGTGAGTATATACCTTGTGAGTCTTTCTGAGTCTCTACTTTCCACACGTGTGATCCACAAAGAGACTGTGCTACTACATCTGAGCAGAGGGTCTAGGTCCACATCATATATGGTCCTTGGTTGATGTTTCAGTCTCTATGTTGTAGTGTAGTTATCTTGTATTATGTGGCTAATACCCACTTATGAGTGGGTATATATCATGCATGTATTTCTGGGTTTGAATTACCTCACTCAGGATAATTTTTTCCAGTACTGGAGGATTTTCCTTTCTGGTCTAATTTATTTGGTGTTCTGTAAGCTTCTTGTACATTTATAGGCATCTCTTTCTTTAGATTGGAGAAATTTTCTTCTATGATTTTATCGAAAGTATTTTCTGGTCCTTGGAGCTCAGACTCTTCACCTTCTCCTATTCCTATTATGTTTAGATTTGGTCTTTTCAAGTATCCCAGATTTCCTGGGTGTTTTGTGTCAGAAATTTTGTAGATTTAGCATTTTCTTTGACTAATGTATCAGCTTATTCTAGGATACTTTCTAAGCCTGAGATTCTTTCTTCCATCTCTTGTATTCTATTGGTATGGTTATATCTGTTGTTTCTGTTCTCTTCCCTAGGTTTTCCATCTCCAGGATTCCCTTAGTTTGTGTTTTCTTTGTTGCTTCCGCTTCCATTTTCATCTCACTTCCTTCACCTGTTCAATTGTGCTTTCTTGTATTTCTTTAAGGGATTTGTTTCCTCTTTAAAATACTCTACCTGTTCGGTTGTATTTTTGTGTGCTTCTTTGAGATTTATTCACTTTTCTTTTTATAGGACTCTATCATCTTTATGAGATTAGATTAAGTTTATTTTATTTTTCTTTGGTTGTGTTAGGATAGCCAGGGCTTGCTGTGGATAAACGTGCTCTAAAGGTGTCATGTGTCCTGGCTTTTGTTGATTTCATTCTGACACTGGCCTTTAGTCATCTGGTTGTCCCTGGATGTTCCTGGTGTGGGGGTATGTGGAAGGTGAGCCTATCTTGCATGTTTCTGGAACAACAGGCCTCTGATGGGGAGCCTGGGTGTTCCTGGTGCATCAAATCTGGTAAAGGCAGCCAGAGCAGTGACCAGATAATAAAGCTGTGGCGAGTATGGGGGACAAAAGGCAGATCAGGGCAGCTGGGCATGCCCAAGGGGACTTGGTGAGGAGGAGGAGGACGGGAGGGAGGAATGTAACCTGGATGTTCCTGATGAAAAAGGCCTGGTGAGGTCTAAGGGAGCAGTAACCAAACTGGAGTTTAGGAGGGACAGCATGCAGCTCAGGGGCACCAGATGAGCAGGAGATTGAGGTGGATCTAACCTGGATGTTTCTGGTATAGCAGGCCTGATGAAGGTGGGCAGAGAAGTGGCCAGAGCTAGAAGAAGGGTGTGTAATGAACATAGGAATGAATTTTGTTGGTGGAAAATGCAAAATGCATGTCTCTTTCATAGAGATGAGTTCTATTCACTGAGCAATGAAGCCCAGGATTAGAGCCTAAACAATGTTTAGGATATTGGGAGGGACTCAAGTGAAGGCTAGCTCCTAATAAAATAGAAAAGATCAATAGGGTTTTGACCACCTTTGCTGGCATTCTGGGTGAACAGACATCATTTGTTTGCTTCCTTTGAAGAAAATAAGCTCCTATGGTTGACC
Organism: Acomys russatus; assembly: GCF_903995435.1. NCBI lineage: Eukaryota > Metazoa > Chordata > Mammalia > Rodentia > Muridae > Acomys > Acomys russatus. Next base: position 31,461,944 of record NC_067169.1, read on the forward strand.
ATCCTGGTTTCTCCAAAGCTTAAGTTATGCTTCCTACACATAATGAGACCCAGCCTCAAAAAAAAGAAAAGAGAGAGAGAGAGAGAGAGAGAGAGAGAGAGAGAGAGAGAGAGAGATCCTTGAGATCTTATTTCCGTTAAGCTGAAGGGAAATGATGTTTCATCAATCCATATACTAATACAGGGCAAGCATTTGCCTATAAAATCCAAGTTCATTTCACAAGGCAGTGTTTGGCCACAAAGCATCCACTGCCTTCATGTCAGACAGAGTCACTAGAGTGTTCTAGATTAGATGAGAAGAACAGCAGGCTAGTGAGAAAGCTATCTCAGAAGACCCCTATGAGTAGGAAGGCAGTGGGAAGCCAGTGACATTAGAGAACACTGTACCCATGTTTGAATCTGGGAAAAGCAAGCTGAAGGCAGCCATTCTAAATCACATTGCACTGATTTTTAGCTCCTCAACAGGATTCATAAGAAAACAAAGTAGGAACTTTAGATGGTTGATATTTAACTTTCCAATAAGGCATTTAGCTTGGTTTAATTATAATCTGATTTTTTTAAATGGCAATGCTTCACGTGGAAAAAAAGTCATATCAGAATTACATATAAATTGTTTCTTGGCATTTAAGTCATCTCCTGAAATGGAATCCTATTCAAATGTAGGATTATAATATTTGTACTCTTTACTATTTTACTTATGTGTATTGATGGTTTGCCTGCATGTACATCTATGCACTATGTGTGTACAGGGCCCATGGATGTATAAATAGTGTGTTGGATCTGGGATTGGAATTACAGATGATTGTAAGCTTTCATGTGGGTGATGGAAATTGAACTCAGGTCCCATGTAAGACCTACAAGTGGTCTTAACCACTGAGCCATCCCTCCAGCCCTCTTAAGAGACATCGTAAACACTTTCCAGTTGTTTGTTGCTGAGAATTATATGCAACACAGTCTTAGCTCAAAGCATCACCTAAAACACCTGAGGAAGCCACAGCTTTTCTTTTGGATTATGAAAAGTAATTAAGAGAAATATTGAAGCCTGAAGTTTGAAGTCATTTTTGTAGTCATAATATTAAAGGAACGATATTTGTTTTCTGCTTCAACAGACACTAACTCATCATTGTGAAGTTTGAGGTTAGGATTGATTCTATCTCAAGTGAATAGAAAAATGGTTTCCAGATCGAACAGCCCAATGAATTTGAATTTCAGGCTCATGACAATTTTTGTACAAATATTTCCCAAACATTGTTCACCACATACACTAAAAACCTCTCTCTCTCTCTCTCTCTCTCTCTCTCTCTCTCTCTCTCTCTCTCTCTCTCTGTGTGTGTGTGTGTGTGTGTGTGTGTGTGTGTGGGCGTGTGTGTGTGTGAGTGAGTTCAAATTTAACTGTATATATATTTTGTCTAGCTATCTTGTTACTGAGGTGAGTTTGAAAGAACCCTAAGAAGGTCAAATGTTCTTAAATTTTCTCCATGTGAGGTCTTTTCTTATTAGCTTTTTCCAAATTATCATATAAAGTAATGGGTTCCTTTCTGATGTTTTCACACACACTTTGTTCTTTGTCCTGCCTCACTCCCCTGCCTCATCCCCTTGTACCACTCTTCCTGATCCTCCCCAATTAGTCCCTTTTCTGCTTTCATGTCTTTTCTATACATAGCACACACACTTTCTTTATCCATTCATCTGCTGATGATTCTCTAGGCTAAATCCTATTGCACATAAATGTTTATTGCTTCACTATTCCCAATAGCTAAGAATGAATCTTTAGGCGACCTTAATGTGTTGTCTTTTTTAAAGATGTTTCAATCTATCTTAAAGTAAGTATTGATGTTTTCCTGAAGTGAGGAGCAAAAACTTTTCCTGGTAAAAGTCACAGTCCCATTGGGGATACAGAAATGATTCAATGGTTAAGAGGAACTAGGTTTGGTTCCCATTACAGGACATTCTGTAACTCCAATTCCAGGGAATCTGCTGTTCTCTTCTGGCCTCTGAGGGTACTAAAGGCATGTGGCACATAGACATACATGCAGGAAAAACATTCATACACAAGATAAAAATAAGTATTTTTAATGTATGATCTCATATACAATGCTGGCTAGTTTTATGCCAACTTGACACAAACTAATGTGAGAGAGGAGGGAACCTCAATAAAAATATGTCTCAGTACTATTTGACTGTATGCAAGCCTATAGGGCATTTTATTACTTAGCAATGTATGTAGGAGGGCCCAGCCCATTGTAGGTGGTCCCACTCCTGGGCTGAATGTCCTGGGTGCTATAAGAAAGCAGGTTGAGCAAACCATAAAGAGCGAACCAGGAAGCAACATCCCTCCATGGCCTCTGCATCAACTCCAGCCTCCAAATTTCTGCTCAGTTTGAATTTCTGCCTTGACTTCCCTCAGTGATGGACTGTGATTCATAATATGTGAGCCAAATAACCCCTTTTATCCCCAAGGTTTTTTTGCTCATGGTGCTTCATCACAGCAATAGTAACCCTAACTAAGACACAACTCTTACACGAAATACACAATTGTATGTGCTATGGAATGTAATTAGCTCCCAAATAAACTATTTAGTGAAATATTAAAGTTGAAAAGTATATGTGCACTGTGTCATAAGGGTTATTATTTGGGAGGGGAGCTGTGTTTGTGTCATTGGGCAGTATACTGTAGTAAGGAGTCTTTTGCATATCTTGAATTTTCTGTGCATATTTTATCAATTCAAAGACAAGGATATTCAAACAAACAAGCAAAAAAGCAAAACAGAACTATTTCTTTCCAAGCAAAGCAGAACCAAACTTCTGAAGAGCTGCCTATCATTTGGCTGAAGTTACATGATTGACTATTGACTTGCATGATTCTGTCTGACTTTTTAAAAGAGGTCTGAGAACCTGGAGATGAACTATTTTACAACTGTGCATTGATTCTGCCCTGGTGAAATGTAGCCAATATCTTTCAAGGGTAAAAATGATTGTCTTTCTATGAAGTTCTAGCTTTTATCTATAAGAGAGTGTGCATACTTTATATGTTCTTACACACTTTATTAGTTTAACTCTTTTCACTTTCAACATATTTCTTCTCAAACACACAGAGAGAAGAAGAGAATATTGTGGAAGTTTTTGTTTCTTTAAAAACTCAATTATGTTAAGTAAACATGTTTTTTTTTTCTTAGTCCCAGGTGTGGAATATGGTGGCTGCTCCAGTTTCTCCATAGCTGGAAACTGCCTGATGAGAGGACATGTGATGTTTTTCAGCTGGAAACAGATTCGAGAGAGGGCTTGTGATCTTTGTCAGCTGGGAACTGCCTCATGCGGAGGTGTGGTCTTTGCCAGTTGAAAAATACCCTGGTGCAGACTTTGAGATGGTATAAATATGAGAGCCCAGAGAAGGGGGATGGAGCAAGAGAGAGAGGAAGAAATGAAAGCTGCAAGGACACTTGGACAAGGTTGTCAGAGGAGGGAGAGAAGGCTGCTGCTGTGTTTGTTATTGCTGGCTGAATATCCTGAGACAGAGATTGGTATTGCTCCAAAGAACCTGATAACCTTAAACAGCAGGAAGTAGGCAAAAGGAACTACACCCTTTCTCCCCACTAACCTTCTTTCTTTACTACTTGGTCTGGAAGGGATTGGGGTGGAGAAGGAAGAAATATATATATATATATTTATATACACACACACACACACAAACAGATTTTTAAAGTATGGGGGGGGAGAGGAAGAGAGAGGGGGCAGGGAGAAAGAAAGATAAGGAAAAAGTCTTGGTGACTAACAGGTAACTCAGTGCCTATATTGATATAATTCTCTCTGCCCACATTTTCTGTACAGCCTTCCATTACAAAATCAATTCTCAAGCTACAAGGAGAGGGGTAACTCAAGTTTGTAATCTAATTTAATGACAAATCCAACCAAAATGTGGCTCTCTCATGTATGTGCATTGTTGATGACATTTTTGAGTAATTAGAAATACACTGTGTTGTGCAATAACCTCAGGAACACTCAGGAGTTGATTCGACCCGTTCATTCACATGTCACACAAAGCTGTTTGCTGATGAGTGCCTTTCCCAAGGTCATTCTGTACCTCATACTTTTGAACGGTCTCTTCTCTTTCCTTGATCATCACATTTTCTTTTTACCCAACTCTAGTAGCTCCCAGTAGTCTGTTTTTAACTCAAGGTATTTCCCACTTTACCAAAAAGCTATTTGCTTCTCCTTCCTTCTCTGAAGAAGCTCTATAAGAAATCTTTTTATAAGAAAGAAAGAAAGAAAGAAAGAAAGAAAGAAAGAAAGAAAAAAAGAGTACAAGCATGTGTATGTGCATATGGGTATGTAACTTACAAATATACAGATATAATGTATATGTATACATACATACCTCATATAGATTTCTGTGTAATCTCATATTGATTCATTTTCTCTGAATGGAAACTGACTTATCTAATAAAAATTATTTTGCATTTGCTTCCTTGCCTGCTTGCTGCTTTGCCTGTCTGTCTGTTTGCTTATTTGTTTTGAGACAGGACAACATTTAACCCATGCTGGCCTCAGATACACTATGTAGCTAAGGATGACCCTGAACTTCTGATGATCCTACCACTACCTTCCAAATGCTAAGATTGCAATCACATGCCCTTTTTCCCAGTTTATATGGTACTGGAGATTGAACCCAGAGCTTTGGGGAAGTCAAGAATTCTACCTTGGACTGCATCTCTGAACCCACAATAGCAATTCCCATAACTTCCAAACTTGTTATTTTCTCTATCAATGTTCTGTTTTCCTGATGTGATAAGCTGTGACAGAATTCTAATTGTGTTCTTCTGGAAGAGAGATGGGATAGAAAAATCCCACCCTGTAGACCTTTTTTCCATATAGAATCAGCTATGGCAGAAATAAAAAGAAACCTCAGAGACTGTAGGGAGGGACAGAGAAAGGGCAGTGGCAAGTATTGGATAATTCCAGAGAGTTAAGCTGCAGAACAGTCATATGAGGTCATCATTACTGAGGAATTCATTTCACTATTTGTGTTCTGAGTCACCTTACATGAAAGCATCACTTATGGAGCCAGCTGCCAGAGAGAGAGAGAGAGAGAGAGAGAGAGAGAGAGAGAGAGAGAGAGAGAGAGAGAGAGAGAGAGAATTAGACTTCCACATTGGTACACCAAAGAGAAGCCAAATAAATATTTCTCAGGAGATATTAATGGCTGTAACTTGGTGCCAGAATACATTTTATAATCTATGTCTAACACTGAGAATTCTGAAAAGGGATATCATTATTTAAAATATCATAGAGTTCCTGAAAAAAGAAAGAAAATGAGAGAAATAAAAGGAGACCTGACTTCATACAGAATTCCTGGCATGATTTCAATTTAGCCCTTTAAGCTTTTCAAGGACTCCTCCTCCCTCTATACATATACACATATGCACACACCTGGGCCACTTAGAAGTAGCTCTGATTTAACATTAGTTCTTGGTGAGAGAAACACAAAGCAAAGCAAACGGGATCTCCCAGCTAATTTGAAATGTTCTGAATGCAAGAGATGTTTGAGTTTTACTTGCCCATGGCACAAATGTGTTCACATTAGTCACAACCATCCTCAATCCTCCCTTAGTCTTGCCTCTATAGGCCTAGGCAAAAACTCACTCTTCTCCAGTTCAATGCCTGTCTAAGTATCTGGGTATCTTGGGTAATCCATGCAGGCTCACTGTTCGGTCATCCAAGTTTGATCCTTCTTCAGAGTACACAGGCAAATGATTTACTCTGGGGCTCCCTGTCTAGAAGCCATTCTATACAGGAACACAGACTACTTATGATCCTTGGCCCACCTGTCATGCTTTGTCCTCTAGACATAAAGTTATTGCTGCTGTGTCTCTCCTGGAAACAGCTCTGTTGCAAAAATTTCCACTGCTTACATAAATTTCATTCTTCTCCCCTTCTGGGGACATTGGATGCTTCGCTTGCAGTTATTCAAGGTCATAAGACTAGTTGTAATCATGGGTCATAATCGTAAATCACATGGACCACTTTTGAACCAAGGTATTTAATTTCAGGTTTGAGACTTTCTGGTACTTTCTCCCTGAACTCCGGTCATCATTAGCCTGTCAGTGATGTAGATAGTGCAGCAAGACAGTAGTACCTGGGTCTACATCTACAATGAGCCTAAGGAATAATCCCTTGCTATAATGGATGACTGCGATTTGAGAATTTGGGGTTTGCTATCACAGCATAACCTTCTTCACTGTATGATGAGCTCTACTATGTGTGTGTGGTCTGTGTGTTTGTGCACAACATGAGCTACAGATGAGTGCAGTGCCTATGGAGGCCAAAAAGGGGCATTAGATTCCACAGACCTGGACTGATGACAGTTGTGAGCTGCCAAACATGGCTTCTGGGAACTGAACTTGGGTCCTCTGCAAGAACTGTACGCATTCTTAACTGTTGTGCCATGTAACTATGTAGCTGTGTAGTTTTATCACACAAAATTGTGATATACAAATATCAAAACTAAGGAATTCTAGACTTTATTGGAATTGTTAGTGAGGCTGGATATTTCGTTGTATGTTTGATGATCATACATTTTTCATTTTTTTAAACCTATTTTTTTTCTGTACCAATTTTCAACTGGGTCATCTTTTTCTTATTGATAGGTAGAAGTTCTTCATATATTGGATGCAAATCCTTTGTCTGTTATAATTGTGACAATTATCTGAATAAGATTTAAGTTTGTTTTTTTATACTTTGTTTCAGTGTGGGGAAATATTCTAATGGTTTTCAAAGCCTCATGCTTGTACGAGAAGTATTCTTACTCTCTGGGCCATCTCACTAGCCCCTAGATGCATATTATTTTACATGTGATGTGGGAATTTAAAACCATCTCAAATGTGGGGATAGAAAAATAGCTATACCTTCCATGCAAGTGTTAAAAATAAAAAGAGAGAAATGCAGCTAAAACACAGGAGGGAAATTCCTGCATGTCTCAATCCTGCCTCCAATTAGAGGAAGCAAAAGAAAAAAATGTCCCCTAAGCATCTGAACCACAAACTGGTATTCAAGCAGTCAAGTTTGCAGACTGAATTTATATTAGCATTGTGGTTTAAAAACTAAAAACATGACAATGTAATTTGAAAAGATGTCTGCTTAACAGTGCCCTGAGTGACTAGCCGACACAAACACAGCAGGCAGCTCTCTTGAAAGTTTTCAATTTAGTCCTCTCTAGACCAACAGCAACTATGTGTGGAATCCCAATTTGAAAGATGTTACATTATGGGTTCTTTTTCAAAAGGTGTGTCAGGGACCAGGTTATGGAGGGGCTGCTAAACTTCAAAGACCTAAGAAGTAGCAGCTACAAGATGACACAAAACTCCTGCTTACTCCATGGTTTTCTTTGAAGGTATCTCAATGTTATTTCAAGCAAAGTCAAGGCTGCTTTGAGTATGTTGTTTTAAAAGGAATGGAGAGATGCTTTGGTAGACATGAACACTTGCTGCTTTCCCAGAGGATCCAAGTGTGGGTCCCAGCACTGCACCCCATCAGGTGATTCACAGCTGCCTGTAACCCCACCTCCAGGGGATATGATGCTACTTCTGAGCTCCTCAGGGTACCTCCATGCATGTAGCATATACACAGAGAGACACACAAATGAACACATAAAATAGAAAAAAATCAGGCATGTCATAAATATTCTGGTAAAGTTAATTCAGACCTGGCTAATCTGCAGGTCTCCAGGTGAGGGTGATTTGTTGAGGGCATCTTTCATGGGATGGAAACAAAATCCAATAAGGATGGGAATGTCTGTTTTCAGATGCAGCCTAGCCACAGCATAGTCCAGGGAGTCACTAGAATGAGAATGGCACCACAGAAGCACCCTACTTTGGTTCAAGAGACTGACATATTCTGCTTCACATCATGTGCCATTGGCCACGTTGAGTGTCCTATCATGGATGACATTTCTCCAGAGCTGGAGAGAGCTGTAGGCATTAGCCAACCCTAACAGCAGGTGATAGATGGGTGTACTCTGGCCAAACAGAGGCTCTAAGTAGGATAGTAGCAGCTCTGCTATGGAGGCAGATTATTCTGTAGTTTAAATGCTGATTTCTGTCTAAATATTGTATGAACTCTGCTCCCCAATTGTCCTCTTAGTTTGTCAATATAGCAGCTTAAACCCAATTGATGAGCAGGGGAGAGAATAGGGCTGGACTTCCTGCTAGTCAGGGGAGGAGTTAGGAGAAGAGCTGCAGGATTCAGCCACAGGTAGAGGTCCAAGGAAGATGTGGAGGAAAGAGCAGGAGCCGAGGAAAGCTACAAAGTGCAAGTATCATTCGGATGTTTGCTAGGAGTAAGACAAAGAAACATAGAGGGTTAAGAATTGACTTAAAACTTCTCAAGATTCTGTTGTGCCATCTTATCCAAGCTGTTTGCAATCACTGACTTTTACACAAATGTTTACAATATGTCTTAGCCATCTAGTCACACAGTAACTATGCAATCTTATGAAAAAAAAAAGGTCTCAATTATTTGTGTGATGGAGGGTTAAGAAATAAGCTAAGAGAAATAAACACTTTTATAAAAATAACTTCAACACTGCTATGATCATGATTAGTTTGGGACTCATTAGAAAAGGAATATTTCTGCATAGAATGGAAGATTGTATGGGAGAGGGAGCGGTGATTTGCCTCCTGGGTGACAACTAACAACTCAGTGGGTACTCCTTGAACTTGCACTTTCTCAGTGATTGAATAGGGATCACAATTCTTAAGGAACATTACAGTCAGTTAATGTGGTAGAAGACCACGAGTTTATGTGTCTTCTTTATTCTCTCTGATCCCCCAGCACTCTAGGCATGTCTGTTATCAATTTTGAAGAATTAATTTCTAGGAAAAGGAAAGCCTCTTCTCTGAAAAAAATGTCAAGGAGAGACTATGTTCCAGCTTTGCTTGGGAGACTTTCTAGAACATTTCTCAAATGCTGACAAACCAACTGAAATTTTAAAAACAAATACTGATGTCTTTTTATTAAATTTTGAGTTATTTATGTGTGGGCATGTGGGTGCCACAGCACACATGTGGAGATTAAAAGACAGCCTGCAGGGGTTGTTTCTCTCTTTATACCACATGGGTACCAAGGATCGAACTCAGGTCATCAGTCTTGGCAGCAGACATTCTTACCCACTGAGCCATCTTATTGATGCCAAACAGTTTAACTTAATTACGAGTCTGAGCATATCATTAAGAGTCTGGGCTCTGGTTTTTACACACTAGGTCTATTCATCAATAAACAATTATTGGAGTGCCCACCCATGAGATAATTAGACTATATGATGTTTTATATTTCTCCTTGTAGCAATAAAGATCATAAGAATCAGTTGGTTTAAAAAAAAAAATCAGTTGGTTGCAAGCCTACTGAATTCCAGACTGTCTTGGGATGAAATGTTGATCCTATCTTATCAACTGTTTCCTTTACTCTCATCATCATTGCTGTCATTTAAATTTTATCTCTTTTTGGAAGGCAGTCTTTTTTAAAAATTCAATAGAGCATGGTGGCTCATTCCTATATCACCTGAGTGCAAGTGGCTAAGGCAAGAGGATAGCTGCAAGTTCAAGGCAGCCTGGGCTATAATAAATTCTGGACTAGCCTTGGGTGTACTATGAGATCCTTTATCAATTAAAAAGAAGTTCACAAAACAAAATCACCCCTAGATTTGAAGACCCATTCTGCCATCACTCAGCTTCCATATATAGCATGGAGTTGGCAAGGAACAGATTGCATAGTTACTATGTGACTGAATGGCTAAGACATATTGTAAAAGTTTGTGTAAAAGTCAAACAGTGATTACAAACAGCTTAGATAAGATGGCATATTGTCTATATTATTACAAACACATCCAAACCTTCCACAAGTCTGTCCTATGCAGTGTGTAGAAATTTAATATTTAATGACTGCTTTTCTGTGTAGTCAACTACCTTCAGATGATACAATTCCAAGAATGGAAAGAAATGAAAAAATATATGTGGTTCCCTACTTTCACATTTTCTGTGTAAGGAAAGGAAGATAAATTTTCATGAGTTTTGTTAGCTATCATTGGAAGTGAATACTAAAAATAACAATAAAATGTTGTAGTGTCAAAGAAACAATACACATCAGGGTTATAAGAGCACGGATGAAGATGCAGTTGTTTTTAAAATCTGGAAAGTTGCTGGCTCTGGATTCCTTTTTATTTATTTATTTTTTTCTTGAGACAGAGCTATCACCATCTTTGAGTCAGGTCTTGTGTTGGATTTATTTTCTCTAGCAATTAAAAAATTAAAAAGCAAGCAAGTTATGTTAAAAAAATATAGTAACACAGCATAACACACACACACACACACACAAAGAGACAGACTACCCATAAGTAGAGAGAGAATTCAGAAATCAAAATCTATCTCACCCTAAAAGGCTTGTTTTGTTTTTCTTTGTTTGTTTGTTGTTTTTAATGTTTTAGGTGGCCTGGGAGTTCACCATTTCCCCTCATTTTGAGTTGGTCAGCTTAGGTGAAGAAAAGTGGGTTTGTTGACACACAGACCATGCCCAGGGCCTGTCTACATATCTGAGAAGGTCAGCTAGAAGGCTTTCAACAGGGGTGAGGTAAGGAAGCCTGTCAAGTCTTTGTCCTAGGTGAAGAATGCCATCTTGTTGTTTATTTATGGCCTTTCCTCTATCTGTATACCTTTCGGGATATTATGCAATTTCTATGTTCCCTTGGGTTCTCACTATGCAGCCTTGGCTAGCCTGGAAGTCATAAAGATCTACCTGCATCTGCTCTTGAGTGCTGAGATTAAAGGCATGAGCCAACACTTGCATCTGGAGTCCTGACAATATTGAAATTTGGAACATGGGGATGTGTATGGAAAGGTCCACAGCGACAAGCTCTTCAGTCATTACTTCTGTGAAAGAGCAAGTTGTCACTTACTGTCCACACTGTGTGAAGAAGCAGATGAAAATAGGCTTCCTTTTTTTCCAGTTGGAGAAATCTACCCGGAGGAAATTCCTTATTAGTTTCTATCTGCATGTATGGTCATCTTTAACAAGTCATAAGAAGGATCCTTTTCCAGTAAGAAACATATATTGTGACTTATTGTAGAAGATAAAAACAATACCCTCTTGTAACCTGAGTCTTAGGCCAAAAGCCTATCTCTAGCTGTCTCAACCTCCTTGGCCATGAGTCAACTTACCATTCATCCTCATATGATGCCTGTCACCATGAAAATTATGTGACTGGATGAACTAGTTGCAGAAAATGCTGTCAAGCCAAAGCAGTCTTGTTGTTTTTTATTTTGACTGTATTTTTCTGAAAGGGTCTTATTTAAGATTTTGCTTACTCAGAGAGGACACATTCTAGGACATGTTCAGGTTTCTATGCCTTTTAGAAAGGAATTACATGTCCCTAGTGTGAGAAAGAAAATCAAAAGGGCCTTGAACCACCTTAGGTCCAAATATAAATAAATGGAAAACACTGCAGCCCTAGTCAAGCCAGCTAGTACAGCTAGCAATCTGCCTGCCATATATACACCCAAACTATGCTAACTGGGCCATCTACCTAAATAGAAGCTTAGAGGAGAAAATTACTAACAGCTAAGCTTGCCTACTTGCAGACATGACAGTTATTTGCCTGGCAATCTTTAAAATAGAAAGGCTGTGGGTGCTGGAGAGATGGCTCCGCAGGTAAGAGACCTGACTGCTCTCCCAGAGCACCCATGAAGTGGATCACAACCATCTACAGCTCCACTTCCAAGAGACCCAAAGCCCTCTTCTGGCCTCCTTAGGTACAAGCATGGAAGTGGTACACAGACATACACGCAGGCAAAATATCCATATATATAATATAAAATTAAATTTAAAATAAAACAGATGTAAAATATAAAGATGAGCCTGTAAGCATGTTTTGTTTTGTTTTGTTGAGAAAGAAGACAAACATAAGTGGCGAGGACACAGAAGAGGGATGGGAGGGAGGGCCTTGTAGGGACAGGAAATGGTGTAGAATAATGTTGCAGATTGTTCTATCACCCACTTGTAGTGCCAGGAACTAACTTTACCAGCGTCTCATTCCCTCTACAGTTCTCATTCAAAAAAAGTTGTCAAAGATGAGATAAAACAAAGTCTGGGAGCAGAAAGAGAGCATCATGCTACTCTCTAAAGGCATGGCTATTAGAAAAGGTGAAACACAGAGGCAAAGGCAGCCTCAGCTCCTGCCTGCTCCTCATTTTCCTCACCTCCCCATCTTGCACTCTAACTCTTGTCCACCACCAGCAACTCCACGCTTACCGCTAGATGCTTCTCTGCAAGCTTACCAGAGCCAAAGCCACAGATAGCCACAACTTCCCCATCCCAACTCCCAACCTTCCCTCCCCGCCCAGCCATGGTCTGACTTCAGTCACCAGACCTGCTCCTGAGTTCATCAGAAGCTCTGACTCATTAGCCATAGCAGGGGTTGGTGGGTGACCTTCTCCTGACCCCTCAGCTCACACCTCCTGTTGATTTCCCAGCTCCTCGTCCATCCATAATGCCTAATTCTTATAAAAATTTCTCTGTCCTTAATATGCAGAGTGGTTCTGGTTCTATGACTCATACAATGTTGTGCTTCCAATTTCTCCTTTCTGGGCCAGGAATAATGAAGCATGGAATAGACATTCTAGTGGACACAGTAGTATAGAGCTGTTTGGGATAAAAAGACTCATGGTGCATGTAGAAAGCCACATGGCCTCTTATGAACCCCCATGAAACTGGCCCCATGCCTCCAAATCCTGCCTGCTCCCTAAGCCTTACTCACAGTTCATGCTTTGCACTTAGATTCTTGTTGCTCCTTGTAACCTGCAAGGAGCTTTATGGGCATATTTTTGAGACCACCCATATATAAAGGACATGAAATGGGTTTTTTCAATTTGCCTATGAAGAAACTAAGAAATGTTAAAGTCATGTGGCTCCTAAGTGGCAAACTTAAGACTCCAACTAAAGTCTTCCAGAGATGTCTTTTTCTGTTTCACTTTTACTAATAGGTGATATGTTTATAGCAATCTTTCCCCTAAGACAGCTTCTCCCTCAGTGATTTAATTTATACCCTACTATTAGGTGTCTCCATTAAAAAAGAAACATTGCAGACATTTGCAGAAGGGCACGGTAACAGAATTAAACCTCAGGCAATTTTATGGGGGCCAGAAAAGACCTAAGTAATCAGTTAACACACTAGACTCCTTTAAAAATAAGAAGTCTAGGGCAGGTGTGGTGGCTTTACTCAAAGGAGCCTTTCAAGTAAACTTGGCAACCTGAGTTCAACCCTCAGTTCCTAGTAAAAGAGGAAGGAGACAAGCTCCACAAAGTTGTCCCCCACCCTCCATTCTCCTTCTTTGATGTATGCATGTATGTACACACACACACACACACACACACACACACACACACACACACACACACTAATAAGAATAAACAAATGGAAGACAACGCACAGAACAGGTGACACTCTGAATACAAATAATGGAATTAGCACATTTTCTTCCATCGTCTGCTGTGGTCTCAATGTCTGTGTCCTCTAGAAGTCCATAGGTAGAAACTCAATCCCTGTTGTGCTCTGTTAAGTGGTAAGGCATTCAGGAAATGACTAGGTTGTGAGACGGAGCACTCAGGAATGAGATCGGTGCCATAAAAAGTGAGTCCCAGCATGAAAATAGCTTTTCCTGAGAATGTCTCTTGCCTTTAGAAACTGAACGTTTACCAGAGCTTGCAATCAAGTTAATAGGGTGCTTTGAGACTGTTTAAAACTACATAGTCAATCTGCTATCCTACTGTGTGCTTGGCCTGTTTAGCCTACCTTTAAGGAAACAATGTAACCAACATTATTATGTCTTTGATTTCTCATGTAATCAGCTATTACAGCCTAAGGTAAATAGTAGCTTTAATCTTAAACTAATGTACTCTTCCATGGCCCTACCCAGAATCCTGTGTGTGTGTGTGTGTGTGTGTGTGTGTGTGTGTGTGTGTGTGTGTGTGTGTGTGTGTGTTGTGGCAATCATTTGCTGAAAGCCACCAATAGCTAAGAAGTGACCTTAAATAAAAGAAATACCTACCACAGAAGTTTGGAGCAAAGGTTAATAACATCTGTTTGTGGCTTTGAAGGCTATTCTGGGTCAGCTGGGGTCAGTAAAGCAACTTTTTCCCTTATAAAACTATTCATCGTTCTTTTCCCACACCATGTTGCCTGTGCTATGATCTTTGTTAAGAACAGACAACAGGGGTAGACATACACAACTTCAGACAGATGGAAGACACTGGGAGAGAGAGAAAAGTAGAGGATCCAAACTTGGGCTCACTTTTGGTCCAAAATACTCCAAGAAGCAGTCTCTCTTTATTCTTGACTATGGTTCCAATTCAGGCCCAGAGCTTTTGTCTGTCCTTCTGCCATATCAGGACACAGCAGAAGCGGATACCAAACCCTTACAATACCATACATATCTACTGACAAATCAATCATGGATTTCCTGGCCCCTAGAATCCTGAGAAATAGATTTTTATTATTTCCAATTTAGTCAGTTGAGGATATTTTGACAATGACTCAAGTAGACCAAAATATGCAATCCTATAGAATCTCTGAGAGTCATTACATTTTAAAGATTTTCATTTGTTATTCATGTCATGTTTCAGAGTGTCAAAGGTAAAATTTCAGCATAAGCTTATTCAGTCATTCCTCACTCCCCCACCAGACTCCATAAAGCAAAGCCCTCTCTGTGTCCTCTCCATAATTCTTTTTAGGAAAGATTTTAACTTTGACAGTTTTCAAAAACTTTGCAATGGAACAAACACTTCCATCAGATAAAATCTTTGTGACTGAATACACAAAGTAACCCAAAATTATATACTGCATTCAGAACCAGTAAGCTGTAGAAAAATGAATCCTGAAATGATACCTAATTAAACTCCTGTAGGACATGGCTAACTATTCTACTAGCTAGTTTTTTACCTTAAGTAAAATACTTATCTTCCTTGAAAACTGTCATACCTTTAATACTTATGGTAATATGACAATAGTGGCATTTTTAAATGTTCTAAAATATAATATACATATTCTAGTTACATATTGGCTTATTGGAGCTTGGATAGCTATGGTATTCTCATTTACATAACCTCAGAATTAAACTTGAGTGTACTTATATTCTTTGAAAGAGTTAGATCATCCCATGCCAGTACAAACTATCATTTTGTTTATCAGTTGGTGTTGGTGTTACGATTGTAAGGTGAATTTATTTAAAAACTCACATAACTGTGCTTACACACGAGACACATCACTTCCTTCCTTTTACTCCATAGACAAGAGTACCTAGAAAAAACTGCATTGAAGCCACTTCTGCCTCTTCTTGTTTCTTGCTTCCATGAGATTTAGGTGACTCTCAGAGAATTTGCTCCCTATGAAAGCAAAAGTAAAGATAATCATAATCCATCATGTGATTTACACAGCTAGCATGTCCAGAATAGTTGCCAAAGATCTTTGTGTTTACAAATGCTGTTTGTTTTATTCCTTTGCTGGAAACTACAAACATTGATTCCTAATGATTTTGAGTTAGAAAGGAGGGACAGTCGATGTAATTCTCTCATTTGAGCATCACTGAAAGGGGGGCTCAAAAAAATAATGAGACTTCCCCAAAGCCAACCGGCTAGTGAGTGGCAGAGCCCAACTCAACTAGTCCTACACATGATAATGGAAAAGGGCATATATATATATTGTATGTATATGTGTGCTTATATGTGCATTATTTGTCATATATTATATATATTAGAATAGTGTGTGAGGATAGGCAGTGACTAGAAGGAGACAATAAGGCATTTTCTACAGTGAAGGAAATGCTCAACATCTTCACATGGATGTGAGTTATGCACCTGCGAACAGTGGCGAAAGTTTATTGAGCTGCATAGTTGATATGTATATTTTTATTTATATAAGTTATGATTCAGTAGGCAATTTTTGAAGTAAAAGATTCCTTGAGACCTAAACAGAGAATCAATAAGGAAGAGACTCTGGCTTATTTGTTGGGCATGGTTGTATTCTCTGAAAGGAGCACAGCTCTTAATCTTCCCTGCCATCTCTAGAGCAGTCCATGGGGAAGAGATGACAGAAACAAGGTTAGAGGTTTTTGAGAACAAAAGAGGTTTTTGCCTTCATTTTCCAAGTAAAAGCATGATAAAATCACAAGAACCCTCTCCATCCCCCAAAAAATAGAAAATAAAAGGGAACTGTGTGAGACATCCATGCAGTGCTGAATAAACAACAGAATGTTCTCTTTGCAACAAAGCACCATGATCTGAAGCCCCTGCAAAGCTCCCAAAATAGGAATGGAGCAGCCTTCTTGGACCAGTAACACAGTGGTTCATAGCCTTCCTAATGCTGTGACCTCCAGCCATAAAAATTACTGTATGGCTACTTCATAACTGTAATTTGGTACTATTACGAATTGCAGGATTTCCAATGTGCTTGCCACTGTGTACTCTATGCTAGCTGGCATGAGTTTTGAGATATTCTCTTGTCTTCACCTCCTATCTTATCATAGGAGCACTGGGATTACAGATGCATGCTATCACACCCAACTTAATGTTGGCCCTGCAAATTTGAACTTAGGTCCTTATATTTGTATAACAAGAACAGAAACCATGAAAGAAGGCTGCTTACTGGTTTGCTCACAAGCTCATATTCAGCTAGCTACCTTTCTTATATAGCCCAGACTCAGCTTCCTAGGAAGGTACTGCCTCCAGTAGGCTGGGCCACCGTACACCAATAAGCAATTTAAAAAAAAAAAAAAAACTGCACCACCAACCATTCCAATGGAATCAATTCTTTAATAGCTCCAGATTGTAATCCATCACATTACAGAGCATGGGTTAAATCTTTGGTGTTTCAACAAGGTTTTGAGGTGCTCGGTGTTGAACTCAGGGTCTTGTGCATACTGGGCAAGAGATCTACCACTGAGGTACATCTTCAGCCTGCTCTGAAGAGTTGGAAATGGCTTGTTGCACTGAGTAGATCAGTATGTTCCCAGATTAGAAAGAATTTAATCACACATCCAAATAAGGCTTAGTTCCACATTCCTATGCTTTGCACCTTAAAAGATAGAAAAGCATATCCAGACAGACACTGCACATTCCTTACTACCTACTTCACTGATAGTATTTTTCACAGGGTTATTTTCTGCAAAGTCAGTAGTTCGAGGTAAACTTTGCATTAAGAAGATTCCTCATGACTCTCAAAAATTCTTTTAATTGAATCTCCAAAGTCTGTGCAAAGGAAATCTAAGCCAGCATACAGTATGGTTATAAATCCTTACATCCGGCCCTTTCTTAGTTCTGAGCTGCCAGCCTAAGGGTTTAGGGAAGGCAGTGGGGAGGAAAGTTCAGCATGAGACATTAGAGACCTTGAACAAGAAGGAAGCCAGAATTTTCAGAAGCAGATGGACATGTGTCGTGTAGCTATCTTCACTGCAAGCTGAGGGAAAATACACCAAGATTGTTTTCTCTTGTTTCTTTGTTTTCACCAGGAATCTAGCCAACATGCAAGTAGAATGGATTCTGTGTATAGCATATCAAAAACTCAGTATTGTTAAGATTATCCCAAACTTTAACCTAAGAATTCAACATAATAATCGAAATCACATCAATTATTTTTGTAGATGTTGATAAACTGATTCTAAAATTTCTAAAGAAATACACAGGACATTGACTAGACAAGTGGGGGGTGGGAAGTACTGAATTTTAAGACAGACAAAGCAAAGGATCAAAGAATTGAGGAAAACATGAAGTGAAAGCAGGAGGGAGGGAGGAATGGGAGGATGCATGGGATGGGATAGCAAATGAGATGTTATACGAATGATTTTATTTTTCAATAAAAAAAGAATTGAGGAAAACTATTATTATTCATGGAAAATTGGAAAAAAATTGTACAAATAAACAGAATTAATGCTCATTCTATTGAGTGTCTACTTTATTTCTTTGAGTATCTACTTTAAAATAGTCTTCAGAATTACCTACTGGAAAAAAATGTGTTGGGATAATCTCTTGTGCTTTGTATAAAGGTTGTATTTGTATTATTCAAATGCTAATTTCTGTACAGGCAGAGAATTGAGAACAGGCTGGATTTTGGTATTGTTATTATTATGAAGCATTACCTACCTCAGTGTTTTATAAACAGTCTTCTCCATCACCTTCTGATTGGTTTAATAAAGAGCTAAGTGGCTGATAGCAAAGCAGAAGAGGATAGGCACAGCTCCCAGACAGAGATGGGAACTCAGGGAAAGAATCTGCCATGGTGATTCACCAGTCAGACACGGAGAAAGAAACAGGTGCTGGGACTGAGACCGAGGAGAGGTAAGAAGCCACATGGTAGAACATAGATTAGTATAAAGGGGTTAATTTGCACTATATGAGCTAGTTGAGAACAAGCCTAAGCTAAGGCCAAGCTTTCATAATAATAAAAACTTTTCATGTCATTATTGGGAGCTGGCAGTCTGTAGAAAGTCCCATTATAAAAATAATGTGTGCCTAATGTACTATCAGTTTATTCCATTTTTAGAAATACAACCTAGAAAACTCTTATACAGTTCCACTAGGAGAAATTTATAACCATATAAATAGAATTGCATTCATGTTAGCAACAAATAGAGAAATAAGGAAACCAATTCAAACACTGCTCAGTGGTGGATGAGATACATAAATCATATTAATCACATGATGTAACATTATGCAACAGTGAACTAAGTACTTAATCCCTTGTCTAAAGATTACACTTCTGGCACTATATAACGTCTTCTGAACGTTAGTAATGGGCCACAGGTAGGACCAGGATGGAATAAGAAATGGATCAACAAAACCCCAAATCTTGGACCACCTCAGGAAGCAAATTCTAAGGACAACCTCACAGACAATGGCCTGCACATTTTTATTTCCCTGGGTCATCAGTGTCTCCAGTCTCTGGAGTTTGAATGGATCACTACAAAATGACTCCAGAAGAAACTTTTACATTCAATTTTGTGTATCAAATGCACCAAGTATAGAGTTAGATTAAATCTCTTCTTAGTTCCCTGAGTCTTTTGATCAAAATAGAAAGGGTTCTTTTCTTCTTTCCTCGTGATACATAATAACATACGTCTTATCCTGGGATTGTCACCAATTTCTCAATAATAATTTTGCTTTCTATTCAACTGACATAAAAACTCACTGTTTCAGCCTTTGTAAACACTAGTTCAACGGAGGGTAACAAGCTTCCTGAAGGGCTACAGTGTGTTCACATCTTCTAGTTAGCATCAGCATCCTTATTCAACAGCACATTTCCCCCTATTTAAAACATTATGAATCTCCTTGATTTACCCTCGTCTTTTTCTCCCACAAAAGTTGGAGTTCATCATCAAAAACATTTCAGACACTTCTGTTTCATTTCATTCTGACGTTTCAGAGATAGAGTTGATCAACTCCTTTGTTCTCACAAACACAGCCTCAAATAAAATGGCTTCTATGAACACAAAGCATATCAGAGGCCAGCTGTAAGTGACATCACACTGACCTGTAATCCAGTATGTGTCCATCAGCTTGTACACTGCTACTTTCTTGTTGCATTTTCATACTGGGAAAGAAACAGATAAAACTCTGAATTCTGGTGTCTCCTCTTATAAAGACATTAATCTACACACACACACACACACACAGAGAGAGAGAGAGAGAGAGAGAGAGAGAGAGAGAGAGAGAGAGAGAGAGAGAGAGAGAGAGAGAGAGAGAGGGACAGACAGAAAGACATGCACACTAATAAGTTTTGGAGGCTGGTCTGGTGTCTCTGTGATCTACCTTGCCTAGAGTAGAGCTTAACCTCTTTGACCAATAAAAGGCCTTCATGATGGGCGCATCTGGGCCCAGGGGTCCTGCTCAAACTATGGCACCAGCCAAGGACAATACATGCAGTAAACTTCGAACCCCTACCTAGATCTAGCCGATGGACAGGACATTCTCCACCACTGAGTGGAGAGTGGGGACTGACTTTCACACGAACTCTGGTGCCCCATATTTGACCACATCCCCTGGATGGGGAGGCCTGGTGGCACTCAGAGGAAGGATAGCAGGCTACCAAGAAGAGACTTGATATCCTATGAGCATATACAGGGGGAGGAGGTCCCCTCAGGAACAGTCATAGGGGAGGGGAGTATGGGGAAAGCGGGAGGGAGGGAGGAATGGGAGGATACAAGGGATGGGTTAACAATTGAGATGTAATATGAATAAATTAATAAAATATTTTTTAAAAATAAATGGAGCAAGGAAAAAAAAGACCTTCACACCTGGGCAGGGCAAATGGGATAGGCGTGGCTAAGATTTCCCAGGCTTGGGGGAGACGGAAAGAATCCCAGGAGAGGGAGACCAGAGGAGAAGATAGAAGAAGGCTGTGCCATCATGGGTTAGGTGGAGGAGAAGCACATGGCTGGCCGGCATGGTTGGAGACTTGGCCTGCCCCACTATGGGAAGTGGTTTAGAGGATTAATATCTGCCCTGCCCCAGGTTAACTAAGGCTATTTTAAAATATAACAGGTGTCTGTGTCTTGACTGATTGCTAGCAGGTTAGAAAATACTGCCATGATAATAATTATATGCATGATAATAAGCATTATTAGGCCATATTGGTAAATTAACAACAACAAATAAGTAAATAAACGAATATAATTTTTAAGGTTGGAGAATCTGGAGAGACAGATTAGCTATTAAGAACATGAACTACTCTTGTAAATGAGCGGAATTCATCTCCTAGCACCCACATCAGGTAACTCACAATTACCTGTAACTCCCAGGGGATCTGATATCCTCTTCTGGACTCAACACCCACCAGAACTCACATGTACATGTGAATACACACACAAAAAATTAATTATTCTTAGAAAAGAAAGCAAAGACATTAATCCCATAGGGCCATGACTCCATCCTTACAATATCATTTGACCTTAATTACTTCCTTACTCCAAGTATAGTTATACTTGGAATTAGCATTTCAATGAGTCAACTGGGGATAGGGATTCAGTGTCTTGGCTCATAGCATAGGGTAGATTAAAGTGTATGTGGTTAAGGACCAGGTTAGTTTTGTTACCTCTATGTTGCCTAGAGTCCAAGATGGAGAACTCAAAGAATCTAAGGATCAGACCAGCCTTCAAGATCATGACAAAGATGCATTTGCTAAAATTTGGAGAGAAGATATATTTTCTTCACTAGTTTGTCTGATAACATTACTGGTGGTTTTTTTTTTTTTTAACTATTTAGATACAGGGCATGTAGGCACTGTTGGATTTGTGCTTCAGTCTCCACAAATGTTAGCAGTCTCTGCCTTCCTTCACTCCAATCCCAGGGAGCAGTTTGCTTCCTTCCGGAAACAGTCCCTAATTTCTAGACTGCAGTGTAACCTGTGGATTCTAAAGTCCCTTGAAATATATATGTTCACTGTGTGTGACTATGCTTACTGTCCTTCTGCATTTCCCACTCAAACTAAGGCACCAGCCAAGGACAATACAGGTGATAAACTTTAAGCCCCTACCCAGATCTAGCCAATGGTCAGAACATTCTCCACAGTTGAGTGGAGAGTGGGATATGACTTTCTCATGTACTCTGGTGCCTCACATTTGACCATGTCCCCTGGAGGGGGAGACCTGGTGGCACTCAGAGGAAGGACAGCAGGTTGCCAAGGAGAGACTTGATACCCTATGAGCATATACAGGGGGAGGTAATCCCCCTCAGGAACAGTCATAGGGGAGGGGAATAATGGGAAAATGGGGGGGGGAAGAATGGGAGGATACAAAGGATGGGATAACCATTGAGATGTAACAAGAATAAATTAATAATAAAAAAATTTTTTAAAAAGGTAGACAGCAATAATGGAAGCCACTGATGTATTCCTCTGGCCTCCATATGTATGTACAGGTGCACACATCTGCTCACAAACGTGCACTATACCATATGAATATGCTACACATACCTGCAAAGTAACATATTATAAAAGGAAAATTATTACTGTAAAACTCAAGCTGGTGCTTATACCTGAAAGCTGAAAGTGTAAATTGGAACTAGTGCATTCAATTTGGCCTTTTTAAAATTTTTTATTTTATTAATTTATTCATGTTACAACTCAATTGTTATCCCATCACTTGTATCCTCCTATTTCTCCTACCCTCCCGCTTTCACCCTATTCCCATCCCCTAGGTCTAAGGCCAAGGGGGACCTCCTCCCCCACTATATGGTCATAGGCTATCAAGTCTCACCTTGGTAACCTGCTTATTCTTCCTATGAGTGCCACCAGGCTTCCCCACCAAGGGAAGGTGGTCAAATGTGGGGCATCAGAGTTCATGTCAGAGTTAGTCCCCCCTCTCCACATAACTATGGAGAATGTCCTGTCCATTGGGTACATCAGAGTAGGGGTTTGAATTGTCCTTGGTTAGTGTAATAGTTTGAACAGACCCCCTTGGGCCCTGATCCACCCATCATGATGTTCTTCTTGTAGGTTTCTAGGACCCTCTGGGTCCTTCTATTTCCCCATCTCCTATATTTATCTTACCTAGAGTCTCAGTAGGATGTCCTCACATCTATCCCAATCTCCTGGTAAGTGAAGACTTTCATGGGGCATGCCTTTTGGGTTAGTGCCCAATTGTAAATGAGTATATACCATGTGACCCTTTCTGCTTCTGGGTTAACTCACTCAGTATGCTCATTTCTAGTTCAATCCATTTATCCACAAATTTCGGGATTTCCTTGTTTTTAATAGCTGAGTAGTATTCCATAGTGTAAATGTACCATAGTTTCTTTATCCATTCTTCAACTGAGGGGAATTTAGTTTGTGCTCAGGTTCTAGCTATTATGAATAAGGCTGCTATGAACATGGTTGAGCATATGTCCTTGTTATGTAGGGGAGCATTTTCTGGGTATATTCCAAGGAGTGGAATAGCTGGGTCTTGAGGAAGCCCTATTCCCAGTTTTCTGAGAAAGCTCCAGACAAATTTCCAAAGTTGCTGTACTAGTTTTCATTCCCACTAGCAATGAAGGAGTGTTCCTCTTTCTCCACATTCTCGACAGCATGTGGTGGCACTTGAATTTTTGATCTTAGCCATTCTGATGGGTGTAAGATGGAATCTCAGAATTGTTTTGATTTGCGTTTCTCTGATGACTAAAGACATTGAACATTTCTTTAAGTGTTTCTCAGCCATTCGATATTCCTCTGTTGAGAATTCTTCTATTTTGACCTTAATCAACAAAACTGAAACTGAGTATCTGTGGTGGTTTGAAAGAAAATGGCCCTCATAGACTCATAGGGACCGGCACTATTAAGAGTTGTGGCCTTGTTGGAGTAGGTGTGGCCTTGTTAGATGAAGTGGTCACTGGAGGTTTGAGGTTTCAAAGCCCAGTGTCTCACTCCTGCCTTTAGGCATACAGATCCAGATGTAGAACTCTCAGCTCTTGCTCCAGCACCATGCCTGCCTGCATGCCACTATGCTCTTTATCATGATTATAATGGACTGACCCTCTGGAACTGTAAGCCAGCCCCAACCAAATGCTTTCCTTTATAAAAGTTTTCATTGTCAAAAAAAAATGTTGCTGTTATCATGATGTCTCTTCACAGCAATAGAAATCCTAACTAAGACAATATCTCTGATTAGCTTCCTTCTAGGGCATATGGCTTGTAAGGCCCAGAAAAGCTTTTGAACTTATATACGAGGAGAATTTTTTCTTTTTCAGTGTTTTCCCTTTATTTTTATTTTCTGTGCATGAATGTTTTGCTCACATGTATATCTGTGCATCAAATGCATGCAGTACCTGCAGAGGCACAGAGAAAGCATTGCATGCCCTGGGACTAGAACTACAGACTGTTGTAAGCTGCCCTCTGAGTGCTGGGAATCAAATCCAGCTTCTCTGGAAAAGTGGCTAGTGCTTTCAACTGATGAGCTATCTCTCTAGCCCCAATTTTTGTTTTAATCCATTTTATTATTTTAAATTATACATATACATATACGTATACATATACATATATGTGTACATGCTGATGCCCAGGGAGATCAAAGTCTTCAGATACTTCAGGATCTGGAATTACAGGCTGTGTGCGCAGCCCAGCATGTGTGCCAAGAACTGAACTCAGGACTTCTGAAAGAGCAGCAAGTGCTCTCAACCACTGAGCTATCTTTCTAGCCTCAGGAGAAAGATTTTTTTAAATGTTCTTGTTTATGTTTCTTTTAATCACACATTTTTGGGAACATCCCAATTATCCATTGAAAGAAAAAAAAAGAATAAATTACTATGAATATTCATCCACTGAAAATTAATGACCTGGCATGTAAACTTGGACAACTTTAACAATGTAATGCTGGTTAAAACGCAATCTATAGGCTACATGAGCGTGCGTCCATAAAGTCCCTAAATAAAACTCAACAGAGCACTAGCAAGACCATACTCCTCAATACAGGAGCCACTGGTCACTTAAGGCTACTAAGAACATGAAATGCAGATGGCCCACACTGAGATATTCTGTTCATATTAAATAGAATCAAGGTTTCAGAGAATTGGTATGAGAGAAAAAAAATGAAAGATGCCTCATTAATCATTTTCTATGAACTTTATGGCAATGGATAGTTCCCAGAGCAGCAGTCAGTGAACATCTCTGAAGAGCTAGGTAGTAAATATTTTAGGCTTTATGGACCATACTGTCTCCACTGAAACTATTTCACTCTATTATTGAAATAGAAAACCATCCATAGACAACATGCAGATTAATGGTAATGACTGTTTCAATAAAAGCCAACCAAAACAAGTGACAGGCTAAATTTCATCCAAATACTACCGAGTGCCAACCCCTGCACTAAAGGAAGTGGGCTCAAACTAAGCCCCAGAAAATACAAACCAAGATAAAAGAAGTCATAAATAAAAACAATTCAGTCACAGTCTCTCATCAGAACAAGCATGTTATCTCCAGGAGCAGACATATGTAATCAAAATGTTTAAGTTACTTTTTCACATTTCAGCATCAATGAGCTATTTAGCGAATATGTCCTTGCTTAATTACCTAATAATCAAGTTGTAGCACACAATATTCCATTTAGAATTTTTTTCTGTCATGCTTTACTTTTTCTTTTCTTTCTTTTTTCTTTTCTTTTTTCTTAACTATTTTTACATATACATTTATATTATTACACACATATACAATAAACTGCCGACAGCAAGAAGAACCATGATACAATCAGAAATTATATAAATGTTACATTCATAGTGTTTTGTCTATTTGTATTTGGCAACCTTGATGAAAACATCTTTCCTATCTGGTGTGTCTAAAATTCTGAATGTAAATCAATATCTATCATATCTCATTATTATCAACTTAAATCATCTATCTAGACCTAAAAACATCTTAACCCCTAAACAACTAAGCTTAATTGTAAAACTAAACTATCTGGTCTTCAATCCTATCAGAAACTTGAGAAGGAATACCATTTGGAAATGCTTAATTCACTCTTTTATCCCCTGAAGATACATTGGAATACAGGTTGGGAAATATTTAATTATTTAATTTCCAGAATTCATGAAGGATGGGAGAGAAAGATAACCTGGCAGGAAGTGTGGTGGCTTCCTAGCTTCTCCCACTGAAGAAATATGACATCCACTTGGACTAAACCTCTAAAACTGTAAACCAGCCCCAATTAAATGCCTTCCTTTGTAAGAGGTGGCATGGTCATGGTGTCTCTTCACATCAATGGAAACCCTAACTAAGACAGTGTCTATCAGAAAGGATTTGAAGCTGGAAACAGCTCATTTGGTAGCAAGCTTGCCTGGCATGTGGGAAGCCATGGGTTTAGATCCCAGCACCACATAAACCCAGCATGGCTAAACTCCTATAAACTCAGCACTCAGGAGGTACAGGCAGAAGGATCAAAAGTTCAAGACTTCAGCTGCACAGTGAATGTGAGGTCAGTCTGAGATATATCTCAAAACAAAACAGATTTCATTCATCTGGTCGAGTCTTTGTTTCCTAAACTTCTGAACGCTAATGGTCCTTAGGCCTTGAACTATATTATAATTATCAACCAAGACCGTAAACGTTGATTGGTTATATGGGGAGAAAGGAGCATACCATAATAAATAATGCACATGTCCACTTAAACACACACACACACAACCACAACCACAACCACCACAAATCTATATGGAGCTTAACTCTGATTCTCAGAGATTTATCCATGGAAAAGGGCAAGGAACTAGGGGACACTGGTCAAAATATAAACCCAGATTGAATCACTTCAAGGTGTGAGATGGACTAAAAAGAATGAATTACTGAGTAGATGGACAAAATATGCTTGAGTACTGTTTATGTGAGGAGGTAGAAAAGCTGAAGAGGATAAGGAGATCCCAATGGGTCAGCTTAGAAAGCTTGTTTAAGGCAGAATAGAAAACAGACTGGCTCTCAGTTTAGAAATCTAGTAGAACAAAATGGACGCAGGCATGAACACACAGAGACTGTGTGTGGTAGCATGCACAAGACCTGCACATGTCCAAGGTGGACAGGGTTCCAGTGCTGAGATGGGGAAGAAGTAGAGTCTAGGTCCCATCCCCCACAAGAAGCTATCTACAATTAACAAGCACTCACAAAGGAAGTACAAGTTTTCTCCACTGCAATCTCACTGGGTATATAAACCACACTTAAGGGCAGGTCCCATGTCAACAGTACATGTCCAACATAATAAGAGCTCCATGATATTTTTGGAGACTCATCTCAAATGGCTTTGTTTGGGCTTTTTTCCCCCCTTACTGGTCCGTTGTTTGATATTATGGTTTCTGATTGGGGAGGGGGCGGCTGTTTGTTTCTTTGATTTTTGTTGTTTTTCAAGACAGGGTTTCTCTATGTAGCCTTGGCTGTCCTGGACTCACTTTGTAGACCAGGATGGCCTCAAACTCACAGAGATCTGCCTGCCTCTGCTTCCTTGAGTACTGGGATTAAAGGCATGTGCCACCGAGCATGGCTTGATTTTGTGTTTTTTATAGTGTGTGTGTGTGTGTGTGTGTGTGTGTGTGTGTGTGTGTCTGCATGGATATGTGTTTCTGTGGTTTTTTCTTTATTTTTTGCTTTTTTTTTTTATTCTCCTATTGATGGGTGGGGAGGTGAGAAGGATCTGGGAGGAGATGAGGGAGGAGAAACTATAGTCAGAATATACTGTATGAAAAAAATTACTTTCAATTTAAAAACAAGAGAGGTGTGGTGGTGCATACCTGTAATCTAGGCACTGGAAAAGTAGAGCTAGGAGGATCAGAAGTTTAGGGTCATCTTTAGCTACATAGAGAGTTCAAGGTCATCCTGGGCTATTTGAACCCCTGTTTATAACAAGAGAAAAAAAAGGAAGGAAAGAAAGAAAGAAGGTGATATTACTTGGAACAGGACAAGCTAGATGGCATATTAATAGATGACAAATAATGCAACTCAGATCCACTTTCTTATTCTTCTGTACTAAGAATGATATTTGGACAAAAAAGAATAAATTAAGTCCAGTTAAAAATAACGCCTGGTATTGTGGCACACACCTTTAATCTTAGCACTCAGAGAACAGAAGCAGGCCTATCTCTATGAGTTTGAGGCCAGCCTGGTCTATATAGAAGTTTCAGACCACCCAATGGTATATGATGAGATGCTGTC
The DNA here is from genome assembly GCF_903995435.1 of Acomys russatus. Taxonomy (NCBI): domain Eukaryota; kingdom Metazoa; phylum Chordata; class Mammalia; order Rodentia; family Muridae; genus Acomys; species Acomys russatus. Next base: position 31,489,628 of record NC_067169.1, read on the forward strand.
TTTAAAAAAAAGAATAACTTTGAGAAAATCAACAAGATAGACAGACCGTTAGCCAAAATAACTAAAAGGCAGAGAGACAGTCTTGAAATCAACGAAATCAGAAATGAAAAGGGAAACATAACAACAGACACTGAAGAAATTCAAAGAATCATAAGATCCTACTTTGAAGGCATATATGCCACAAAATTTGAAAATCTAAGGGAAATGGACGATTTTCTTGATCAATTTCACTTACCAATGTTGAGTGAAGAACAGATAAACAAGCTAAATAGTCCCATTTCCCCTACAGAAATAGAAGCAATCATCGATAGTCTCCAAACCACAAAAAGCCCAGGGCCATATGATTTCACTGCAGAATTCTACCAGACCTTCAGGGCGAGCTAATACCGATACTATTCAAGCTACTCCAAAAGATAGAAATAGATGGAACATTACCAAATTCATTCTATGAGGCCATAGTCTCATTGATACCTAAACCTCACAAAGACTTAACAAAGAAAGAGAATTTCAGACCAATTTCTCTTATGAACATCGATGCAAAAATACTAAATAAAATACTTGCAAAATGAATACAAGAACACATCAAAGATATCATTGATCATGACCAAGTAAGCTTCATTCCAGGCATGCAGGGATGGTTTAATATACAGAAATCATCAATGTAATCCACCATATAAACAAACTGAAAATAAAAAAACCACATGATCATCTCTTTAGATGCAGAGAAAGCATTTGATAAAATCCAACACCCATTCATGTTTAAAGTTTTAGAGAGATCGGGGATACAAGGCACTTTCCTCAACATAATAAAGGCTATATACAGCAAGTCAATAGCCAAAATCAAAGTAAATGGTGAGATACTCTAGGAAATTCTTCTAAAATCGGGAACAAGGCAAGGCTGCCCACTCTCTCCATATCTCTTCAATATAGTACTCAAAGTTCTAGCCAGAGCAATAAGACAACAAAAGGAGATCAAGGGTATCTAAATGGGAAAGGAGGAAGTCAAATTATCCCTATTTGCAGATGATATGATAGTGTACATATGTGACCCTCAAAATTCCACCAGAGAACTCCTAAAGCTGATAAACACCTTCAGCAAATTAGCTGGATACAAAATTAACTCAAAAAAGTCTATAGCTTCCTATACACAAATGACAAGCTTGCAGAGGAAGATATTAGGAAAACCACACCCTTCACATTAGCCACAAGCAATATAAAATATTTAGAAGTTACTCTAACTAAGCAAGTGAAGGACTTGTTTGAAAAAAATTTCAAAACTCTGAAGAAAGAGATTGAAGATGACCTGAGAAGATGGAATGATCTTCCTTGCTCATGGATCGGGAGAACTAACATAGTAAAAATGGCCATCCTATCAAAAACAATCTACAGATTCAATGCAATCTCTATCAAAATAACTACACAATTTTTTAAAGACATTGAAAGTTCAATTCTGAACTTCATATGGAAAAACAAAAAACCCAGAGTAGCTAAAACAATCTTGTACAATAAAAGGTGCTCCGGAGGAATCTCCATACCTGATCTCAAACTGTACTATAAAGCAATAGTAATTAAAACAGCGTGGTACTGGCACAGCAACAGGCTGGTTGATCAGTGGAATCGAATCAAAGACTCAGATATGAATCCACACACATATGGTCACTTGATTTTTGACAAAAAAGCCAAATCCATTCAATGGAAAAAGGATAGCATCTTCAACAAATGGTGCTGGTCTAACTGGAGGTCTATGTGTAAAAAAATGAAACTGGACCCATATTTGTCACCTTGCACAAAACTCAAATCCAAGTGGATTAAAGACCTCAACATAAAACCAGAGACACTACGTCACTTAGAAGAAAAAGTGTGGAAGAGCCTGGAACATATTGGCACAGGAGACAATTTCCTGAACAGAACACCAATGGCCCATGCCTTAATGTCAACCATTAATAAATGGGACCTCATGAGGCTGAGAAGCTTCTGTAAGGCAGGAGACACTGTCAAGAGAACAAAGCGACAGCCTACAGACTGGAAAAAAATCTTCACCAACCCTACATCTGACAAAGGTCTAATATCCAAAATATATAAAGAACTCAAGAAATTAAACACCACCAAACCAAATAACCCAAAAGAGAAATGGGTCTTGGAACTAAACAGAGAATTCTCAACAGAGGAGTATCAAATGGCTGAGAAACACTTAAAGAAATGCTCAACCTCCTTAGTCATCAGGGAAATGCAAATCAAAACAACTCTGAGATTCCATCTTACACCCATCAGAATGGCTAAGATCAAAAATTCAAGCAACACCACATGCTGGCGAGGATGTGGGGAGAGAGGAACACTCCTTCATTGCTGGTGGGAATGCAAACTAGTACAGCCACTTTGGAAATCTATCTGGTGCTATCTCAGAAAAATGGGAAAAGGGCTTCCTCAAGACCCAGCTATTCCACTCCTTGGAATATACCCAGAAGATGCTCCAGCACACAACAAGAAAATTTGCTCAACCATGTTCATAGCAGCCTTATTCATAATAGCCAGAACCTGGAAACAGCCTAAGTGTCCCTCAGTAGAAGAGTGGATAAAGAAACTGTGGTACATATACACTATGGAATACTACTCAGCTATTAAAAACAAAGAATTCCCAGCTAGAAATGATCATAATGAGTGAGTTAACCCAGAAGCAGAAAGACTCAAATGGTATATACTCACTTATATCTGCATACTAGCCCAAGGGGCATGTCCCACGAAAGCCTTCACTTACCAGAAAACTGGGACAGAGGGGCAGACATTCTGTTGGGACTCTAGATGAGAGAAGCATGGGAGAATAGCAAAGTAGAAGTATCCAGAGGGTCCTAGAAACCTACAAGTAGAACATTATGATAGGCAGAGTTGGGCCCAGGGGTCCCGCTCAAACTAAGGCACCAGCCAAGGACAATACAGGCGGTAAACTTTAAACCCCTTCCCAGATCTAGCCAATGGTCAAAATATTCTCCACAGTTGAGTGGAGAGTGGGATATGACTTCTCACGTACTCTGGTGCCTCACATTTGACCATGTCCCCAGGAGGGGAGACCTGGAGGCACTCAGAGGATGGACAGCAGGTTACCAAGAAGAGACTTGATACCCTATGAGCATATAGAGGGGGAGGTAATCCCCCTCAGTCACAGTCATAGGGGAGGGGAATAAGGAGAAAATGGGGGGGAGGGAAGAATGGGAGGATACAAGGGATGGGATAAACATTGAGATGTAACAAGAATAATTAATTAAAAATTTTTAAAAAAATAAAAAATAAAAAAATAAAAACAAAAAAAGAATAAACCAAAAGCCTGTCTATAGTCCTGGGGAGTGGTCTCTGAGACCATCACGGCCAACAGAGTAATTATTCATAAGCGGCAAGAAGGTAGTTCAGTTCAACACAACTCATCATCCAGTATAGGTTCAAACTTTGGAAGTCTGACCCCAAGTAGTTTATTTCAGGCATATTTAAGCCCAGCACAATTTAGTGAAAACTTTCCTGGTGTAACTCAGTCCCGTGTGTACAATAAAGCTTAATACATGACTACATCAAAAGACTTCTTAGAGTATATATGACATATTTCATAAAGATGGGTTGTATAGATTGACTAGCTCACAATAAGGGTCTAGGGTAGTATGCCATGTGATCTTGGCCACACAGGTAGCACAAAAGTCTCCAGGCTATAACCACATCCACTCCCCAGCCTTCTGGGCAGAGCAGGTTGTGTATTTCTTCCTTTGAAGTGATAAGCCTATGTGTTTAACATTCCTAGTTCCCTCAGTGCTTATCTGTGAGCACAAGAACCTCTAGGCCTCTCACATAAGTAGAGGCACTTGGGAGGTAGAGGCAGGAAGATCAGAAGTTCAAGATCATTTTTGGCTACATATCACGTTGAGGTCAGCCTGAACTCCATGAGACCTTGTCTCCAAAAACAATATGATAATAGTAGTAATAATAGTGATATACTCTAGAGATAAAGAAGAGTGAAAAGAACACAAGAATATAGGAAATTTCTTAAGTTCTTTGCCTTAATCCACATATATATCTCAAGACCCTAAAAAGACTTTAACATGAGGCTACATTTAGTAAGTCCAAAGAACTATGATGGAAGAGGTGCTAAAAGCATGCACAGACCAGAGGTTCCTCCTTCTTAAGAGGGCAAAAGAGAATTCCATCTCCATAGATTAATGAGCAATTGTGTAGAATAAGGTCCTAGAGCAGGTTATTGAAAGAACTATTTATGAAGACTGAAAGACTGAAGTGGTGTTTGTGAGAGTTGAGGACTCACTTGGGATGAGTAACATCTGGCCATTTGATTTTCATTACTGGCAGAGACATCTAAGTGGGATATCTAAGAATGTGGTAGCCAGCAAGAAGCTGAAAATTAGCAAGTCATTAACAAAGCCCGTGAAGATGTCCTGAGGGACAAACGGAATGAGTTGGGTTGCTTTTTAGTAATTGAACAGCCTAATCTCCTAGGATCTAACTGCTAAATCAAGAAAATTTGGACAAAAGTTTTAGTGGCTTCCTAAAGGCGCTATTCTTATCTCTGACTATTCCATATATTGATCACAGATTTTAAAAAGATAATTCATATTGAACTCATCAAATATGGATGGAATGAGTAAATTAACACACAAATGTATCATAATCTATTATAAATCAAAAGAAGCTTTAAGTAGACTTTCAGTTATTTCATTGCATGTTTGCTGCTCGTTAATTTTTGCATCCCTTCTATTGGAAGAGTTCCACTTAGTACATGGTACTAAGTTCTCAATGAATGGCTCATGAGTGGACAAATTGGTGACTGAATAAGTAAATTAAGGATAAACAGTCGAAGATGGCAAGGTTTGTAATGGAAACTGACAGTTAACTGCCAAAATGTATCCTTCTCTTCTTGCATAAAACTGGAGCTGTATCTAGGCAAATGGATGGTCAACTCTATTTCCCAGCCTCCTTTGCAGTTGGCCATGTTATTGAATTCTCACTCACTGAATGTTGATGCACATGATGGATTCTACTTTGAGGTAGCAAGATATCATAATGGCTTTTATGTATTCTCTTTCTCTTTCCCCACTGGTTGGAACTGGGGCAAACTTGCCAGTGGCCCAGCATCAAGGATGTAAATGAAGATAATTCTCTGGGACAGTGATTGAGCTACATATTGAAAGTGGTCTAGATGACCACAACCAAGCTTCTCTGGTGACCTGGAATAGTTATACCAAAATGCTTTTTGAAATATGATCCACTTCATGGTGGATTCCTTCATTATACTTCTTAATCTTCATTCTAACATGAAGTTTGTACTGGTTAGTTCCTTATCAACTTGACACAAGGTAGGGTCACCTAGGAAGACGGAATCTCAACTGAAAACAATGCCTCCATCAGATTGGCCTGTAGGTGTAACTGTGGGGCATTTTCTTGATTAATGTTTGAAGTAGAAAGGCCCAGCCCATTATGAGTGGTACTACCCTGAACAGGTGGTCCTGCATTATATGAGAAAGCATACTTAGCAACCCACAAGGACCAAGCCGGAAAGCAACTGGAAAATGTAAGCCAAATAAACCCTTTCCTCCCCTAATTGCTTTTGGTTGCTATTTTTAAATTATAGCAACAATGGTCAATGTGAGGTTTCCCAGACCAAAAAAAAAAAAAAAAAAAAAAAAAAAAAAAAAAAAAAAAAAGCAGTGAACCACAAACAAAGGGCCTGGAGTGTCTTGTAAAAAAAACCCAATGGCTACACATATACCAAATATGGCAAACTAGCTTAACAGCCTTAACGGTGAAAAAGTCAGAGTTTTGATTGACTAGAAGATGATCATAATTTAATAGTGTATAGCTGGTTGGGAGTTGGGGAAGTGACTACAGTTAAGGTGTACCATTCACAGTGAGAATAGGAATGGAGCGACTGGAGTCTTTCTGCCCTAGTCAGACCATTGCTGGTTACCTTCATTTTACAGTACAAATGCATGTCTTTTCCACAGGACTTCTGACATGGCACAGCTTCTAAGAACTTTATAAATCAGTAGTCCACAGTTTCTAGTCAACTCAGTTCACATTTTTTAGTTTGTTTGTTTGTTTGTTTGTTTGTTTGTTTTTTGGAGGGGGAGCTTGCCTAAAATTCTCATGTGGATTGCATATGGGTCATGCAATCTAGATGCCTAAGCAAGAATAATCAGAGAAGATAAATCAAGATGGTGAACAAATGTAATATTCTGCCTTAGAAGGAGTTATTTGTTAGAATTAGTGGGAAGAGAACAGCTCACCACAATGAAGACAAAACTAAGGGGACAAATAGAAATGGCTTCAAATGTTTGTGGCAGTCTCATGAGGAAAAGGAAGAAATAAAATATATTTAAATAGGTCTGAAAATCTTGAATTTGAAATAGCATGGAAAAACAGCAGTGCTTGACATAACCTCAGTGACTAAACACCTAGACTTAGAAAGCACTAACTAAAGATGTTTATTTTGATAGAGGAATTCTTCCATTTAGAAAGAGATTTACCCTCATGCCTAGTTTAATCGTAATTTGTTGTATGCATTTAATATTTTGACTTGTAAAATGAGCTTTAAAGGCTAAACTGAATCACAATCCGCAGGAATAATACTGAGAAGAATAGGAGAAGCCACAGGGATCTTACAAGGAGTAGCTAGTAGCAATAGAAAAGTGAAGGGCCACGGGGAAGGGAATGACTGGAACCTGCAGGGTTTGAGGGCTCAGAGCAGAATGAAATTCACTGTGCAGTTTCGAGCAGTCTTACCAGCAGAAGTGAGAGGCTACAAACCTGAGCCTCACCAGCTTCCCTTCTGGGACCAGCCTTTGCTTCACCTTGGCTGAGCCCAACTAAGAGCCAGAGGGCAGGAAGCCGCACCAGTGAATCTGGCAGGTTAGTCCTTACGCCCCCCAAAGCAGAGTAAGTAAAAGGGCTGGAGAGTCACCTCTGAAAAGAAACAGAAGCCACAATGGGACTATAAGATGGATTTGAGTTTTCTACTGTGTGTCAACCATCCTTGTCATATGCCACTCCATTTTGTTTGGATGAACACAACTAAAAAATAATCGCAGCATAGGGGCTGGAAAAATTCCCAGCACCCATGTCAGGTGGCTCATATATAACTCCAGCTCCAGGGGCTCCAACATCTTTGGTGTCTGAGGGTACCTCAGATGTACATATCCACACACAGATACAGACAGACAGACAGAGAGGCACACACACACACATGCATGCGTACACACACACACACACACACACACACACACACACACAGGTGCATAATTAAAATAAATTCTCTTTTAAAAAAAGAAACCTGAAACCTCAGTGCATTCTCTAAATGAAGGGATTTGAAGTGATACAAGATGTAAATAAATAAATAAATAAAACTTTAGCATGCTACGAATGAGGCTGGTGGGTTTTCAGCTCCCTCTATCTGCATTAATGAAAGATTTATCTAATTTTATACACACTTTTTATATTGGTGTGCTTCTGCCCCACTTTACAGTAAACTTCCTGTAAACTAAGAGGAAAGCATGTCATGCTTCTGAAAGAATGCCTACAACAGGAAGACATAGGCCTTACTTTCTAGAAGTCCCAAATGATCTAAGACAAAAGCTTGAGTAGATTAGAATTTTAAAAAAAGAAAGAGAGAACTCTGGCTGTATAAATTTAGAGAACAGGGGAGAAAAGGATCAGCTAGAATAGTACTGTCAAGCCGAGACATCATGTTTGGACTTTGAATTAGACAAATGTTCTTCCACCATCCTCATGTGTGCAAAAGAAGAGGAAAACATCCTGCTAGTGGTTTTTATTTCAGCATGACCCTTCTCTGTCAATATCCTTGCTTAGTGTCAGGGCATGCTTTTTCCAGAAAGGCCTTGAGTAACCTTCTGCATTTGCTGCTGCAACCACTCCCTCTCCCAAAGCAGCATGCCTCTTTTCACAGCATTCCTCACTTTGTATGGTAATTATTTAACATGTCTGACTCCCTTGTCATACAAAAGTCCCTGCAGGAAGGGTCATGCTTTATTCATCTTTGGATCCTGTAGTCCCAGGAGCACCTTTCCCAGAGAACACACCCAATGAGTACATGTCAAATGAATTAATAATAAAGCAACCTTGCCTTCTGTCTTTTCTCCCTGGGGGAAGAAAATTCTCATTCTAATACAGAATATCACCTCTCCAGCCCATTCTTAGGACTGAAGTTAATGTGTATAGAATTCTCAAAGAACACATAAATAGTTTTAGTTTTGGTTTTTAAGGTGAAGCTAATGGATTAAGCTTGAGAATCTTTGGGTTCTTTTCTATTTTATTTTTTAAGCTTTATTATAAAAAGTTTGCAAATAAAAAACATCATGCCCCAAAATTAATCAGTGACTGTCTAGACAGTTAGAATGCAGATAATGGACACGAGTCATGAAACAGGACATAAGCTAATTGTTCTTCTAGTTATAACTTTATCGAGAATTTTTCTGGTTTTGATGGTAGATAACTCTGTGTGTGTGTGTGTGTGTGTGTGTTCAATCATGAAACTGTAAAGTCCACGGTAAAGCTCCACAGTTTCAGAATGACTACATTAAATGTATTTTATTTTATATTTTATTTGAGACAGGGTCTCACATAACCTAAGCTGACTTCAAATTTGTTGAGTAACCTTGAATGCCCTTGAGCTCTTTGTCTTATTAACTTACTTAGTTATTCAGCTTACATCCCAATCATAGCCCCTTCCTTCCCTCCTTTACTCCCAATTCCACCTCACCAATTCCTCAGAAAAGGGGAGCCCCCCCTACCAACACACCCCAGCTCATCAAGTCGAATCATGACTGAGCACATCCTCTTCTCCTGTGGCCTGTCAAGGCAGCCCACCAGAAGGAGTCATCAAAAAGCAGGCATCACAGTCTATGCTAGGAACAGCCCCTGCTTTCCTTACTAGGGGATCCACATGAAGACCAAGCTGCCCATCAGCTACATTTGTGTAGGGGGCCTGGGTCCAGTCCATGTATGGTCCTCCTGCCTCCACCTCACAAGTACTGTGATTATAGGAATGTGCCACCATAAGCACTCTGGTTTGGGGTTTCTTTTTAACTATTTTGGGTTTTGTTTTTGTTTTTCAGTATTTTGTTTTGATATTTTTGTTATTCTGTTGTTCTCGCTGTCTTGCTTTGAGCTTTTGGTTTGTTTTGTTGAGACAAGGTCTCATATAGCCCAGGTTGGCCTTGAACTTGGTATGTAGCATAATTAGACCTCAATATTCTGGTCCTCCTGCTTATATCTCCCAAGTGCTAGGATTATAGATCCCAAGTGCTAGGATTATAGAAGTGCAACATCATGCCTTTTCAGTATCTTTTATTTTCATTTGCATGAGCTGTGCAAGGAACTGTAAGATATTTTGAGTTTAATCGCATAGACTGGAGCCACCACTTTCTTTTAAAAGCAAGGTAATAACTATTTTAGGTTTTACAGCACATATACTGGAATTGGAACAGAATGCAATGGATTCTGCATCTTGTTGAATACAATGTCAAAATAAGCACAGCCAAGATGTAAACAAGTGAAGAATGATTTATTACCTTCAGCAGGGAAAGAGAACCAGGGAGTCATTTTCAAAGAAATGGCCTCCTTGAACAAAGGAGGCACAAGGGTTTTTATTCAGGGAGCCTATACATATTCATAGAGGGCTGGCCCATTCCTAAGCAACCTCAGTCCAAGGTCATGAACATTAAAATGATGGACAGGAATGCTAGTGGGCATGCTCAACTTACATTATAAAGTTTTAGCTGAAAACAAAGGAAAGATGCATTAACAACAGAGTCCGGACCTAAAGGTGCCTGCCTAACTTTGTGGCTAATGGTATGAAATATGCAAACCAGAAGTTTACAGTGTGTAATGCTGCTGGTGTGTGTTAAGTACTGAGGGAGTAAATCTTTTAAGTCTGAATTCAGAAAAACGCAGTTAACTGAACTGCCAAATTTGCTAATATTTCTGAAATAATAACTTTACTTACCTATTCTAGGTTTCTTGGTAAGCTTTCACGCAGGCTGGGGTGACTCCGCATCTGTCTTCTGTTTGAATTCACAAACTGACTTCAATACAATTGCAGTTGATTCTCTCCCAGAGTTAGAGGCCAAGAGTCTGAAATCAAGATGCTCACAAGGCATTTTTCCTTCTGATGGCTCTAGGAAAGGATTTTTCTTGCTTCTTCTAGCTTCTTGTCATCGCCAGCAACCTTTGTCATGCCTTGGATTACAATGGATGGGCTCTCATCTCTGCCTCTGGTATCGCATGGCTGCCTCCTATGTGTTACTATTTCTGTGGCTTCTACTCTTCTAAGAACACCATTCATATTACATTGAGGATAGACACTACTCCAGTACAACTTGTCTCGGCTAATCACATCCCCAATGGCCCAGCTTCCAAATAAGGTCACATACTAAGACAAAGGAAGGTGTAGGACTTTATTATGTCTTTGGAGAAGACACAATTCAATCTATGACTGCCCTCTCCCGCCCCCCGCCCCAATCACTAAGCATCTTAGATAGGACCACAAATACCTAACCATCAATAAACTAAAAAAAAAAGAAAACAACTTTTTTTTAATGTAATGCTCTATGGTGTATGGCAAGAGAATGGGAAAGCACTGGAATTGGTGTTAGGCCTTCTGCATGGTGGAGGTTGATTCTGGGGGAAGGAAAAAGGGAATGAGGAAGAGAAGGAGAAGAATCACAGATAACAGGGCCCTTCAATTTAATCTGTAAGCAAAGAAACATTCAAGAAAGTATGAAAGTATGCGAACTATTTCTATTTCTTGATTCCAAGGGGCTTGTACATGGTGGTGCACACCTGAAATGCCAGCCCTCGGGAGGTAGAGGCAGGGGGATCGGGAGTGCAAGGTTGTTTGGAGTTAAACATCAGGTTCAAGGCCAGCCTGGGCTCCATGAGATTCCAGCCTCCAGTAATTGTTTTTAAAAGATGAGCATTGTTGTTGACTAACATTGAACTGGTTATAAATAAACAAGCATCACCTTTTCCTCCCTCCATTAGAGTTAATCTCACGAATATTTTTTCACCTTAGGTTAGGATGGACAATATTTAGTCCCAGCAACATTATCTTCTAACAGAATTAGCCATCTAAAAGGTTACCCTATGATATGCAGAGAAACATTTCTTCAGAAGATGGAGATGACCACTTCCTTGTCTCTCTCTTTCTCATGGTCTCAATCCCAACATAACAGCAATTCTTATACCTGGTCATACATCAGGCTTTGTTTGCCACCCTCACTGTTTCTGATCAGTGGGTCTGCAGTCAGGTCCAGGAACCCCCATTTCTTTTTAAAATTTTTATTAGAATATAGTAAATATACATTATAATAAGTTTCACATTTTCACAAAAGTATATCTTGTATTTCATATCACTTTGATCAGTTTGGAGTTTCATCCTAAAGGAATCTGCAGTTCTGACCAATTCTCTGACAATACTGCTGATGTTGGTCTGGGGATCTCATTTTAAGAACCATTGACCTGGGCTGGAGAGATGGCTCAGAGGTTAAGAGCACTGACTGCTCCTCCAGAGGTCCTGAGTTCAATTCCCAGCAACCACATGGTGGCTCACGACCATCTATAATGTGATCTGATGCTTTCTTCTGGACTGCAGGTGTACATGCAGCCAGAGCACTGTATACATAATAAATAAATAAATATTTTTAAAAAAGAACCATTGACCTAATGGAAAATTAAAGGAATGCCTTACTCAAAACCAAGGCTGATTTTAGTATAGATCACTTATAATTGATAAAGTCTTGGATTAACGTAACCCACCGTCCTTTTTTTGACAGGCTCTCACTATGTAGCCAGGCTTGGAATTAGTGCTACCCACCTGTCTCTGCTTCCCAAGTGCTAAGTTCACAGGCGTGAGCCACCACTCCCTGGGCAGAAGGCTTTTATATAATTGTTTTAAGAATGTAAAAAATACTGTTGAAATATCAGAATGTTAATAAACTTATTCTGGGCCAAATAGGACTAAGGAAAAGAAAAGGCCCCTTCAGGGCTGAGAACTGATCAAGTATTGGTGCCTGCAAAATGGAATGGTGGATAAGTACATTTGCTGCCAAGCCTGTCCACCTGAGTTAAATCCTCAAAACCTACATGATAGACAGAGAGAATTGACTCCTACACACTGTCCTCTGGCCTCCACATGGACACAGAGCATGTGATAACACACACACATATTCATACACAACAAATAAATAAATGTAATAAGAATTTTAAAAGAAAGAGAATATCTGATATTAGTTGATTACTTGGTATCCTTGACAGCACATTGTATGAAAACATAATAAGTAGACCTGCTACTTAATATTTAATTAAAATTTACCAAGTATTGTGTTTACTAAAAGTACAAAATATTTCTAGAAAGATGTATGTAGCATGCAATGTAGTCCATAAAACAATGGCCCATGTCCTGGCCATCTGTTTTAGAAATAAACACAAAAATCTTCGATTCCTTACCTTGTGCCCCAGAGTCCTATTACCTAATACCTACAGTCACTGTTCTCACTTTGTCCCACCTGATTCCCTGCCATTTGCTCTACACACCTGCCACCCAAGAGGTATCCAACTCTTGCCTGCCAACAGTTCCAGATGTGCTTATTTTATACTTTGCTCCTGGTCTCCCAAAACCCTGCATCATTATTCAAATTGCTGCAATATACAGAGTTTATAGTGTTCTCCAAAATGAGGCATCCTGCTCTTACAGACGTCTCAGTTTATATATTACTGAGTATTGATTTTCAAAAGCCTTGGTTGAATAAACCACCTTCAAAAAGTTATTGTTTGGGTTTTCATTGCAACCCAAAAGTGTGCTTTGAAGATGTCCTACAAGAAAAACCTGGGTCTGATAAGATGGCTAGTAGAAAAAGGTGTTTTCTGTACAAGTCTTATGACCTAAATTCAATCCCCAGAAGCCATGTAAAGGTGGAAAAAAAGAACCGACTTCACAGAGTGGCACTGTGATCTCTATAAGGGTGTCATGTCATGCACGCGCACACACACACACACACACACACACACACACACACACACACACACCATGCATACATACAAGAATAATAAACAAAAGAAAATATTTAAAAGAAAATAAGATCTAAATGAAAACAATAATTTATTTGCCTTTTTAAATGTCATCTTTATCAAGTTAGTTTATCAGATTTTTTTCCCAAAGTTCTCCATGGAGAGCAGAGAAAACTACTATTGTTGAATAGAAATTGTGGCTATCCCCTCCCCCAGCATGCAAAGCAAATGGAACTCTTAGCAATTGAAGCACCATGAAAGAGAAACCTGGGAAATTGATGATAATTTTCAAAAGTTGTTCAGCTTCAAGAACATATGACTCCACCAAGAGGTATTTTTGTCAGTGTCTTGTTTTGTTTGGGGGGAGAGGGAGAGTTGGGATGGAGAGGGAGAGAAAACACATAAAAGAGGAAGGAAAATATGGTTGGGGTTTCTGAGGGGATTTGGGAGATATTATCAAGATATATTGCACAAATGTGCAGAATTATCAAAGAATAGATAAAAGATTATGGAAAGAAAAAGATAATCAGCCAAAAATGTGATCAGCCAACACACCTGAGCATCACAGTTAACACAAAGGAGAAGAAAAGGAAATTGCACTCTGTGGCCTGTTTTCTCATTTTCAAAGCCTGGGCTCAGGAAAGCTGACATAAGAAATTGAGTAACAATCCAGTGTAATCTCAATTACCTGGAAATTGTTGTAACTAATGCAGTTTTCTATTTCAAGAAAGACTTTAACGGGATTTTTTTCCCCTTCCTATATTTTCAATGTTATTGCTAGCACATGTTGGAGTGCATTTCAGACACTGGCTTGTTCATCTCTATTCCAACACCACTCTGTGCCTTCCTAAATTACAGAGACGGTAATGAATTATCTTCCAGACTCCTTTACTGCTAGGGTTATGGGTGAGATCCACATTCTATGTAACAGACACATTCATCTAATACTTCGATTTGGGACCAAGTTAAGTAGAAAGAGAGGCCAGGCATAAAAAGAAAGTCCATTTTATGATTGCAAATTCTAGCTGAGGTGGCCAAGTTCCAGTGGTAGCTGTAGAAGCTGTGGCTTCCCAGCACAGCAGCACAGCAGAGGTGGCTTCTCTGTCATAGTAGAAGTAATGTTCTGGCTCCAAGTTGCAAGACCCAAACTTAATGCTCAGAAATCAGCTGTACTTCTGTATGTTACCAATGAGCAGTTCATAGGGGAAGAAAGTTGGGGAAACAAACACATTTATAATAGAATCAAAAAGAATGCTTAAGGGTAAACCTAAGGAAGCAAAAGACTTGCATACTGGAATTGATAAAATATTGCTAGAAGATATAGGTTAGTATAAAGATATCCCATGTTCACTTATTATTTAAAAAGTTGCTGAAATTTGGGCTTCAGAGGTGGCTTAGTCAATAAGTTTTTACCTTGCAAGTATAAGGATCTCAGTTTGATACCCAGAACCAATGTAAAAAAAAAAATGTCTGGTGTGGTGACCTTATAATCCTAGCACCAAGGAGACAGAGACAAGCAGACCCCTGGGGCTTGCTAGCCATTCAGCCTAATTGACTTGACAAGCTCCAGACCAGTGAGGGACTTTGCCTCAAAAAGCAAGGTGAACATCATAACACAAATGACACAAAAGGTTGATCTTTACTCTCCATACACACATGCACATACATGCATATGTATATTTACACAAATATACTCATCTACCCACATATACACCAGTGTTTAAATGCCCATACTATCTAGTACAATCTACAAGTTTAATGCAATGCCATCAAAACCCAATGGTATTTGTATGGAAATAGAAAAAAATGCCAAAATTGAAATAGATTTTCAAGGTACTTCAAAAAGATAAAACAATCTCAAAAAGGAAGAACAAACCTGAAGGCTTCATACTTTCTAATTTTAAAAATATATTACAGGGCTGGAGTGGTGGCTCAGTGTTTAAGAACACCAACTGTTCTTCCAGAGAATCCCCAGGATCCACAGGGAGGCTCACAGCCATCTGTAATTCCAGTCCCAGGGGATCCTGTGCACTACTCTGGTCTCCGATGATACTACGCACACATCTTGTGTGTGTGTGTGTGTGTGTGTGTGTGTGTGTGTGTGTGTACACATACATATATATATATAATGCTGGCAAAACACTTTTACACACAAAATAATAAAATTAAAACTAATATTTTTTCTTTTTTTTATTAATTTATTCTTGTTACAACTCAATGTTTATCCCATCCCTTGTATCCTCCCATTCTTCCCTCCCTCCCATTTTCCCATTATTCCCCTCCCTTATGACTGTTCCTGAGGGGGATCACCTCCCCCTATATATTCTCATAGGGTATCAAGTCTCTTCTTGGTAACCTGCTGTCCTTCCTCTGAGTGCCACCAGGTCTCCCTCTCCAGGGAACATGGTCAAATGTGAGGCACCAGAGTACGTGAGAAAGTCATATCCCACTCTCCACTCAACTGTGGAGAATGTCCTGTCCATTGGCTAGATCTGGGTAGGGGTTTAAAGTTTACCTCCTGTATTGTCCTTGGCTGGTGCCTTAGTTTGAACGGGACCCCTGGGCCCAAATCTGCCTATCATCATGTTCTACTTGTAGGTTTCTAGGACCCTCTGGATCCTTCTACTTTGCTATTCTCCCATGCTTCTCTCATTTAAAATCCCAATAGGATGTCCTTCCCTCTGTCCCAGTTTCCTGGTACAACTTATGATTTTTAACCATGGTAAAAAGTTCATACTGAACAATAGTGAAGATGTATTTAACAGTAGCTCCAAGGAAAATGCTATTAAAATAAGATACAGGACTAAGGAGGCAACCTACTGATGAAGTGTTTGCCTAGTATCCCAAATACACTGACATTGATCCACAGAAGGAGAGGATGCAAATACATGTTTCCATAATAATCATCTATATTTAACATTGTGGGACTAGAGGAATGGCTTGGTAGTTAAGAGCACAAACTGCTCTTCCAAAGGACCTAAGTTCAGTTCTCAATATTCCTGCCAAGTTGCCTGTAACTCCAACTCCAAGGGATAATTAGAAATAAGACTAAAAGCCAGGCATATGACTGTAATCCTAGCACTCAGAAAGGCAGAGGCAGGCAGATCTCTATAAGTTCGAAGCCAGACTGGTCTAGAAAACAAGGCCAGGACAACCAATGTTATACAAAGAAACCCTATCATAAAAAACCAAATAAATAAATAAATGTCTTAAAAATATTTAACATGTTTTAGTTCTGACCATTGCAATAAGATATGAATTAGAAATCAACTTAAAAGTATTATTACAATCCAGTAATAATAAAATTCCATTAAAAAAATCTTTAAACTAGTTTTTAAGTTTAGTAAAGTAGTTGCATGTGAGATAAATGTACATAGAATACTAGTTTCTCCCAAAAGTAACCACACAGGATAGATAGTAGAAAAACAGACTATATTTCCAGGACCAACAATATAAAATACTCATTTAATATCCTGAACCTCAATGGTAAATCCTTGCTATTTCATCAAAGCATACCACATTCTCGACATTAAACAGAGCAGTAAATAGCCTACCACTTGAGGAAGGTTAGCATTCTGCTTCTTCACATGTATGCCATGTGCCCTTATATAAAAGTATTTTTATAGTGCTGACAAACCACAGCCTCCTTTTCCCAAGTATGTTGCTGAATGGGGACTCAAGATTCATAAAGGAGAATACAAAGAGAAAACTTTAAAGTCTAGAGCATTGATGAAAGGATCTTTCCAAAAAAAGAAATAATAAAAAATAAACACCCTTGGAGTATTTGACCCATCAAAAGATTTTCAGACACTATCAGAGGACAATTGATCACATGTCACTATTTTAAATTTAGCCAAAGCCTTTCTCCCTCTTGCTTGCTCCTATTTCATAGGGCTTGCCAAAATTGACTACTCAAGTCCAAAACAAACTCCTAAATGAATTTCTCTCTGGCATTGTGGGGCCCATTCATGCCATCACTACAGATTCCTCCTTTGCTGAAAAGTAATGGCATCTCTTTATCACTGAGTTACCCTCTGAGAAAGAGATAGAACAAATGAGATGGTTCGCTGAAGTGCAGAGCAAAGCCTGCAATGCCCTCCTTCGCCTTTGTCAGCTCTTTCCCAAGTCCACAAACTACCCTCTAAGAAAGCTCGGGTGACCAGGATGTACTGCAATGCAGGAAAAGGAGATGTCGCTCAAAAGCAAAGTCCTCTCACCAAGAAGCTGTTAATATCTCAATACTGAAGTAGATCAAACTCATGTAAACAAACTCACATAAACTCATATGAATATTTGCCTAAATGGAGCCTGTAAAATGAGGATTTGGAAAATCAAAGGGGCTCTTCCATCAGTAGCTAAGTCTCTGAGCGGCTAGTTTTGCATCTTCTTAAAATGGAAAAGCCTCACAAATAGAGAGTTCTCTGTAGCTATTTTCTAAACATCACACAGCACTATATTTACTTTTACAAAAGAAGGAAGTGAGAAGGTGGAGGCACAGGAATCAGCAGTTCAAGGTTATCCTTCCCTGAATAGTGAGTTCAAGGCTAGCATGAACTATGGGAGACCTTGTTACAAAAAAGACTTTTTTCAAGCTGGAATATATAACAAATAAAGTTGCTGTTAACATATATGCTTTTTTATTTTAAAGAATTTTTATTATACTGGGTTACATAAAGCAATTTTCATATATGTATATGCTTTGATGTGCTTTGAGTATATTTTCCCATCTACAGATATTTCTAAGGAATAAATCTCTTTTTAATCAGATTGCTTTTGTACTATAAGAAAAGGATAAATTCTGGCAGAGCCACTGAAGCAATTTTCCTGGCTCTCAGAGAGAGATAAACTTTAACACAGTAAACTAATAAATAAAATTACATTTAAAAGTCAGTTCTTACATATACACATGGAAATTATTTTGCTTGAGGTCGAGGTACATTTTTTCAAGGCAATGATATTAAACTGTCATGGTATTAAGACAGAAAAGAACTCTTGTCTTCACCTAGGCAAGATAGACTATCAAATAAGATATTGTTCTAAACAATAAATTCTTTTATTGAAAATATGTAGCATTTCTGTGATAAGCCAAAACATATCATCTTAGTTTTATAATATTGTTAACTTTAATGCTTAGTCATTTCTCTTTCTTGAAAGGAAATCACTCCTACCTGTCAATTCAATATGAAATTTCTTACGTTTTGCCTTAGAAAACTGTTTGCAAGTAAAGAAATAACTAACCATAGAAATAATAAAGGAATTCCCAAGCTTTGGCAAAGAAGGCATTTATAACTTGTTTTTTCTTTTTTTTTTTTTTTTTTTTTTTTTTGTTTGTTTGTTTTTTTATTAATTTATTCTTGTTACATCTCAATGTTTATCCCATCCCTTGTATCCTCCCATTCCTCCCCCCCCCATTTTCCCATTATTCCCCTCCCCTATGACTGTTCCTGAGGGGGATTACGTCCCCCTATATATTCTCATAGGGTATCATGTCTCTTCTTGGCTACTTGCTGTCCTTCCTCTGAGTGCCACCAGGTCTCCCCCTCCAGGGGACATGGTCAAATGTGAGGCACCAGAGTATGTGAGAAAGTCGTATCACACTCTCCACTCAACTGTGGAGAATATTCTGACCATTGGCTAGATCTGGGAAGGGGTTTAAAGTTTACCTCCTGTATTGTCCTTGGCTGGTGCCTTAGTTTGAGCGGGACCCCTGGGCCCAAATCTGCCTATCATATTGTTCTACTTGTAGATTTCTAGGACCCTCTGGATCCTTTTATTTTGCTGTGCTCCCATGCGTCTCTCATTTAGAGTCCCAATAGGATGCCTTCCCCTCTGTCCCAGTTTCCTGGTAAGTGAAGGCTTTCGTTGGACATGCCCCTTGGGCTAGTATGCAGATATAAGTGAGTATATACCATTTGATTCTTTCTGCTTCTGGGTTAACTCACTCATTATGATCATTTCTAGCTCAATCCATTTATCCACAAATTTCGGGAATTCCTTGTTTTTAATAGCTGAGTAGTATTCCATAGTGTATATGTACCACAGTTTCTTTATCCACTCTTCTACTGAGGGACACTTAGGCTGTTTCCATGTTCTGGCTATTATGAATAAGGCTGCTATGAACATGGTTGAGCAAATTTTCTTGTTGTGTGCTGGAGCATCTTCTGGGTATATTCCAAGGAGTGGAATAGCTGGGTCTTGAGGAAGCCCTATTCCCATTTTTCTGAGATAGCACCAGATAGATTTCCAAAGTGGCTGTACTAGTTTGCATTCCCACCAGCAATGAAGGAGTGTTCCTCTCTCCCCACATCCTCGCCAGCATGTGGTGTCGCTTGAATTTTTGATCTTAGCCATTCTGATGGGTGTAAGATGGAATCTCAGAGTTGTTTTGATTTGCATTTCCCTGATGACTAAGGAGGTTGAGCATTTCTTTAAGTGTTTCTCAGCCATTTGATACTCCTCTGTTGAGAATTCTCTGTTTAGTTCCAAGCCCCATTTCTCAATTGGGTTATTCGGTTTGGTGGTGTTTAATTTCTTGAGTTCTTTATATATTTTGGATATTAGACCTTTGTCAGATGTAGGGTTGGTGAAGATTTTTTCCCAGTCTGTAGGCTGTCGCTTTGTTCTCTTGACAGTGTCTCCTGCCTTACAGAAGCTTCTCAGCCTCATGAGGTCCCATTTATTAATGGTTGACATTAAGGCCTGGGCCGTTGGTGTTCTGTTCAGGAAGTTGTCTCCTGTGCCAATATGTTCCAGGCTCTTTCCCACTTTTTCTTCTAAGTGAGTTAGTGTCTCTGGTTTTATGTTGAGGTCTTTAATCCACTTGGATTTGAGTTTTGTGCAAGGTGACAAATATGGGTCCAGTTTCATTTTTTTACACATAGACCTCCAGTTAGACCAGCACCATTTGTTGAAGATGCTATTCTTTTTCCATTGAATGGATTTGGCTTCTTTGTCAAAAATCAAGTGACCATATGTGTGTGGATTCATATCTGGGTCTTCGATTCGATTCCACTGATCAACCAGCCTGTTGCTGTGCCAGTACCATGCTGTTTTAAGTACTATTGCTTTATAGTACAGTTTGAGATCAGGTATGGAGATTCCTCCGGAGCATCTTTTATTGTACAAGATTGTTTTAGCTATTCTGGGTTTTTTGTTTTTCCATATGAAGTTCAGAATTGAACTTTCAATGTCTTTAAAAAATTGTGCAGTTATTTTGATAGGGATTGCATTGAATCTGTGGATTGCTTTTGGTAGGATGGCCATTTTTACTATGTTAATTCTCCCGATCCATGAGCAAGGAAGATCACGCCATCTTCTCAGGTCATCTTCAATCTCTTTCTTCAGAGTTTTGAAATTTTTTTCATACAAGTCCTTCACTTGCTTAGTTAGTGTAACTCCTAGATATTTTATATTGCTTGTGGCTAATGTGAAGGGTGTGGTTTTCCTAATTTCTTCCTCTGTAAGCTTGTCATTTGTGTATAGGAAGGCTACAGACTTTTTTGAGTTAATTTTGTATCCAGCCAATTTGCTGAAGGTGTTTATCAGCTTTAGGAGTTCTCTGGTGGAGTTTTGAGGGTCACTTATGTACACTATCATATCATCTGCAAAGAGGGATAATTTGACTTCCTCCTTTCCCATTTGGATACCCTTGATCTCCTTTTGTTGTCTTATTGCTCTGGCTAGAACTTCGAGTACTATATTGAAGAGATATGGAGAGAGTGGGCAGCCTTGCCTTGTTCCCGATTTGAGAGGAATTTCCTTGAGTATCTCACCATTTACTTTGATTTTGGCTATTGGCTTGCTGTATATAGCCTTTATTATGTTGAGGAAAGTGCCTTGTATCCCCGATCTCTCAAAAACTTTAAACATGAATGGGTGTTGAATTTTATCAAATGCTTTCTCTGCATCCAAGGAGATGATCATGTGGTTTTTTATTTTCAGTTTGTTTATATGGTGGATTACATTGATGGATTTCCGTATATTAAACCATCCCTGCATGCCTGGAATGAAGCCTACTTGGTCATGATGAATGATATCTTTGATGTGCTCCTGTATTCGTTTTGCAAGTATTTTATTTAGTATTTTTGCATCTATGTTCATAAGAGAAATTGGTCTGAAATTCTCTTTCTTTGTTGAGTCTTTGTGAGGTTTAGGTATCAATGAGACTATGGCCTCATAGAATGAAGTTGGTAATTTTCCATCCATTTCTATCTTTTGGAGTAGCTTGAAGAGTATCGGTATTAGCTCGCCCTTAAAGGTCTGGTAGAATTCTGCACTGAAACCATCTGGCCCTGGGCTTTTTTTGGTTGGGAGACCATCGATGATTGCTTCTATTTCTGTAGGGGAAATGGGACTATTTAACTTGTTTATCTGTTCTTCACTCAACTTTGGCAAGTGAACTTGATCAAGAAAATCGTCCATTTCCCTTAGATTTTCAAATTTTGTGGCGTATATGCCTTCAAAGTAGGATCTTATGATTCTTTGAATTTCTTCAGTGTCTGTTGTTATGTCTCCCTTTTCATTTCTGATTTTGTTCATTTCAATACTGTCTCTCTGCCTTTTAGTTAGTTTGGCTAATGGTCTGTCTATCTTGTTGATTTTCTCAAAGAACCAGCTTTTGGTTTTGTTGATTCTTTGGACTGTTTTCTTAGTTTCTAATTTGTTAATTTCAGCCCTGAGTTTGATAATTTCCAGGCGTCTACTCCTCTTGGGTGTTTCTGCTTCTTTTTTTTCTAGGGCTTCCAGTTGTGTTGTTAAGATGCTTATGTGAGATGTTTCCAATTTTTTTTTAAAGGCACTTAGTGCTATGAATTTTCCTCTTAGCACTGCTTTCAATGTATCCCACAAATTTGGGTATGTTGTTTCTTCATTTTCATTGAATTTCAGAAACTCCTTGATTTCTTTCTTTATTTCTTCCCTGACCCAGGTGTCATTTAGCAGAGAGTTGTTTAGTTTCCACAAACGTGTAGGCTTTTTGTTATTTCTGTTGTTGTTGAATTGCAGCCTAAGAGCATGGTGATCTGATAGGATACAAGGTATTATTTCAATCCTCTTGTATCTGTTGAGGCTTGCTTTGTGACCTACGATGTGATCAATTTTGGAGAAGGTTCCATGGGGTGCAGAGAAGAAGGTGTATTCTTTCTTGTTTGGGTGAAAGGTTCTATAGATATCTGTTAGATCCATTTGACCCATGGCATTGGTTAATGATGTTATTTCTCGGCTTAGTTTCTGTTTCAATGACTTATCCTTCAGTGAGAGTGGGGTGTTGAAGTCTCCCACTATTATTGTGTGGGGATCGATGTGTGGTTTAAGCTTTTTTAGGAGATCTTTTACATATGTGGGTGCCCTTGTATTGGGAGCATAGATGTTCAGAATTGTGATGTCATCTTGGTTGACTTTACCTTTGATGAGTATGAAGTGTCCTTCCTCATCCCTTTTGATTAATTTTGGTTGAAAGTCTATTTTGTTCGATACTAAAATGGCTACACCTGCTTGCTTCTTGTGACCATTTGCTTGGAATATTTTTTTCCAACCTTTTACCCTGAGGTAATGCCTTTCATTATGGGTGAGATGTGTTTCTTGGATGCAGAAGAATGTTGGGTCTTGTTTATGTACCCATTCGGTTAGTCTGTGTCTTTTTATTGGAGAATTGAGGCCATTGATGTTGAGAGATATTAATGACCAGTGACTGTTAAGAGTCTTAATTTTGATGTTGTTTCCAGTCGAGCGTTTGTGTAGTTGTGTTTTTGCCATGGGATAGTTATCTATTTCCTGGGTAGTTTTGGTTGTAGCTTGACCCTTTGGGATGGAGTTTTCCTTCTAGTACCTTCTGTAAAGCTGGGTTTGTGGATAGGTACTGTTTGAATTTGTTTTTGTCATGGAATATTTTGTTTTCTCCATCAATGGTTATTGATAATTTTGCTGGGTAAAGTAGTCTGGCCTGGCATCTGTGTTCTCTTAGGGTTTGCAGGATCTCTGTCCAGGCCCTTCTGGCTTTTATGGTCTCTGCTGAGAAGTCAGGTGTAATTCTGATAGGTTTACCATTAAATGTTATTTGGCCCTTTTCCCTTGCAGCTTTTAATATTTTTTCTTTGTTCTGCATGTTTTGTGTTTTGATTATTATGTGGCGGGCAGTTTTTCTTTTCTGGTCAATTCTATTTGGTGTTCTGTAGGCCTCTTGTATGTTTATAGGCATCTCTTTCTTTAGATTGGGGAAATTTTCTTCTATGATTTTGTTGAGAATAGTTTCTGGGCCCTGGAGTCTGATGTCTTCTCTTTCTTCAATGCCTATTATCCGCAAATTTCTTCTTTTCATGGTGTCCTTAATTTCTTGGATGTTTTGTGTCAGGAGTTTTCCAGATTTGGCATTTTCTTTAATGGTTGATTCAATATCTGTGATTGTATCTTCTAGCCCTGAGATTCGTTCTTCCATCTCTTGGATTCTGTTAGAAAAGCTCACCTCTGTGTTGCTCGCCTTCTTCTCTGAGGTCTCACGTTCTCGTTTTTCTTCTGTCTGTGTGTTTATCATTGAATCCATTTTCATTTTCAGATCTTGAACTGATTTTTTGATTTCTTTCATCTGATTTTTTGTATATTCCTGAGTTTCTTCCATTGCCTCTTTATAGGTCTTCAGAGCTTGAACCGTTTTAGTTATTTCTTTCATCTGGTTGTTTGCATTTTCCTGCAATTTTTCCAGTTCCACTCTATGTGCTTCTTTTATGTCTCTCACCTGTTTGTCTGCATCTTCCTGCATTTGATTACGAATTTTATTTGTTTCCTCCATTATCATCCTCATTACTAAGGCTTTGAGGTCATTTTCTTGTATTTCCGTTGTATTTGAGTTCTCTGGGTGGTTTTCTTTGGGATAGCTGGAAACTGGAGACGCCATGTTGTTTTGGGGTTTTTTGCGTATGCTTTTTCGTTGTCCTTTAGACATCTTGCCGTCTTTGTTTTTGTTGGGTAGCTTCCAGAGTTGAATGGAGGGTGTCTGACGATAGATTCACTTGTTTTCTTACGATTTCCCTAGGCTGCGAGCTCAAAGCTTCACTGGTGTGGATGTTAGGAGGTTAGCCCTGTTGTTCTGGTCTCTCACAGCCAGTGATCCTCAGTCCCTCTCTGCTGTGGATCCTGCAATTGTTCTGGGTCTCTGAATGAGCGTTGGGTCAGGCCAAGGTATCCACAGCCTTCTGTGTTCCCTGCCAAGTCCAGCCAGGAGCACTGGGACCGAACCACGGGCAGAACTCAGCTAGATTCTCAGGGCCAGAACCGTCTGCCAAGCTCAGCTAGGGATTTTGGGCCCAAAATGCACACAGGGCCCAGCCAGAATTTTTGGGCTGGGACTACGCACCAAGCTCCACTAGGGCTTTTTGGCCCAAAGTGCGTGCTGAGGTCAGTTATTGACTCAGGGCCCGAACTGACCACCAATCTCAGCCAGGAATTCTGGATTCAAACTGTACACTGTGTCCAACCAGAGTCTTAGAGCTGGTGGAACCGAGAGCTCTGTCCAGCCTGTGCCACAGCAGGAGAACTGCGGCTGCTCTGAGTTAGCGCCAGTGGTGGAACAAGTGCTCCGCCCGCACTGTGTCCCCGCAGGGGAGCTGCCGCTGAGCTGAGGTGGTGCCTAGGATGGAACCGAGCACGTCACCAAGCCTGCGCCACAGCAGGAGAACTGCGGCTGCTCTGAGTTAGCGCCAGTGGTGGGACAAGTGCTCCGCCCGGACTGTGTCCCCGCAGGGGAGCTGCCGCTGAGCTGAGGTGGTGCCTAAGATGGAACCGAGCACGTCACCAAGCCTGCGCCACAGCAGGAGAACTGCGGCTGCTCTGAGTTAGCGCCAGTGGTGGGACAAGTGCTCCGCCCGGACTGTGTCCCCGCAGGGGAGCTGCCGCTGAGCTGAGGTGGTGCCTAAGATGGAACCGAGCACGTCACCAAGCCTGCGCCACAGCAGGAGAACTGTGGCTGCTCTGAGTTAGCGCCAGTGGTGGAACAAGTGCTCCGCCCGGACTGTGTCTCCGCAGGGGAGCTGCCGCTGAGCTGAGGTGGTGCCTAGGATGGAACCGAGCACGTCACCAAGCCTGCGCCACAGCAGGAGAACTGCGGCTGCTCTGGGTTAGCGCCTGTGGTGAAACCAAGTGCTCCGCCCGGACTGTGTCCCCGCAGGGGAGCTGCCGCTGAGCTGAGGTGGTGCCTAGGATGGAACCGAGCACGTCACCAAGCCTGCGCCACAGCAGGAGAACTGCGGCTGCTCTGAGTTAGCGCCTGTGGTGAAACCAAGTGCTCCGCCCAGACTGTGTCACCGCAGGGGAGCTGCCGCTGAGCTGAGGTGGTGCCTAGTGTGGAGCAGCTCAACTAAGCCTGCGCCACAGCAGGGGAGCTATGGCCACGCTGAGTTAGTGCCTCAGGCAGAATTGTTTGCTGGGCCGGGCCAATACCCGGGACTCTGGGGCCGAACTGTCCGCCGAGTCCAATCTGGGTCCAAAGGCTCCACGCGACCCAAATCCTGCCCCGAGTCCCCTCTCCCGCAGCAATTCCCACCAGCCACCACACCAATCGCCTCCACCGGAAGGCTATGAGCTGCAAACCTCAGCCGCCGCTGCTGGTGCCGCTGGTGCTGCCGCCTCTACCGCTGCCGCTCCGATCAGAGAAAAACCACGCTTCTCCCGTGTGCAGGGGCACGCAGGTCCTCCGCACCCTGGTCCCTCCGAACCGTGGAGCACTCCTGCTGCCGTGATGTTCGGACCTCGGTGTTCCTGGCTCAGAAATCTGTGCAATTCCCTGAATTGTTCACTGGAGCCTCCAAACGCGGTCCACACTGCTCGCCGCCATCTTGGATCCCTATAACTTGTTTTTTCAATATAGTTTTCAACATTAATTTTGATGACAGCTCATCTCTGACATGTTCCTTAATCTCCATCTCATGCCCACGCCTCTAAAATTCTCCATCTTTTATCCTGTCGCAGTTACTACAAAACAAAATAACTCATTACAATAATACAAAAGTAACTTTCTGAACCAATCAGGAACCCAAGTCTTCGTGAAAGTATATATTTACTTTCACAGATGATATAATGAACTTGATGTTCCTGTGTTGAGCTTTCAGAACTACTGTTTCACACTGTTCCTGTGTGAAATTATTCTAATATAACACTGTTCCTGTGTGACACTGTCCCAGTGTGACACTGCTCCTGAGGAGATCCAACACACACACAGGCACTCTTACTCACCCCAGATATGAAAAGGAAGACAGATCAAAATAGTAATACTAAAAAAGTCCAACTTGGTGAAGCCTTGAGTTTATTGGGGTTACCTATAAAAGCATGGCTGAGAAGCTACTGATGACTCAAGGCACCCACAGCAAGACAAGCTCACTGCAGCACAGGTGAGGACTTTTCTGTTTTAGTTTGGTTTGCGGTGGGGGTATAGTGTTTTATTTTATTTTGAGACAGGGTTTCTCTGTGCAGCCCTTGCTGTCCTGGAACTCACTCTGTAGATCAGGCTGGCCCCTGACTCAAAGATCCTCCTGCCTCTGCCTCAGGAGTGCTGGGATTAAAGGCATGGCCACCATACCCCAGCTTCCTCTTCAGGACTTCAAAGCTCCATAAATTGGAAAGTCTCTTCCAGGCAGCTCAGTTGCTCTGCATCTCTTCAGGAATCCTTATTACTTACATAATCTTCAACAGGGAGAACTTAGTGCATCTGGTAAGTTTGTGCATCAGGGACTTCTTGAGAACTCTGAGGCATTTATTTCCTAAGTATAAGGGTGACTCCCTTTAAAACTTCCTGTCTCTAAGCCTGTAACCTGCTTCACTGTTGCCTGGCACGTAGTATTCTTTAGGGCTGTAATCGGGGCTACAGTGATTTCTATTTTCTTATTATTATGAGGAACCTTAAAGTTTTTAGGAATACTATAATAATAGTGTATGTGTGTGTGAGAGAGAGAGAGAGAGAGGGAGAGAGAGAGAGAGAGAGAGAGAGAGAGAGAGAGAGAGAGAGAGAGGCTTAACAATGAGGCTCTGTTTCTGAGAAATGCACCGTTAATCCATGTCATCACAACTGTACTTACACAAGCCTTGATAGTACATCTCCATCCCTCTTGTCTTTGCATGCAGTCAAGTGATATAATACACAGGAGATAGTGTGAGATAACACAGCATTACCCTTTTCTAGAAAAAACTTTTCTATATGTGTGATGCATGTGTGGGTATACATGTATGTGGAAGCCAGAGGTCAGTGCCAGATATCTTCCTTAATCATCTTCCACTTTATCTTTTGAGACAAGGTGTTACTGAACCTGTGGAGCTCATCAACTTGGCTAGATTAGCTATCCAGCGAGCCTCGGGATCTTCTTGTCTCCATCCACCCATACTGGCATTACAAGTATGCACAGCATGGCCAGCTTTTTACCTGAGTTCTAGGGATCAAACTCAGGTCCTTATGTTTATGCTGCAAGCACGTTACCAACTGGGCCATCATCTTACATGCACCATTTTTTAAAAACAAGCTTCTGCTACTTTAGAGTAAACTCTAAAATAATGATTAAAAATGCAGTATGGCAAATACACAAACTAGTAAAAATAGTTATCATTGTAAATACATAAAAGTGTTATTATCATAGTAAATACATGAACTAGGAAAATAGTTATCATTGCCAAGTATTATGTACTGCTCATAATAAGTGCATGTGCTAAGCTTTGATACAACTGGCAGTTGTATTAAAACATTTCTGCAGACAGATGAGTGATACATCACAGCACAGCATTCCCATGACTACAGTGTCACTTACAGGATAGGAATTCATTCTTCAGCTTTATTATAACCTTATGAGACCACCACCTCACATGCAGTCCATGTTGAACCATAACAACATAGCGTGCAGCACAGCTATCTATACATGTCATCTACTACAGCAGTCTTCTGTCTATATACTTAACATATTTAAATATTTCTGCCTCGTAGTGATTCATTTACATACTTCAAGTCTAACATTAATCCTATTTGACTTCAGCAGCAGCAATCTTGGAATGAAGTTTGTACTTGAATCTTAAGTCAATAGTAGAGACAATACCTTAAAGATTCTTTCTGTCCAAGTTCTGGGACCGATCTCTCTCCCGTGACCCTGTGAGGAGGTAGAGAAGCCTCAGGGTATCCGCAGCCCCAACTATGCCACATAGAAAGAAAAAGCGAGTGCACCAGGAAATTCCTTGTCTCCTAACTCCAACCACAAGATAAATTGGGACCTAACTGGAGTAAGCTATTACTGCTTTGTTATCAGGCCACACTACATATTTTGTGGTCCTAATACAAATGAAAATATGGGGCTTTTTTTTTTTCAAAAATTATGTAGCACTATAAGACAGTGTCAGTGAGTCGTATCATTGGTGCCAAACAAGGGCCCTGGCTGTGCACCCATGAAGGCATATCTGCTTCTTCCTGCTAAACTGCTTTGGAAATGACTTGGGGCCTTCAAGGTTGAAAGTCAGTCTTCTGCATTTTTGGGGGGTTAAAAAAGGGAACATTGCTAGAGAGATGGCTCTGTTTGTAAAGTTCTTGTCTTGAAAACACCAGGATCTGACCATCCCCAGAATTCACATTTTTAAAAGTGGGGTGTGATGCACACTTCCATAATCAGGGTTAGCAAAAACTGCCTTTAGTTTATTTAAGGAAACTCTCCCCAGGAAAATCCCCAGGAATCACTGGCCAAGCAGCTTAGCCTGCTGATCTCCAGGCCAGTGAGAGACCCTGTCCCAAAAACTAAGGTAAGGCTATGGAGATTGATCACTGGGTAAAGTACTTGCTGTTAAAGCATGACAGTGAGAAATTTCATACTCAGAACGCACATACAGCCAGGCACAGCAGTGCTCATTTACAGCCTCTGTGCTCCGGTAGTGAGATGGGTGATGGATACTGTAGAACCCTCCAAAGCTCAAGGACCAGCTACCCTGATAGAAAAAAAAAAAAACACACAAAGAGATCCTGTCACAAATGGGACAAAAGACAGGTACAGACACCTGAGGTTGTCCTCTAACATCTGCATGAGTGCCATGGCATGTAAACACCAGCACTCACACAGGCATGTACATTCACACACATGCACACACACACTACACACACTATACAACATACATCTACACACATGCAAACATACACACTACACGCACACCATACATACACACTACAATGATACACACACACTATACACCATACACCTACACGCATGCAAACATACACACTATACCACACACACACACACACACACACACACACACACACACACACACACACTATACTTTATGTTTGGGGTTTTTTTTTTTTTTTATCAAAATACAAACATGTTTCAAAGGAGCTTTGTTCCTGCTCAGATGACCTTGAGAAGACCATGCCTTGTGTAAAGATATCTTCTAGGGTCCCACCTATCATAGTCCATCCAGATAGGGACACCTTTATTTTAGGCACCAAGAAGTCAATTTTATCTTTTGATAGCTTACCTTCCTAGCATAAAACTGAAATAGAGAACAGACTAAGGCGGAAGGAACAGCCTGCTTCCAGAATAGAATTCTTCTTAATTTTCTTTCTTAATTTCTCTTAAGTTGGCAAACTCGGTTGAGAGTTGCCTAGGATCAGTATGAATAATGATCACACCACATGGTATATCAGTTAGCATTCCTCAGCTGTTAGCAATGGAAACCAGCTCTGACTGACTTCAGCCTAAAGCCACTTACTGCAAGAAACTTACTACAAGTTAAACTTACTCCCTTGGCGCCAAAAATTTCCCACTTCCGAAGTTAAGCAACACTAAGCAACTATCTGATCCCATCTGTGCCTCAATGTCTCATGGATATTCATTGATTTAATACTAATTCAATTAGTTAATTCATTCATAGGTTGATTTTGAGGCTCTATACAGTGAAAACAAGACAGGCATTTTGCATAAGGGTGAAAAGTGGGCAGCCCTCAATAAACAGTAAGTAGAATGGTGGCTCAATGAATCAGTGTACACCGTTCCTTATACTAGGGCTATTTTGGGGTAGGTGCACAGAGGTAAAATGAACAACCTTTGGAACCACTCATAACTCGCCCAACTTGCTAGCTGTGTGACCTCCTATCTGCCACTATCTCATCTCCAGTATTATGTACATCACTCAGAGCAAAAGCCATTGGATAAGTGAGAAATTTCCCCTCTCCAGAACCTTGGTTCTCCCAACCATAAATTGGAACTTGCCCAACTCTACCAATATAGTTCAAAGTAAAAACATAAAAATTGCCTGATATACTCCTGAACCGTATTTACTGTGCTTATCTCTCCACAAATATTCCTTTGTAAAAAACCAAACATTGTAACTTCCTCCCTACCCCAAAACAGCATTAATGAAACTCATTGCATAATCAAAAGAGAGAGGGGGAAGAGAGACAGAGAGAGACAGAGAGAGGACAGTAGGGTTGGAAAGAAGAGATTATTAAAATGGGAATCTGAAAAAAAAGAAAAAGAAGAAAAAAAAATGGGAATCTGACCAAAATAAATTATATATGTGTATGAAAATATCACCGTGAAACCTATAATGCATAATTAATACACGCTAATTTCAAAAGGCAAAAAATGGTATTAACAATTAATTTAGAAATGGCCCTGAAGTGAGACTCAATTTAAATACTCAGGTTAAATCAGTGAATAGCTATATTCAATTAGACCCAAGCAGTTCTTTTTAAAATATAAAAATATGAGCCACAAGAGAATTCATTTCAGTTTTACCTGATCCTTGAAATATATGATTCCATAGCAAATACTTCCTGTTCCCACTTCCCTCTTTCATTACTCTAACAGGTTTTAAATCACTGATATCGATGCAGAAAGAGGCATAAGAATAAAAACACATTATTTAATAAAACAAACGTCTATGACTATTTCACATCTACATCTGCAATGAACAAAACTGAAAAGTCCCTACTTCTACAAGTTTTTGAGAATTGGTTACCCTGAAAACAAATGTATTCTTCCTTTAAGACAGTGGTTCTCAACCTGTAGGTCATGACCTCTTTGGGGGCCAAATGAACCTTTCACAGGGTCACATATCAGACATCCTGCATATCAGATACTTGCATTACGACTCATAACAGTAGCAAATAACAGTTATGAAGCAGCAAAGAAAATAATTTAATGGTTTGGGATCACCACAACATGAGGAACTGTATTAGGTCAGAGAATTAGAAAGGTTGAAAACCACTGTTTTAAGATATGGCTAGAAAATAATATCAATGTAGTAAGTTGAAATTCCATGTGGGCTCCTGTCTCCATAGGTCCCAACTGGAATAAGCAATTTTCTACCAATCTATGCTGCTGTACAAACACAGGTACATGAAAGAACAGCTTGGGGACTTTGGTTGCAGCACAATAAAAAATAGAAGCTTTCATTTAAAAATCTTTCAATTACCTCTTGCTTCATTTGCTTGTATTTTGCAGATGTTTTCTTCCTTTTTAATTGTTTTCTATCACACTGATGGAAGGTGAAAGCAACTGCATAATTCATATGTCAGATCTCTACCCTGATGATGGCATGGCTCTCTGAATTTTTCAGTAAATGGGTTTAGTCACATGAGGTCAGTCCATGTTCATGAGCAAAAACATGTGTGTGTGTATGCATGCATTTGCACACATGTTTGTGCGAACTATCGGAGAGCTACGAGCTAATGTAAATGATAATTATTCTTGAAAAGGTGTCTGTGGGTTGTACATTCTTGCAGATAAAACAACATAAAGATTAAAACAGAAATTTGGAAGACTGGCAATCAGAAAAACAGAGCTTCTTTCTGGCTCTCATTTTATGGCTGGCTCCTTTGGTGACTGACATCCAATGATGTCCTTCTTCGAGCATCCATTCCCTTATGCAATGTCCTCCAATGTCATATCAGTGTAGGTCTGTGTGACTAATATCATGGCAAGTATGATGCTGTATGACTGCTGAACCTAGATCAGAAAAGACACTGAAGCTTCTCTTCCTCCTCCTCCTCCTCCTCCTCCTCCTCCTCTCCTCCCTCTCTCTGTCTCTTGGATTATTCATTCCCACGGAAGCTCCTTGCTATCCTAGGAGGATTATTCAGACACTTGAGGAGGATCATATGGTGAGGAACACATGTCTAAAGCAAACGGTCATTTCAGAAAGCTTGGAAAGAGAATGCACAGTCTATCAAGCCTCTGATGGCTGCCGTCATGACTGACATTAGAATTGCAGCGTCTGGGGCAACCTGAAACCAGAACTGCCACCTGAGCAGTGAGCCCCACTAAAAATAACCCGCAGAAAATCTAACATAATATTTACCCTTTTAAGTCAATAGGTTGTGGAGTAACTTGTTACATAGAAACAGATTGCTAATACACTAACCCAGCACAAATGACCACTTTATGTTTCCTTTCTCAGGCTATTTTCATTTAATCAATAAATATATGTTACCTAGGGCTGGTGAGATAGCACAGTGGGTAAAAGCACCTGCTTCAAAGCCTGATGCCTTGAGTTCAAGCTCCATGGCCTAAAGTATGGATGAAGCGAGCCCACTCCCTCAGGCTGTCCTCTGACCTGTGTCCATGCTGTGCTACAAGCATGCACCCACATACACACACATAAAGGCAGACAAAGTAAATAAAATGCAATTTTTAAAAATCTGTTATGAGAATACTATATGATAAAAAATATTTACTGCTGAGAGTGTCAAACATTAAAATAGGAGGTTTGGACTAAATTTTACCTCCAGAAACAATAGTAGACCCTGAACTTTGCTGAACCAAATACAACTGGAAGTCAATATCATCGATCAACTGACCCAACAGCAATCCCCATATCCCTTGCTGTTTTCAAATGCAGACCATCGACACACTACTCCTTGGCTTGCCCAGTGGTAGCCTTGTAACATCATGTTGCCCAATGAGACAGAAGCAAGAACTCACTTAAAGGGTTTCCAGGAACGATTTTGCCTTTCTTTTAAAACAGGCCAATGTGACTGACACCATTTTTCTCTCTTCTTTCTGCTCAATATCTGAGGCTGAAGCAACATGTTGTAGGGATGTGTCTAGACAATTAAGGGACACTAGCTAGCCATGACATAACTCAACTACCAAATCAATGCCTGGAGCTTCCTGCCCCCAAAGATACTGAACTCTCAAAGCCACTCAGAAAGATTATGTTTTCTATTAGTTATACCTAAACTCAATCTTAAATGGCACAATGCTTTCAATGAGGGAAAGTGTCTCTTTAATTCATTTCCTAAATTCCATGAATTGTTGAGATGCATTTTTGTTACTATCAACAGTAAAAAAAAAAAAAAAAAAGGTGTTTTTTTCTTATGCTTCTGTTATGTACATTATATAGCTAAATTGTCATGTGCTCCCTAAACTCACTGAGAAGCTGGCTCTAGACATGGGAGTTGGCACCCTATCTCTATCCAGAGATAAACTGCCCCTTCCCAAGCCTGTGACAGATGGACAAAGAAAAGCAAACATCCTAAGAGTAAAATCATTGTGTTGAAAACAGCTAGAAGATATACCATTTCCAGCATTGCTTATCCCCTCAGGTGAAAATGCCTACAGTGGGAACAGGAAACTGGGAGCTCAGCCATGGAGATTTCATCCACGGAGAGAAAACTCAAGAGGAAATGCCAGTCGACTGCTTCGGCTTCCTGATGCTCCATGATGTTGCCTTTGCTTGCTTTCTCAATCGGGCCACTCCAGTCATGTCTGCTGCAGTCTATAAACTCCTGATCTGATTATGGTCTGCTGTCTAGCTTTTGCCTTCTTATCTGCTACTTGCCATTTGTTCTTTCACTTTTTCTTGCTATTTGCTTCATAAACCACTCATACCAAACCATAAGTACAACTATCATAGATCATTCTCTGGATTGTACAGTGCAGCTCCTAAACAGGAGGCAAGATGGCAATACTCAACATTTCTGGAGTGTTTGTTCTAAGTGCTCTGCAAGTTTAATTCATTTAATCAACATAATCACTCATCAGGATCGATATATTCTTTTCTCCATTGTGCAGAAGAGGAATCTGAGACCCTGAGACATTAAGGAAGCTTGTAAGGGTTCATAACTTATTAAGTTCTAGAGCTTATATTTAAATCAAGATCATTTGATTTCCATTTCTGCTATTTGCGTCCTTAGCAGACCTTATTAGATAAATCTGGGGATGGGGAATCTATGGCTAAAAATTACGTTATATACAGACTATCAAATTTTATATAGCCATAAAGAAGAGTGAAATTGGGGCATGTGCAACTTGAAATCATTACATTAAAGAAAATAAGCCTCATGTTTTCTCTCATATGGAGAACTTAAGTTTAAAATTAAATATGTTTGTGTGTTTATATATGGGAGGTCCCCCAAACTAGAAAGCAAATCATGAGACAAGTAAGAACACTTAAAGGAGGAAGTGGAAAATATAGAAGGTAATGGCTTATAGGCAATAGGAAAGCAGAAAGGGCAAACTAACTGGGTAAGGTAGGGAACCAGCTGGAGCAGGGCAGTACAGAGGAGCATACAATGGCACATATGTGTCAAGATGTTAAGATGAAACATTGTTTTGTGTACTAACCTTAAGAAGTTAATAAAAAGAAAAGAATCTCCTTTTGCCCCTGAAATGCAGAGGATCCTCTATTTTGAATGTTTAAGCTCCTCTAAGTCATTTGTATGCAACTTTAAATTTTCTGGGGCTGGAGAGATGATGGCTCTGCAGGTAAAAGTACTTGCTGCTTTTGTGGAGGACCAAAGTTCCATTCCCAGCACCCACATATGACAGCTCACAACCACCATTAACACCAGTTCCTGGAGATCCAGCACCCTCTTCTGGCCTCTGCAGTCCACTGCTCTCATGTGCACTGACTCACACATAGATATACATGCATGCACATGAATAAAAATTCTAAAATAAGTTTTTAATAAATATAAGTGTATTATAAACATTAAGTAGAAAACAATAGATAAAATGTCATATGAGTTATAATGAAAATGATGCTGGCCATTATTACTGTCTCTAGCACATTTATTGGGTGACTATTTTATACTATACATTATAATAGTGTATGCTATATATAGCCCAGGCTGTCTGTAAACACAATCTCCCACCTCTGTCTCTGTCTCTGAAGTGCCAAGATTACAGGCATGCACCATTAATCCACACTGAACATCATATTTACTAAAAAATATGATTGATTCCCCTGGATCAGTTAGGCCTGTCTTGCAAATGGCCATTTGAACCAATGGAAAAACATGTAACCACCAGTTAAGAGCAAACCAAATCCTCTCTCAAGTGATCCTTGAGGGAACAAATCCAAAAACTTTGCACACAAAAGAAAAGGCTAAATATAGGGGATAGGGCAGTAGGTGGATCCAGAGGGTCCTAGAAACCTACAAGAGGAACATTATGATGGGTGGATCTGAGCCCAGGGGTTCTGCTTGATCAAAGGCACCAACCAAGGACAAAACGTGCAGTCATCATCAAACCCCTACCCAGATCTAACCAAGGGACAGGACATTTTCCACAGTTAAGTGGAGACTGGGGACTGACTTCCACAGGATCTCTGGTGCCCCATATTTGGCCATGTCCCTTTGTTGGGGAGGCCCAATGGCACTCGGAGGAAGGATAGTGGACTACCAAGAAGAGACTTGATACCCTAGCACCATATTCAGGGGGAGGAGATCCCCCTCGGTCACAGTCATAGGGAAGGGGATTGGGGTGAAAGTGGGAGGGAGGGAGGAATGGGAGGATGTATGGGATGGGATAGAAAATGAGATGTAATATGAATTATTTTATTTTTCAATAAAGATGTGTTTAAAAAAAATAAAATCTTTTATTTTTATTAGAAAAAAAAAAGGCTAAATGGCTTCAGTGTGTTGACCATTTGCTCTGCCACCTACAGGCTTTGTGGATGTTGTGAAGATGTTGTGACCTTTCCTCTTAGTATGAATCTAGGTAGTAAGTCCTATCATTAGCCTTTGATTCCTCCTGCTTCTGTCCCTGCCTGGAAGATGAAGAAGTATCAAAAAGGTTGAAAGTAACAGGATAAAATAATCTCTCAGAGCCCCAACCCCATCCTCTATCTCTATACATCTACAATGAGTGAGCTCCTTCCTAATCACAAACTAAGAAAAGCAATAACAGTAGCCAATTTTAGCATCACTTGCTCCTGGTCCCTCCTGTCTCCCAAAGTGGAAAGATTACAAAGCCTACATCACTACATCCCTGGTACATGCCTCAGTTCCCACAGGGGAATG
Source organism: Acomys russatus (assembly GCF_903995435.1). Classification (NCBI taxonomy): domain Eukaryota; kingdom Metazoa; phylum Chordata; class Mammalia; order Rodentia; family Muridae; genus Acomys; species Acomys russatus. The sequence continues at coordinate 31,525,953 of NC_067169.1, forward strand.
CAATGAGGGCCAGGAAATACTAGCACAGGTCTTACAGGTGCATTAAAGGAGAGGAAATACAAATTTAAGAAATGACAGTCTTTGATCAGATGACAGGGAGTAAATTTGCCCTGCCCATTGTATTTTCATTATACTCTAGCTAAAGAAACTTTCTCCATCTTCTAATGCTTTGTATTATTCAAGCAGCCCATAGAGAGTCATTGCCCAACAAACAAATGATCCAAAGGTTTATGTGGGATCATTCTAACTTTCCAAAGCAAACACAAACATAGGAACTAAAATTAGAATTTTATATATCCCCAAGCTTCAACTTACTTTATCATTTTGGAAGCCATTGTAGCTTGTTCAGAACATACAGTCTCAAAAAAAAATATTTCGAAAAGATATAATACAGAACAAAATATATACTAAATAGTGGTTATCCTTCATACCCTACATGTAAGATAACCTTGAACAGAAACCAATTGTACCACCACAATACTATATATAGTCATAGACATCCTGTGTCTGAGCTCTCAAATATTCAGTCATTAAATTATTCAATGTGTTTCCTGAGAAGAATAAAGTTATCAACAGCATCGGTGAGAGTTTATGAATAAATAAATCGCATATGTCAACACGTTAGTGATAACTAATAGATGCTACTAAAAAAAGCATCAGAGGACAGGTGCAAGTGGTTTATCTCAATCTTCAGTCTTTTAGGTTTGTAGCTAATTTACCCTATTAGTGTCTCTTTACAGATGAAGAAACCAAGGCTCCCACAAATGAAGTAGATTTCTCAAAGTCATGTAAGCTAGTTTATAACAAGAAATGCATCCATCTCTTTCCCTCACGTGATCACAAAGTGTGTGAGCAGGACTCCTGATGAGGCTGTATTAACATAGTCCTGGAAAAAAGACAGCCTCATAGGTTCAAAGGCAAGAGTGATATCAGCCTGGAACTTGAGAATATAAAATAATGACACATACTTTTTTTCCTAAAATCAAAGGACTTCTGCATTATCCTAACACTGAGTAAGTACCTGGTGGGTGGGGTGGAGTTCCTAGTAAACTTTAATCATTTATTTCATGCCAGCAATATCCCAAGGAGGAAAATAAAATTCTTTAAGCCACCTCACATATTCTTACAAGAACAAAACCTCATTTATCAGTTAATAGGAATTTCAACCCTTCCAGCTTTTAAATTTGGAGGAAGAAACATAAAAAGGAAATCATTATTACATTTACATCATAAATATTATATTATGACAGCCAAATAGCTTCCTGACAGTATGCACACATTCCAGGTTGGGAGTCGGTGAGATGGCTCAGTGGATATTTTACCACCAAGCTTAATGACCTTAATTCAGTCCCTGGAACTCACCATGGTGGAAGAGAGAACCAACTCATGCAAGTTGTCCTCTGACCTACACACACACACACACACACACACACACACACACACACACACACACACACACAGAGTAGTCCAGTTATTCCAGTGTGAGGAAATCAAACTACCATTACACAAAAGGATTCCATTCCTAGGGACACTTGAAAAGATTAGGAAAATCAAAAATATGTCACCCTTGTTGACACACTTCCATATCCAACCATTGGGAAATATTTATTTGTTTGTGTGCTTTTCATATTTAATATCTATGTGTGCCTGTGAAATATGATGTGCACCCAAGTCTCATTAAAAATGATCAGCATTCACTATGCTCAAATATCTATACTGACCTTAAAACTTATTTTTCTCATTGGGCTTCTTTAGAAGGTAAGAAAAACACACTATAATAAAAATATTTCAATAGTGTTGTAAGTCCTACGTTACAAACACTACTTCCAAATGGGGCTGTGGAAAGGGATATAGCACCACCACATGATGGCTTGAAGCTCTCATTCACCAACTGATTGATGTTAGTTAGGTTTCAATTTGGCTGAGGAAATGCACTTTAAGGATTTCCATGTGAATAATATATTCATTAAGTAGAATGCATAAAACTGCAGTTACCAAGGTCAGCACAGCCCACTTGTAGACTTGTGCACTTTTCAGTGCAATAGCAGCTGATCTGCACTATGTGAGTCTCCTTTTTCATTATCCCTGCACAGCACCCAGAGATACTCAGAAAATGTAATTTCACAGTAGTACAGGAAGCTGAGCAAAGCAATCAATGGCTTGCCACTCTCCAGAAGAAGTGTGAGTGGTCATAGAAGAGATGAGCTCGCCCAAGAAACTGCCAGAGGAAAAACAGTTGGGAGTCGGTATTGTAACTGACCTTCAATATCCATGCTGCCTAGAAGAGCAGCTCTGAGCCACACTCACCTTTTATGCAGGAAAACATTGGAGACACTTAAGGTTGGAGGTAGCAGGTATGATATTAAGTCTGGGCTGTGGACTTCAGCAGATCTGGAATCAGATAAGGCACACACCTCTGGCTGGGTCTGTGAGGCTATTTCCAGGGAGTATTACTGAGACAGAGGTAGTGGTTTTGGGTGAGCAGCCCTTTCTGGCAGAAGGCCAGATATGGAGAACTCTGCATTCTGTTTTCACCTGCCAGTCTTCTATGCCTGCTGTTGAGTGCATCTATTCTGGTGCTTCCACTGCCACTAGCATCCTTCACTGACATCAGATGCCTGCTTCCTCAGCCTCCCAACATGGACTGATACACAGTGGCTCTCCAGGAATCCTCCACACCTTGAGAACCATGACAGGGTTGCTGAGGCACCCAAGAATCTGAGCAGCTATCAGATCCTTCGCCCTTGAGTATACAGACAGCCATTGCCAGACTGTTCCTTTTGTACTGTGGAAACCAATTAAATGCATCCTCCTTGGAATATTCATTCACTGTGGTCCTTTAGAACAGTGGTTCTCAACTTATGGATCATGACCCCTTCGAAGGTCAAATGACCTTTTCATAGGGTTTGCCTTAGACTGTCAGAAAACACAGATATTTACATTGATTCATAAGAGTAGCAAAATTACAGTTATGAAGTAGCAACAAAATAATTTTATAGTTGGGGATCACCACAACACAAGTAACTGTATTAAAGGGTTACAGCATTAGGAAGGTTGAGAACTACACCTCTAGAAAATATACCAGGATTAAAAAAATTTTTTTAAAAATTAAATTAAAAAAAAATACCAGGATTTAGCTAAAAGTTGCATTCATCAACCCTCTGTCCCCCCCCCCCCAATAAAATCTGAGCCAGAAATTGTGGCCATCCCTGTTTGGCACATGAAGATAATCAGTTGGAGGCACATGACTTTATCTGTTGCAAAACTGAGTCCGGCTAGATCATTTTCCAGCAAGGATGAACCCACAGGATGGAGGACATGAGTCACAAAGAAGGACCAAGAAAAAAATGCAACTTTAAACATTGATCACATAGCAGTAGTTTTTCAAATGCCCATATTCTGGACACTCTGTTCAGTACTTTACATCCTTACCTAATCTAATTTTCAGAGCCCCATCTTGAGGAAAAATCAAGTGACTGGTTGATGGCAAGGCTGAGATTCAAATAAAAATCAAGGCTCTGCATCTCTGCTTCTAATCACAGCCCCAGACCACCTCCTAGGAAACCTGAAGCTGCTATGACACACATGGAAGTCCTCTCCCCTGAGAGCATATTAAAATGCAGTTAATGGGACCAGAAAGACGACCCAATTGGTAAAATATAAGCAGAAGAACTTGAGTTCATATCCCCATCACTCACATAAAAAGTCAGGTGTGGAGAGCCATGCTAAATTCAGCCATGTTAGAAATCCTGTGCTTAGGCTGCATGTTGTTGACTCTTGCTGAAGGAGGTTTTGTGTTCTAGGCTATCTTTGGATTATCTACCCAGAGAAATAGGGAAGTTCTTACAGGGAACTACCCAGATAAATAGGGAAGTCCTTACTGGGAACTACTCAGAAAAATAAGGAAGTTCTTACAGGGAACTACCCAGAGGGTTAAGGAAGTTCTTACATGGAGCTATTCAGGGAATTGTATTCTTGCTTGCCCTGGGGCTAGGGGAAGTGAGATTACAATAGATCGTGTGTTGACCTTGCTATATAAAGTCTACTCGCTTGCATTAAAGGGAGTCTTGATCAGAAATTTGCAGACTTGACACAATTTTTTCATATCTATGCCACCACTTTCAATCTGCACCCCCTCTTTCAGGTGAACCCTGGTTCGATTTGTCCCATGGGCTGGGACAGCCAGGCATGGTGGCATGTGCTTGTTAAACCCTAGTGTGGGAAGCAGAGTCAGGAGCATCCCTGTGGTTTGCTGGCCAGCCAGTCTAGCCCAAACAATGAGCTCATTGCTAACATTTCTTTCCTGGAGAAGACACAATTAATATCTGCTTTGTCCTTAGTTCATAACAACAAACCAAAGTTTAGCCTGGAGAGGTGATGACTTCATTAGGGTTACTCACAAAGCATAGGTGAGAGGTTATGGCAGGAGTATGGGTGACCCTAAAAGAGGCACACTGGAAGATCTGTACCCAGCATGGATGATGACTACACAGACAGAATCCCTTCTCCTAGTCTTTCCCCACTCATATATTCCAGCCCCTCTCAAGACCACATTCAGTTAGAGCAGACTTGTGAATAACAGGTTAGAAGAGGTGGCTGAATACTCTGATGAAGGTGCCTTGACCCTCCCCACCTCTCTCTCTCTCCTTCTATGAAGGAACCTCTAAAGTTAACAAGCCCAGCTATGATGATCTTTTTTTTTTTTTTATTAATTTATTCTTGTTACATCTCAATGTTTATCCCATCCCTTGTATCCTCCCATTCCTCCCCCCCCCATTTTCCCATTATTCCCCTCCCCTATGACTGTTCCTGAGGGGGATTACGTCCCCCTATATATTCTCATAGGGTATCAAGTCTCTTCTTGGCTACTTGCTGTCCTTCCTCTGAGTGCCACCAGGTCTCCCCCTCCAGGGGACATGGTCAAATGTGAGGCACCAGAGTATGTGAGAAAGTCGTATCACACTCTCCACTCAACTGTGGAGAATATTCTGACCATTGGCTAGATCTGGGAAGGGGTTTAAAGTTTACCTCCTGTATTGTCCTTGGCTGGTGCCTTAGTTTGAGCGGGACCCCTGGGCCCAAATCTGCCTATCATAATGATCATAATGAGTGAGTTAACCCAGAAGCAGAAAGAATCAAATGGTATATACTCACTTATATCTGCATACTAGCCCAAGGGGCATGTCCCACGAAAGCCTTCACTTACCAGGAAACTATGATGATCTTTTGAAAGAAATCACAGTTAATCTGATGAAGATGATGACAGCTAAGCTTGGAGGATAGTCCTATACAAAAAAAGCTCCACGTTCAGTGAGATATCCTGAAGAACAAGCCTGATTCCATCTTGGACTTAAAAGCCATCTTATAATAAAGACAAACTAGCTTCATTCCTGTTTATAATTAAACCTTTGTTTCTCAAGGATTGGGTTATGCCCCACCTATAACCTTAACTACAAATGGTTCTGTATTGCCTGTTCTAGGAAACAGAAAACCATACCTTTGTTTCATAAAGTTGTTTATAAGCATCTTGCAACCCTACCTTTGTTTCAAAGTGTTATATGACCACCTATGACTACCTGTTATTTTGAATTCCTTATTATGACTACCTGTTGTTATGACTACCTTGTTATGCCCTCCTTCCAACCATGTCTTTGTTTCATGACTAACTTGTTATGCTTATGTTCTATTCCTGTAACCTCACCTCTTTTGCCAGCTGTATCTCCCATTTGCAAACCCCATAGTATGTACAACAGTATTTCCTAAAATCCTAGCTTATAACAACTCTTTAAAGCCCTGAGTAAATTTTGATGTATGATGTATTCTCATTGCCTCTCCCATTGTCTAAACCTGTGTTGTCCAATATGGTACCCACTAGTCCCATGTAGGTAATTAGGCTCTTAAAATATCCCTCATCAAAGATGTGGGTTTTTTTTTTTAATTTCCTTTCTGTTGCTATGATTTAAAAAAAAAAAAAAAACTCTGACCAAAAACAACTTGGGAAGGAAACAGTTTTACTTGCCTTACATTTCTCAATTATAGTTTGTCATCGAAGGAAATCAGGGCAGGAGCTCAAGCAGGAAATTGAAACAGAAACGATGGAGTAATACTGTTTACTGACTTTCTCTCAGGATCATCCTTAGCTAGCTTTCTTTTACATACCAGGACCATTTCCCTATTGCATCCTTTTACCAATCAAGATAGTCTTCCATAGACATGCTCACAGACCAATGTTATCTGGATAATTCCCTCAATTGACAGGCCCTTCTCAGTTCACTTTAGGCTGTGTCAAAGTGACAAATCAAACTAGGAAAATATGTGAATTAAATAGAAAATATACACTAATTCTGAAATGTTACTATAAAAAGAGTGAAAAATATCTCAATGATTGTGTTATATTGAAAAGGCTAAATACTTTGGACATGTTGGCCTAAATAAAACAGACCATAAATTAAATTTTGACTATTACTTGGTACTTTTTCAAAGCAGCTCATGAAAATTGAATGAGCTTGCCTGTTTTTACTACCAGATACTGCCATTCTAGGGGCAATATGGGACACAAAAATGAATGTCCCTACTTCTGACCTTTTAAGACCATTTGAGTATGGTGAGGAGAGAAAGGAAAAAAAGTAAATGAACTGTGAGTTAGAAGAATAAAGAGAGCAAGTGCTATGAGAGGGTATCAGAGTGGGGAATTGTGTTGACTGAGCTTTGGGGGTACACGTGGACACTTTTCCCACAGGGAGAGTTGGTTGAATTACTACAACAGGCTTTGTGCTAACAAAAGTAGAAGAGCTGAGTAAAACCAAACCAAGCCTGGTCTCAAAGATATTATCATCCCTGAAATGTTCTGAGAACAAGAGAAAATATTTTTTTTATTTCTCTGCCTGTGGTGTTAAAATCTATCCAGGGACAGGTTGATATAAATTCCCCAAAATAAAGTGTTATGGCTTGCCTCTCCCCATACCCCTCTAAAAAGACAGCTTGTTCACAGTGCAATCTCTTGAATTGGCTAAATGGTTGTTCAAATAAACATTTTGAGAGATGGGTTCCCCCAGGTGCTTATAAATTCCACCAGCCCCTTAATGAGAATGTCAGTGTGACTTCACAGCAACTGGAGGGAAAATAAAAACCAAGATAAGTGGCCAAATAGACTAGGGAGAGTTTAATGGACACCTACTTTGTGATTCCAGTTTCATCATCATCTTGTGAAAGTAAGAGATGCTTCAAGGCAGTGAACTAAATTCTATCTTTAACAATTCAATATCTAACACCGGTCTTTCTTTTCACTGAAAGAGCTCTGCTTTTGTTGGAGAAGGCAAGAGACCCAGGTACAGACTGTATGCTGCAGCCTCTGCTACAGATGGGATGGATTGACCACATGACCCAGACCAGACCAGTGAAGCACAGCTGGAAGTCATCAGTAGTGTTGTTGCTGCTGCTGCTGCTGCTGCTGCTGCTCCTCCTCCTCCTCCTCCTTCTTCTCCTCTTTCTCCTCCTCCTCCTCTTCCTCCTCCTCCTCCTCCTCCTCTTGTTTTGTTTTGTTTTTTGGGTTTGGGGGTTGATTTGTTTTCAAGACAGAGTTTCTCTGTGTAGCCTTGGCTGCCCTAGACTCGCTCTGTAGATCAGGTTGGCCTCAAACTCACAGAGATCCACCTGCCTCTGCCTCCCTGCATGCTGATATTACAGGCATGTGCCACTGTGCCATAGCTCCTTCTTCTTTTTAATGGAAATAAATTCTTCTTTTATAGAATACATTCCAACCACAGTTTCCCCTCCCCCCACTCCTCTCAGCACCCCTCATTTCCCCTCTGTCCCAGATCCTCCCACGCCCCCCTTCTTCGGGCCTCTAAGAGACAAAAAACACAGAACAAAGAAAAATATGACAAGGCAAAGCCACCACACCACACAGAGGCTGGACAAGGCAACCCAACAGGAGGAAAAGAGTTTCAGGAACAGACAAAAGAGTCAGAGTCACACCTGCTCCCACTGTTCAGAGTCCCACAAAAATGCCAAGCTAATGGCCATAATATATATGCAGAGGACCTGTTGCAGATCCATTCAGGCCCTGTGCTTGCTGTTTCAGTCTCCGTGACTACATGTGAACTCTGCTTAGTTGATTCAGTGGGCCATGTTCTCCTGGGGTCTCTGGTCCCTGACTTGTACAACCATTCCACCCCTTCTTTCACAGGGTTCCCAGGGAAGGGATCCAATGGAGACCTCCATTTCTCTCTCTCTCTCTCTCTCTCTCTCTCTCTCTCTCTCTCTCTCTCTCTCTCTCTCTCTGCATAATATCTGACTGTGGATCTCTGCGCCCTCTTCAATACACTGCCAGAGAAAGCTTCTCTGATGATAAGTGTGGTCATTCCTGGCAAAGGGCCATTTAGGGATCACGGCCTGGGGCAGCTTCTGCGCATCTGACTATGGAAGTAGGCAGAAAGTACGTGACCTGACTTTGGAGAGTTTGCCCAGAGATGAACATCCATTGGCCAGATCAGGGATGGCCCAAAGCCATGTAACCTGCTGTCTCTTCCTGAATAAACGAGTCTGCAGCTGCTCATCCTTGGCCCCTCAACTTTACCCACTGGCTGGACCCTCAGGAGGAGGAGCAACAGAGAAGGCACCAATCTATGAGTATAGCAGAATAGCATTAGGAATCACTTCATTGATTTTTTTTGGGGGGGAGGTAGTCATGTTTGGTTCTAACCTAGGTCTCTGGGCTATCCAGTCTCTGATTCCTAGACACTCAGGCAGTGTAGGATGTGGGCTTCCTTGTGGGCCTCAAGTTAAACCAAACATTGGTTGGCCACTCTCACAAGTTCTGTTCCACCATTGCCCCAGCACGTCTTGCAGGCAGAACAGATTGTTTGCCAACGGTTGTGGCTGGGTTGATGCCCAGGCTTGTCTTTTGGTAGCCTGCAGATATCTCCCTGCACCAAAGACACTAGAACATAGGTGTGAAGGCTCCATGCAGACATCAGCTCGACTTCTGTACATTCAATGAGCTGTGTGGATGTTGTCATCCACAAACCTCCCCACACCCATCAGTTTGTGGGGGGCAGCCCTCTGTCCTATCATCAGCCTGTGTTGTTTGGGGAATCTCCATGGTGTCCCCTTTGGCCAACAACTCAACTGAATGTAATCAATTCCTACTGCTAGAAGCCTTGCCTGGCTACAAATGGCTAGGTCAGACTTCATATCCTCCATTACTAGGAGTCCTCAATAGGGTCATCCTCAGATTCTGTTGCATTAGGTTTCCATCCCACTGCCCAAATGCACCCAAGCCCAGCTGTCTCTTCCCACTCTCTCTCTCCCTCCACCTCTCCTCCCACTTGATCCATTCCACTTGCAGCCCCACTTACCCCCCAGTCTACCCTCAAAAATCTATTCTATTGCCCCTTCCCAGGGAGATCCATGCTTCCTCCCTTATAGCCCTCCTTTTTACCTACTCTCTCTGGCTCTGTGGATTGTAGCTTATCATTTTACTTAATGGCTAACACCCACTTACTAGTGAATATCTAATATAGTTGTCATTCTAAGTCTGGATTAACTCCTTCAAGATGATTTTTTTTCATGTTCCATCCAACTGCCTATAAGTTTTATTATGTCATTTTTTAAAGATATTTTTATTATGTTTCTTTTTTAACATATACACTTATATTATTATACATGAATAAAGTAAGCTACATACAGCAGGAAGAACCATGAGACAATCAGGAATTATATAAATGTTACATTCATAGTGATTTGGCTATCTGTATTTGGCAAACTTGAAGTAAACATCTTTCCTATTTTGTTGGGTCCAAATTCCTGAATGAAGATCAATATCTATCATATCTTGTCTCTATTAACTTAAAACATCTATCTACACCTAAAAACATCTTAACCCCTAACCTGCTAAGCTTAATTGACAGACTAAACTATCTGGACTTCAACCCTATCAGAGACTTGAGAAGGAATAAAACTTAAATATCTGAGTGAACCAGAAGCACAGGTTAGTAGCCTCTGAAATGAAAAAGTGACTGAGACAGTTTACTACCGGAACAGTCACCCAACACTCTCTATAACATTGGAGCATCATCTTCAGCCTTCTGGCCCAATATATCTGACAGACATATTTGCAAGGCAGGAACTTCCAGGACAACGTTATGGAAAGCTTCTGATCCCAATTCGTCCAGCATTTCAGACTGTCCCACACAGGACTTCTATTAAGCCTAGAATTTTGCAACAGTTGGAAAAATGGACCACAAATGCTATCCCTGGCTTGCTTAACCATTTTCCCCAATTTTTTTGGGGGGGGGAGAAGCCCCTTCAAAGGTATTATTCACCCTAAATCAGCCTGAAGAAATCCTAAATATTATGTCACTTTTTAAACAGCTGAATAATACGTCAATGTGTAAATGTGCCACATGTTCTTTATCAGTTCTTCTATAGAGGAACATCTAAGTTGTTTCCAGTTTCTGGCTTTTATGAATAAAGATGCTATGAACATAGTTGAGCAAGTGTCCTTGTAGTGGGATGGAGCATCCTTTGGGTATATATCCAGGAGTGGTATAGCTGGCTCTTAAGTTAGATCAATTTCCCAGTTTTCTAAGGAACAAATTGGCAGGGATTCTAACAGAGATCTTGAGAGGGGTCCCATGGCATCCTTAGATAGGGCACCTTTCACCCTGTGGCCTCTGTCATGCTTTTCTTTCTGCCTTGCAACGCAGGCATGGCTTTGGAGGAGAGGCCTTCCACTGTGTCCTGTGTAATGGAAGTTTTGGTTTCTTTGTGAACTCAGTTATGTTGTGTAAGAATTTTTTTTGTTAAATCAATATATGGGATATTAGTTTAGGCTTTAGTTCATCCACAGCTGATAACTGCCTCCTGTGGGGCATGGTCTTTGCCAGGTGGTAACAGCCTGCCTCATAAGGCATGGAAAGGGGCATGGTCTAGGACTCTGAGGAAGGGAAATACAGGGGTGCAGAGAGAGAGGTGTGGCATGCAGCAGTGGCATGAGGTGTGTAGCATTTTAGAGAGACCAGAGATGGGTGGTGTGGTGACTGAAGAGACTGCTTGCTGTGTTTGCTGTTAATGGAGACTGGTATTGCCCCAAAAGAACCTCATTGACCCCAAACAACTGGGAAAAGCAAAGGAGTCTTCACCTCCATTCTCCACTAACCTTTTTTCTCTCTTACCCAGGGTTAAAGGGTTGGTAGGAGGGAGGTAGGGGCTTCAGTACCCCAAATGAAATAGAGTTTTAAGAGAGCATCAACAGTGCTGAGCAGCAACTGTATACTGAGGAAAGGATACTGTAGCTGAGGAAAGGAATGGAGCCTGCAGCCTTGGTGTCATTATGGAACCATTCACTTTAGATTGTCCACCTCTGAAGTCCTCATTGGGTGAAAAAATACAGTTTTTAAGCCACTGACTTTCAACTTTTCTGGTAACTGATACAAATTGGCTAATTGTTTCGTATACCCAACTAATGATTCCAGCTTGTTTTCACTGAATATGTCAGTATTTTGATGACCAATAGGAGTTAGCATTACCCATCAATGTTGTTTAATGTGCTAAATATGAATAGAAATATCAACACAGAGACTGGAGAAATGCCTCAGTGGTTAAGAGCACTTACAGAGAACCCATCTTTGAATCTCAGCACAGACATGGCAGCTCACAACTGTCTATAAGCCCAGTTCTGGGGTTTGGTCACTTTCTTCTGGCTAGCTCTTCAGGAACAAAAGACATATTTAGAAAGCATACATACATACATACATACATACATACATACATACATACATACATAGAAATACTCATACTAAATAAATAAATTCACATATTAAAAATAAATTAATAAATATTTTTGATCCATACAAACACAAGGCAGAAACCAAACAAAATAAATGTCAACTAACATTAATATTGATACTACATTAATAGCTCAGTTGATGGAATGCTTGCCCATTATCTTATTCACTGTTCTATTGCTGTGAAGAGACACCATGATCAAGACAACTCTTATGAAAGGAGATACTTAATTGGAAGCTTGTTACAGTTTTTGAGGGTTAGTACATAACCATCACAGTGCAAGCAGACAGGCATGGCACTGCATCAGTAGCTGAGAGCTTTGCATCCTGATCTGAAAGCAACAGGCAGAGAGGGAGGAGGCTGGGGAGGTGGCACAAGCTTTTGAAACCTCAAATCCCACTCACAGTGACACATCTATTCCTTTCTGCCAAGCTTGACACCTTGAGTTTAATCCCAGGAACTCACTGTGATAGGAGCGCCTAACTCCTATAAGCTATCTTTGACCTCTATATATAATATCATGATAAAGTATTGATCAATGGGCTAACAACCTCAAGTTAGAAATTCCAGAAATGCAACAACTTTAATGAAAATTGCAACTATTTTTTTCAAAAAATAACTTAATAGAACCATTTAAAAAATACATCCTTTTGATAAATACAAGTGACACAGTGTCACAGAGAAATTCAACTTAAAACCAATTTTTTAAAAAGTCTGATATCAGGTAGGAAATGGGTTAAATGTGAAATAAACAAGGAAAACTGCAGCTTTATCCTGATAGCTGTGCCTTCTGAAGGTAAGAATGCCCCTTTGTGGTTAAACATCCTTGAAGCTGCAGGTGAGTTCTTCCCACTATAGCAGGAACTAAGATGCCAGGGTACTTTCCCAATTGCTACACAGCACTTCTGAAGAGTCTACATCTTCAAAAGACCCTAAATTCATTACAATATCACTTGTGCTTTACACACACACACACACACACACACACACACTTACACACACACACACACACACACACACACACCATATCTTTGTGGTCTTTTCTAGATGCTCATGGGAAGAAATGCCCCCAAAGAGAGATCTGGTCTATCTACCATGATTTGGGAGAGAAAAGGGTCACCTATACCATCAATATGTCATATATCTCAAGTATTCATCTTTTTAAAACTCGGTTAGATTCCACAAAACAGAACCCACCAGACAGCTGCCCACTTCAGGGTGGCCCACTCCACATGATAGGTGTTTTACTTCTGCTTAAACTCTGTTATTCCAGAAGATGAGAACCAAGAGATATCTTTTATGGTTTCATATCTGTTACTGTGATTTTAAAAAATACCCTGACATGAACATAGTTGAGCAAATGTCCTTGTTGTATAGTGGAGCATCTTTTGGGTATATGCCCAGGAGTGGTACAGTAGGGTCTTGCAGTAGCACTATTCCCAATTTTCTGAGAAAGCACCAGATTGATTTCCAAAGTGGTTGTACAAGTTTGCACTCCTACCAGCAATGAGGGCATGTACCCCTTTCTCTGCATCCTCCCCAGCATGTGCTGCCACTTGAGTTTTTTATCTTAGTCATTCTGATAGGTGTAAGATTTGTAATAGCCAGAATCTGGAAACAACCTATATGTCCCTCAACCAAAGAATGGATAAAGAAACTGTAGTACATTTACACAATGGAATACTACTCAGCTATCAAAAACAAGGAATCATGCAAATTGCAGGCAAATGAATGGAACTAGAAATGATCATCCTGAGTAAGCTAACCCAGATCTAGAAAGACACACATGGCATATACTAACTTATAAGTGGATATTAGCCCAACATAGATGTCCTCTGAGAGACTCCACCCAGCAGGGGATCAGAGCAGATGCTGGCACTAGCTGCTAGACTCTGGGTGCTGAGAGTGGTATGGAAGAATGGGTGGAGGTCAGGAACTCCACAAGGAGACCACCAAGGTCAGAAGATCTGGACCCAGGGGGCCTGCATAAACTGATGTACCAACCAAAGACAATGCATGCAGTAAATCTAGACTCCCTATTCAGATCTAGCCAATGGATAGCTCATGCTCCATGGTTGTGAGGAGTGTGGGGACTGCCTCTGACACGCCTCTGGTGCCACCAATTTTATCACTTCTCCTTGGTTTGGAGGCCCGGTGGCATACAGAGGAAAGGAAAGCAGACTATCTGGATAAGACCTGATATGCCATGGTCATATGGTGGGGGAAGAGGTCCTGTTCTCTCAGAGGTCTAGGGGATGGAAATAGGGCAGAAGAGGGAGGGAGGGAGGGTGGGAAGGAGAAGGTACAAGCCAGAGGATAACAATTTAGATGTAATCTGAATAAATTACAATAAAATAAAATTTTAAGAAATACCCTGACAAAGGCAATTTAAGGTAAAAGGAGTTTATTTTAGTACATAATTCCAGGTTACAGTACATCATAGCAGAAAAAGCAGTAGGAACGTCTAACAGCTAGTCATACTATATCCACAGTCAAGAGCAGAGAGAAATCAGTGCACACATGTTTCTAGTGCTTATCTCCCTTTCTCTCATCTTATATAAGCCAGGACTCAAGCCTGGGGAATGGTGCTGCCCACAGTGGGCTTTGTCTTCCCACATCAATTAACATAATTAAGACAATTGCCCACAGACATACCCACAGGCAAACCTAGTTTAGGCAGCCCCTCATTGAGATTCTCTTCCTACGTAATTCTAAATTTCATCAAGTTGACAAGCACATACCCCTGCAACATCTAAAGATTTACAAAAGTCATTGCTCTGGTTTGTTGTTTTTACTATCAAGGTTATTAATACAAAAAAAAAGTTTCAATTTAGGACTGAAGAGACGGCTTAGCAGATGAGAGTATATTTTGCTCTTCCAGAAGACTTGAGTTTGGCTCCCAGCGTACACATTGGGCATCAAACAAGTTTCTATAACTCCAACTCCAGGGGATACAACACCCTCTTCTGGACTCTAAAGGCTACTGCACTCGTATACATGAATCCCCACACAGACACACAATAAAAAATAAAAAGATAAATGTCTCTATTTGCTCCATGTGTATGTGGATATATGCTTGTGTGTGTGTGTTTCTGAATGCTTTTATTTCTAGTTGAACTATTTGTAGATCTTTCAGAATAACAAAATTCAACTGCTGACCAATAAATACATGTTTCATTTATTTTAGATTCTCCCTGCTTTCACTTCAAAAGTATCCTGGTTAGAGGCACAAGTTACATGGGTAACCTAATTGTAATCATGCGATTTACATTTCCACAGGGCTAATATAATTGTATTAAAAGAGCAGATGCTTTGGTGCCATCATAAGAGAGGCAGAACAGATGCTCAATTTTCACTCGGCACAAAGGTCTTTTTTTTTTTCCTGGTAGCTTCAGGGAGCAGGTTTTGATGCTGTTGTCACGTTAATTACATTTCTTCTCCCTTCCCACTATGTTCCATTTTTATGTTGCCCAAGAAAAGGTGCTTAACTTCCATGCACAGAGACTTAACCCATGAGAGCTGCTAAGGATACTTGCCCTTGAATGTAGATCCTACAGTTGTAACGTTTCCCAAGAGGTCACACTCAGGGTGACTTACTACTCACTCTGGTTCTTTGGGTCAGTCCCTGCACCAGAAAAGCCAGGGAGAGAGAGCCAATAGCTATCCCCACACATTTCCCTTTCTTTTTCTTCTTTACCTCCTCTTTACTCAATATACCTACGACAATCAATAAAACACCAATAAAGCCTTTTTGACGCAGAAACATAGGTAAGGAAGTGCCCTTAAATACTTAAGGACTTTTGAGCTGAATATTTTGCCA
Organism: Acomys russatus; assembly: GCF_903995435.1. Lineage (NCBI taxonomy): Eukaryota > Metazoa > Chordata > Mammalia > Rodentia > Muridae > Acomys > Acomys russatus. The sequence goes on from NC_067169.1 coordinate 31,541,563, forward strand.
AATGCATTGGTTATTATCTATGTTTGTTCTCATGGAAACTGTGCTTCAGTTCTTTTCCAGTGTGTCAGCAGCTACCTTGTAATATCTTATAACTGGGTTGGCCCAGATCACTACAGTGGGAGAAGCCAGGCATGCCTTCATAGTCGGGCATTTCTATTTTTACAAGTGTAATGATCACTAATGTGTTTCCGTTGCTTCTGTTCTCGAGTGTTTCCATCCTCTGTCTTGAGCATTACTTATGCTCATCCTAGTTGCTCTGAAATCTCAATGGTGTAAGCAATCAGAGTTGATTGCTTTCTAAAACAATGTCCAGTAAGTTGAAGGGTTGGGAGAATGGTTGTATCTCTGCTCCACAGAACAGCCCAGGGACCCAGGCTACCTTAGAGGATCATTTGAGTAGTTACAATAGCTTATGCTACTTCCACCTACATTCTGCTAGCCATCACTCACTTATACCTAAATAGACCTAACTAACCACAAGAGGAACTGGTGTCATCCAGTTGTGTGGCCAGGAGGAATGGAAACCATTGTGGTAAAGAATCAGTCTTACAGACTCCATCACAAATCACAGATCATCTCTGCGGTCAATGGAACATCACAACAGGTTCAGTGAAAACTTTCTGAAGAATAAATCTCTATGCATAAGCTCACTGACAAAAGTACATTGTGAGTGTCTGTTAAATGCTTCCAATTGGCTTCATTTTCTGGAGAACATGCTCATTCTGTTTTAAGAAGTGGTAATATAACAAAATATGCAGCTTACATAGAGAGACTGAAGAAGTTTGTCTCTGAAAAGAATATGTGATTCAAATCGATCCTTCTTTCTCTTGGTAATTTTTGAGTATTTAGTCAGGTGATTCATACTGCAACTGACCATCAGAAAACAATAGACAACCCTCTGGACGTACACTTCGGTTTTTCTGAATTTATAGAACAAATCTCAGACATGATTATACAGTATCGAATGCCGGTGCTCTTTTGAATTGCTTGTCAACAGGTTTGCAGTTGCAGTTTCCAAGTGGCATTCTGCAGCATCATTTTGAAAGTGCTTACTGCTGCAATGACAGCTTTAAATATATACTTGTATTTTTAAAATGCCTTGCAGTCCTAGCTAGTCCTTCCTCATCTTTGCCAGTTCCCATCCTAATTAGAGAACCGAAGCATCTTAAGATACTCTCCTCTGCAGTCCTGAACAGGCATCTTTCCCCTGTACCTCAATCCCTAACTTAATCATTTTTTGTCGACATATTTATGAAATTGTAATACTCTATACTGGGCAGTGGTATCAAAGAGTCAAAACCATCTATTTTGTGAATCTCTGCTCACATGAATAATAATCAAATCAATAAAGCATATTTCCAAAAATACCTTCATAAAATCTTTCAGTGATAGCAAAGGGAAATGGTGTCGTCCAAAACTTAAAGTGCATTTTACACAAGTTAGCTCATCTTTGTCCCTATGTTTTGTTTTAGCTCTCCATTCTTTTGCCAACCATTATCAAATACGGTTGACTTTATATCGCTAATTTCAAATTAGCTACACACACTGGGATTCTTTGAAGAAGGCATACCTGGAGGAACAGGATTCAGGTTCAAGCTGCAGAGACAAACATGAATGAACTCTTACTCCTCTTTGAGTATGTTGTACATATTGCTTATATTTCCACGGTCTACAAAATCCTCTGTTCATTCATCCATCCTCCTGTCTTTGTGTACTTCCCAAGTACATACCAACCAGGGATACACAGTAAGACCCTGTCTCAAACAAACAACAACAACAACAACAAAAACAAATAAAGCATAGCTCTGAGTTTGGAAACTCAAAGATTAAAAACCATGTTTTGTTGTTGTTGTTGTTGTTGTTGTTTTTGTTGTTGTTGTTGTTTAGGGAGTCATTTTCATTTTGCTTTGTTGGTTTGCTTCTTTGTTTGTTTTGAGACAGGGTTATCTCCTGAGACTTAGAATGTAATCCAAGCTGGCCTTGAATTCATGGCAATTCTTTTGCCTCTTCCTCCTAAGTATCTAGGTTATAAGAAGATAGAAACATGCCTAAATCCTATGCATACCAGCAAATCCTTTTCCTTTTTCCTTTCTCTCTCCATCATGCTTCTTTAGAGGAAGAGTTTCATTTTTATTATAAAGGTTTTCTTTTTTCTAACAAATCCAGGAAACTGAATCTATAACTAGAAATTGGGAAAACACGTGTCTGAGTTGTTTTTCTATCGCTATAAGAAAATATCGTGTCCAAGGCAGCTTATAGAGAAAGTGTTCATTTGAGGATTACAGTTTCAGAGTGTTAGAGTCCACTATCCTCATGATGCAAGCACAGCAGACAGGCAGGCATGGCCCTGGAGCAGTTGCTTAGATCTCATATCTCAAGACACAACCGTGAACCAGAGAGAAAACAGTTGGAATGTCATGGACTTTTATAACCTCAACGCCCACTCCAATGACATGTCTCCTACAACAGGGCCACATCTCTTCATCTTTCCCAAACAGTTCCACCTACTGGGGACCAAGCATTCAAACATATGAGCCTATAGGGGTTATTCTCATTCAAACCACCACAGCAAGGTACCTGATAAAAAAGAATTCAAATCAGTATAATTCCCCTAAGCACAGATCAGTCAATATCTTTCTAAACATTACTTTCATAAAGATTTTTTTTAAATCCAACTGTCTATGATATAGCTAAGAGCACAAAAAAAATTCAAAATTTCCCAGCAGCACATGGAGAAGCTTTACTAAATATCAAAAAGTGTAAACTAAAATTTCAAAATGTTACCTTTTAAAAATATGTATATATAATCAGAAGTCTGTCTCTAAGGTCAAACTCCAGCACTTACAAGCATTGGTAAGGTAAGTACATTCATATAGCACTGGCTAAGGGGCATGCATAGTTATATAACCATTCTGAAGTTATTATTTCAGAAAAATATTTCAAGGGCTCCCAAAATCTCCATGTCTTTTTTTTTTTTTTATTAATTTATTCTTGTTACATCTCAATGTTTATCCCATCCCTTGTATCCTCCCATTCCTCCCCCCCCCCATTTTCCCTCCCCTATGACTGTTCCTGAGGGGGATTACGTCCCCCTGTATATTCTCATAGGGTATCAAGTCTCTTCTTGGCTACTTGCTGTCCTTCCTCTGAGTGCCACCAGGTCTCCCCTCCAGGGGACATGGTCAAATGTGAGGCACCAGAGTACGTGAAAAAGTCATATCACACTCTCCACTCAACTGTGGAGAATATTCTGACCATTGGCTAGATCTGGGAAGGGGTTTAAAGTTTACCTCCTGTATTGTCCTTGGCTGGTGCCTTAGTTTGAGCGGGACCCCTGGGCCCAAATCTGCCTATCATATTGTTCTACTTGTAGATTTCTAGGACCCTCTGGATCCTTTTATTTTGCTGTTCTCCCATGCGTCTCTCATTTAGAGTTCCAATAGGATGCCTTCCCCTCTGTTCCAGTTTCCTGGTAAGTGAAGACTTTCGTGGGACATGCCCCTTGGGCTAGTATGCAGATATAAGTGAGTATATACCATTTGATTCTTTCTGCTTCTGGGTTAACTCACTCATTATGATCATTTCTAGCTCAATCCATTTATCCACAAATTTCGGAAATTTCTTGTTTTTAATAGCTGAATAGTATTCCATAGTGTACCCAGAAGATGCTCCAGCACACAACAAGAAAATTTGCTCAACCATGTTCATAGCAGCCTTATTCATAATAGCCAGAACATGGAAACAGCCTAAGTGTCCCTCAGTAGAAGAGTGGATAAAGAAACTGTGGTACATCTCCATGTCTTTTGACTCAGAAATGTACATCTAGAAATTAATGCTAAATAAAAGAGACAAGGGATCCCACTTGTGATGTTTGGACCATCACATTCATCATAGTGTTATTTTGATATCAAAATGTAGAAATGGCTGGCAAGATGGTTCATCTGGTAAAGGTGCTTCCTGGAAAGCCTAACAGCCTAAGCTTAATCTCCAGAACCCGACTCCCTTTCACCCCCAGCTGGCACTGTGGCACACACAAGACTGCATTCACATGTGTCATACATACAAACACACATACAACAGCAATAACAATGGTTATAATAAATATTTTTGGTTTTTTTAAGACAAGATTTCTTTGTGTAGCCTTGGCTGACCTGGACTTACTTTGTAGACCAGGCTGGCCTCAGACTCACACAAATCCACCTGACTTTGCCTCCCCAAATGCTGAGATTACAGGTGTGTGCCACCATGCCCAGCTTAAATAAAAAATTTAAAGTAAAAAGAATTAACCTACTTAAAAAGACTATGAGGACATAAACATAGTATGTACGTGGTATGGTACTACCACATGAATTGACTTTAGTGACTACTTAGTGAAATATGTCAAATACAGCATAAAGTTAAATCAGAGATTATCATCCAGAGACAAATTACCTAACCCAGGGGAATTTGTTAAAAGAAACAAAGAAGTCTGGAGGTCTATTTGCTTGTCACAACTTGTGAGAAACGAGTGCTATTGTTCATCTAGTGAACAAGGAACAAGCAGCTGCTGAACACCCTATGGTACACAGAAGAGCACCAGGACAAACAGCCCATCCAAATTCCGATAGTACTGTCATAGTTTGCTTTTCTATTGCTTCAATAAACACCAGGACCAAAAGCAACTTGAGAAGAAAAGGGTTTATTTCATCGAACAGGTCATTGTTATTTCCATCATTAAGGAAAGCTATGGGCAGGAACTCAAAGCAGAAACTTGAAGTAGAAACTAGGGGGGAATGCTGCTCACTGGCTGGCTCAGTTTTCTTGCTTATATATTCTATGCCTGCCTTCCTAGATATGGTGCCACCCACAGTGAGCTTAGGCCTTCCCATATGAGTGATCAAATAAGATAATTCCCCACATAAAGGTCCACAGGACAATTTGATGAAGGTAATTCTTCAACTTAGGTTCCCTCTTGTCAGGTGACTCTCATTTGCACCAATTTGACAATAAAAAGAACCATTGCTGAGCAACAATCTGATGAATCAAATAAGTCACAATATTTGGAATGTGGATTGTCGAACAGGCTGGGAACATGGGAAGAAATTGTGTTGCATCTTGAGCTAGAATTTCTTCAACAAAACCTCATCTTTTATCTTAAGGTCTATAAATTATAAGGTGTGTCTCACCTACATTACTAAGGGTACTCTGCTTTGCTTCAAATACACTTGGAGGACTAGAGAGATGACCTGGCCTTTAAGAGTGTTGCTGCACCTCCATTACAAGCCAGGAAGCTCACACATTCCTATAACTCCAGCTCCAAAGTAAGTGGGGAAATAGGATCGATGGAGTTTGCTCGGTTCTGGCTTAGTGGAGAAAACATGAGCCCTAGGTTTAGGGAGATACCCTGCCTCAAAAGGACTAGGTGGACAGTGATAGAGAAGGGCACTTGACACCCTCTTGTGGCCTTCATATCTGCACCCAAGTGCATGTACCAGCACGCACATGTCTATGCATTCACACAGACACACAGATAGATGTAGACAGATAGATAGATAGATACATAGATACATAGATAGATAGATACTTTTTAAAATGTAGATGGTAGAGGTATAAAGAGGAAAGGAGGGTAAGAGGGATGAATGTGACCATAATACACTATATACACATATGAAATTATCGTACATATATGTATGATATTTTCATATCATACATATCATTCCGTAATACACTATTTACACATAGAAAATTATCCATTCACTGGAAATTATTCCAGTGAATGAAATAGAGTTCGTTGTGGGGAGTGTGAATCAGAATTTCTCTGTGTCGTCTTGACTGTCCTGGACTCACTTTGTAGACCAGACTGGCCTCGAAGCACAGAGATCCACCTACCTCTGCCTCCCTGAGTGCTGGAAATAAAGGTGTGCACCACCATGCCAGGCTTAATAGAGAGTTCTTAAAAGAAGAAACACTTTAAAATGTTCAACATCATTAGCCATCAGGGAAAAAGAAATCAAGACTGTTTTGAGATTTCCTCTCACCCCAGTGAGAATGACTATCATCCAGAAGACAGATGACAAGAAACACTACAGAGGTTGCAGGGAAAGAGGACCATTTATTCACTGTTGGTGAGAATATAAAATGATGCATCCACTATAAAAAACAAAAAAAGGAATCAGGAAGGCGCAGGGGAGATGGTTCAAGAGTACTTCCTGATCTTCTATAGGACCTAAGTTGGATTCTCAATGTGTACGTGCAGTTCAAAACTGCCTTTCTAACTCCAGCTCTAAAAGATCCCTTTCCCTTTTCTGTCCTCTACCAACACACACATATGGCACACGCACAGAAAAACACATAAATTAAAAATAAGTAAGTAATTTTTTAGAAATTAAAAAGGAACCAGAAAAGGCAAGAACTATTTAAGAGAAAAAGTGCTTAGGGGCTGGAAATATGGCTTAGTCAGTAAAGTGCTTGCCTTGCAAGCATGAAGACATAAATTCAATCCCCAGCACCCATGAAAAAGGCCAGATGTAGTGGCATACACTTGTAATCCCAGTGCTGGGGAGGCAGAGACAGTAAGTTCATGGGGAACTGCTGACCAGCCACCCTAGTCAATTTGGTGATTTCTGCCTCAAAAAAAAATGGGTGGCATCAGGAACAACATGTGAAATTGGCTTCTGGCCTCTACATGTATGTGCACACAGAGAGACAGAGAGAGGGGGAGGGAGGGAGAAAGAGAGAAGGAAGGAAGGAAGGAAGGAAGGAAGGAAGGAAGGAAGGAAGGAAGGAAGGAAAGAAGGAAGGAAGGAAGGAAAGAAGGAAGGAAGGAAGGAAGGAAATGTTTGCTAACAAAGAGAAAGCTGGCTTGAAAGTTGAGAAATGGAGCCCTTGAAGTTGGCTCAGTGAGTAAAAATGCTAGCCAAACAAGTTTGATGATCTGAGTTTAATCCCCACAGCTAAAAGTAATGGAACCCATCTGTAATCCCAGAACTCCCATAGCAAGATGGGTGGCAGAGACAGAAAATTCAACTAGAAGCTCTTGGGCCATCTAGCCTGGTGTATGATGCAAAGTGCAGTGTAGCAGAAAACACAAAAGGAACTCCAAGTCAACAAGATAGAACTCAAGAATCAACTCTCCTAAATTGTTCTGGTACAGCCATACAAGCCCGAGGTCTGAGATTCATTCTCATTCTCTCTCTCTCTCTCTCTCTCTCTCTCTCTCTCTCTCTCTCCTCTTCTCATCTCTCTCTCCTCTCTCCCTCTATCTCTCTCTCTCCTCCTCTCCTCCTCTCTTCCTCCTCTCTCCTATCTCTCTTCTCTCTCTCTCTCTCTCTCTCTCTCTCTCTCTCTCTCTCTCTCTCTCTCTTCTCTCTCTTCTATATCTCTCAATAATTTTAAATTGGAAAATAATTACAGAGCTATCACATCACATTAAAGATCCATCTTACTTTTAACAGTCCACCCAACTTCAGACATCAGACAGCTCTTTCACCCAAGCAAAAATTGGAGGCTCTTTATGTAAGAGGTCAAACTGACACAAACTCCATCCATTTCATTGTGTCACTGGAGAGATACTTCTTACAATAATATAAGAATTGCAAATAAAATTGAAGCAGCTTCTCAAAAGGGGAAAATGCTGGAAAAGGAGGACACTTATAACAGGGACTAAAATCAATATTATTGAAGAAATCCATAGGAAGGCTATGTTAATGAGATTAAAGGATGTCTTTAAATGCCACCATCAATGAGAAAGTTTGTGGGTGCCAGGAATCATAGAAGAAATACAATACACATTTTTTCCATAAAACTTTGGTCCCCTATCTTGACAACTGGGTATTTCATAGAAACACATAAGGCTGTGCTTTGTTCTTCATCATAACCCCCAATGAGAACAGCACTGCAATTTTTCATTTTCTAGAACTACCCAACCTCTCAGACTAAATGCAGCCGACTTTCTACACACATCATGGCCTGAAGGAACGGATGCTGGTCTTAAGGTTGAGTGGCACAGATCCTAGCCTCACAACTGACTCCATGAACAGGTTCCCCTTTCTGAACCTGATTCCTTTCCTTTAGAATGGAGAAATTTTAGGGCAAAATGACATGATTAAATATACTATGGAAATAAACATTTTGTTGACTAGGAATTCATGGAGGCAGAGACTTTAACCTGCCCAGCCCTACCTTGGTGGGAGAGCTAATAGGAGCCCTGTGCATGAGCAGGGTTGAAAGCCATGGTAAGGAACTTCCAGACAAACCCCTTTGTAGACTACAAGCAGTGCTATGTGAACTTTTCCTGGGAAGACATGGACAAATGTCCACTCACTCCAGCACCAATGACAGATCAACATCCTGATTCTGCCCAAGTTTGACTTAGTGAACCAATGAGCTTCTTCAAGTTATATTTCCTGGAGCATGGGTGACCCCCAAACAGCACCATCACTGAGGAGTCTCACTTCAGCGTGGGTAACAATCTCCCCACAGCTACATAGATGGAGTCTCCACTTAAGTTCACCCTCCATACTCATACCTTCTCAACCTTTCAAATGCTGGGACCCTTTAATATAGCTCCTCATGTTGTGGTAACCCCCAACCACAACTTATTTTCATTGCTTCTTCATAACTAATTTTGCTACTATTACAGATTGCAATAAGTATTTCTGGAGATAGACTTTTTGCCAAGGGGTTGAAACCCACAGGTTGAGAACTGCTGCTCTACTGCCCCCAGAGGCTGTGCAGCTGAAGCCGAATTAGGTGCACCTGGGAGAGGCATAAAAGAAACTGTGGCTGAGGTCTGGGATGAGGCTCTAACGACCCTTTCCCCATTCCCTTCTTCTGAGGAAATACCATCATGTTAGGGCTTGTAAGTCTCTTGTGACTATTCACAGCTGTTCTGATGACGAAGGTAAGGTTAGGTTGCATGTTCAGAGGTCCACGTTCCATAACACAAGGGAATCTCTGGAGTTCTGGAGCAATGGGAGGGAGCACATATGGGCTGAGGATATAGCTCAGTGGTACAGTGAGCCAAAAGTTTAAAAGAAAGGCACCTATAACCCAGAACTTGGCCTCCTTCCTCGTCCTCCAACTGGTTGCCATGGAAACCCCTAATCACACTTTCAAGGCTTCATTAGTGCTGCCATTTTGACTGTAATAAAGACAGAAAATATGGCTTTAATATAGTTAGCTGCTCATTAATTGCTTTTGTAGAAGAATTTTTCTGTCATTTAACAAAGATGAAAGCAAACAGCAATAATTTCCCCAAAAGGTCAGAGAAAGAGAACATATGGGTGGTTCTCCTCTTGGAATGTCTTGGTCTGGCCTGCTAAAATACCATCTCTCTAAGCTCAAAGTTGCCATTCACCCAATAAGCATGACAGAAGATTGGAAAACACTGGCTGTTGATGACAGTTCCATTTCTGAGGCCTCAAGATTAACAAGGAATCATTAGCCATGTCCTGCTGCCAGCCACATCAGTCATTAAGATTAGCAAGAATCTAAGACCCAGAGACAACTCCACAGTATCAAGGGAGTCTGGTCTGTGAGGCATGCCAGCAAGCCCACGGACTCTGGGAAATTGAGAGTGTGTGCTTCAGAGAAGAGTACGGGTATGTTTTATTACTCGTAGCTCACTATCATCGAGCACTGACAATAAACACAGTGAGGCACTGGGTTTGCTCTTTGTAACCCTCTTTGCATCCCCTCACTGAACTCTTACCCCCAAAATCTCACAAAGTAAGTACTATTGTTGTCCACATTCTAAAAAAATAAAATAAAAAGAAAAAAAATCAAGGAAGTGTTAGGGAAGTTAGTTATCAGCCCTAACTCAGAAAAGAGAAAGAAAATGAAGCAAGCCCACCTCAAGAATAAGAATTTCAAAGGGGCTTGGAGGACAGTTCCCGCGACTAAAATGCTTGCTGTGCAAACATGAGCTGCTGAATCTATAGCCCCAAAATCCATAGAAAAGCCAGGCATGGCAGCACATGCCTGTAACCCTAGTGCTGGGTACAAGGGGCAGACACAGGAAGAGTCCCAGGCTGTGCCGGTCAGCTACTCTAGCTGAAGTAGTAAGCTTCATATTCAGTGAGACCCTGAGCCAACAAAGGTGGAGAGTGATAGAAGCTACCTCAGGTCCACTGGCTTCCATACCCACATACACAGTCAAGCACACTGTACATGCACACACACACACACACACACACACACACACACACGACGTTTTTCTAAGAAGTAAGAATTTCAAGGCCTCAGAAGCCCATGAGTAAAAATTCAAGTGGAATATCATCAGCATCTCAGATATCTTGCATTTGACTCTTTCTGCTCACACAGATCCAACAAAAGCTCTGCCTGCTCCAAAACACCACTAAAAGTCTTCCAAGGCTAGCTCTCCTGTGCCCATGGATCAATTTGTAAGCCACACTCACGATCTGGTATCTTTACTCTTCTCTCTGACTCTCCCTGAACATTTGAACCTTGAACCCTCATGGTGTCAGAGTTGCCAGTTTTTGAAATTTATGGCTCAGGATAGATCTCAGTAGTAGCATACTTGCCTAACATGTGTTAAGGATATAAGTTCAATTCCCAGTACTGGGAGGGGGGAAAAATTTATGTCCCTTGCTGGGGTTCATATTTGTAATTCCATCTTTCAGGATGCTGACACAGGAAGATTGCTACAACTTTTAAATTGCCCTAACCTACATAGCAAGACTATGTTTCAAAACCAATAAAGAAATAGATAGATAGATAGATAGATAGATAGATAGATAGATAGATAGATAGATGAATGGCTGGCTTACAGTAGTGCCCATGGTCTGTTGCCTGACCTTGAAGCTACTCATTCAGAATCTAGTTCTCCCCTTCCTCTTTAAAGTTCAGAACTTGACCCTTGGCATAGATGGCTCAGTGAGTGGTTTGAATGAGAATGGCTCTCATAGGCTCATATTTGAATGAGTGGAAGGAGTTGAGGGAGTCAAAGGAACTATTTCATAGAATTAGCAAGTGTTGTCTTATTGGAGAAACTGTGTCACTGAGGTTCCAAAAGCGCTCTCTCTCTCTCTCTCTCTCTCTCTCTCTCTCTCTCTCTCTCTCTCTCTCTCTCTCTCTCTCTCTCTCTCTCTCTCTCTCTCTCTCTCTCTCTCCTCTGAAATTGTAAGCAAGCCCCCAATTAACTGCTGTCCTTTATAGGCGTCACCTTGGTCATGGTATCTCTTTGCAGCACTAGAACACTGACTATCACACTGCATAAGGATGAGAACCTGAGTTCAGATCCTCAGCCCCCATGTCAAAGTGTGGTATGGCAGAGTGGACCTACAATGCCAACACTGGCAAGTAGAGGTAGGCAGATCCTGGAGTCTGCTGGACCCCCAGTCTAGCTGAAGCAGCAAGACCCAAGTTCAATGAAAGACCCCACCTCAACAAAAATAATATGGAAAGACACAGAGGAAGACACCCACAAACTCAATCTTTGGCTTTCATGTGCACACGCATAGGCAAATGCATGCACTCTCACCTGACCCTTTGGTCCTTCTTTTCTCTGGTCTCTCTCACCAAAGCAAACAGGACAGAACAGCAAATTGAAATCACAGGCTAGCCTGCAGATGTGGCTCGGATGACAGAGTGCTTGCCTAGAAGATTCAAATCAATTCATGCCAGAATGTTTTAAGAACATCTTTTATAATTTAAAACTCGCATAATTCAAAGAATAATTTCCCAAAAAGATAGACAGAGAATAAGTTGCGAGGGAAAACTGTTATTGGATAGGAGAAGAATTGGAGAGGAGGGAATGGAGAAAGTATTTCATCAAAACATATTACACACATGTAAGAAACCCTTCTTGTAAAAATAATTTTCTCAAGAATAGCAGTGGGTAGTTCCATTTATCAGCTTCATGGTAGTAGTAAATAAAAAGAAATCACTTCATCTACCAGCTTGGAATATATGTGATTGCTGATTTTTTTCCTTTTACAAAGATTCACATTTCAAATTTTTCTCCAGACATAAAACCTGGTTATGTATTTATATCACATGACTTTAGATTCCTAGACTCTAAACTCACATAAGTGTGATGTTTTTGTGTGACTACTTCCATCCTTCCTACTTCCTTCCCCCATTCTAAAGAAGAGGATTGGTCCTTGACAGTTAACCACACCCTTTCTCCTGTGGTGTATGTAATGTGGATAATGATATGAGACTTGGGAAAATAAAGCCAAATTGATCACTCACTCCAGAAACCAAATGAGCCATGCAGTGTTGGAGACAGAGAGCACTTGTGCTTAGGACAGGCCCACTGCATGAGTTGTCATAGACACAGATCTGGCTGTTTCTTTGGGGTATTCCTTTTCTTATTAGCTTTCTCACAGCACATAAAATTTCTATTAATAGACTTGTGGGACAAGGGATGTAGTTAGTAGGGCACTTGCCTGGGGCGCACACAGCTCTGAATTCCATCCCTTAAACCTAAATCCCAGCCACATAAACTATGCTCAATTCTAAACACCTGCAATCCCAATACTCAGGATGTAGATCAGACAAGAGAATTAGAAGTTCAGGGTCCATACTTGGGTACATAAAGAGTTTGAGGCAAGCCTGGGATACATGAAAAAATTACAGGGGTGGAAAAGAGCATGTGAGGTTTGAGGATGTAGCTTGGTACTTGCCTAGCAAATGGGGGTGGGGGATCCTAGGTTCAAGTCCTAGCACCACAAGAAAGAAGAAAATGAGAAATAGTGGAAGGAAGGAAGGAAGAAAGGAAGGGAGAGAGGGAGGAAGGGAGGGAGAAAGGGAGAAGGGAGGGAGAGAGTGAGAAAGGAAGGAACGGAGGAGGGAGGGAGGGAAAGGAGAAAAAAAGCAAAAATAAGATGAAGAAGAGCGGGAAAGAGGAAGTAGTTGAGGGAGTAGCATGGTACTGAGGGAAGTTTAGATGACAGAAAAAAGAAGGTTCTTGGCTAAATACTTGAGTGGAAGTCATATTCAAAGAAGAGTTTTTAGCAACTGAAAAGGAAGTGGGAAGAGAAGTTTTTTTTTTTTAATTTGTATGTGCCACTATTAGAGAACATTTAGAAGTCCCACTGCAAGGCATACTAGCAAGCTGGACAATGATAAAGACATCCAAAAAGGATGTTCTTTGACACTTTGCTGACAGTGATAGTGTATTCTCCCACGGGCATTTGTTTTTCTAAGAGACTGAGTACAGATGTAAATAATAGCCAACTCTTGTTTCTGCCACAGTCCTGTTTCTTTGAAATCAACTCTGCTCAGACAATGAGCCAACTGAGGCCCCAACTGCATTTGGGTTATACAGTGTAACAGAAAAATGCCCTCTCTTTTCAGGAAAAAATAAGGTCCTCAGACATATTACACATCATGCCTCTGGCTGCTATTTGGAAATGAACTGGAACAGAAGATGAGTGTCACCTGGAATCAGGACTCTTCATCCGTACTAGCAGCATGCTGAAATAACCAGATCTCTTCAGACACTTTGGGTTTTTCAAAGCAAGAATGGGAAACAGGGTAGAATTTTATAGATACTTTGAGATATCATCATATTCACATTCTCTTTATTCTTTTTTCTTCCTTGATTTTTCCTCAAATTACTAAAGCAAAATCCCTAGCTGTAATTCCATACTATTGATGAATCCATTCCATCTTGTTTTGTTTTGTTAATAAACAGAAACAGCCCTGGGAAGATGGCCATCACCACCCTCAAGGAAACAAATTTGCCAAGCAAGCCTGACCACCTGAGCTCAATCACCGTAACCCACTGAAAAATCCAGATGCAGTGGCACGCTGCACTTCTACAGGTGATAGAATATAGAAATAGGAAAAATACCCAGAGACTTGCTTTGAAGTGCGGTGTCCCCACTTCCATAAGGCACAAGGAGAGAATCTATGACTGACAGTTGACCTTGGGCCTTGTCTTAATTACTTTTCCATTGCTGTCAAGAGACATCATGACCAGGGCAACTTATAAGAGGGAGCATTTGACTGGGAGCTTTGTTCATGAGTCTATGACCATCATGATGGGCACAAGGCAGTTGACAGGCAGGTATGGCACTGGCACTAGAGCAGAAGTGAGCTCACATCCTGATTTGCAGGTAAGAGACGGGAGGTGGGGGCACGAAGGGGAGGGGGGAAGGAGAGACTGACCCTGGATTGGGCATTTGAAGCCTCAAAGCCCACCCTCACGTGACCGACCTCCTCCAACAAGCCCTTACCTCTTAATTGTCCCTATACAGTCCACCAACTGGAAACCAAGTATTCAAATACATGACCATATGGGAGCCATTCTCATTCAAATGACCACAGACCTTCACATGCACACTGCGCTACTCTAACACACACACACACACACACACACACACACACACACACACACACACACACACAAAATATTTTTCTTTTAAAAAGTCAAATCATGGACTGGGCAGATGGTTCAGTGGTTTAAAAAAAAAGAGTGAAATACTCTTTCAGAGGACCCCAGTTTGGGTCTCAGCATCCGAGTCAGGCAACTCAGAACCACTTATAACTCTAGCTCCAGGGGGAATCCAATACTTCTGACCTCCATGGGCACCTTTATTTACATACATATACTCCCACACAGTCACACACATACACACAATTTAAAATAAGTTTTTAAAAATAAAATTAAATCAAATATTTAAAGAGTAAGAATCATAAAGAAATGTATTTTGAAAGACTTATTTAATATGTAAATATGCTCACCATTTGTTAATGATGAAAACAAATTTGCATAATAACGACATGGGTAAGCTAATTCGTTTTTTCATGCATAATTAAATCTTGGATGAATAAATATATACTGCAGGATGGATACCATCGTCAACATTGTTCAGAATTTGATATTTTGATATTATAATCATCAATGTTGAGAATACCACACCACATAAATATGTAGTACAAGATGCCAGGAATATGTTCAGGGCCATTTCAGAAATTTTTAAAAATTCTCTCTTAATCCCAAGCCAAAATCACTTAACAGTTTTGTTCGGTTTGTGGTTTTATTTTGGTTGTTGTTGTTTTCTTTTTTTTTTTTTTTTTTTTTTTTTTTTGCTTTTTAATGAAATTTGAATGAGCAACTCAACAGCAATTCTCAAAATTAAACAGTCTTGTACAACACAATCCTTATTTCATAGTTACTTTAAGATTGATGGTAGAAAAATAATCAAAGTCTTTATTTCCCATAACTAAACCATTATGCTTCTATAAGCATTGAAAACCTTGTGTGTACAGTATAAATATTACAGATCATGACATAGAATAGTCTAGAATCTGAGCCAATGTGTTTCAGGCCATGTTTGTTGGCATTATATGGCAAAGCACACATGTTAAGAACCAGAACTGGCCAGACATTGCCAGTACTTGAGAGGCAGAGGAGGCAAATCTCTGTGAGTTTGAGGCCAGCCTGGTCTATATAATGAGTTCCAGGCCAGGCAAGGCCACATAGTGAGAGCCCACTTCAAAAAAACACAAAACAAAGAACCAAACCTGCAGTAAAGCTGTGTGACTTGAATTAATTTTAGTCATTGCCTATTCAGAAAACTTATCATTGTTGCCAATTTTATTTTTGTGACCTTCATATTCAGCTACTCCATGTGGGTCTATGACCCCCAGTCTAAGAAGCTATAAGCCAATGTAGTGTCATTCTTACACTTGGCAGTTGATAGCCCAGAACAATCCGGCCATATCCTAGTGGCACTACCTGGTTATTGTCTCTCAAGACACTCTCCCAAGCAAAATTCCTCTTTATACCTCTCAATGGCCTCTCAATACCTTAATACCCAAGTTTGGAACTTATTTGGGTCATTTCTACCCCATTCCCAAGGGCAGACCCAATTCTCAGTAAGGAAACCGGATCCCAACTCATGGGAAGAGCCACAATATCCTGAGGCTATTCTTGAAATCTTATGCTGATGCTTCTGAATCCATTGTCCCAACCCTGGTAAGGACACTTGAGGTCAAGCCTCATGCCCTGTCGCTACCTTTTACCATAGAGCAGTGGTTCTCAACCATCCAAAAGTTGCAAACCTTTAATACAGGTCTTCACGTTATGGTGACCACCCCCCACCCAACCATAAAATTACTTTTGTTGTTATTTCATTACTGTAATTTTGCTACTGTTACAAAGTGTAATGTAAATATCTGATTTGTAGGATATCTGGTTTGCAGGAAATCTGATATGTGACCCCCTCAAAGGAGGTCATGACCCATAGGTTGAGAAGGCTGCCATAGAGGAACCTGAACAAAAGTAGATTTCTAGTTGCTTCTGGATTGGAAACTGTATTTTGACAAATCTCATGTCAAGACCTTTCGTAGGAGACACACAGTGAGAGAGTGCTGCCTGGCATACATGAGGTGATGGATTAAAACCCTAGTACTGGAAACAAAAAATAAACAAACCAAAATAAGAATTTTCCAGCTAGAGCGGCACAAACTTACGATCCCAGCACTGGGAAGACGGAGACAAAAGCTTGGGCCATAATAGTGAATTCAAGACCCCAGACTAGGATACATAGTGAAATCCTATCTCAAAACAAGTAAATGAAATCACTAGTAAGTAAACATTCACATGCTGGTATGTGGCTGGTAGTAAAAGTCTTGCTTACCTGCTAAATTCCGTTAGAATGATTAGAGTTGTAGCATTGCCTCCAGGCTTGTCTCCTTTTATATAATCCTCATTAGCTGGCTCATCAAATAGGAAGAAAGGCATTCAAGACTCAGACTTTTCCATAACGTAACAGACAGAATGTCATGCTCGTAACAGATGTCAAGAAGCTTAAATCCAGATCTTGAAGACACTGTAAGTCATGATCTCCCAGAAGAAAACTGTAGCAGGAAGTGAAGGATCCCTTTTCCAGTTAAAGAGGATAGAATGAATATTCTAGAATGTTAAGAGAACTGTCATTCGCAAACTTCGGGCACATAAAAGGGTTTTACCCTGCAACTTCATCTAGCTCTTTTCTCCTAGCCTAATCTCTCTCTCCTCCAGACTTTCATCCTTATTCTGGTTGATTAACCTCCACCTGTAAATTGCTAAGTAATGACTCATTAAAATATTCTCTCTCTCTCTCTCTCTCTCTCTCTCTCTCTCTCTCTCTCTCTCTCTCTCTCTCTCTCTCTCTCTCTCTCTCTCTCTCTCTTTCTCTCTCTCTTTCTCTCTCTCTTTCTCTCTCTGTGTGTGTGTGTTCAGATTCCCTCAGAGGCCAGAAGGTAGCAGTCAGTCCTGGGTGCTGACTTCTTTATATTAATACCTTGCCAATGCTTAATACAGTGTCCAATTCACAGAAGTGATTAGCAAAATGACAGATGGCAAGAACCAAACCCTTAAAACAGTGATTCAATTTGTTATTTTTCCTTGAGGTTTCCCTATGTTTGAGTTACTAGGTAATACAGATTAGTGTGGTTCCCAAGTGTTCCCATTTTTTGTACAATTAACTTTCTAGAAGCAGTAGTCTTTCATCACTGCTCTAGAGGCAGAGGACCTGGGAGAGTGGAGCCGATAAATGATCAAGACTAAAGTCTCATGCAATAACCAACTTTATTCAAGGCATCAGACAATTTATATTCTGAGGGTTAAGAAAGGACACTTGAGTAAGGTTCTCATAAGTTCAAGCTGTATACAATCACATGGATAAGCCACATGTGGCACACACACACAAAAAAACACAACATGTTTTTCCATAGAGGCACTTAAAGGATAGCATAACCATTTACTTGAATAACACCAGCAAGCAATAATGAGTAATCTGAAGTGCGCATACTCCTACCTGATAAACCTGGGAGGATCATGCAAACACATTCCAAGAACAATTACATGTTTTGAAGCAACTGAGGGCACGAGACTAGACTCTTACCTTGTCTTCTTGGAGTGTTCTCACAAGCACTCAGAATTCTCCTCACAAAAACTCCATTCCTGGTCTTTGACCATTATGCTACTGTGATCGTCCATCTCCCTTCCCCCACCCCCAATCACTGGCCCCAAGCACAGAAGGACAAATGAAGCAGAAGTGACAAATGGGGTTCAGAAGGCTGTGAGTACCACAGACAAGACTTCCGGGATCAACTTCAGAGAGGTAGCTCATTTTACTGTTTTAGGGGTGAGCTATGTAAAGGTTCTTAGGGTTATGAGTGGGAAGGACTGATAGGTCATAATACAGTGCCTAATTATCACACACAGGCAGGAAGTACTGATTGGTCATGACGTAGTACCTAATTATCATATGGACAGAGAGGAGAAGTGGGACTTGTGTGCTAAGTCACATAATGCTTACAGGAAGCTCTGTGCAGGGTCATCCTCCAAGGAAGGGCAGGCATATGTGCCTACAGATGCTCTCCAGATAAGGTTAGGCAGAGACGAGGAAACCTTGCTGAGAAAGGGAGTCCTCCATTTTGCTCCGAGCTCAGACAACTATCCAGACATGGTGATCTGTGACCTTAATAGCAGGGTCTTCCAACATGCTACTGTAACAGAATAGCTGAGACCAGATGATTTATAAAGAATATAGATTGATTTCTTATAGTTCTGGAACCAAAGAAACCCAAGGTAAAGGGATCAATTCTTGAGCAAGAACTTTCTTGAACTATCATTATGATCAAAGATGGAAGGACAAGGGAGGAAAAAAAGGCAAGGGAGGGAGATCAAGAAGGAGAGGGAAGGGTATAACTCATTCTTTATAAGGGAGTCAATCCCACAATGATAATAGTATTCAACTACTCATGAAAGCAGAATCATTATAGCCTAATCACCTGTTAAAGCCCCCACCTCTCATCACTCTTGCATTATTTTATTCACACCATAGCAGTAATGCGTTAAAAGGAGAGAATGAGACTGTAGAGATGATTCTACCATTAAGAGTAGTTGCTGCCCTTGCTGAGGACCTGTATTTGATTCAGGTGGCTTTCAACCTCCTACAACTCCATATCTAAGGAATCTGACCACTTCTTTTTGGTCTCTGTAAGTACTGCATGCACATGGGGCACATACATTCACAGAGGCACACAATCATACACACAACACAATTAAATAAACCTATCCTTTAAAAGGTATGGAAAGGTAAGGTGGATGGATAAATGAAAACTAAGAACAGGGAGGAACTCTGAGAAGCAAACACAGCAACAATCACAAGTGGGAAACTGGAGTTAGTTGCTTGATGGCTCAGTCTGATGAAGACATTTACATTATGCCGCCCCCTCTAAGGCTCAGGAAGCATTGCAGAAAAGGAGTGGGATGTCCATGAGATTCAAAAGATAGGATAATGAGCTGCAAAATGACATCCTCATACAGCCCTCACTGTAGGATTCTGGGAGGAAGCCGAGAAAACTCACTTCAGAGGGAAGCTTCAAAAAGGAAAGCTTTCAGCGGAAGGAGATACAGGCTATCCTGATGAGGCCTTATAGGCTGTGCCATATGGTGGGAGGAAGGCTCCCCTGTCAGAGGTCCAGGGGAGAGGAATAAGGTGGAAGAGGGAGAGTGAGTGGGAACAGGAAGATACAAGTGAAGGGATAACAGTTAGAATGTAATATGAATAAATTACAACAAATAAGGAAAAATAAAGCTTTATTTTTTGAGTGCTCAGGGAGATGGTTATCTTGGGATCTGAACTGTGTCCTCAATGGGAAGTACTATTGCTTTTTTTTTTTTTTTTTAACTTTGGTTTTTCAAGATAGGTAGCCTTTCCTGGACTTGCTTTGTAGACAAGGCTGGCCTTGAACTCACAAAGATCCACCAGTACT
The DNA here is from genome assembly GCF_903995435.1 of Acomys russatus. Classification (NCBI taxonomy): domain Eukaryota; kingdom Metazoa; phylum Chordata; class Mammalia; order Rodentia; family Muridae; genus Acomys; species Acomys russatus. Next base: position 31,561,285 of record NC_067169.1, read on the forward strand.
GGGATTATAAGTGTACACCACCACACCCAGCTCAATATTGCATTTTTAAAAGGTGAGATCGCAGAACAAGGGAGACTTGGATGAGCTTCCAGTCATCCAATCATAATTTGGCATTGAGGATTAAGCAAGAGAGTGTCTGTTGGAGACTGGGCCTTAGCCAGGGCACCTGGCTTCAAGGCCTTTAACTCATTCCCCTAAACATTTGGTTAGGAGCTCAAGGTGAGAAAGGGGTCAACTGCATATAGATGTTAGGGGCTTGGCAGCCAATTTGGTTTTTGGTTTTGTTTTTTTTGTTTTGTTTTGTTTTGTTTTGTTTGTTTGTTTTTTTTTTTACAACTTAGGCACCTTGGTTAAAATAACAGCAAGTTCTACATTCTTTACGGGTTTAACAGACAATTAAGAAAAACACTTGGAGGGGCAGGGTAGGAGCTGGTCCCCAAGCCTGGGATTATGAACTTGGCTTGACCCTGCTAACAAAACAAAGAAGCAAAATGAAAGAGCTGATTTCAAGATGGCTGCGCTCTGGCAACTGTCTCCTTACATCCACAATCATAAACTCATAGCAACTGTGGTTATCTTACTGGCCCTACCCAAGTTCAGTCCCTGGGCCCACACAAATCCATCCCAGGGTTTTACAGGCCCCTACTCATTACCTCTGAGATATTGTTTAGTAATTGATTCCAGAAGAGGTGAAATCACTGTCTTTAGCTGTGCATCCCTTGCTGAGCCCACCAGGCTCCAGTGGCTAGACCCAAACCCATGGTCATACAGACATCCCCAGTTAGTCTCAGTAGGTCATGAAACAAAACAAATAGACATAAATATGAGAGAGTTATGAAAAGGAAGAGACATAGTTGGTAGGCAGAGGGGAGAGGGTTGATCATGAGTGGTTGGTATGCACTATAGCTGTGAAGAGACACCATGACCACAGCAGCTCTCATAAAGGAAAGCATTTAACTGGGGCTGGTTTATAGTTCCAGAGGTTTAGTCCATTGTCACCATGGCAGGGAGAACGGCAGCATATTGGTAGATGTGGTGCTAGAGGAGCTGAGAGTTCTACATCTGGATCTGCAGGCAGCCGGAAGAGAATGACACTGGACCAGGCTTGAGCATTTGAAACCCTAAAGCCCACCCCCAGTAACACACTTCCTCCAACAAGGCCATACCACTCCAACAATCCCATATCTCCTATTCCCTCTCAAGTAGTACCACTCCCTAATGACCAAGCATTCAAATATATGAGCCTATGGGGGCCATTCTCATTCAAACCATCATAGATAAAGTTGACAAAAGGTTGTTATTGTTCCCAGACAAGGTGGCACATACCTGTTAGCTCAGCACTCAGAAGCTGATGCCACCCCCAAAGGAAAAAGGCTTGTGTTGAACAAGGGGATGGAAAGGATGAAAAGTCCCAGCCCTGTAAAATGCACACAGGAGCAAAATTGGTATTTTGAATGCCATGGTGTCTCTAAAATGGTCTAGCCTTCTGTTCCTGGATTGTTTTCATTTTTAACTATGACTAAGTTGAGCAATGTTGTAAAACAGAATGTTCCTTTGGACAATATTTTGCACATTTCTTCAGTTTCTCAGTGAAATCACTCCAAGATGTGTTCCTCATATCCATATCTGTGTCAACATTTCCTTTCTGTCATAGAGTAATAAGAGCACATAGCTTACAGACATCTGTAGCTTGTGGGTTGGATTTTTAAAAAATGCAAACCTATAGTGTCAACAATTTTAAAGATAAACTTGGAGCCACCATTTTATTTCTTTGCCTATACAGTGTAACATAAAAACACCATCACACAACATGAATTGTCATCAAAAGTCACTTTTAGCAAATGAAACTTTATTCTACATTTTATGTGTTTAATTGTACAAGCACCACAAATCTTATTTGTTGTTGGAGACCCACTCAATGTATTCTGAAACTGTGTATTTCAAGCACACTTCTCCCAAAATGGAGCATTTCATCAGATTGATTTTTTTTAATGCAAAACCTGCGTATATCTGGTATCTTCCTCCAGCAGACTCTGCCATTTGATAGTGTATTTTATTATTTTATTTCAATTCCATGTTCAAGAAAAGCTTTTGAAACCATTTTGATTACCCTGACAGCTGAAATGAAATTTTTACAAGGATAGCATATTTAAAGGCAAAGATCTAGTTGACACAATGAATATGATGATGGAAATAATTTTCCAGCAGACCAGCCTAGCATATTGGCTTCATTTAAAATTTATATCAGAGAGTGGGTAAAATTTTAACACTTTTTCTCAAACACAAAAACGGTAGCTTTCAACTCTTCCTGTCACCCAATAAATGTACCAAAACTTTAGAGATTATGATAGTTATCATAATAACTTTTATAGCCTTACTACCCTGAATGTGCCAGATCCTGTTTGATCTTGCTAAGCAGGGTCAGGTCTGGTTAGTACTGGGATGGGAGGATAGTTACTAGACTTCTAAAACCCTATTGCCCAGGAGCTGAGTTTATAGCTATTTTCAGGGGCTGTGGAAGAGAAAGGGATCCTGTGACCTATGCAACAAAGAAATTGGCTTATTTCTAGAATAACAGTGTACCTCTATAAAGACTTAATAAATTATACTTGACAATATGAATGTACTCCCAGTAAAATATCTACCCTCTCAAAATTGCCTTGTAATGGATATTGATAAAGCAGATGCAGGTTCAAATTAGCAATCAGATTCAAGATGCACCACATGCTTTAATACCCACTTATTTGGTTTGTAAAGGACAGAAAATAACACACCCATCTCCTTTCTTCAGGAACCTGTGAGAAGGGAAGTCATGATCTACCAATGATATCCACCCTCTGGTCCTCAGAACCCGTGGAAATAGCATTACATTGCACAGTGAAAGAAAATTAGATTGCAGATGAAAATAAGATTGATAGGTCAGCTGTTCTTAAAATGGGAAAGTTATTCTGGGTATCCCAAAAGAGCTCAATGTAATCACAAGCATTCTTTAAACGTGGGAGAAGGGTGGGAGAGGAGGTGAGAGTGATATAACGGGAGTAGTCAGTCCATCATCGTTGGCTTTTAAAGCGATGAGGAGGGTCATGAACCAAAGGATGCAAGAAGCCTCTTGAAGCTGCCAAAAGGCAAGAGAATGGATTCTTCCCTAGGACCTACAGAAAGGGACACATCCCTGCTCATGCCCTTGAGCCTAACTTAGTGAGATCCATGTCAAATTTTTGTCATACAGAACATTGTGTTCTTTCAAGTCCTGAGTTTATCATGATTTGTTAATGCAATGTCAGAAAACTAAGATAATGCCAAGAATTGCCCGATAACATAGTTCCACGTCACAGAGAAGTCATGGCTACAGATTCCCACAATCATTTATAGAGTTCCGGTTACACAGACCTCAAACCTAAATGCTGGACCCAGGAGACCTACAGAGCAGAGCTATACAGATATAATTACTCTTGTACACTAAGAAATGTGTTTCCAGGAAGGCCTAGGAGGGCATTTCCAGGAAGAATTAACTGAGGCAAGATGTCCCTATCTCAAAGCGAGTGGCAGCTTCCAGTGGTGACCCAGATTTAAAGAGGTCCAAGGAGAAGTTGTACCATCTTGCCTACCCATCTTCATTTCTTGATTGAGATTGCTTCTATATCTACTCCTGCCATTCATTGATGACCAGCTTATTCCAGTTCCAATATGGACTGAAGATCAGTGATGCTCCAAAATATCATCCAGACCTTCACACTGGATCAGGACTGTTGGGGCATCCAGCTTCATGGACTGAGCAGATCCCGGGTTTCCAGCAATGCAGACAGCCATTGTCAGACCACCTACTGTGGAAGCTAGTCTAATAAACCTTCATTACTTGCCACTTTGTTTTTCTAGAGAACCCTCACAACTACAACAAATAACAGAACGGACTCAAAATTCCACAATTACTTATTACTGCAGTTTTCATTTAAAAAAAAAAACAAACAGGACTCTACCATCATCTGAGTTCTTTCTCCCAGCCTGGCTAGGATTAACCCCATGCTGTGCTCACTATGGTGATCCTAATGTCATAATACATGTACACATTGTAAACTGAGAATATGTCACTGCTTAAATCTTAAGTGCAAGACAAGCTCCTTCTCTTAAAGAAGCAGAAAGCCTAGTTCCTACTTTGGCTGAACCCAGACATCTAGGAAGTTCATGTGCATAACTTTAGCTCTACCTGAAAGGAAAGTATGAGCACAAGATACCCCAAGACCAAGTTCTCAGCACAAAGGAGATTTATTTGCCCCAGAGAGACAGAGGACAGGGAATAAGAGACAAAGACAGGACATAGAGGACTAGTAAGAAGGGGAAGAGAACAATGGAAATGGAGGAGGGGTAGCTGTCCTAAGGACAAAGGACTGCCTCTGGATAGAGAGGATATAGATGTGGCCCATAGGCAAATGGCAGTTTGCAAAGGTAAAGGAGGAAACCCTGTCTTAGGATGAGGTGTTTAATTTTGTTGTTGTTGTTGTTGTGGTGGTGGTGGTGGTGGTGGTGGTGGTGGTGGTGGTGGTTTCTGTTTTGTTTTGCCTTGGTTTTCAGTTTGGGTTTGGTTTGGTTTGGGTTTGGTTTGATTTGGTTTGGTTTTTGGTTTTATGAGACAGGGTTGCTTTTTGTAGCCCTGGCTGTCCTGGAACTCCCTCTGTAGACCAGGCTGGCCTTGAACTCACAGAGATCTGCCTAAGGCAGAGGGAATTAGGAAGTAGGCCAAGGCCTGCCAAAGCCAATCTTGCCATGTTCTAGCTACCCAGAGTCCCTTCACTACCAATCAAGACAACAAAAAAGAACTACGGATCACTTTTCAGCCTTTGGTTAAAGATCAAGTGACTCAAGTGAAGAAAGATGTTTGGAATCTCTGCCCATGCTGGCAGTGACAGGAATCAGCGAGAGATGCCATAGAACCCAAGGAACTATGCTCATGTGACATTTTCTGTTGTTTCTCCAGCCAGAAGGCCCACAAAAAATTTCCCTTAGTTCTGGTTAATTCTCTGTGCCTGAGTCAGTTGCCTTTGCCTTTTCCTGGGAATATAAACACAGATGGCAGACCAAAGAAATGTTCCAGCCAAGCCTAGCTTAGTGGACCAATGACTTTATTTGGGTCACTTACCGGACTATAGACAAAATCAAGGATAGATGCATCATCCAAAGCTCACCTCAGCTTGGGCAATAATTGTCAAAATCTGAAATCCTGAAGCTCTCTGCACAACTTGCAAATAGTTCAACAGGCCAGAGAGTTTTCTCTCACCAGCAATTGTTTATTCCTTTATTACCTCAGGAAGTGATCTTGTGACTCTTGTAACTTTCAGAAATTTCCTGAGTCTTGTAAGTTAAAGTTACTTCCTGGGCCTTGTATGCTTCATTTACTTTGGGCATCCCTCATCCAGAAGGGAATATTTTAATTCAGAAGAGAGAAGCACACAAACTTTAAATCCAGCCAGCCGACTCCTTTTGGACTTAAAATGAGCCAAGTCATTTATGCCACCAACCAAAAATGAATCAGAAATTCTTATAAGAGTGGGCTTCAGACAGCAGATAGCTTAGAATGGAGGACAATCCAAGACTGGTTCTGTAACTTGGTTAGAGTAAAGACAGTCTTCAAGATGGGAAGTCTATCAGCCCATGACCCATAGTGGAAAAATAACTAATCAGATGATAATTTATTTACGACCTCCTTGTGAGCAGAAGACCACACAGATGAGCCGCATAGAAAACATGATAACCCAGGATTAAACATGGAGGAAACTAATACTGAAAAACTTAAAGAGAATGGTACATTCCAGTCCATAGTTCTTAGCTGAAAGCAAAACCTGAAAGTGGGCAGTTTCTGAGTCAATTTTAAGAAGAATATGATTTGTTTGTTTGTGTGTTTGTTGGTACCAAAAGTAGAAAACGTCTCAAGATTTTTAAAAAGCCCTGTTTTTTATCAAACAGGCAGAATGGGGCTAATTTGTAACATCAATTGACTCATTAAGACCTTTATATGAAAAGTTAAGGCATCGGTTAGGAAAGAGCAAACCCAGAGAATTTCCAGTGTTAATTGAGAAACCATCAAGAACTCTAACATAAAATCTACCGAAGCTCAGTTTTCAGTTCAAGCCATCCTCCCTCCCTCATCTGTTGACTCATGGCTCATTGGCTCATGCCAATGTGAAGAGCAGAAGAGCCTTCCTTTGCTAGATGCTCCTTACATAGCTCACAGGCCCTGCACCCCAAAGGAAAAGGACAAGTCATCAAAGGGGCTTAAGGGAACACCATAAGTATTTGAAGAATACTGAGAAATTCCCCCTATTCTGTACCAAAAAGCTCTGTAAATATTTGCCAAGGAAACAGTGCACTTGGTAAGAAAAGCCTATAAGCTCAGAGAAACATAACTCTAAATTTCTCCTGGGAAAAATGCTTCAATACTCGCTAACTCCAAGTTCACAAAGTTGAAAGAAAAGACTACCACAAATAATGATAGAATTGCTATATTTAACTCACCAACAGCTATTGCAGAAGTGATGCTAGAAGGAAATGACAGGAATCCCAATGATGTATTGTGTGTGTGGATATGCACTCCATGCTGAGAAAATGGCCCCATCTGATCAGCCTGTAGGCAAGTCTATGAGGCGTTTTCTTGATTGCCAATTGATACATGAGGACCCAACTCACTGTGGGTGACACCATTTTTGGGCACCTAGTCCCAGACTGTATAAGAAAGCAGGCTGAGCATGCCCTGGAGAGCAAGCCAGTAAGCAATGTTCTTCTATGGCAATGGTTCTCAACCTGTGGAGGTCACACATCAGATATCCAGTATATAAGATATTTATATTACATGTATGTAATATTTATAATACAATTCATAACAGCAGCAAAATTACAGTTATGAAGTAGTACCGAAATAATTTTATGGTTCCAGGTCACCACAGCATGAGGAATTGTATTAAAAAGTTGCAGTATTTGAAGCCATCTCTATAAGGAGGTTCATTGATGCTCATCATCTTCTTTGAGGTGGGCTGGGTCTTGCCAGAAGTTAACCTGATGTGTCAAAGAATATTTAAACTAATAAAAACATCTTTAAATGCCATATTCTGTAGGTCTCCGAGGTTTTGAAGACCCTATCTAACTATTTTACCTTAACTATCTATAGAAACATAACTATCTGTTAAACCTAGGATACATATTTTTGTGATAGAAATAGACTAGTAATTGACATAACCATGATTTGGTCAACTAACAATTTGTGTTACTTAATTATCCTAAGCAGCCTGCAACAGCACTTTCAAAGTATTAGGAGTAAACCTTGTATTATAGTTGAGTTGTATGGGCATAATACTTCATATTAGAGTAGGAATATATATACTGTGTGTGAAGAATAATCTTAAATTTGAATTCTATATCAATGTATCAAAACTAAACTTATTTTGCATCAATATACAAAGTTCTATACCAGTGGAATAAAAACAATCTTATGAGTAACAATTAAGGCCTTACGTTGAGCAGTAGACTCAATAATCCACTTTTTTTCCTATCATCCCTATATATTTCTATATCCTCCCTTCTTTTCAACTCCTATCTCTAAACCTAAGAAAGAAAGATAAGGGAAAAGAGAGAGACATCCCTGAGTCCAACCTTGATTTCTCTCTCAATAATACGAATAATAGCTTATAACCAACTCCCAATGAAAATAAATCTCTATAGCCCAAGAGAGCAACCAAAATTCTACCCAAACCCCCTTAAGGAAGAACCCAGATTTAGTGCTCAACACCTATATGGTGGCTCATAACTATCTGTAATTCTAGTTCCAAGTGATCCAACACTTTCTTCTGGCCTACCCAGGCACCAGGCACATGTGTGGTGCACAAACAGACACACAAGTAAAACATTCATACACATAAAAATAAATATATTTTAAAAGAAAATATTTCTTTTATTTTAAATTATGTATATGTATGTATGCCTGTGAAAGAGGATGTGTGCAATGAGTGTAAGTGCTTACAAAGACCAGAAGAGAAAGTCAGACTCCCCTGGAGTTATAGGCAGTTGTGAGCCACACTCAGTGTTGCTGCTGGGAACCAAGCTCATGCCCTCTGGAAGAATAATAGTACGTGCTCTTAACCATCAAGCCATCTCTCCAGACCTCTTGTTGTCTGCGACAGGATCTCACTGCCTTGAGATCACCAAATAGGCTAGACCAATTGGGTCAGTGAGGCCCAGAGATCTACCTGTCTCTACCTCACAGAACCAGAGCTACACCTGTGCTTATCACACTTAACTGTTTATGGTTTGGTTTTTTGTTTGTTTGTTTGTTTTTTGTTTTTTTTTTTTTGTTTTGTTTTGTTTTGTTTTGTTTTGAGTGACCAAACTCAGGTCCTCACACTTGCACAGGGAGCATGTTACAGATCGAACCATCTCCCCAACCTCAGTAACACTCCCACTCAAGACAAAAAGTAACCGAATGACTCCAAAGAACACAAGAGCAAGAAAAAGTAGAGGCTGATAAACTAACAAGGGTAGAGAATTTTAGGAGGAAGACGCTATAAGAATGAGCAAGGAGAAATCAAGAATCAGGAAGAATTAATATCATATATGTGAGAGTCTAGGAGTAAGTTTATGGAGGAAAAAAGCTTGGTTCTTTATTTCAGTCCTTTTCCTAAATGATTGTAGGGTAATCTCGTTAGGTGTGAAGAATATTACAGTAGTATGAAAGGCCCATTAAGAAAAAATATTCCCTCTTGTCAAGAGAATGGAATCCCTGGCCTGAGTAAAGATCTGACAATAAAGTTGAGCAAATCATCACTTTCCTAAGGGACCACTCCTCAGGAAGGTGGGACTGCCCATCAGAAAGGAAGGTTCCCCTTAGGCCATGCTAAAGAAAAAGGAGAAATAATTATCCTTTAATGAAATAATATCCTACCCAGATTCCCACCCTCTGTGCAGCTGCCTACAGGGCCACAGCCAAGCACTTCCTGTCAGCCCACTTTCTGCATTACTCAGATAGTTGCTTTCCCTTTTCTTCCTCCTAATTCCACTCTAAGCATACTTGCCCTAACCCTTCTTCTAGGCTTCATTCCATCTCTAAAGTCTCATCCCTGACATGTGGCTGCTTGTTGGAAATACAGCTGACTTCCACGCAGATTCTACTCCGTTTGCCTCCTCCAGAAAGCTGCCAGGATTTACATCTTGCTTACTCCGGGGTTTGTTTGTTTGTTTTTTCCAAACTCTAATAAAACTGCCTTCAGCTTAAAATAAAATGTGTGCTTCTTGACTGACCTTGAACCTAACAATTAGCATCCTTCATCCATCCTCTGTCCCACCTCCCAGGAGACCAACTCCCCACCCCATCTCACGTGGCTATAGCAGAAGGTCAACCCTTTCTAGGATCTTACATGTGGGAAAAGAGAAAAACAACTACAGAACGCGGAAGTGTGATTCTGTTTTACAGCTCAATGTGTTGCAAACTGTAATCTACTTTCCTTTGTTCTGCTATCTAAGCACTTCTATTATTCCCATAGAGTAGAAAGGTTACCTTTGGAGGGAAATTATTCAGGAAGGGTAAACATTTTTAATTTTGAACAAGCCATCTGGGTGACCTACAGAGATGTATAAAAATCAGGACTTTAAAATATATTAGAGAACTAATAAAAAAAATCAAAAAATAATCAAATCACAGTCACACTCCTTGATTTAATTTAACCTCTGAGGTGCCTGGTGGATATTCTCCTAAAATTATTTGCATCCAGGAAATCTGCATGGAAAGAAAAGTAGAAGTTATATGCATGTGTATTTACAAACATAAAGTGATTTATATACTTGTATGCTTTTATTCTACCAAAGAATTCTAGATTGTTTATTAAGAGGTTCTAGTTTCCTTTCTGCTGATGTGATAAAACTCTCAGCCCAAAAGCAATGTTGGGAGAAAAGGGTTAATTTGGCTTACACTTCTAGGCTACAATTTACCATGGAGGAAGTCCAAGGCAAGACAGGAGCTTAAAGCAGAAATTATGAATAATATAGCTTCCTGGCTTGCTGTCAGACTACTGATCAGCTTTCTTATACAGCCCAGGCCTGCCTGCTATATCAACTAGCAATCAAGACAATCCTGTCTTTTACACGCGTGCACACACTCACCTGTGTGAGCACACGGGGAGGGGGGGCGGGGAGGGGCAAAATCTGATGAAGGCTATTCTTCAGCTGAGGTCCCCTCTTCCAGAATGTGTGAAGTTGACAACCAAGATTAGCCATAAGCCTTCTCAGTCCTTTTGTCACCTTTTGTTAAGGGAACTCATTCTGAAGAATTTAAGGATTAATACCCAATCTTGAAGTATATGATAAAGAAATTAAACAGAGAGAGAGAGAGAGAGAGAGAGAGAGAGAGAGAGAGGTAGACACATACAAAGACACATAGACACCTTACTCTGCCCTCATAATTAAGCTGACTTAAAAATGGGTGTTCTTCAGTGTCTTAAATGAAGAGATTCTTGATTAAGAATTCATCAAAAATTCAGTCTCTAACAAATTCAAAAAAAATAATAAGAACTTGTTTTTCTATTCTTATTTTTCCATTTATCTTTAAAATATTTTTAAAAGAAGCTAAAGCGACAGCTCAGTGGTTAAGAGCAGTTGATAGTCTCCCAGAGGACCTGAGATTGGTTCCCAGTACCCATACCAAATGCCTCACAACCTCCTGTATAACTTCAACTCCAGGAATTCAACACCCTCCTCTTGCCTCTCTAAGTACTGCATACGTGCAGTGCACATACATACAGTCTGGCACACATATACACCTGCACATTTAATAAATAAATCTTTAAAAATATATTTTAAAAAATAGAACCTTATGATTTGTCAGTTTCACTAGATCTTTAACTCTAGGATCAGAAGCTATTGATTATTATAACTAACCAAAAATATGTAATTTGCCCAAACTTTAACAGAGTTGGTGAACTAGAAGATAATGGGGAGAGGTAGCTCATGGAGAAAAAGTGGACCAACTAATATTAGAATTATTTTTTTTATTTGTTTGATTTTTTACATATACATTTATATTATTATACATATATACAATAAGCTACCTATAGAAAGAAGAACCATGACACAATCAGGAATTATATAAATGTTACATTCTTAGTGCTTTGGCTATTTGTATTTGACAGCTTTGAAGAAGACATCTTTCCTATCTTGGTGCATCTAAAATTCTGAATGTAAATCAATCTCCATCACATCTTGCCATTATCAACTTAAAACATCTATCTACACCTAAAAACACCTTAACCCCTAAACAACTAAGCTTCATTGTAAAACTAAGCTACCTGATCTTCAACTCCATCAGAGACTTGAGAAGGAATAAACTTGATTACCTGAGTATGCTGGGAGTGCAGGTTAGCAGCTTTCCAAATGAGAAGATGACAGAGACAGTTTGCTACCTGAATAGTCACCCAAAACTCTCTATAACATTGGAGCATCTTCTTCAGCCTTCTGGCCCAATATATCTGACAGACATATGTGTGAGGCAGGAACTATTGAAGACTTGCTTACCTTGTCTTGGCAGAGTTTGGCAATTGACTCTGCCTGCATCCAAGTTTGCCCCCTTTTAGGCAGAATTTTGTCTGTGGTAGAAATGAGGACATTTTTTCCCCAGTGGTTTATTTGCCACATTTGAAGCCATCTCCATAAAGGGGTTCTTTGATGCTCATCATCCTCTTTGAAGTAGGATAGGTGTTGCCAGGAGTTAATCTGTCTCATTGTCAGTGAACCTTTAAAATAATAAAAACATTTTTAAATGCCATATTATGCATGTCTCTGAAGTTTTTGAAGACCTAGAATTATTTCAAAGGTATCCTTGGAACTCCTTCATTAAGTTTTTAAAAGAACAATATTGTCAAAGGCTGACATAGATAAGAAGAACCAGGCGCTTTGATACATGACTGATAGTCATATAGATGAGTTGAACTTCCTAGAAGGAAGCTAAGAGCAGTGATAACAGATGGCCCATTGGCTGAAACTTACAACATTTTTTTGAGATAACATCTCATGAATCCCAGGCTAGGCTTAAACTCAATAAAAAGCTAACTAAAGATGAACTTGATCCTGATCCTCTTAGCTCTACATTGCCAGTTACTCAGTAAAGGCTATATAAAGGGCTCCAACTGGTGAAGCACTTGATGCATTTATTCCCTGAACACCTTGAATGACATTTTCCAACAGCTGATTATGCTGGCTTGATTTCAAACAAAATGTGTGATTGCTAAAAGTAGCAACAAAATCTAATGACATTTGTCATCCTGGGTTTTTTTCTGTTGTTGTTTTTTTTTTTCAATTTTTCACAAAAATATGGGTTGCTATGAATTTTAGGGGAAAGTGGTATTCATGAAGAAAATATTGTTATGCTGATTCCACTTTAGGTCAACTATATATTACTAGTATTTTCAAGCCCCAACTTGTAGTCCTATTACAAGAAATATATACTTGTCCAGGTGTGATGGTTAACACTGAAAATCCTAGCATTCAGAAAATAGAAGCTTTTCACTAGTACTCCCAGTGGCGGATGGCATACTGGAGCCTGGTATCAAGGTCTGGTATGGTTCTCAGCAGCTTATTAGACAAGAAATCTCCCTTGGGAAAAAATTATTGGCATATTAGTAAGATCTAGAAGGCTAGACTTGTGTCCTTCCCATCAGTTTATCTTACTTAGCTTTTGGTATATAACAAACTTCTGTAAAACTTAGTGACATAAAAACTACAGCCAGCTATGTCACCCTAGGCAGTTAGGCCTGAGTTGTTCTTCTACTGGCCTTCTGCTCTACTTAGCTAAGCTGTGTATCACTAGATGGTCAATAAAACATACTGAATTCTGGAAGTCAGCTAACTATCAGCAGGAGCAAAACAATATCCACAGATCTATTGTCAGTCACATAACAGCAGTGGTAGGGTCCTCAGATTAACCAAGTCTCCAAGCAGCAAGAGTGTTTGTGGTCTCTGCTTGTATCCTTTTTGCTATTGACCCATTGGTCAAAGTAAATCATCTAGCTCTGCCAAGAGCAAATGTGGAAAGGGACTACTCAAAGACATAGTGAATCATGTGTGGCTATGTTAGTCAGCTTTTCATTATCACAACAAACTATTAGAATCAACCTTAAAAAGAGAAGTGAAGGCAGATGTAGTGGAGTGGAACTATAATACAAGCATTTAGAGGCAGGAGGATCAGAAGTCCAAAGCCATTCTCAGTTACAGAGTGAGTTTGAGACCAGCCTGGGCTCCATAGACCTGCATCTCAAAACTGAAATATAAGCCAGGGAGATGCTTCAGTGGGTAAAGGAGCTTACTGCTGAAGCTGTACATATGAATTCCATCCTCAGGACCCATGTGATGGAAGACCTGACTCCCACAAGTTGTCCTCCAGACCTCTATACATATGTGCGATGCACACATATAAATTAATATAATTTTTAAATATAAAAATAAAAAATAAGAGGAAACATTTATTTGAGACTCACAGTCCAGAGTTTCAGTGCATGGCTAGTAGGTGCCATTGATTTGGGGTTGGGGCAAACAGTAGATCACAGTGAGAATTCACCACATGGCAATCAAAAGGCAAAGGGAGCGATACAAAGGAACAAAGTTTCCATTCCCCCTTTAAGGGCATCACCCTCATGACCTTTCTTCCACTAGACTCCACCTCTTAAATGTCCTGCCTCCTTACAATACACCACACTACAGACCAAGTCTTCAGTACATAGATGGATAGGCCTTAGGCAGACATTTATTCAAATTGTACATGTGGCCATTTATGCAATCTATTAATAACCCCATAGCCAAACTCAGAGCCTGGTAAATAGTAGACATGAAATACATGTTTATTGAATGAAACACCAGCTCCCCTGTATGAAAAGAATCAAAACCAATGATGTCTTTTCTCTCTGCACTAATGACACCACACCAAGCAGGTTGTCCTCTTCAAAGAAGCGTGCCTCACCATAGATGATGGATCTTTGGCCTCCTAGGGTATGTTCTTCCTAGTAATTACTTCTAGCCGAAAGTTCTTAGAACCTCAGGGATGGTTTCATTGAGCTCCCAAAGAGACACCCCCTTCTCTCTCAATTTCTGTCAAGTCTGTCATTGACGACCTCTGGTGGGCTCTTCAAGTTGTACAATGATTTGAAACCTTTTATATGCCCAACAGACAATTGCATGTGCTCCAAATGAGTAGTTTTCAGCAGGTGGGATGTCTTAGTTACAGTTCTATTGCTGCGAAGAGACACCATGTCCAAGGTAACTCTTATAAAGGAAGGCATTTAATTGGCGCTTGCTTATAGTTTCAGAGGTTTAGTCCATTATACCATGGTGGGGAGCAAGCAGGCATGGCACTGAAGCAGGAAATGAGCACTTTATATCCACAGACTGCAGGGAGGGAGAGAGACTGACTGACTGACTGACTGACTGACTGACTGACTGACTGACTGACTGGCATGGGCTTTTGAGACCTCAAAGCCCACCCGCAGTAACACACTTCCTCCAACAAGGCCACACTTCCTAATCCTTCCCAAGCAGTTCATCAGCTGGGGACAAAGTATGCAAATATATGTGGCTATGGGGACCATTTTCAGTCAGCCCACAACAGATGATAAGTTCCCACAGCTGAAATTCATTGGTGTCCTGGGGAATTTGAGGTTACTGCAGTTAATTCAAAAACATAGCTGTCATCTCAAAGAGAATAAAAGTTGATTCTGGAGCCAAACATGAGTGACCATGGCCCAACAACACTGATTTAGGTTTCCCAAATACGATGTTTCAACATAGTTCCAGTTTTATGCAGTCTGTATGGTAACAGAACAAACGCTGGAATCAAGGCACTTTTCAAACACCTTGGTGGAAGCATTGGATGGACTGGTTACAGAAAAGCAGAAAAAGCTCTGCTATGAGCCACAGAGTTAGCTGGTGACCATTTTAGCCTTTGGGTTGTGGTGCAATCTGAGGGTCTCATAGCATATTCCAAAAGGATTTACCTAAATAGTCACAAGGATGTTAGTTCCCACACAGAGGTAGGCAATGGATGGCTATTAAGGAGGCTAAAGAAAGCCCAAGATAATTTGGCTCTGGGCCTATAAAATTCCAAGTCTCTACAATCACTGAAGGTTTGACCAGTCAGTCGGTTTCTGCAAAATGTCTGATGTAAGTGTGGCTTTTCTTCTGGAAACCAGTTCATACTACATTTGGAGGAAGGTGCTGACCTGTTGTAGAGCTTAATAGGCCTGCGAAGTGTCCTCCAGTCCACAGAACATGCCCTCCTATGGCACAATTAACCAGTCTAAAATGACAAGTATCAGCTGTGGATATAGCTCAGTGGTAGAGTGCTTAGTATGGTTGAGGCCCTGGGTTCAATCGCCAGAACCACCAAAATGTCTCCTGTCCCTGCTGAGAAGCCATGCCTTATTTTTAGTGATCGCTCCTTTGTTTTAAGGATTATTGCAAAGAGGTGCAGTACAGAAACTGCCAAATCAGCCACTCCACTAAGTTTCTATTGTGAATAAGAGAACATACTCAGAGGCATCTAGAATAGTCCAGAGTACAAAGAAAGAGAAGACATGGCCAGGGATACCTAAGAGAGGCACAAAAAATCCATTTCACAAGTTCCTAAGGAATGTTGGCTTTTATCTAGCCCACAGAAATCTTTTCATAATCCAGCTTGAGCCCATTGCTGGACTGAGACCTAACAAAAAATACACCTTTGTGCCCACCCAAGACTGTTGCAAGGATAAATTACCTCTTTAAAGAGAGACAGTCTCTGGGCAATAACCCTAAACTCTCAGCATGCCACTTCAATAGTTCCTGGGGCATGCTGCATTTCCCAGAGTTAGCCAGACAAGGCAAGCTCTAAATGAGAGCTTGGTTGCATACGAGATGATCTTGTCATCTCTTCTGATTATCTATGCCCAATCCTGCTGCTTCCAAAAGTATCTTTCTCAGGAAACAGGAGTGAATAGGTTTGTTTCTTTTTTTTTTTTCTAAGCCAGTTAATAGCCCTGTGAAATAAAAATGGCTTCCAGTAGAGAACTGCATTGTGGGATTTCAGTGTGAACCATCAGAACTCTTTAATAAAATGTTCTTAGTTACAAGGAATAATCCAGCTTTAACAAAATGATGCTTGTTCCATAAAGGAAGAGACCTTCTTAATGTCAGGGAGGACATGAAGAGCAGAGAGAATGAAAGCTATGCAGACACTGATTGCTGTGGCAGCTCCCAGGTACAAAAGCAACAGGAAATGAAAGCCTTAACTTTCTCTCTTCTTACCACAGCTTTTAGCAATGATAATTAGAGGAAAGTGGCTGACATTTCCCTAGCATGAAAGATAAACTCAAATTTGCCCAGGAAATTTACTTCTGAGATTTTTCCCCAAAAGAACGCAAGAGTAAAGGTGCTTTTTATTAACCCTGGCCTTTATATCTTGCCTGTTCCCTTTCTTATGCTACTTTCTGCTAGGAGCTAGGAAAGCCCTCCTCCTTCGTTACAGTTCCTCCATCCCAGGAAGGCTGGGACAGGTGGGGAAGCAGGGCATGGAGAAGCCCAGGCTCCTGCTGTTCTTTGCATCATTCTGAACACTCTCCACTCCCAGCCCTACCCTCCACTTCTACCTTCTCTCTTTTTCTTCCTGTCTCTTCCACACCTCCTACTAGACTTCTGAGTCCCTGGGGTACTAGGACTCTGGGGGGGTGTCCCGTGATGTGATGTCTATGTTCTTTGTGTGTCAAACATAAAATTGGATAGGGTGCACAGTAGGATTGATGAAAGTACAGGTTTCTGGCACCAAGATGGCTCCACAGGTTAAAGGCTGAGTTCTGGCTCCAGGACTCACATAGTGGAAAGCAATAACCAACTCTTATAAGTTATTCTCTGACCTCCTTATTCATCATCTAGTGGTTGTGTACATATACACAATAAATAAATATATGTTTAAAACATTTATGGCTGGGTGTGGTGGGGCATGCCTTTAATCCCAGCATCTGGGAGGCAGATGCAGAAGGGTGTCTGTGAGTTTGAGGCCAGCCTGATCTGCACGGTTAGTTCCCAGACAGAGAAACCCTGTCTCACATACTTGTTTTTTATTTAAGTTTAGGTTTGTCAAAAGTGAGGGTAAATACATAGAATACGTTTCATGTAGTGAGAGCAAGCACATGGTTGAAGAGCCCTGCATTTTTCCCCGGTTCTTTTTTATGACTTTAGGTGGAGGGAGGAGTCAATCCCCAAGGACAAGGATGGGATGGATCCTTACCCTGGTTGACAGATGAGCTATTCTGTAACTCTAGACAATCAATGTGTGAATGGGCCATAATCCCATAATTTAAGGACATTTACGCCCAGTCATGCATAAGCATGACATGATAAATAGTTTTTCCTTGACAGTTGGTTTCAAGGGCAGATTGGCCATTACTGCACTTGTGCCAAATTCTGCCTTACTTAGCTGTCTTTTCACAGGAAGTGTCTAGGCCCAAATTATTCACAGGAGGGAGGTACTGGGTGCTGTCCTACTAAGGAAGTGGTGCTCTAAAAGAGGTGCTTCAGGTTGCTCAACTGCCCCTATAGTCACTCATCTCTTTGGGATTTGAAACAATCCAAGCTAGAGTTAGGAGTTTGTCCTCAGTCCCTTGTGGTATGAGCCTAACTCCTTGTGTGGACACAGTTTCCTGGTGTTTTAAATTATAACACGTTATTTTAAATTATAGTATAGAAGATAGTACCTGGCATCAATGTCCTTTTTCCCCTATCATGTAAAAAAAAAAATGTAGGTACTTCAGATTCCCAGTTTTCTCAATTGACAAACAAGGAAAACCCGGGAGCCACCACCACCACCACCACCACCACCAACACAGTTGTAAAACTAACACTGTACTTGAATAAAAGTGTTTGTGGAAATCTGGCCTATGTCTCACCATGGTGGCTCAAGAAGAATGTGAAGTACAAGCAACTCCTATGTTCACCCTCACAAGAGGCAGCCTGTCTCCTCTCACCATAAGCACAACTGAGAAATCTTTTCAAGCAGCATAAAGAATCCATTTAAGATACAAGGAGTATGGCTGAATGGAAGAGCACTTACCAGGTACATTTAAGTCCCAGCTTGAATCCTATGCTGCTTATTTATAACTATCCATTTGGTATACAGTAGAATCACATGGGAAGAGAATCTTTGTGAGGAATTGTCTCAATCAAGTTGTCCTGTGGACATGGCTGTAAGGGGTTGTTGATTAATATAGGAAGACCTACACCATTGTGGGTGGCACCATTCCTTAGGCAGGGTGCCTGTACTGTATAAAAGAGGAGGAAGCTAGCTCAAAAGCAAGGAAGTAAGGCCCCATTTGTTTTCTCTGTGTTCTTACTGTGGATGTGATGGTTTAAATTCTGTCTTGACTTTCCTGCAATAAATTATAAGCCAAATAAACCCTGTCTTCTCCAAAGATTTCCTTTAAGTATCTCTTCCAGAATCTTTTCTCTTGGCCCAACAATTCCCCAGCTCATCTTTTCCTTCTAGCTCATGACACTGCACCTATCACATTTATGTGGAAGATCATATTTAGCTCAGTCCTGACGTCTTTCCCCAGTCTGCGCTAGTGAGATCACAACATTCTAGGAGTCAGGGATTGTGTGTTCTGCTTAAGTATCACCACAAAACCCTCTCTCATCAGACTATTCTATTGTCTCCATCACAGTGGGTATTGAGTAATGGCTGATAAGGAGAGGAGTAAGGTGCCCTCAACTCTCTTATCCAAGACTATAAAATAACTATTCTCTGCCTAGCTGTAGAATGCAAATATACAAGTCTGGAAAAAGATAGACAGAATTTAATATCTTCCACAGAAGCAAGGGAGAGAGTTATTCAGGAAAGTAGGTATGAGTGAAAGGGTAGTAGTGTGGATCTGGGAATCCACTGAAACATTTTCAAACATTTTGGAAACTGCAGGGTTACACAATGTACTTAAGACACAGGAATGGAGTACAAATTCTATACAATAAGGCATGATAGAATTGACTATTAACAATCCATTTGCCAGGCGGTGGTGGCACACGCCTTTAATCCCAGCACTTGGGAGGCAGAGGCAGGTGGATCGCTGTGAGTTTGAGGCTGGCCTGGTCTGCAAAGTGAGTCCAGGATGGCCAAGGCTACACAGAGAAACCCTGTCTCGAAAAAAAAAAAATCCATGAAAGTGAATAGGGAGAGCCTAGAGAAGAGTGCCGGCTTGAACTATTCTGAAATAAGGTGGTTTTTTTTTTTTTTTTTTTTTTTTTTTTTTTTTTTTTTTTGGTTTTGTTTGCTTGCTTGCTTTTATGTGATGAGCTAGTAATTAAAAATGTCTCCCACCTTAGAATGACTCTTATTCTATTTTAAGTGTCCTTTGCAACTTTGAGGGTTCAAGACAATTTCTATCCCATACCCATGAAACCTCTGATGTTTGGGCCACAGTGGTACTTCCGCAGCTAAATATATATCTTGTATTGCTATACTGCTTTCTTTTGGTTTTCCTTCTTCTGCCATCCATCCAATGTATTGTTATTACAGCTATCTTAATCAGGGCTCTGTTGGCCATTTCCTTCTGGTCAAAAAGTGGAATCTACCTCTGAGGGGAGTCGTTGTCTCCTTTCTTATGCATTAATCCATCCAATTGTGCCTCTCAATCACCTGACAAAAGTTATCACCCCTTAGGAACACCAATTCACCTGAAACCAAGCTAAAGAGATGGGTGAGATAATTATACTTTTAATGAAACTTTGGTGTTTTTTTTTTTCTTCCCAGAATCCGTGCTCTCTGTACAGTTGCTATAAAGCCATCATGAGGTTCTGTTAGGTCAACCTCCCCTTGGAAAGGTAGAACTTCCTTCTGTCTCTTTCTTTCTCAGGCTGCACTTTGGGCTTCTTTACTCTTCTCTGAAGCTGTGCCCCGGCCCCACCTTTTTCAATGTGGCTACCTGCTCTCTAAACCTCTATGCCTTACTCAAAAAAGCACAACGTTCCCTCTTCTCTACTTCCCTCTGCTAGGCACCCCCTGGGATTTGCAGCTTGCCTCTCCTGGCTTTCTTTTTTCTTGTAAACTCAAACTTTATTATGAGTCCATTCTTAAATTATTTTATCAACAAGACTAAGAATTCTGTAGGAGGAAGTCCCAATTTTCCTGGTTGCTTATTATGAAAGGAATTTTTAGCCAGTTTTCAATATATTATACCTCTACTCAAAAACATTGACTTGTTCTTCTCTGCCAGCAGGATCTTAAAAATTGAGGGAAATCACTCATGTATACGAAAAAATGTGTTTTGCAGGTATTGGCTCAATAGTTCTCCTGTCTAAGCATTTTCCAAACTTTGGGTGGATGATGCATTGTGTCTCACTCCTTCCTTAAACTACTCCATAGTTTATGATCACGGTCTGCTCATCTGTGTACCAATTCAATACGGCCTCCAAATCTCTAGAGTCATAGGGGAAAGAATGCAAGGCTATATACTAATGTTTTTCAAAGGTAACAAGCTAGGAGTGACTACATCATACACAGAGGTATTAATATGAAAAGCCTTCTAAGCCCCCTCAGGGGAAATCTGTTGGATTCCATGGTTGGAACATTGTAACTTCCAGTTAAACCTGACCCAATCTAGTCCCACACTCTTCACCATGAGAGCTTTCTGAATGTTTACTCTAATGCTGGCTGTACAGTCAGAGGGCTGGGACCAAAGACTAAAATTGATTAGCGTGGTATTTTCAACCTTGACTGCATGTCAGAATCCCTAATGTTCTCTCCCTTCAGGACCTGGACATCAGCAATCAGGTTCTAAAGTGTGGCTAAAGATGAGAACTACTATGTTAAATTGGTGGCTTCTTGTTGTTTCTGTAGAAAGAAGTATGCCTAGGTGAAGCCATGTAAACACACCTGTTCTTTCTTTTTCATTCTGTGATTGGTTTAATTCACTTGATGTGATAGTTCCTGTTACATCTATTTTCTAACCACCAAAGTAATTTCATTCTTCTTTGTACCTAAGAATAATTCCATTGTGGGGGATAGCTCAAATGTTAAAAGCACTGGCTTCTCTTCCAGAGGACCCAGGTTCAATTCTCAGCATCCAAATGGCAGCTTACAACCATGTGTAACTTCAGTTCCAGGGAACCTATCACCCTCTTCTGGCCTCCATGGGCACCAGGAATGAGTGTGAAACACAGACATGTATACAGACAAAACACATATACAAACAAACTGTTTTTAAAATTCTACTGGAAATATAGACTGCATTTTCTTTATCCCTTCCTGTGCTGTTGGACACCTAGGTTGGTTGTCTCCATGCTGCTGTAAATATTGATGTGAAATTGTCTCTGTGATATGTTGACTTAGAGTCCTTTGGGTACATACCCAGGAGTGACATAGATTTTTATTTTTATTTGTATGTATGTGTATGCATATGCCGTGTATGTGTGTGTGTGCGTGTGTGTGTGTGTGTGTGTGTGTGTGTGTGTGTGTGTGTGTGTGTGTATGTGTGTGCATGCGTGCGCGTACATGCCTGCAAAGGTCCAAGTAAGCATTGGATCCCCTAAGGCTGGAGTTACAGGCAGTTATGAGCCACATGAAGTTGGGGCTGGGAATGGAATTCAAGCCCTCTGGAAGAACAGGAATTGCTCTTGACTGCTCAGCCATCTCTCCAACCCAACTGTCAGTTTCTTGAGGAATTAACATACTGATTTCCACAGTGAATGAACTAGTTTTCATTCCCACAGGCAGAACACCCCAGTACCTGAGAGAGCTTATAAGAACAAGAAAGGATGCTGGCTTCAGAGAACTGTGGGCTCCAAACACAGAAGAACATAGCTTTAAAAAAAAACAGGCATCTGTGTCCACAAGAAGGCAGGAACCAAAGTGAGAGACACACACACTTTACCCATGAGAAAGCAGTTGCGTTTCTACATGAGATAAATACACAGGACCATTCGAATATCAAAAGAATCATAAGGAAGCAGGGAGAATTGGCTAAACTTTCTGACAACACTATCTCGCTCCCAGAAAAAAAAGAAAAATCTATGTGATTTGTAATTCTGCAGGGAAGCCCTGTTGTCTTCTGATCTAATTGAAACCATTATTAAATTACTTCTCAATTGATGTTGAAAACGGAAAAGACTTTGCAGAACAATCATGTCAACATTGATTTTTATATACCATCCACTCCTGGCTTTGACTCTGAGGCCAAGCTCCCAGCCTGTACTTTCAGAGAAATTGTAGACAAAGATCAATGAACCAACATCCAGCCCTATAAGGTAAAAGCGAAACTCTATTTCAGCTCAAGGTGGTACTAGATGAGAGGTCAAAGATAGCTCTGCTCTTATATTTAAAAACAATAACAATCTTCAAATAGTGATATATTTTAATTCTGTCATAGAAATTCTTTTTACAACACTGTAACAGTTGTTACATTATCCAGACATTTCTAAAACTTCAATTTGATTAATAAAGTACAGCAGAGCCTTTGTATTCTTGAGGGCTATGAACCCACAAAATGACAAATACTACACAAATTATAGTATCTCCTAAAATAAAAAGTAACTGGGGGCCAGTGAGATGGCTCAGTGGGTAAAGGTACCTTATGCCAAGCCTGATGACCTGATTTCAACCCCTAAAACCCCCATGGTGGAAGAAGTGAATTGAATTGACTCCAAATATTGTCTTCTGAATTCCAAATGCATGCGTGGAGACACAGATATAGACTCGTGCACACACACAGAGAGAGAGAGAGACAGAGAGACAGAGAGAGAGAGAGAGGTGGAATGGGGGAGGACTAGAAACTATACTGGGCTTCATGTCTAGGAGAAAAAACCCAAAACTTTACGGCCTTTCTCATCCTTAAAGCATGGGAGTCTTAGCACATTCAATGTCATACTTCTATTCCTTAGTCCTTGGCCTCAGATCCAGCCTAGAGCAGAACCTGCCTAACACATTGTCCCTGGTTCTCTCGCTGCACTTTCAACCTTATTATTCCTCTAATCTGTTGTTCTTAGGAGATAAACATTATGTATCTGAAATAGGAGGATGCTCCTTGTGAGGCCACTTAGTCACCCCCCACTCTCTTGGAGTGCTCATTTTCTTACCTGCCAAAGAACAAATGTTGTTTTTATTGATGTATACCTACACATACACAAATTCATGTATGTATATAGTCAGCCCTCTATAAATTCAAGTAATCAAAGATTGAAAATACATTTTAAATTGCATCTTTACTGAAAATGTAGACTTTTTCTTGACAGTGAACAATCCTGTACAACTGCTTACATAGTGTTTTACTGTTAGGTGGTACTTAGACTTGGGAGATAATTTAAAACATATAAGAGGTTATATTGGTGGGAGGCTAGGGGTGGAGCTCAATTCATAGAGTGCTTGCCTTGCATGCAGAAAGCACTAGGTTGAATCGCTAGCACCTCATAAACTAGGTATGATCACAGATTCATACAACCCTAACACTTAGAAGAGTTCAAACCACCATGAGCTATACAGTGATTTGGAGGCCAGCCCGGACAACATAAAACCCTACCTCAAAAAGCAAAACAAAGCAAAAAGACCATTTATATAACAATCCATGTGGTAGAGTCTTAAAACCAATCAAGAACAGAGAAAAATATATATAGACATAGTAGTGAGGGAAAGGTTAACTTTTGACTCACAGTTTGAAGGTACAGTCCCTCCTGGCAGGAAGTCATGGCTGCAGAATTGTGAAGCAGAGGTCACATTGCATATGCAGTATGGAAACAAAGCAACAATGGCTGCTTCTCCCTCACTTCCTCCTTTTTACTCAGTCTGGGACTCCACTGCAGGGCATGGATCCTGCCCACAATCATATCATGGTGGGTCTTCCCACCTCAGTTAATCCTTCCCAGCAGTGCCCTCAAACACACCCACAGATTTCTATCTCATCCTAAATCCCATCAATCAATGTTAATCAGCACAAAAAGGAAGGTGCTTTCCCAGCCTCAGGGAATCTTGGGGCTGAAGAAGTTTCACAGCTCATAATAACCTCAAATAAGTTGCCCAGCCTACAACTAATGCCTTCTAAAGTAGACCATTGCACTGTTTTAATAATTAAACACATGGAAATTAGACCCTAGACTGTGAGGTACACTAGTGTTCACCACCAACACATTTCAAGTACCTAAATCGCACCTTTCCAACTCTTAGTTTGGGGGGATCTGAAGAAGCCTTGAGTGAATGTGTGAAAAGTGGATGAGGTCCTGGGTGGACGTGTATTGATGGCATGAGTACAAGCATGTCAAAGACCCAATACATCAGACCCGTTGGTATGGTAAAGCCTTCCCCCTGGATTGTGGCTCAGAAGGATGGAAAGACCTTCGCCTGATCCATGCATGAATGTTGACACTGTGTGCAAGTCTGAGTGTTTATAAATAACTGACCAGTGTGTGCAAATGTTAACAGCTGCAGCTTCCTCATCCAGGATGACTGAAACCTAAGGCTGCTTGCTTATGGAGGCTAGCTACCCCTCCCCTTCACTGTACCTCATAAACAAGCTGAGGCTCTGGGTTGTTGTATGGGTGGTGACACTCCATCAGAGTGAACATCACCCACCTGACCCCAGCTTTTCTGTCTGAACGTGTCATTTAGCTTCTTTTCTCATTGCTGTGACATATCACTCTGACAAATGCAGCTTAAGGAAAAAAGATTTGTTCTGTCTCAGAGTTCATGTTTCAGTCCATCGTGGCATGGAAGTCAAGGTGGCAGGACCTTAAAGCAGCCAGTCACATCACATCCAAATCACTAAAAGACAGTAACAAATGCATGCTTACTGCTGCTCAGGTCCATATCTCCATTTAGACAGCCCTTGCCTAGGGAATGGCCCTGCCCACAGTAACAGCTTACACTATCTGCAATATCGAGCTTAACAATCCTGGTTTATTCCGTTACTTTTTGGGGGGTTGAGGTTTCTTTTTATTTTGGTTTGGTGGGGGATTGTTTATTTGTTTTTCATTTTGTTTTGTTGGGTTGTTTGTTGGTTGGTTGGTTTGTGACACGATTTCTCTGTGTAGGCCAGGTTGTACTGGAATTCACGCTGTAGACCAGGATGGCCTCAAACTCAGAGATCCGCCTACGTCTGCCTTTTGAGTGCTGGGATTAAAGGTGGGTGTCACCACACCTAGCCTATTCAGCTATTTTAGACAAGGTCTCTATCCCTAAATTCACTAAATTGTTTAGTATGACCATGAACCTGCCACCATCTCTTGAGTGCTGAGATTACAAATGTGGGCCAGAGGTTGTCTTATTTATTGCTAAGGATAGAACCATGGGCCTTGTGCTTGCTAGACAAGCATTCTAACAATTGAACTACACCCAGCCTTCTTCAACCATTTCTTAAAAGTAGATTTCTAGCCTTCAATGATTTATGGAATGGAGGATCTGCAGTCACACTGCAGAAAGATGGAACTCTGAGAGACTTCTAGGGAAAATATATATTCCACTCAACAAAGACTAGCTCTATCTTCCGTCCACATTGTTCTAATTAATCCACCAAGCCAGATGTGATGCCTGTTGTGGGGCTATTAGAAATTGTGATTATCAGGATTCTCTAGAGAGAGTCAACAGGATATGCACATAGATATATGGGAGAGGATTTATTAGGGAAATCAGCTCAAAAAATTATGGTAACTGAGAAGTCACACAGTAAGTTGCCACTAGGCTAAAGAAAACCCAGAATGTCAAGAGCATGCTCCATCTAAGTCTGAATACCTCAAAACCATAGAAGCTGGTGATGTAAAACTGAGTTTGAGGAGAAACGGTTGTCAGTGTTAAGTCCTAACCGGCAAGCCTAAAATTCTGGTGGCCAAGAGATGTATGTATCCTAGCTATTAGAGGATGAGATGACAGCTCATCTTCTGTAGATATGATCTCCAGAGCCCCAGCCAATGAGATGAAACTAGTATTGGTTACTTCTCCCATTCTACAATAAAATGTCATAACAAAAGCACCATGGGAAAGAATGAGTTTGAGGATACAGCCTCTATAGCAAGGAAGGCATGGCATCAGGTGCTTTAAGCAGCTGGTCCATTGCATCTGTAGTCAAGAAGCAGAGAGTAATGGACACTAGCATTCAGATCACTTTCTCTTATGCAGTCCAGGACCCCCACTCATGGAATGATGCTGCCTACAGTTAAGGTAGTCTTCACATCTCAGTTAAGCTAATATAAATAATCCCTTGTAAATTTGTTTAGAGGCTAATCTAATCTAGAAAAACCTATGTGCACAGGTCTGTCTTCTCCTTTAATAGCTCATCAAGCTAGCAAGCAATATTAACCTTTTCCATATGCACCCATGTTCAGTGCATGTTTTTCCACCTAGGCCAGGCAGACTCACGTGTACTCTTCTACAGAAACACCTTCACAGACATATTCAAAATCATGCTTTTTGGGGTTTCTAGGTAAACTTTAATCCAGTCGAGTAGACACTTTTAAAAAATTATTATAAAATGTGTGGATCATTTTACCTCAAAATTGATGCCTGGCTACCCTATCCAAAAGGAAAAGAGTGGGGAATGAAAGAGGGGGTGAGAGAGCTAACAGGCAAAAACTTTAAAGACAGCAAACACATAAATAATGCTGCCTTGATTTTTTTCAAAAGGGAAAGGCCATGAATTTTCCAAATCACAGACTGATGAACCTGATATTGGTTCTCACTCAGAGGTTGGGAAACCTTTTCTCTAGATTGCCAGGGAGTCTCTATTTCAGGCTTTGCAGAGAAAAGAAATAAGACTAGTCTGGCCCTGCCTCCTGACTTCAGCCAAGTTTCTTAACCTTGCCTTCATATTGGGGCCACTTAGCAATACTGTAATAAAAATGATGGACTCCTGTGGCCCCATCCTATAGATTCTTATTGGCTCATTCTGTGATACAGGCTGAGCACCATCAGGCTTCTTAGTGTTGACTACAGGTGACTGGAATGTATAACAAGGTTAAGCACAAATTCATACAAACTCCTAGAGAACAGCACATCCCTTTTTAAGAACCCAAATATATTTTTTTTCTTTTAAACTTATTCTGGAATAGTATCTGTCCCTCCCCCCACCCATTTTTATTTTATTTTTGAGATAGTGCGCCACTATAAGAGAATGATGGAGGAGGGCCCAGCCCCCAGGATGATGCCACCTCTGAGCTGATGGTCCTGGGTTCTATAAGAAAGCAGGCTGAGCAAGCCATGAGGAGCAATCAGTAGGCTGTACTCCTCCATGGCCTCTCCATGGAACCTGCCTTCAGATTCCTCCAATGTTTAAATTCCTGTCCTGACTTCCTTCTATGGCGTACTATGATGTGGAAGTGTAAGCCAAGTAAACTCTTTCCTCCCCAAGTTGCTTTTGCCATTGTATTTCATCACAGCAACCATAACCCTAACTAAGACAGATGCAACCCCATGCTTTAACACATACTGAGCAATCCCTCAACCAACTGAGCCACATCCCCAGACTCTTATTTTTGAAATCAGTTTCATTGGCAGAGAGCCATGCTCATTCATGCAAAGTGCCTTTGGTTGTTTCCGCACTTGACAGTAGCTTAAAGGAGCATGGTGGGGACTGTGTGGCCTGTCAAAGCCTGAAGTCCTGGCTCCTTAACATTTCGGAGAAAAGGCTCTGCTCCTCTGACTTAGTATCAACACCACCTTCCCTGACTTTAGAAAACTCAAGAGCACCATCGTTTGTTTCCATGGTCTGTGCTTTTGGCATCTTGCCACCTACTGTTATGCCGACTCCTCTCCCACTTGCCAGGATTACCTATGAAAGTCTGGCAGTATATGTTCTATCGCTCACCACAACACCGACATGAATGTACACAATAGAAAACCTTTTAAGGTTGCCTACAACAGCACTCAAGAATGATCATGTACATGAGACCATCAGTAGAATGAGCATAGGTTTTAGGTGTTTGCTCACATCCTATTGAGTATTTCATGTAGTATATGCATAGCATAAGCTTCCCTGTCTACACTCTGGACCTGGAAACTATTAAAACCTGAGGGGCAAGGGAGCTGGCTCAGTGAGTGAGGTGCATTCTGCAGAGGACCTGAGTTTAGATCTCTCTCAGGCACTCACATAAAAGTCAGGTGCAGTGATCCATATTTGTAACCCCAGTGCTGGTGGAGGATAGCAATGCCAGGCAGATCCATGGAGCTAGCTGGCCAGACAGGCTTGCAAGTCAGTGAGCTCTAGGTTCATCAAGAGAGTCTCTCAAAAACAAAAACTAGATTTAGGGTGATTGGAGAAGAAGCCAACATTCTGGAGCTGGAAAGATGGCACAACATTTAAAAGCAGGTATCGCTCTTGCTGAGGACCTGAATTTGATTCCCAGCACCCATATTGAGTGGCTCAAAATCATCTCTAACTCCAGCTCCAAGGGATCCGGCAGCCTTTTCTGGACCCTGGGGATACCTGCACTCACATTCATGTGTGCACGCGCATGCATGCACATGCACACACACACTCTCTCTCTCTCTCTCTCTCTCTCTCTCTCTCTCTCTCTCTCTCTCTCTCTCTCTCTCAAATAAATTAAATCTTTAATAAAAAAAAGACCTCATTCATCTCCACACATGCATGCACAAACACACTCACAAAAACCTGAAATTGTAACACAAACTTGAAACATTTGGCATTGCGTCCTTTTGGGATATTTGCATCTGAGAAACAGAAATCACAGATTTTGCTTTGCTTCAGACAGTGAGGATTTCATTCTGCATGTGTTCCAATAGCTCCTGACCAATGACTCATGGAAAATGAGCTCTAAAAATCAATGTGAACTGATAGAAAGACATCTGTAAGAATGTCCACTCTCAGCTGCCTGTTCTTAGATTCATCCCTTACTGCAGAATAATCTGAATTACTGCAGAATAATCTGAATTTCTGAGCTCATTCAGTGTGAGTAATAAGAATTTTGTGTCGTTTGTATGCATGCATCTCTATCCCGGGCAAATTATTATTAGAAGTGGTATTTTTCCCTTGGTCATGTGAGCAGTTTGTGCGGGCTATCTGTGAGATTAATTTTCCACAGGATATTGATAAGTCCTAGAAATGTCTACAGCCAGAGGAACTGGACCAGAGCACAGACCGCTTCAGTCACAGGCTTGCTTCCATTGCAATAGCTAGCAGGTTCAGAGGACAGCACTCAGGGAGGCTGCCAGAAGCCCTTGGATACTAAGTGTGTGTAATCATGCCTTGCATCTGAAAATCACTCTCATTCCAGTCAATAACCCTGTGAAGAAAACAAAATCATCCACTGGAATAGTAAAACCGGAGAAAACATTTAATGCATTTACTACATGGAATGTTCTCACCATTAGAAAGCTCTGTAATTGAGCAAAAGAAAATTGCTGTGAAATTAAAGGCTAAGTGATGTTCAGAGCTACCCCTAAATGTACCTCCATCTTGACTGGAATTACAGATGATAAATGAATAGAATGCACCTCAGCATAACGCACACACAATAAATTGAGTTATGGTTTGACAAAAAAGGAGAACTCATATGGATTACCTGAGTCACAAATACTCAAAGCACCCACCAACTTGAATTCAGTGTTAGAATAACTGAGAACACACCTGTCAGCTTCCCCTCAGCAGAACTGCCCATCTCATTACTCGGAGGTGTCTGGCCTTGTTCCCTGGTCCCCCAAGTCGTGATAGATGACATCCTTTAAAGAGTTCTGGAAAGCCACTTTCATCAATCACAAATGGCTAGAGATGTACTTTGAGTGTCTAGTGGGTATTTCCTGTGATCATATTCTTTTTTAAAACAATCTCTCCATAATGAGTCTGTGATATTACTTTTATCCCAGCCAGAAGAATTTTTTTATTACATGTATTTATTTGGGTAGGAGTGGGGATGCAGGAATGCTTTCAGGAGCGCAGAATTCAAAGGAAAATTTGAAGGGGCCTTGAACTTGATTCTCTCCTTCCTCTATGTGATTTTGGTGCGTGAGCTCAGTCACAAGTATTGGCAGTATCTCCTTCACTGTCTAAACCATCTCACCTGGCCTTAGCCAGAATATATAACAAGGCAAAAGAAAACAGTTCTGTGTGTCATATCACAAAGTTTAGTGCATCAAGTCAAAGAAAAAGTCGTTGTTGTCTCTCCCCACAGACAGCCAGGCTCTGTTCTCTCCTGTATCACAATGGGTTACAACATAGCTACTGGGCATGAAGTCCATCAGCCACATCAAGTAGAAGTGGTAAAGCCAGGAATCTCTCACCTGCTGCATTCAGATCTACCTGATAAACCCCACACTTCACAACAATGCTTTGGACTACATTATAAATTCAGCAAGACTCTTGCTAATTAAACTGAGACAGGGAGGGGCAGGAGAGCCAGCTCAGCAGTTCACACTTAACTGCTTTTCCACAGGACCTGGATTTGGTTCCCAGAACCAATGTGGGGGTGATGCTCAAAAGAGCCTGTAACTCCAGTTCTAGGGGACTGTATTGGTCTCTTGTGGCCTTCTTGGGCACCAGGCACATTTGTGGTACACACACACATCCACACATATATCCAAACAAACATTTATACTCATAAAACAAACAAATATTAATATAAGACAGGAATCAATCTTTTTTAGGAGGTGATTTTTATGTTTGTATGAGACAGGGTCCCATACTGTAACTCAGGTAGGCCTAGAACTTATTATGTAGCTTAGGCTCACCTTAAAGTTGCAGTGATCCTCCTGCCTCAGCCACTCTATTGCTGGGATTCTAGACATGATTCACCGTGCCTAGCTTCAGATCAATTAAAGTAGTCAATCACCTGATAGTCTCTGTTGGGCAAATGCAGTTAAACTAATTACCACAAGTCCATGCAAAACATGACTCCATCCAGAGACACAGATTCAAGTTATCTTCAATGATGTGTCCCATTGTGGAAGAAGAACAAAAGAAAGCCATAAATTAAGTATTTTGTTAAATAAGTTGGTAGGGAAGCTAAGTGGTAGTTGCACATACCTTTAATGACAGCACTTGGGAGACAGAAGCAGTCAGATCTCTGTGAGTCCAAGGACAGCCTTGCCTACAAAGTGAGTTCCAAGACAGTCAGGACTATCACACAGAGAATTCCTGTCTTGAAAAAACAAACAAGTTGATAGGGCAAGCAAGTCAGTGCCATACAAAGAAGAAAGGAACTCTTGGGCTGTAGGTTTCAGAGCTATTTGGTGACAGGCTATAGCGTTGGGATTATTGGAACAATAACAGGCAATAGAGTCAGAGACAGAGCCTGCTCTAGTTGTCAGGGGACTCAAATGAAGACCAAGCTGCACATCTGCTACATATGAGTAGGGGCCCTAGGTCCAGCACATGCATGCTCTTTGGTTGGTGTTTCAGTCTCTGTGAGCCCCCATGGTCTCACATTAGTTTCCTCTGTAGGTCTTCTCGTGGTGTCCTTGACTCCTCCTGCTCCCTCAATCCTTCCGATCTACTTACCAATAAGCTCCACTTATTGTTTGGCTGTGGGTCTCTGCATTTGTTTCCATCAGTTTCTGGTTGAAGCCTCTTAGAAGACAATTATGCTAGACTCCTGTCTGCGAGCATAGCACAGAATCATTAATAGTGTCCGGGGTTGGCTCTCTCCCATGGGGTGGGTCTCAAGTTGAGCCAGTCATTAGTTAGCGATTCCCTCAGTCTCTGTGACATCTTTATCCCACACTTCTTGTAGGCAGTACCAATTTGGGGCAAAAGGTTGTGTGAGTGGATTGGTGTCCCCTCTCTCCACTGGAAGCCCTGCCTAGCTACTGGAGGTGGCCTCTTCAAGTTCCATATCCCCCACTGGTAGAAGCATCAGAGGGCCCAAGGGAGGATGCTTGAATCTCACTCAGAAAGGAAAATAAAATAGACATCTGAAGTAGATGGAGGGTCGGATAGGGATAGGGAGGAAAATAGGGGTGAGTATCAGGAGTGGGGAGGGGGGAAGAGGGAAGGGGGAAGGCTGGGAGAGAGAACAGAAATCAGTGGCTGAGGCATCTCTGGGATGCAGGAGGCTTCCCAGAGTCTATAGGGGTAACCCTAGCTGTGACTTCTACCAAGTATGGCATTTTGTTTTTGTTTTCTTTTCTTTCTTTCTTGTCTGTTTGTTTGTTTGTTTGTTTGTTGTTTTTTGAGACAGGGTTTCTCTATGGAGCCTTGGCTGTCCTGGATTCACTTTGTAGACCAGGCTGGCATCAAACCAGGCTGCTTGCTTCTGCCTCCTAGAGTTCTGGGATTACAAGCAGGCACCACCACACCCAGCTCAGGTATGGAATTTCTAAGGAACTTCAAGTGTATAACCTAGCAATTCCATTCTTAGGGACATAGTCAAGAGAAATGAAAACATATGTGCTTGCAAACACTTACACATCAATATTCATAGCATTATTCTCAATAACTAAAAAAGTAGAAAGAATCAAAATATCCATCAAGTGTGTAGTAGATAAACAACATGACTCCTCCATTAATATAAACTGTTCAGGGAAAATAACAAGTCTAGGGATAAAACGTGGTTGTAAGGAGGTGAAAGCAAAGACAGAAAGTGGGGAATGACTGCTAACTGGATGCAAGGGTTGTTGGGGGAAGGAAGTAATTTTTTTTCTGAATTCCTTCATGCTGTTAGTTGCACAACTTTGGTGAATATACTAATAAACATTGAGCAATACGTTTTGAAAGGCTAGATGTTCTTTCTGGTCTGCGAACTCTACCTCAGATCTAAAGAAAGGGTGAAAGTGAGAGAAGGAGGGAGGGAGGAAACCCACTGAGGGAGAATAGCCAAGAAAAAAAACCAACTTGGCTAGACTAGATTCAGCCCTCCTGGAAGGAGTGGCACAATTTCCCAACTCTGGCTGCCCATGCTGAGAGCCTTGGAGGAGGGGTAAACATGGGTGCAAGCTACAAAATGCCCCAGAGGAGGCTAGCAGAGCCAGGCTGGAGAGAAGAAACTGCTCCTGTGGCTCTAATAAAAATCCCTTCCCAGGTTCTCCCTTAGGCTCCTCTGTAGAAGTGGCTGGGCATTAGCTACAACTCTTCAGAAAGACACAAGGGCACCATCTGCAGGACAGTGCAGCCCAGCAGGTATGGGAAAGGTCTTCAAAGAGTCCCTACAGCTGGAAGACCTGCAAACCCGTGAGTTCCAGGTATGCCAACTCAGGTCCTCCAATTTGGGACATCAAGCACTGTACCCACTAAGCTATCTCACCAGTGCCCGGTGTTCTTTGTTTGTTGCTTTTTTTTTTATTTTATTACAGGGCTAAAGCTATTATTTCTTTGTTTCCACTTTTTAATCATGGAATTAACTGACCAAACTCGAAACTCTTCTGAAGCTAGCTAGCCCTAATCCACTCCCTCCCAACCCCATACACAGTTAAGGATGTGGAGAAAGAGAAAGCACTGTTGATGGGAGTGCAAACGGGTACAGCCACTATGGAAGTCAGTGTTCAGTTTCTCAAAACATTAGATATAGAACTTCCATCTGCTCCAGCTACTCTATTCTTGGCCATTCCTACAACAGACATACTTGCTCAGCCATGTTCATTCACTGCTTTCTTCACAATAGCTAGGAAATAGATCTCTAGACTGAGTGTCCACCAACGGCTGCCTGGATAATGAAACTGTAGTGCATTTACAACATGGAATGTATTCAGCCATAGAGGAAAATGAAATTACATGGAAAAAATGGACGGATCTCTGGGCACAGTGGTGCACATCTGTAATCCCAGCACTCAGGGAGGCAGAGGCAAGCAGATCGCTGTGAGTTCAAAGCCAACCTGGTCTACAAAGTGAGTCCAGGACAGCCAGGGCTACATGGAGAAACCCTGTCATAAAAAGCAAAACAAAAATGCATGGATTAGAAATTACTATACAAATGAAAGACTAATACCTGCCACATGTTCTCCCTCATATGCAGAGGCTAGCTTCTGATTTTTATATAGGTGTATTTAGGTTAGAGTTGGTCTGGGTAGGGGTGAGGAAACCACTGGTCTTTAAGGTTTGTTTATTTTTTTTTTTAAGGAGTTGAGGGATACGGATACAGGGGCCTGGAAGAATGGCTCAAGGCTTAAGAATGCATGCTGTACTTGCAAAGGACTCATTTCAGTTCCCAGAACCTACATCAAGCCGTTTACAACTGCCTGTAACTCAAGTTCCAGGAGACACCTTCCTCTGATTTCCATGGGCATCAGGTATGCACAGGTGCACATACATGTATATATGCAGGCAAAGGACTCATAAAGATAGTTCAAATAAAGAAATTTTTTGTTTTTGTTTTTCAAGACAGGGTTTCTCTGTGTAGCCTTGGCTGTCCTGGACTCACTCTGTAGACCAGGCTGGCCTCGAACTCACAGCGATCCACCTGCCTCTGCTTCCCGAGTGCTGGGATTAAAGGTTTGTGCCACCACCACCCGGCTAAATAAAGAAAATTTTAAAGGAGTTTGTGTTTGAGTAACTTCTGAAAGGTGCCAGTGAAGGGGTCTGATTTCAGCTCTGCTCTATGTGACATTTCCAGATTGCATCAAGCTTCTCAGACCACTGTCTGTCCGGTTAGCTACCAGCCCCAGTGCGTTTCTGCTGCTCTGCGGGAGCAAGTGGAGAAACTGGGACCCAGTGATCAGAACAAGAGTGACGCCATGGAGGCTAGAGCAGCTTGACCATCTTCAGTGCACCCTAAAGAGCCTGGAACAGAATGTGCACAAATGGAGTCATCTGGCCAGGCTCCCTTGTGGCATTCCATCATTGTATTTACTACGCATAAACCATAAGCTCTGCAGCAACGGTGGAAAACACAGTTTATTTAGGTAACTAAAAATATCACCCAAATGGCATTTGGCCATTACTGCATTTCCCAGCTCCTCCTGCATGCCCAAGTGCTACTTTAAATTACTCCCTGAGTATAATGGAAAGACGATGGGATGTTTAAACTGGAATTGACTATGCCAGGCCTTGGAATACCATAATCCTGCCTGACCACTCACTCAAATCCATTTTTCCTTTTATGATTCTAAGGGAACTAGACATGCAAATTTTAACCCAGAAGATTCAAAGTAGTGGTTTATTATCGGCCCATGGGAAGGAATGGAATGTAACCACATACAGAAGGAACACAGGTAGGCTACATCGAGAGAGACTCTCTGTATACTGTCTTATATTAAAAATCTGTTTGATTATGTTGCTGAGCAGCAACCCTCCAGCTCCAACTGTCCCCATACAAAAAACTACAATGTGATGTTTGTGGCTAGTGTTGTCAATTTGGCAGGATTTACAATCAGCTTGGAGATGGACCACTTGGCCTACCTGGGGGGACTATCTTATTATGATAGTTTGGATGAGAAGACTTGTCTACAGTAGGCATCACTAGTCCCCAGGCTGGGATCCTAAACTATATACAATGAAGAAAGGGAACTAAGCAGAAGCATGCATTCATAGTTTTCTGCTTCTTTATTATGGATGAATGTGACCAGTTGCTTCAAGCTCCTGCCACCTTGATGTTTCCACTATGTCCTCTTGAACTGTGAGCCTGTCGCCCATAAGTGGTTTTTGCCAGGGTATTTTATTAAAGCAACAGGAAAAGTTACTAAAACCTATATCTACATTATTTGGCACTAGGGGGTTGGATAAATAACCTCTGGAACAACCTGCAAAGGAAAGCTATATGCTGCTATAAACAAAGGACAAGTAGGCTAAGAAACTCTCAAAAAATATTGCTGGATCTAAAAGGGGGGGCGCAAAAAGCAATGTATAATCCAAGTGTTCTTCTTTTGCAAATAAGGAAATATATTCATATTTGCTTATATTTTGAAAATAGACCAAAATGATGAAAACCAAATGTAGCGGGCAAGAAGAGACTGGGCAAATGTGAAGTAAAAGCAAGCTTTAATCTGTATATCACCTTACTCTCTCTGTCTCTGCCCCCCTCATATGTGTTGAGAGACAGACAGACAGACAGACAGACAGACAGACAGACAGAGACACAGAGAGAGACACAGAGAGACAGAGACAGAGACAGAGAGAGTTCATGTGTTTCTGTGCATGCAAGTGTCCTCAGAGGCCATAAGAGGACATTGGATCCCCTGGAACTGGAGTTAGAGGTGGTTGTGAGCCACCATGTGGGTGCTGGGAACTGAGCCCAGGTCCTCTGTGAGAGCAATAAGCTCCTTTAATTATTGAGCCATCTCTCTAGCCCCTCACTTTAGGTTTTGAAACATATAAATGTTTTCATTTACAGTTTAGAAAATATATAATAAAAAAATGTGGCACATGTGGGGTCCTGGGTAAGTCATTTAACAATACAATATCATCTCACTGCACATGTGATGTGTCAGTAATGGGATGTAGCTTGCCAAGTTGCTATGAGTTCAAATAGAACACTGTCAATCAACATGCCTGGCAATGCTGTGCTTCTTCTCTTGAATGCATCTCCAAAGTTACACTAGTATCTTTTTTAATTGGAGATGATTTCCAGAGGTAAAGAATTGTTCAGAGGCTCAGAACACCATCCACCTGAGACATGTGTATTTTACAGGATGCACAAACATACCTCTAAATTTTGGGGGTGGGGACATGAACAAATGGCAAATACAAATCAGCTTTTTACTATATTTTTCAAAGAGTGGGTGGATCTCCATAGACCACCTCTTCTTCCTGAGATCTTTTCTGTTAACATTTTTTTTAGTCTCTTGACAATTTCATACATGTATATAATGCATTGGGGTCACCTCTCATTCCCCTCTCTCCTTCCCTCCCATTTGTGCTAAATCTCTTCTTTCCAACAAATCTCCCTTCTGCTCTCATGTCTTATTGTTGTTGTGGTTCGTTTGTTTTTTGTTTTCAGTTGGGGGGGAATTGTGACTCACTGAGCTTAATTAGGGCTTCTGGAATGAACACATGTGGGAAGTTATTTATTGGAGCTTGGGCAACTTACCAGTGCCTACATCGCTGGAGAAATCCACAATTATAATCAATCTTTTCCATATACATGCTTAAAGCTCAATTTTTCTAAACCCTAATAAATCATTGGCAATAAAATGCCATGCAGTTCCCTGTCAAGAATCTCAGAAAGTAGCCTAAACATTGGCCCAACACTGAAAAGGGGAAGCAGAGTCTCTGGTGAGCTCTTCTCTGCTCCACTCACATTGCTTAATTTCAGCTCTGCCCATTCTACTTGTGGGCCAGACTTAAAGTCCAACACAGTCACATTAAGGAGAACAAATGTCTCCCACTTTGATTTTGAAAATCCCATCAGAAAAATTTCAACCCTTTTTCTGAGTCCTTCCTTTGTTTTTTATTCATCTCACTTGTAGAGGTGACACATGGAGTTCTCAATCCTTAAAGAAGCTTATGAGATTTTCTATTTCATTCCATGCCATAGGAAATACCAGCTTACCTGGTTACCTAAGAAGCTTTGATGAAGGAATAAAAGAGGAGGCAGGGAAGGCGAGTGCTAATAGCCACCCCCATCTCTACGAAGGTCCAGGCTTGATCTTGGCTGCTTAGCCACAGCCACTCTCCTAAGTCAAGGAAACATTTTAAGAGTGCATCTTAGCCGAGGTCACCCTTTCCTGGGAGAAAAAAATGGCCCTGGTTAATTATACAAGTCGCTAAATGTCAGGGGTAATCACAGAGACGAGAGTGGCTCATCAAAGCCAGCCTGGAAAGAGAAGTCTATTTAAAAGCTAAATGGGAACATGCTGAAAGGCAGCCCCTGAAAAGAACGATTTCCTCCGATGATTATATTTTAATGCAATGGCCCACTCTTTCCTCTCACTTGGAATGATTACTTTACACAAATCGAAATGACATCAGTCCCTTGGGAAATCCAGGTGCTGTCTACACTTCCATTTCCTAGGATTCAAAATGACTTTGGGGCAGCTGAGTTGTAATGTTTAAATCTTTTTTTACATGTGTTAATGATTTACACATGTGGGTGTCTGAGTGTCACAGCATACATGTGGAGGTCAGAGGACAATTTGTGGGAACTGGTTCTCTCCTTCCATTATGTGGGGTCCAGGAATTGAACTCAAGTCAGCCAGCTTGGCAGCAACTTTTACCTGCTGAACCTCATATGCCCAAAAGAGGGGTTCACCTAAAACTCTATAACAACAGTATTCTTCAAAGAGCAAATTGTCACTATATTTCTTAACAGTGAGCCATTTCTTAAACCACAAGAGGAAAAAAATATACCCTGGACTTTTATTAGCCACCATATCTTTTCCAATCCTATGTTTAAAACAATATGTCACTACACAAAATACCTTGGTCCCTTTAACAAAGGACAGGAAAGTGTGTGCTGGCCAGATGTTTCTGACTGTGATTTTGTCATCCCACCCCGTGGGATCGTTACTTTCTTAGTAGTGTTCTTTAATGTCAAAATGACAGTTCGATGTTTGCCACTGATGAGGATGTTTTTAAGAGGATATAGATCGGAAAAATGAAGATGATTTGCTTTTAAAGACAGAGCCTCATGTAGCCCAGGCTGGCCTAAAATGCCCAATGTGGGAGAGAATGATTTTGAACTCATGATCTTCCTGGCTCCACCTCTTGAGTGCTGGGTTTACAGGTGTGCACCATCACACTCTGTGTGGTACTGGGGATAGAACCTAGGTCTTCATGCATGCTACACAAACACTCTACCAACTCAGCCACGAGCCATCTTTGAAGCTACAGTAACTGCTGCAACAAACTACCACAGAGCCAGTTGTAGTGGTACATGCTTCCCTGCCTCCAGGTTTTTTTTTTTACTCTCTTTAATTATGTGAAATTAGGATGGTGTGTGCCAATGAATGCAAGTGCCTGCAGAAGCCAGAGGAGTTCTGAAACACCCAACAAGGATATATAGAACAGAACACAGATCCACCTCAGGAGCAATATACATTATATATTCTTAACCGCTGAACCATCACTTCAACCTGTGGTCCATGCAGGAATCCAAAAATTTGGAAGGTGGAGGCAGGAAGAACACAAGTTCAAGGTCTTCCTTGGTTATATAGCAAGTTCAAACGGATAACATAGCATAAAAAAGATACAGAATATACAAAGCACTACAAACTTGATGATAGCGTCAAGGGTACAAATGGACTGTGTTGGGAGGCCAGAAATCTAAAGTAAAGGTTTTCACAAAGCTACACTCCTCAACCCCTAGCAAAAACTGTCAGGAATATTCCTTTTAGGCTGCTCTGTTTCTGGTGCTTTCCTTGGCTTGAGGCATAATCCCTTCAATCTCCATGCCATCTTCACATGGCCATGCCATATTCTCCCTGCATGTCTTCATGATAGACTACTCTCTCCTAAAGATCCTAAAGCTCCCAATATATCCACTCAAAGGCAAGGCATGTGCTTAGCTTCAGTGCAATATCTAGTGTCAAATAGGAATAAATTAATAATAGTTAATTCTTATTTAATAAATAATTAACTATCCTTTATTTTAATATTTAAACAAATAAATTAGGGCCCACTCTAATGTTGTCATTTCAACATGATTATATATGCAAAGGCTGAAGGTTTGGACTTCAAGCTATCTTTTAAGAGCCTTAAATTCAACCCATAACAGAAAGTAACCTGGAGAAGGAGTCTGACATAGTATAGCCAAGATCCTAAAGACCACAAAATGACACACCACACATGACCACAAACAAACATGTCAGTCTAAAATAAAGCCCACAACTGTTTATAAGGCAGCATTTGCCAAAGGTAAAACAAAAATATAAATGGATGCCCTTGTACCATGCAGCCTGATCCTATACCAGCTAAAATCCAAGTTAGAGCATTTAGCACAGCTGACTTCATGCATGTGTAGCCACTCTTCCTCTGACCTTCCATCTACCCACACACACAATTACTATTTCTCAGCCTAGAATCCTGTCTCTCTTATAATTTCCAGTAATATCATCAGTTATCAGAATTCCCTTTTTAAAGTATCTGTTTATTTTTTAATTTTTTATTAATTTATTCAGATTGCATCTCAATTTTTATCCCCTTGCTTGTCTCTTCCTG
Organism: Acomys russatus; assembly: GCF_903995435.1. NCBI lineage: Eukaryota > Metazoa > Chordata > Mammalia > Rodentia > Muridae > Acomys > Acomys russatus. The sequence goes on from NC_067169.1 coordinate 31,601,274, forward strand.
TTCCTCCCTCCCTCTTTCACCCTATTCCCCTCCCTTAGGTCTATGACAGAAGGGGACCTCCTCCCCCACCATATGGTCACAGCCTATCAAGTCTCATCTTGGTAGCCTGCTTATTCTTCCTCTGAGTGCTACCAGGCCTCCCCACCAAGGGGAGGTGGTCAAATATGGGGCACCAGAGTTCATGTCAAAGTCAGTCCCCGCTCGCCACATAACTGTGGAGAATGTCCTGTCCATTGGGTAGATCAGAGTAGGGGTTCGGTGTTTACTACTTATATTGTCCTTGGTTGGTGTAATAGTTTGAGCAGATTCCCCTGGGCCCAATCCACCCATCATGATGTTCTTCTTGTAGGTTTCTAGGACCCTCTGGGTCCTTCTATTTTCCCCATCTCCTATAGTTCTCTCACCTAGAGTCCCATTAGGAGGTCCTCGCACCTATCCCAATCTCTTGGTAAGTGAAGACTTTCATTGAAAGATAAATTCTCAACTTCCTATGGAAAAACAAAAAAACCCAGAATAGCTAAAAACAATTTTGTGCAGTATCTGTTTATTTTATTTTCTGTGTATGTGTGGGTACTTTAGTGTACGCTGTCTGTATAGGAGTTTGAGGAGGTCAAAAGAAGCATCCAATCCACTGGTACTAGACTAACAGATGGTTGTACATCACCAAGTGGGTGCTGGGAACCATATTAGACCTCTATGAAAGCAGTAAGTTCTCTTAAGCACTGAACCATCACTCTAGAACATTAAAAACAAAAAGTGAAAACAAAACACTTTAAAGCTCCATCAAACTTTCAAATGTTTTCAGTTTGAAAAAATTCCAGAAGCCACCAAGGGTGTGCATACCTTTAATCCCAGCACTTGGGAGGCAGAGACAAGTGGTTAGCTAGGAGTTCAAGGTCAGCCTGGTTTTACATAAGGAATTATAAGGAATTCCAAGCTAGCTAGGGTTGCACAGTGAGACCCTGTCTCAGAAAGAAAAAGAGAGGGGGTCAGATTTAGAAGTCATTGCTTTCACTGTTCATCGTTTGCAGGGTCCTATAAGAAGTAGGTTTTGAGTAAAGGCACTTGGTCTAAGGTTAACAGTGATGCCTACTTGGAACTTTATAAGAGATGAAAAGAACTGCCATTCTTCTGTAAACCCACACTTTGTCTTACCACTAGGAGGCAGAAGAGTTACTGATGGGAGTCTGGTCTTAACTATCCAATTGGCAGAGGATAATCTCACCTACTTTTCTAGAACTGATAAAAGAAACCTGTTATACTTCATTCCTGGGCAAGACAGCTCATGTTTGAAACACTTTACTGGAGTGTTCAGAAAGTTCAGACAGCGTAGGAAGCTGATAGTAGGTGGCAAGCCCCTAAGGTGTCCAGGTCCCACCAAGGGATGGGAATTATGGAAAAAGAAAGGAGTTTGAGAACAGAAAGAAAGATGAATTGATCAAAAGGTGGAATAAAAGCAAAAACACAAATCATCTCAAAATCATTTCTACTAAACACACACTTCACAACTTCACAACATGAACCAGTTCGGGATAAATTAAGACATCTACAGTACTAGGTGAAAATCTTATGGGATCACCATGGTATGGACAGTTCACTATTGACGGAAACATTGTTAACTGACATATGAACACACAACATACACAAGGGTAAGCATAAAGTATACAGAAAGTAAGGTAGAAATGTGTGTACTAGGGACATACAGACTAATCATATCTCACAAAGAAATTGAGATAAACTGTCGAGGGGGATCTGAATGGGAAACTCTTACAGTTATAGTGAACTTACAAGCTGGAAGAACCGCACACACACACCCCAGTTCTCAAGCTTTGTCACTGAAAAGGCACTTTCTTTAAGGGCCACAGGTCACCCCTCCTCCTCTCATCTCAGATGACTCCAGAACAATCACAAAGAAGCTCATCTCCATGATAGCTACATCTTCTGAAAGAAAGCAAGATGTCAGAGCAGGTTGCCCAGAAGCTGGCTTCAGAGCTAGTAGCTGCATTAGATTGCCTTTGTCAGGAGGCTGCATATCTGAGGCAAGGAACCTCTGGAAGAAAAGAGGCTTATTTAGCTGCTGGTTTTAGAGGCTGAGTATCCCAACAGCTGTAGCTCTACTCCAAGGTGGGTGGCAGGAATGCCTGGCAGGAAAGGAGGGAAAGGTAGAAGGCTGGGCTTGTTCTTTTTAAAGCAGCCCCTTAAGTTCCTTTCAAAGGAATTCAATGGCCTCCAACAGGCCCCACCTTTTAAAAGGGTCCAAGTACCTCCCATTGTCACCATCCTAGGAACCAAGTCTCCACTCACTAGAGGCCCCGCCTCAAAAGCAAAACTAAATAAAACCAGGGCCTATGAGATGGATAAAAGTGCTGCCAAAAAGCCTGATTGACTGAGTTATCGCCCCTAGTCCCACATGAGGAGAGAACTGACTCCTGGAAGTTATCCTCAGACCTTCATGTGTGTGCTGTACTGTTCACAGGCCCCATGTGCACACATATGTATGCACGCATACACATACTTCATCTATTTTTTATTTGTGTGGGTGCTTTGTTTGATTGTGTCTCTGTACTACGTGTGTGCCTGGTGCCCAAAGACACCATAAGGAAGTGTTGAATCTCCTGGAACTGGAGTTACAGGTGTTTGTGAGCGAACAAGTGAGTGCCAGGAAACAAACCAGGGCCCTCTGGAAGAACAGCCAGTGCTCTTAATTGCTGAGCCATCTCTGTTGCCCAATTCATTTAATTTATAAAAATAGACACTAGCTCCCCCACTCTACCTCCATACCTTGGGGTTACCACCGGTTTGGACTGCCTTTTAGAATATTTCCATTCCTTTGTGACAGAATACCAAATAGACAGGACCTGAAAAGAAAATGCCCCACGACATATAATAATTAAAACACTAAACACACAGACAAAGAAATGATATTAAAAGCTGCAAGGGAGTCAGGATTACGCCTAACTTCTCAGGGGAGACTCTGAAAGCTAGAAGAGCATGGACAGATGTTCTATAGACTCTGAGAGACCATAGATGCCAGCAGAGACTACTACATCCAGCAAAACTATCAATCACAATAGACAGAGAAAACACTACGCAATAAAACAAAATTTAAACAGTATCTGTCTATAAAGCCAGCCCTACAGATATGGGAAGGCCACATCACTGAAGATAATACCTACATATCTCTTTGAACATGGAGAAGTCACAAAGGAGCCTAACTAGAGCCTTCATCCCTACTGACTAGTGTTCACAGTACTGTAAGGTACTCTTCACACTACCAAAGGAGAAGGTAACCAACAACATAGCTTAAAATCCTGTGATCGGGCTAAAGAGATGGCTTAGAGGTTAAGAGCACTGGCTGCTCTTCCAAAGATCCTGAGTTCAATTCCCAGCAATCACATGGTGGCTCACACCCATCTATAATGAGATTTGGTGCCCTCTTCTGGCCTGCAGGTGTACATGTAGGCAGAGCACTGTATAAAGATTAAATAAATAATTTTTTTTTTTTTTTTTGTAAATCCTGTGATCTACAACAGAGACCTGCCTTTATGACATGCTTGTGCCATAGTGGCACAAATGTTGTGAGAGGAACCAAACATTATCTAATAAGATTTAAGGCCCGCTCCACAAGATGGAACCCACATCTGACACGCTTGGGTAGCCAAGAGCCTGGGACTAGATAGGTCAGAGACCTATGGGAAAACCAAACACTACTGTTTTGCTAAAAACAAAAAGTAGCAATAAAATGACTCCTGATGACATAGTGTTATACCCATAAACCGGTGCCTCTCTCAGCTACCATCAGAAAAGCCTGTTCTTGCAGATGAGAACTAACCCAGAGACTGACAACTGGACAACGGACAGAAAGTGAGAGACTTTGGAGCACTCAGTCCTAAATGGGGATATCTTCTCAAATCCCTCCTCTCAGGAGTCAAGGACCCATGCAGAAGAGGAAGAAGAAAGATAATAAGAGCCATAAGGGATAGAGGACATCAAGGAAACAGTGTCTTCCAGCTACAACAGAACTGACGCACTTTATGAACTCATAGACCGTGTCAGCATGCACAGGACCTGCACAGATTCAAGTCACATGAGGACTCAGCACTGAGAGGAGGACATGGACACAGGCTCCCTCTGAACGAGGGCTCCTACTCCTAACCAAGAAGCTATCTCCAGCTAACTCCCACTTCTAAGAAAAAGTTAATTTTCCACAATGGAGTCTCACTGGGTATATTAACCCCACTTAAGGGTAGGCCCCATGTCCAACAGTAGATGGCCAACACAAAACAAATTCAATGATTTTTTTTTTTAATAAACACTTTGTCTTATATTGTTTGGGCGTGTATTTCTCTTAGTAGTCCTTTTCCTGTATATTATAGTTTCTGATTTTGTGTTTTTATGAAAGGTGTGTGTGTGTGTGTGTGTGTGTGTGTGTGTGTGTGTGTGTGGTTTCTTGTGTTCTTTTCCTTTTTCTGGTTTATTTGGATTTTTTGTTGTTTGTTTCTCAAACAAAGGGAGAAAAATGGCATTGAGTTGGGTGGGTTGGGAGGTGGGGGGAATCTGGGAGGAGTTGAGAGAGGGGAAAGTGTGATATATATTGTATGGACATTTTTTTTTTTCAATTAAGAAAAAGCCAGGGGCCATCTGGAATTATTTTACTCCTAGAAAAGCAGCTTGCAAAGAAGCGGTTTTGACAAGTAAAGCTGTTCGGCGGCCCAAGGTGTTTCATTGGATCACACCTCCTCTGCTTAGCCACGAAGCCGAGAAGAGCTCCGAGCACAGCCTGCCTCTTTGACCTCTGTCTTCATGATTTCACTTCCAGAGCAAAGTGTTGCTGTACCTTCCCAGGGCCATGACCAAGCAGCCCTGAAAAAACTAACTTGGACCCTGTCTTTCCACTTGGCCCACCCCACCCGTAGCCCCGTCATTGCGCATGTCTTATCCTTGCTTGCTTTTGATATTCTCTGGTTACTGCCAGCCATTGCACTTTATCTGCCTTCTTCCCTTGTTCTGACTCTTGTTTTCCACCGACTCAGCTGTTTCCAAAGACCTTCCCCTTGATTATCTCGGCGGCTTCAAGCGCACTTCTTGTAACAGCCCAGCACACTCTTCAAATGTTGCACCTTTCACAGTGGACTTGAGAGAGGTCCTTAGGTGAGTGTGATAATTCCATGCCCATCAGGAAAATGAACAATTTGTATTGATCAGTCCTTGGATTTATGAAGATATGGGGACTTTTCCTTTTTTAAAGACATGGTTTCACTGTGTAGCCCTAGGTAGCCAGGAACTCACTATGAAAACAAGGCTGGCCTTGAAGGCACAAGAATTCACCTACCTCTGCCTCCCTGGTGCTAGGATTAAAGGCATCTGCCACCATGTCTGGAAAATAGGGACTTTTGAAAACATGTCTATTTTTGTCCTGGGGTGGGGATGCATCACATGTGTACCAGGGCATGAGTGTAGAGGTGAGAGGTTTAAGCTTAGTCATCTGAGGCTGGGTGGCAAACACCCTTAACCACTGGGTCATCTCACTGGTTAGTAAAGAGAGTTCTTTTTAAGTTTTTCCTCTCTTTATACTAGCATATATAAATATGACACAATAATAAGTTTCATTGTGTGTTAAAGATTTACTTTATTTTTAATTGCAGGGTGTGATCTCACGAATTCAGACACTCACACAAGTGATTGCAGGTGCCCAGGGAGGGACCCCTTGGAACTGGAGTTACAGGTGGTTGTGAGCTGTCTGGTGTGGATTATGGGAACTGAACTCATGTCTTCTAGAAGAGCATCGAGTACTCTTAATCTTGAAACCTTCTCTTCACCCTCTTGATCTTTCTTTTGTTTAATTAATTAATTTTTAATTTAGAAATTGTGTACAGTATACTTTGATCATATTTTCCCCATTCCCAAATCCTCATAGATCATTCCCACCTCTCTCTCTCTTTCTCTCTCTCTCTCTCTCTCTCTCTCTCTCTCTCTCTCTCTCTCTCTCTCTCTCTCAAAAAAAAAAAAAAAAAAGCACACACACATGAAGTCTATTTTGTGTTAGCCAACTACTATGGGGCCTGCCCTGGACTGGGTTGCATATACCCAATGAGACTCCATTGATGAAAACTCTTAAACTGATTTTCCCTTTTCCAGAAGGTATCTATTGCAAATAGGTTTTTGTTTGCTTGTTTCTTTGTTTTGGTTAGGGGTGGGACTTTGTGTTCTCCTTCTCAGTGCTGGAGTTTGTCTGCTTTTGAACCTACATTCATCTTGGGTATGCTATCGTAGTCTCAGTGAGCTCATGGGTGTCCTGTTGTGTCTGAAAGACAGTGTTCCTTGGTGTCATCCATCCCCTCTGGCTCGTACAATCTTTGTGCTTCCTCTTTGGCATACTCCCTGAGCACCGAGGGAAGGACTTTGATGAAAACATCACATGTGGGACTAAGTGCTCTAAAGTCTCTCACTCTCTGCACATTACCCAGTTGAGAGCTCTGTGCTAACCCTTATCTATTGCAAGAAGAAGCTTGCTCTTACAAAAAGAAAAAGAAAAGAAAAGAAAAGAAAAAGTAATTTATTAGCTTATCCTGTCTCTCAATTCTTGATGTGCCTATTATCCTGATGAGCTAAATTCTTTTCTTCCTGTCCTCTACCAATATATACCATTTTTAAATGTAAACAACTTTTTGGTCTCTAAATATGAGACAAAAGTCTCACAGTGTGGCCAAGACTAGCCTAGAACTCACAGGACTCCCTCTGTCCCGTTCTCCTTAGTGTTGTGTTTACAAGTGTGACCCATATCACCTAGATCGTTTGGTTGGTTGGTTGGTTTCTTGAAGGATGTATGTGTATGTGTGTGTGTGTGTGTGGTGTGTGTGTGTGTGTGTGTGTGTGTGTGTGTGTGTGTGTGTATGCCAGTGAACCTGCCTCTTTGTGCTCATGGACAGCATCTGTATCTTCTTCCAGCACCCTCCACCTATTCTTCAGAGACAAAGTCTCTTTCTGAGCTCAGGGCTCATGTTTTCTCAGTTAGACTGGAAACCAAGCAGCCCCAGAGCTCCTCCTCCGGCCTCTCCTTGGAGCAGGGTTACAGACCTTCCTTGTAAGAGATGCCTGACTTGTTTTGTGGGTGCTGGGATCCAAACTCCAGTCCTCACAATTGAGCAGCAGATGTTCTGACCCATTGAGCAATCTCTCTTTGTCTTGTTTCAGTTTGTTTTTGCTTTTGTTTTGAGGGACAAGGTTTCACGATGCATCCCTGGTTGGCCTAGAGTTCCCTATATAGCCAACATTGGCCTGGAATTTGTCATGACCTTCCTCAGGAAAGTTAAGGATATAGATAGGCACCACTACACCCAAATTCACTTTCAAATTCTTTTTAACTACTTGCAAAGATCCACCATTTCAATAAGCCACTTGGCTGTGATAACTATGTGGTCAATTTTCAAAGCACTTCTTCCATGAAGAAACTTCAATGCACTATGGGAAAATCTAAGGCAAAAAGATTTCAGAGTCTCGATTAACAAAAATACAAGTTTCCCCATAAGTAATCTGGAAGGGGGCTAGGGTGGGGTGTTTAACTATTATTCACAGCCTCCTTTCCCTGCTGTTGGTCCCACTTAACTCTCATTCCAGAAATCAGGTCTAACCAATGTGGCTGGAGCATTCACAGAAGACTCCATACTGTAAGAATGAACCAGAAACCACCACCCCCACCCCCACCCCCATAGGCAGGTGGATGAAGAGCTCAGCACATTAGGGCTAAGAGGAGACTTGAGATGTGGCCCTGAAGATGGCTAGACATCCAAGCACCTCCGACCTGGCCTCACTGATGGCTTCAGCATGGGAGGGAGGGTGGTGAGGAAAGCTGTTTTAAGTCTGTGTGGATGCGAGAGATGGCTTAGCCAATAAAGGCAGTTGCAGCCAATCCTGAAGATCTGAGTTCAAAACTTTGGGATCCACATGGTAGAAGGAGAGAACTGACTCCTACCAGTGATTCTAAAACCTCCACATGCACATTGTGGCACTGGGGGACTTCCCCCAACCCCACACATACATATGTACACCCACTACATAAACAAATTATACATAAAATTTAAAAGTATTTTTAAAAATAGGCCTGTAGAAGTCAACTATAAAAATAAATGTTTATTCTGCCCTTGGTAGAGAACCCTGGAGGCAAGCTTTTTCAACTACATGTGAAAGGAGGAGAGGGCAACCGAGAATATGAGTGTCACACATGGAACTCTGCCCACTGTATATGACTTTCCCCCAGGCCACTGAGAGCCACTGGAAAACAACCTGTTTCCAAGGCTGGCTGTAATGTAACAGCAGCAAAGGCCTAAATGTTGTATGAAGTCAACTGTCTCACCCCTGAGCTCTGTATTCACCTTCCCTTCTCTCGTCTTGTGTTCTGTTTACCTCGCCTCCTTACTTAACCAAAGGACTACCTTTCCCTCACAGTGGAGCTGAACAATAGCTCAGGAAGTTTCTGTTCCGTCTTGTTTCCACGACAGAGCCAGGACAGAGTTGAAAACTGCCAGGATGAAAGCTAGAAGGGAAGGAAGGAATTGAGGGAAGGAGGGAAGGGGAGAGAGAGAGAGAGAGAGAGAGAGAGAGAGAGAGAGAGAGAGAGAGAGAGAGAGAGAGAGAGAAGAGAGAAAGGGAGAAACAAACAAACAAACAAAAAGAAACAAAGAAAGAAAGAGAAACAAAGAAAGAAAGTTAGTTCAAAAAGTCCATTTTCAGAAATACAGGTCTAGGATCCAAAATGCACCTTCACAAAGGATCCAGTTACATACAGACAGAAAACAGTAAAATCTCCATGCTTCCCCCAATTTCCAGGCAAGCCCAAATTACCCACAATTATTCCCATCCTAAGAAGTTACTCTCTCCTTAGCACTCTGATTCCACCATCCAGATTTCTTGGTTATTTCTCTCTTAATTTTCCTAGCTTTATCCAGGTCTGGTGGTAAGAGCCTATAATCGCCCATGCTTTAGAGAGGAAGCAAGAGGATGAGGAGTTGGCTACTCAGTGAGTTTAAAGGCAAACTGGAGAAATCTCACGTGCACTGCCATAAACACACACGCACACACACACACACACACACAGAGAGAGAGAGAGAGAGAGAGAGAGAGAGAGAGAGAGAGAGAGAGCGCTAAACAAAGATCTCGAGAAATAGTCTTTGCAGGGATATGATCCCTAAATGATTACGTATCCAATACAAATTGCTCAGCCCTGAAATCATATACATACACATAATGAAAAACAGGCTGAGCAAGATGTGTTTATATATGTTTGCAGTTATATATGAAACACTAACAGTTAAAAAGAGAGAGCATGAATTTGAGAATTTGAGAGAGATCAAAGGGGGACAGTACATGGGAAGGGTTGGAAGATAGGGAAGCGGGAAATGATAAAATTATATTTTGATTTCAAAAAATACCTTGAATATTCAAACAGCGTGTTGATTATATATGGAGATACATATAAACTAAACTAGTTTTTTTTTAACTTTTAGTCTTCTCTTATACATTACACTCCAACTGCAGTTTCTCCTCTCTTCACTCCTCCTGGCCCCTCACCTCCACCCTCCTGTCTTCCCCAGATCCACTCCTCCTCTGTTCCCCTTCAAAAACAAAAAAACAAACAAACAAAAACAAAACAAAACAAAAAAAGCAGACTTCCCAGGGATATCCGCCAAACAAGGCCTAACAAGATACAATAAGACTGGATATAAACCCTCATATCACGGCAGGACATGGCAACCCAGTAGGAAGAGAAAAATCCTAATCGCAAGCAAAAGAGTTAGAGACAGCCCCCTAACTCCCCTTGTTGAGAGTTCCACAAGAACACCAAGCTACATAACCATAAGGTATATGCAGAGGACATAGCTCAGACTGATACAGGGCCCACACTAGATGGAGCTAGGGGAACCCCTACAGAAGAGGGGAAGGAAGGATTGTAGGAGCCAGAGGGGATGAGGACACCAGGAGAACACAACCCACAGAATCAACTAAGCAGGGCTCATAGGGGTTCACAGAGACTGAAACAAGACTGATTTTAAGCAAGCATTCCAGACAGTCCCAATGTCAAATACTATATCCCATATTTCTCATAAGGACAGTTAGAATCATTAGCACTCACTCAGGCTTCAGAAGCACTTTGTCTCCATTACCCCTCAATATATTTAATGCCTAAGTTTCATCTTTTTTTTATTATTATTAATTTATTCTTGTTACATCTCAATGTTTATCCCATCCCTTGTATCCTCCCATTCCTCCCCCCCCCCCCCATTTTCCCATTATTCCCTTCCCCTATGACTGTTCCTGAGGGGGATTACGTCCCCCTATATATTCTCAAATATTTTGATTTTTCATTACTGGCCAAAATGATAAAATTTTACTTTCTTTTTTCTTAATATATTTTATTAATTTATTCATGTTACGTCTCAATGGTCATCCCCTCCCTTGTATCCTCTCATTCCTCCCCCCCCCCCCATTTTCCCATTATTCCCCTCCCCTATGACTGTGACTGAGGGGGATTTCCTCCCCCTGTATATGCTCACAGGGTATCAAGTCTCTTCTTGGTAACCTGCTATCCTTCCTCTGAGTGCCACCAGGCCTCCCCATCAAGGGGACTTGGTCAACATGTCTCTGGTCTATATTTGCTATAATTCCCCCTTCAATGTGTTTTGCAACTTTATTCATGCTTTTCAAATGTAAATGCACGGACGGAGAACAGTGTATGTTTAAGACAATGGCATGGCATTCATGGGAAGCCACCAGGGAGCACAGATGTTGCTGCGGGATTGCAACTCTGTCGCTCTCCCATGCTCTAGATTTTTTTTTTCTACAAGGCTTCTCAAATTCAACCTTCCAAAATAGAATTTATCACCCTCAAGTATTTTCTCTTATCCCCTTTACTCAATGAATAGTAGGACCTGTACAACTAGTACACATTTAATATGTGAGCCTCCCCCTCAGATCAGGAGCCCTAGGTCCTTTTCAGCCCCATGACTCCAAATCCTAGTGCAGGACCTAGTGTACAGACCTGCTCACTGTTTCTCCGACTAATAATGGAAAGAACAATGAGGTTCTGGTGACTTTTATCTATCAGCTTGAAATAGCCTAGATTCACCTGGGAAGAAAATCTTAATAAGTAATTAACTAGCTCGTGCTGGCCCGTAGGCATGTCTGTAGGGGATTGTCTTTATTGTTTTAGGTTTTTTTTTTTTTAATTAACTTACTCAGATCACATCTCAATTGTTCTCCTATCCCTTGTTTCCTCCCGTTCCTCTCTCCCTTCTGCTTTCACCCTATTCCCCGCCCCCTATGTCTGTGACTGAGGGGGACCTCCTCTGTGGGGGGGTTGTCTTAATGGTTAATTAATTCAGGAAGCCTGAGCCCATTGTGGGCAACAGCATGCCACAGGCAGGTGTTCTTGGGCAATGTAAGAGAGGGAAAAGTAGCTGAAAATAAGCAAACGAGTATGCATATGTTATCTCTTGTTCTTGACTACTGAATGTGTTGTAACCAGCTGCTTCAATCTCCTGTTTGCCTTGACTTTCCCACAACAATGGAGGGTAACCTGGAATTGTAAGCTGAATAAATCATTTCTTCCCTAGGTTGCTTTTTATTTGGGTATTTTATCACAGCAATAGAAATAAAACTAAGATACCTTCAATAAGAAAGATGATCCCCATCTCACTTAAACGTGCTGATCATTTCAACACCATCTAGTCTTGTCCAAAGCAAGAAGTGATGAGGGTCCTTGTCAGCACTAGTAGAAAGAGCCACCACAAGCCATATGTGCTCTGGAAAATATTGATCTCCATCTACTTACCATGCATAGTATTCCTCGCCAAAAACTCAGGTTCTTTTGATCAGGCCACAGAATAGACCCATCGCCTCTGTTCCCAAGTCCCTACTGGACCCAACTCAAGCCCAGAATAAAGGATCTCAATGTTGTGCCTTCTGAGAATGATCCCTTTTAACAGGTCATTCTGTTTCCTTGTGGGGGTTTTAGATTGGGCTCATTTTCTCTGACAATTAAAAAAATCAAAAGGCAAGAAATAAATCATAATCACCACAAACAAACAAGTTTTGTCAAAAGTAAAACCATGTGGCAACTGAGTACACATATGAGGAGACAGATTCCCCTGAGTACAGAAGGGGTTCAGAAACCAAAATCCACTTCCCCTTGGAGGGCTGGGGGTTTGAAGTGATTTTGATGTCCTGGGATGGGTCTTCCTCCCCTCACTGTGTATGGTCAGCTTAGACAAAGAAGAGTGGGATAGCTGGCTCTCAGCCCACATCCAGGGCGTGCTTAGAATATATCCAGGTGGATGAGGCAAAAGGGGAAAGGAAGCCTGCCACATCTTTGTCCAGAGTAAGGAAGACTGAAATATGCCCTCTTGTTTATTATTCATGGCCTCTTTCTCCAGCTGTCTGCAAGTCAAGTGCTGTCAGACTCCTACATTCCCACAATTCATGCACCTGTGAGGTGTATTTCATAACCAAACCAAAAGTCTTTTTTTATTGTTGGGGCATAACCAAATCCAAAGTCCTGCATAGTTCCCTGTACCTCACCTCCCCTCTGGACAGATCATGAACTCCATCCTGTTTCAAAAGCCAGACTTAGCTACAGGTATTTGGAGTTTGTCTTTGTGGCCTAAGTATCTTTCATTCTCTTGTAGAGTTATGACTGACAGCTTTATGAACAGCATTTCTTTAAAGATTTATATCTGTGGTAACTTCTTTTATGTTCCTGGTTAATTTACAGCATTTCCAGCAATAAATCATTTGACCTGGAAACTTCCTTGTGAAATCAAGCTCAAACCCATAGATACATGGAATATCTTATGGGTTTATAATTATAAGCTCTTAAAAGTATAGAGTTTAGGGAGCTGGCTCAGTTGGTAAAGTGCTTGCCTTGCAAGTACATAGCCCTGACTTTGATGCCCTAAACCCACATTTTCAGAGGTCAAGGGGAGGAAAATATAGTGGGAAAGGGAAGGAGGGTGGGAACTGGAGGGTGGGAGGTAGGGGGATTACATCGGGATGTGATGTGAATGAATTATAGTAATAATAAAATAAACATAAAAATCCTGGGCGTGGTGGCATGTGTTTGTAATCCCAACACTGAGAAATTGAGACAGGTGGATCCCTGGAGCTCGCTAGCCAATCAGTACAGTCTCTTTGGCAAGTTTCTAGGATAGTGAGAGACCTTGTCTTTTTTTTTTTTTAATTGTATACATTTACACTATGGAATACTACTCAGCTATTAAAAACAAGGAATTCCTGAAATTTGTGGACAAATGGATTGAACTAGAAATGATCATAATGAGTGAGTTGACCCAGAAGCAGAAAGAGTCAAATGGTATATACTCACTTATATCTGGACACTAGCCCAAGGGGCATGTCCCATGAAAGTCTTCACTCACCAGGAAAGTGGGTCAAGAGGGGAGGACATCCTATTGGGACTCTAGGTGAGAGAAGCATGGGAGAATGGGGAAATAGAACGATCCAGAGGGTCCTAGAAACCTACAAGAACATTATGATGGGTGGATCTGAGCCCAGGGGTCCTGCTCAAACTATGGCACCAGCCAAAGACAATACATGCAGTAAACTTCAAACCCCTACCCTGATCTACCCAATGGACAGGACATTGTCCACAGTTGAGTGGAGAGTGGGGACTGACTTTCATACGAACTCTGGTGCCCCATATTTGACCACATCCCCTGGATGGAGAGGCCTGGTGGCACTCGGGGGAAGGATAGCAGGCTGCCAAGAAGAGATTTGATATCCTATGAGCATATACAGGGGGAGGAGGTCCCCCTCAGTCACAGTCATAGAGAAAAATGGGAGGGAGGGAGGAATGGAAGGATACAAGGGATGGGGTAACAGTTGAGATGTAATATGAATAAATTAATAAAATATCTTTTTTAAAGTGTATAGAGCCTAAGAAATGTCATCATGTTTGAGGACAAGCACCCTTTCCCAAGAGTAAAGGTGTTTACCCCCAAGCCTGATAACCTGAAATGTTAAGGTTCATCCCTAGGACCCACATGGTAGAAAGAGAGAATCAACTTCCAGAAGCTGTCCTCTACAGTCCACATGAGTACTGTGGCATTCATTCATATTCTCTCTCTCTCTCTCTCTCTCTCTCTCTCTCTCTCTCTCTCTCTCTCTCTCTCCCCAAAGAAAAATGTTTTTTAAAATAATGCTTCTCAATTCAATATCACCTGAAATTTAATAAATAAATAATTTAACCTCCTAGAAAACATTTTTAGCATTAAAGTGCACTTATCTATTTATACAGTGATTAGGAAACACAATGAAACTACCAACCTATTTACCATCTTGTGCCTGATGAAGCACACTAGAGCATAAGTGTGTAGTCAAAAGACAAGTTCTTCTTAACAGGTACAGTGGTATTCACCTGTGATCCCAGTGTTTGAGAGTCAGAGGCAAAAGGATCAGAAGTTCAAGGTCACCCTGGGCTACATAGCCAGTTGGGCAGCCTAAGCGAAAGAAAGAGAGAGAGGGGGGGGGGAGGGAGGTTCTTTGTTTATGAGACTGCGTCATACTACTTCTCGTACAAACTCTCATTGCCCTCTTCCTAGCTTTTGCCTTGCTCTATACAACCTATACGAACACAGTATTAAGAGCTGAATTAGCTGAAAGGAGTGTTAGTCTGTGGTCCATTACTGACAAAATACCTAAGAGAAATCAAGTGAGGAAAGATTTCCCGTGGCTCAGTTTCAGAACTTTCCCTCCACAGAAGGAGAGGCACAGAAGGGTGGGAATGGCAGGACCAAACTGCTTTCTTGGTTGCAGCTAGGAAAGGAAAGAGAAAGACAAGTGGAAGGCTCCTGAGACCAGATTTATCCTTCAAAATCATGGCTCCAAGTGACCAACTTCCTCGAACAGGTCCCCATCTCCTGAAATCCTGTTCAGCTACAAACTCATCAGTATATTAATCCACACATGAAGTTGGAGCCCTCATGATATAACCACGTCTTAATAGTGCCGCCAGCTGGGCCAGTGGGATGGCTCATTGATAGAGCCTAATGACCTGAGTTCGACTCCCAGACCCCACATGGGGGAAGAAGAAAAATGACTCTTGCTGATGTTCTGGCAACAACGGGCTTGATAGATATACTTACTCTATGGGTGAGGCAAAATAAAAATCCTAATAATCTACATAAGAATAGATAGAGTAGCCAAGACATGGTGGTGAATGCCTGTAATCCCAGCACAAGGGAGGCAGAGGCAGACTGTTCTCTGTGAGTTCAAGGCCAGCCTTGTTTACAAAGTGAGTCCAAGACAGCCAAGGCTACACAGAGAGACCCTGTCTCAAAAAACCATATATATGTCACATAGCCTTTCTGCTAAACAAGGCCTTCAATGAATTGATTCAACACCAGCCCTACGAAAATCCCGACTGCTTCCTTTTTATCCCAGAAATTGACAAGCTGATCCTAATGATGCAAGAAATTCGTAACACTGAAAACAAGCTACAAAAGAACCTGGTTGGACACCTGCTGTGGTGGCACAAGCCTTTAACCCCAGCACTCGGGGAGACAGAGGCAGGCAGATCTCTGTGAGTTCAAGGCCAACTTGATCTACAAATTGAGTCCAGGACAGCCTGTCCTACAAGAAAAACCCTGTCTCAATAGCCCCTCAAAAAAGAGGCAGGCTGAAGAACTCACATTTCCCAAAGCTAAACTTACTACAAAGTTACAATATTAAGGACAGTGTGGTGCAATATGGGACAGATTATAGTGATCTGGGGTATAGGCTGAGTTTCCTGCACCCATGTCAGGTAGTTCACAATCACTTGAAACTCCAACCCCAGGGGGATGTGGCACACATTGCTGGCCTCTGAGGGTGCCTGTGTTCACAAGCGTATCTATCACACACATACACACATGCCTTAAAAATAAAACAAAATCTTTAAAAAGAGATAAACTCACATAGATGACATGGCTCAGTGGGTAGAAGTACTTGTACCAAGCCTGAGCTGCTTTCAGTTCCTGGTGGCTTTCATTTCCTGCCTCTGGCTCAGGCTTTGGCCACATGGGGAGTGCCGGGTGTACCCTTTGCACCTTGCAGTCCCAAGCAGCCGTCCTTGAAAGGCCTATTTTCAAACCTTGACCTATGCCTGGTCCCAGGCTACGACAGTGGTTAGAGTCATTGAGTGCAGAAGTTAATGTCTTGAGGAAGTGATTTCCTTGACTACTCTCTCTTGTCTTATCAGTGGATTCAGTAGTGTTCTTAGGGAGTCAGCATTCCGAGGAAGTAGGGAGCACTGGGAGGAGATATCCTTGGAGTAGATGGTAATGTTTCATAAAGGTGAGTAGCAGACTGTGATAGCAGGTATTAGAAAGAGGTGGCCTTCCCAATGGGTAGAGGCTCAATGTTAGGGTTTCTGGATCCCCCCAAAGTATCTTTTGTGAAAGACTTATACCCTTGACTGTATCTCCCATCAATCATGGAAGGCTTAGTCCATATACAGTTCAAGTGTTCTCATAGGCTGTAATTCCATTCAGTATTCTTCAGTCCCTTTGTAAAGGCTCCATCCTTAATCCTTGTGGTAGTTTTAATGAGAAATGTTCTCCATAGGCTCGGACATTTGAACACATGGTCCCCATTGGTTGTGCTGTTTGGAGAAGTTTAGAAGGTGTGATCTTACTGCAGGAAGTATATCACTGGAAACAGATTTTGAGTTCACTCTCCCTGCTTTGTGCTTACAATAGAATATCTGAGCTTTCAGCTGCCTGCCTCTGGCTAGCGTGTCTGTGTGCTCCTATACCTCCCTGCCATGATGGATTTTTAAAAAAGATTTATTTCTTTTACTTTATGTGTATGAGTGTTTACGTGTGTGTGTGTATGCATGCACGCCCCGTGCGCATGCACACACGTGTGTGCATACATCACATGCATACCCAGTGCCCACACAGGTCAGAAAAGGGACATTGAACCCTGTGGAACTGGACTTACACATGATTATGAGCCATCATATGGGTGCAGGGAACCAAACTCAAGTACTCTGCAAGAACAAGTGCTTTTAACTACTAAGCCATCTCTCCAGTTTCCCATGGTGGACTCTTATCCCTCTGGAACCAAAGCTCAAATAAACTTTTCCTTCTTTAAGTTCCCTTGGCCATGGGGTTTTATAACAGCGACAGAAAGGTGACTAATACAATCCTCAGCAAAACTTTGCGAGGGGTACTCCTGAAATGAAATGAGAGGTGAGATCATAAGGAGAGATGAGTCCTGACCTTGTGGCCCCTTCTCTCTTGAAGAACATCTTGGTTAAAGATAGCAGTGAGATACATCAAAGAGGACTGCAGTTTAATACAGGTCAGTGGCCCATGATAAGCCAGGAAATCAGAAACAAGCCTGTGGGGGATAAATGCAGCCTCCTTTCTTCCGCAACTGTACCGGAACTGCCATATCCTAAAGAAATAGATGAGCCACGAAAGCAAACCACAGTCAATTAAAAACACTTTTATAAACCGGGTGGTGGTGGCGCATGCCTTTAATCCCAGCACTTGGGAGGCAGAGACAGGCAGATCTCTGTGAATTCGAGGCCAGCCTGGTCTACAAAGCGAGTCCAGGACACTTTTATAGTCACTTTTGGAGTTTAGCCTTGCTTTGTTTGGGAACCTAATCACACTATGTAGCTTTATTTTGTCTGGAATGAACTATGTGGCTGAAACTGGTCTCAAGCTCATGGATGACCCTCCTGCTTCAGCTTCCCAAGTTCTGGGATTACTCAGTATGCCTTACATCTCTAGAAAACCATATCCCAGATCTATATGTTTTCTTCTTGCTTCTTCATGGTCCACGGCGCCAGCTGAGCTTGTCACTGCAGTAGACCTGAATGGGTTGGATGGAAGATTATTCTGCAATTTCCCCAGATCTTAGAACTGTATGTCAAATCTGGAGTTGATCAAGCCACTTGTTTAATCGGCCCATGAAGTTCACGACACTTTTCCCAGCTCAGATTTCCCAGCGGTGATTTCCTGTTCACCAGTAAAAACCTGGCTTCATCATCACAGTTAGAATCCCGACAATGACTTTGGAGTGCTACCTGATAAGGACCTGGTATCTGCCTTCCTTTTCAGTAGTCTCAGAATGTCAACCAGGGTACTCACACACACATCGTTATGCAATGTGAACGATTGGAGAAAGAGCTTAGTCACATTTTTTAAAATTCAAAAAAAGGGCTTGGAGGGCAGTTCAGTTGGTAGAGTGCCTGCCTAGCATGCACAAGGGTCTGAGTTCCATCCCTGGAAATGTTTGATGTGGTGGCTGCTTAGCATGTTCAAGGTCAGCCTAGGCTACATACAAATCTGCCTCAAATAAATAAAATAAAAAGCAAAGAGAAATGGGTAAATTAAAATTGCATGCTTTATTTAAATAGCATATCTAAAAGACCATGATTGTCACAGATAATCAATATAAAAATACTAATAATGAGGGGCTAGGAAGGTAGCTCAGTATTTAAAGGCACTGGCTGTTTTTCCAAAGGACGAGGACCTTACTTCAATTCCCACCACCCACATGGTGGCCAGTTCCAGGGACTCTCCTGGCATTTGTGGGGACCAGGCATGCATGTGGTATATATGCAGACAAAACATCCATATACATAAATAGAATAATAAAGTTAATTTTAAAAGCTTAAAAAGCACTAGTGTAATGTTTGGTTTTTTTTTTTTTTTTTTTTTTTTAAGTTACTAAGTCTTTGAAATCCAATATTTTGGTATACTCATAGCACACCTGAACCCAAACCAATCACATTGCAAGTGTTCAGTTGCCACAAGTAGTATATGGGCACAGTACCATATGTTACAGGTCCAATAGAAGGTGACGTTGAAAGAAAACAGATCCTTAAATAATAAGCCTGCGTTCACTATGTTTTACTTAATAGCAGAACTCGACTAAGCTTTCCATGGAAACCAGAGACCAAAGACAGCAAGACTGAACCATGGGAGAGGAATAAGGAATGAGCCGGAAGCCAACCCTCTTCTTAGAGATAATTGTGTGTAAGAAGCCCTCGTATCTAATCCACATCTGTGGTGTCAAAACCCAATTTGGAGTCTTGCTTTCTACTGTGTCGGGAACAACTTGCACTTCCTGATCTCTTTGTTTCCCACCATGAGCTCTTCTACACAATTGCTCCTTCAAACCAAGAAAGATGGAAGAGAATCTAAACAGTTCAGCAGATAAAGGTACTTGCCACACAAGCCTGATGACCTGCATTTGCTCCTCAGCATGTATAGAAAGGTGGAAGGAGAAAACTTGGACTTCAGGAAGTTGTTCTCTGACCTCTACATGTGTGCCACAGACACAGACAGACAGACAGACAGACAGACAGACAGGCAGACAGACAGATACATATACACACAAAGAGGGAGATTTTAAAAAAATGAGAGAGGACACAGCCAGTTCTGCTTGTTATGCTCACTGTGAGCAACAAAATCTCTGAAGTGTGGGTCTCATATTAATCTGAATCTGCCAATCTCCACAAAGCCAAGACAGACTGACTTGCTAGCTTAGGAGGAGAGTCAAATCTCTGGCCTTTCATAGTTTTTTATATCATCTCAATCCTTCAATACCTAATCAGGGTCTACCCCTCTCCCCCCCGCCAAAAAAAAACACCTTTACTAAGTCTTGGGAGTTTGTTGCTTTATTTGTTTGAGACAGGGTTTCCTGTAGCCCAGGCTAGCCTAGAACTTAATATGTAGCAGGGGATGCTGAGCATCCAGCCTCTACTGTCCCCAGTGCTGAGTTTATAGCTGTGCATCACTACACCCTGTTTCTGTGCTGCTGGGGACTGAGCCCAGGCTTTTGTGAATGCTAGTCAGACATTCTGCCAGCAGAGCTCAATCCTTAGCCCCTTCTCAGAGCTTTACTCATCCTTTAGCACATACCATAGATGATATTTTGTATACTTTTATATGTATTCACATTTTAACACCTTCAACCCCACCGCTCTCTACATAACACGCACTGAAATATTTGCTGATTAACTCATGGGGTTTTTTAATCCCATTTGTGTAAAATGCCAGAGAGCATTCACAACATACAAGTACAGATGGGCCTGTTCCCCCCCCCCCCTCATGTGCATCATCCTTGCATCTGAAGAGGATAAAGGCTCAGACAGGAGGATGAGGAGTTCAAGACCATCCCTCCCTTCCTGCAGTTGTCTCCTTTCTCCTCCATGCCCAGTCTCCTGTAGTCCTTCACTATACCTTTACTTTCCAAACATTAAGCAGATGGCCTTAGCGAAATCAAAGCCACTGAACTTGGATCACTTGATGGAGACACGAAAGAATAACACTGTAGACTGGGGCAGTGATTCAGTGGCTGAGCACTTGCCATGCAGCATTAAGACCAGACTTCAGAAGCCCAGAAATGCACATAAAACCCTAGATGGCCATGGAGGCCTTCTTGCAATTCCAACCTGGACTTACCATCCTCAGACTTCCATCTGTACTCCCACACACATGCAAACACACATGTGCCCACACACATGCCAAAAATGCCTATCCACACATGCACAACATACACAGATGAAAATGGAAAAAAAAATTACTGTAATATAATAAAAGAAAGTCCAAAGCGCATTTGTCTTTAGAGTGCCTCAGGTTTAAAAAAAATGAACAAACAGAAAACAAAAATAAAAATTCTTTCTTTCTTTCCCCAACGCGTATCCCTTTATAATAAGGCCTCACTAACAATAAAATGAACATATTTTCCATTCTTTTATTCACCAGAAAAGTAAGTAGCTGTGACCTGAGTTTATTCCTAGCCATAAAATATCTACTATTTGATTGCCCATAATTATACCAGGAAGCATCAGTCACTTTAACCTACCCAGTATGTCACATTTGAAAGCTATGAAAACAAATATTTACTCTCCAGATAGAAATTTTCCTTTCTCTTTCCTTTCTGCCTCCTTTTTTTTCTTTAGTCTCTCCTTTTCTCCTTTTCCCTTTAGCTTTCAGGTCCACGGTATTAAACGCATTTTTTTTTCAGCTTTTCTAGGTGAGCCACTTGATAAGCAGCTGGGATTTATCTGTAACATCAAAACATTCCAAGTTCCCTTAGAGGTGAGGAATTGCTCTTGGGCCACAAAAGGTGTCTGTAACTGATTGAGTCGTTTCTGCTATAGATGGAATAGGCTATAAACGAGAAAGGAGATTGAAGCAAACCTTCCCGCCTGCATGCCCTGCCTGCATCCCCTTCCCCCATAATCAGAGAAGCAGGAAGAACACTGCATTTCCGAGAAGAACAACCTCACTGTGGCAGCATTCATCATCTGCTATTACCTGTAAGTTGCCTACGCAAAGGAGTGCTGTATTAGCAACGAGGGCTGGGGCTGCAGCTCACTTGGCAGAGCACTTGTCCAGCGTGTATGCAGTCCTGGGTTTGATCCCCAGCACCTACTAACCTAGGAGTGGTACCCATCACCTGCGATCCCAGCACTCAGGAAGTGAAAACAGAAAAAGGACAAACTGAAGGTCAGGCCATCAAGATGGCCTGGGCAGACCCCCTAAAGCCCATGTAAAGGCGAAAGGGAGAAAATGACTCCATAAAGTTGTCCTCTGAGCTACACTTTCGCATGTACACCCACCCACCTCTACCCACCCCTACACATTAATAATAATACCTTCATTAAAATAGCTAGTAAGTTATTTTAAAGTTGAAGGCTATTCTTGGCTTAACAGCAAGTTCAAGGCTAGCCTGTGGTACATGAGATTGCCTCAAAAGCATACTGTTACTACTTCACATTTTTAGAGTAGTTCTTAAAAATTAATGTTCTACATAACGAGCACTGCTCTGTTTTAGCAACTTTTGCGATGGCAATTTTCTCCCTATCTTATCCTTTAGTGGGGGTGGGGCAAGTCCCCATATTGCAATGTCTGCTTTTTGTTGTTGTTGTTGTTGTTGTTGTTGTTGTTGTAGCCAACAGCTTACTGGAAAGTCTGAATTCAAGTCTCAAAAAGAGGTGTGAAGGTTATTGTTCCTTAGGGAGGGTTATCAATCTCTGGGGAGACACTATGAAGAGTGATAAATAAAAGTAAGAGAACTAAGGGACATCTGAGGCTCAGACCCCAAGAATTTTTGCCTCTCTGTATGATACAAAGAGCTAAGGAAGTCCAGTCGGAGGCACTGGTAAGGAGAGGCTCACACTTGCAGTTACAGCATGCCCTGTCATTCATAGCCTCTTTTGGTTCCCTCTGCCTTCTGAGCCTGGATCTCTAGCCTGCCCATCATATCTGTGAGTTGCTCAAGAAGTTCCATTGAATTCCGTTCCTGAATAAATGAGTCAGCAGATAACTTTGTTGCCTGCCTATACACAAAAATGTCTTAACCAAGAGCTCATTAGCCTCCCAGTGAGATGAGCAATGATGCCTTTTCCGATCTCTAGCCCAGCAAGTTTTCTCATCCTAATTCATCTTCTCATATATAAGTAAAAAGATCTACATTCTGGATAACTGGAGTATTCTTCCTCCTCCTCCTCCTTTTCTTTAAGATAGGGTTTCTCTTTATAGCCCTGGCCATCCTGGAACTTACTCTGTAGACCAGCCTAGCCTAGAACTCAGAGATACACTTGTCTCTGCCTCCAGACTGCTGGCATTAAAGGTGTGCACCACCACTGCCCCACTGTTGGATAACCATTTCTTATCTAAAATGAGGAACTGGAGAGATAGCTCAGTTATAAAGCGCTTTCTGCATAAGCATGAAGAGCTGAGTTTGATCACCAGAACCCTTGTTAAAAGAACCAAATGTAGTGGCACACACTTTAATCCCAGAGCTGGAGAGGCAGAGGCAAGGGGATCCCCGGGCCTCCATGGCCAGATAGCCTAGTTTCATTGGTGAGCTCCAGGCCTGAGAGAGATCATGCCTCAGAAACACACCACCTGAGAACAGCACCTGAGAAATAACACCAGAGATTGACCTTTGCCCATCACACACACACATACACACACACACACACACACACAAACAGAGGGGGGGGGAGAAGGAAGGGAGAATTTAAACTTCTGATGATAAATAGGAATAAGAGGCGTCCACGCCAAACAAAATTTAGATGTCATATTTTACAATGTCCAGAACACAGGTTGTGAAAAAGTCACCAAAAAGAGGGTCTTCTATGGAGCCACCACCTGGATAGCCACCCAGCCATACTCAGATAAGCTGCTCCACATAATTAGAACTCCTACAGGGCCCTCTGACAGCTACAGTCAGTTAGCTCCATGTCTTCTTTACAGACTGGCTGGAGGCTGAATCTTGCTTAATATGTCTTCTAAGTCTACAACAGGCAAAGAACTGCACAGGTTTGAATGAAGCTCTTAGAAGTTTATAGCTTGCCAGCAAGGCAAGCTATGAATCTTCAAAGAAATGTGTGCGTATGTATCACATTTGCATAGCTCCCATTTATCACCCATAAGCATCTCGTACCAAAGCCATTTGGAAAGAATCATTATCAAAAAGCAATCTGTGTCTCTTTATTGACTACACCTCATTAATTTCTGACTTGAGTCTCTCAAAATTGTGTCACTGAATATTTGCTTGTTGGTTTCATTTCCTTAAACATGAGCGATGGTAGTAATTACATCACCTTATATTTATGGACTTGTTTATACTTTTCAGGGAATTTCTAGCCTCACAACGATCTCCGAAAGAACTTTTAGCCTCTTTTAAAACAAATGTGTTGGGAGTGGGGAAACCACACACACAGACTAGCTAGCCTTGGGCCACATATAATGTGGATTTGAGTAACTTCAGGTTTTCAAAATCCAACAACCTGAAACAGTAGTTGTTACTACCATTATATGGCAAATTCTTGATTGTTCTATGCAGCATAAAGATTACTCGTGAAAATCTGGATTAAACTGACACAAAACGATTTCAGTATTATCCCTCCACTATCAGTGAAAGTATTACCCAATAAATTTGCGTGATGATCTTATTTTTAAAAGCAAACAGCTGGACTGGTGAGATGACTTAAAGAGTAAAGGCACCTTCCACCAAACCTGATAACCCGAGTTCAAGCTTCAGGACCCACATGATGAAAAGAGGGAACCAACTCCCATGAGTTAGCCTCTGATTTCCACATACTTGTGGTGGCATGTACCCTGAAACACACAATAAATAAATAAATATCCTATTGTAAATATAGTGGCGTATACCAGCAATCCCAGACAGGGCGATAACTGCCAATTTGAGACCAACATGAAACACACAATAGATAGATAGACAGACAGACAGACAGACAGACAGACAGATAGATATCCTGTGGTAGATATAGTGATATATGCCAGAAACCCCAGACAGAGTGATTACTGCCAGTTTGAGACCAACATGAGCCATATAGTAAGTCCCAGGTCTGGGTTACATAGTGAGACCCTATCTCAAACTATCTATCTATCTATCTATCTATCTATCTATCTATCTCTATCTTTCTTGTCTCTCTCTCACATACACACACACACACACACACACATACACACACACACCAGAGAAGTCTTAGCCCTCCAAATGAAAACCCTGAGTCACCAACAATGCCATTAAGGTGTCAATTCTCACAGCAGCAGTGGCTACCTGCAGAAGACTATGTATGCAAAGCAGCATCTGGGCTTCTTAATTTATAAGGCCCCACCCCTTCTGTTAAAAGTTGCAAAGAAGGGAGAGTCACATTCCTCAGTGGTGGAGCCACTGGTTCATTGATCCTACTGAGGCAAGTAATCCCCCACCCAAAGCAAATGTAGTAGGTCACAAACCAAAAAAGACATAAAGGCAGGAGGGGGAATGAGATAAGAGGAGGGAACTTGATCAAAGAACTTTATATGTATTATGAAATAGTTTTTAAAAAGTCATTCAAATTTTTTAAAAATTTAAATCTAAAATAAGTCAGCTCTCAGTTTGATGTTTTCTACTCTCCTGGTTACACAGGATATTTATTCTCCTTGATATTAGCAAAGCATCAGTGTGAACTACCATACTCAGTACAGTGCATAATGCATGGTGCTTACTGCAAATTTTCTTTAAGATTGACTTATTTACTAGGTATAACAGTGTTCTGCCTGCATGTGTGCCTACAGGCCAGAAGAGGGCACCAGATCTCATTACAGATTGTTGTGAGCCACCATGTGGTTGCTGGGAATTGAACTCATGAACTCTGGAAGAGCAGTCAGTGCTCTTAACCTCTGAGCCATCTCTCCAGCCTGCTTACTGCAAATTTAAAACATTCCTACAGCCTTCCTCAAGTGGTCTGTCCCAGTTTCAATTCCATGGTTGTTATAAAATATCCTACCAAAAAGCAACTTAAAGAAGAAAGGGCTTATCTGCCTTACAATGCCAGGTTAGGCTTCCGTCATGGAGAGGGACTTGAGGCAGGAGCACATGCCGCTGGTCACAGGACTCCACAGCCAAGACCACTGAGAAACAAGTGGAGTCTTGTTCGCTGTCTCTGCGGCTGTTATCCAGACTTACCAGAGAATTATCAGAACCAATACTGGTTGAAACCTCAGGACTTCCTCAAACACTGGACCAATGTGCAAAGCATTGAAGACCTTCTCCCAAACCCCAGGGCCACATTCTCCCTTCCCTAAGCAAACAAAAGGTAGGGCATCACTGCCTAGCCACCTGTGGCATCCTACCCACCCACCTACCTGAAGCTCCTTTTCTTCCCCATTACCCACTCTAAGGGATTAATCAATGCAAACCTGTTCCTGATAGATCCCTTTTCTTCTTGTTCATTTTATGGGCTAGTTATAAGGATTAAACTTTTAAATGTATGTTAAAAAGGCTTTGTAATCATGTACAGCATGAGCATATCTAGCAAAGTGTCATTATAATAATTACAGGTTATTCAGAAGCCAACAATAGCAGCTCTCTTCCCTCCTCGCCCTCCCTTTTCTCCCTCTTCCCTCTCCCTCCCTCCCTCCCTCCCCCCTAAGTAATTCTGAGCAAAAGGCAGTAATCCGTGGAATAAACAACCAGCATAGATGCCACAGGATACAAAAGACCAGGAATACAAAAGGGCTGAGGTCTCCAGAGGTGCAGAATTAGCCCAGAGATTTTTTTTTAAAGAGGAGAGTTGTGGCTGTCACTTTATAAAACAGAGTCCCCATTTCCCCTATCTCCTCCTATAATTATTTATGAGACAAGTTAGGTGGCAGAAGCCAAATAAATACAAGATGCTTCTGTATCAATGAGGTGTGTTCCACAAAATAGCAAAAGGAAAACTTGTAGACAATTAACAGAATGAAAATAAGGAAGAGACAAGGGGCTGATGAGACGGCTCAGTGGGGAAAGTGCTTGCTGTGCGAGTGCGAGGACCTGAGTTTTGGATCCACAGCACCCATGTAAAAGTCAGGTGCATCATGCTTCTGTAACCTCAGAACTGGGGCAAGGGGTGGCAGAAGAGCCAGCCTAGCCAAAACGACAAGCTCAAAAAAAAATAAAAAATAAAAAAAAATAAAGTGCAGAGTCATTGAGGAAGACACCTGACATCATTGATCTCTCTCTCTCTCTCTCTCTCTCTCTCTCTCTCTCTCTCTCTCTCTCTCTCTCTCTCTCTCCTCTCTCTCTCTCCCCGTGTGTATGTGTATACACATATGTGTGTGTCCATGTGTGTATATATGTATATACACACATACATATATGCCAAACAGTGAAATGTATAGGTTTCTTTCAGAAGACAAACTCAAATTTTCACCTAAACATCCCAGCTTTTGTGGATCCCAGGAAAAAAAAAGTCTTCAAGTTTTCTTGGAATACCAGGTGAAGTTACAGAAATAAAACTGGCCTTTCTCAAACACAGCTTAAGGAATATGCTTTTTGTATGTTAATTCTTTCCTTACTATAGAGAGCAGTCCTAAAGAGATATGCTTATTCTTATCTTAGAGATTAGAAAAAAATTCTGGATGTTATGGCTCATGGACATTACCCCAGCACTTGGGAGATAGTAACAATAGGATGAAAAGTTCAAAGTCATCCTCAGCTATGTAGCAAGTCTGAGGCCAGCCTGGTCTACATGAGACCTTGTCTACAACAATAACCAAAAATGAAGTTCGAAGTCACCCTTAGCTAGCTACATAGTAAATTTGAGGTAAGCCTGGACTACATGGAACCATCTCAGAAACAGGAGTTGTAGATTGGGAAGATAGCTCAGTTAATATAGTGTTTGCCTTGAAAACATGAAGACTTGGATTCAATCTCTAGAACCCATGTAGGTTGGAGGGGGAAAAAAGCTTGGTATGGTGGTGTGTTTTATAATCCCACAGCTAGGAAAGTAGAGACGCTCAGACCCTGGGGCCTCATTGGCTAAATAGGCTAGCCTACTCAGTGAGCTCCATCCCAGTGAGAGATCCTGTGCAAAATAAAAGATGGACAGTGCCTGAGGAATGACATCTAAAATTGTCCTCTCACTTCCACACATACACATGTACTCATGCACATATGTAAACATGCACACACAAAAAAAACACATAAACACATGCACACATACACTTTAAAAGCTAGTCAGAAATGATATATTCCTACATAACTACATCAAATAACAACGCTTTCCTGAGTTGCACTAGGTCATAGGCACTCTACAGAATGTGAGCCTCCTCTTTTAACTCTGCATTTGAGAGAAACCCCAAACATGTAAGCTGTAAACAAGTCCATCTGGTATCTGCCAGATGAGTTGGCTCTGCCCCATATCCACAACCTTCAGTGAAGGGCGCCTACTGAATTCACCCCTCGTTCCACAGAAAGGGAGAAAAATACCTCTCCCTACCTCTTGTACCTACCTCCTCACATGGGCATCCATGTAGTTGTGTCTATGTCGCAGGACTTCTCTATGGAATAGCCACTTTCACATCTGCCCACAGTGCTTCCAATGCCCTCAACCAGGAGCCCTTGGGGCCATTTGGGAAAGTTATTCCAAGACAGGCCCTTTCCTCTCCAGGGGCTTTTCCTATGATCATCATTAGGGCTTCGATGTTCTTATTCTCCTCAAACCCTCTCTTTGAATGACAAATGCCCCCACCCCCATAGGTTCAGGCATTTAAAACTTGGTGCTGTTTGGGGACTGTGGAGAGATGAAGTCCTGACTATTGTGTATCGTGGATACACGTGTATCGTGTATTGTGTATCGTGGCCACGTCAAGGATCCTAATGGCTCAGACCCATGAGAATGACAAAGGCTTCCCTGAGTCAGGCTCAAAGGAATGGTAAGGCCCTCCCCTCGTCTGCATTCAGAAGTTGAAAGCCTGTGTAGACATAGGGAGGGAGGAGGAGCTTCCTCCTCCAAGATTATTGCCCTGCTCTGAGCTTCTTTAGGCTGCCCCCACCCCCCGGTTGCATATAATAAAGCCTGCTCCTCATTCAGCTGTATATAATGATGTGATCAGTCAAGTCTCTGCTCCAGCCACCTGCTGCCATGCCTCCATCCCCCCATCATGGATTCTAACCCTCTACAACTGTAAACCAAACAAGCTCTTTTTTTTCATAAATTGCTTTGGGTTGTGTTATTTTATCACAGCAACAAAAAGTAACTAACATACCTTCTACCTGCAGACCTCTGACACTCCCTCCCCCCCCCCATTGCCCTACTGTTTTACTCTGTGAAGAAACACCACACCCAAGGCAACTCTTATAAAAGAAAGCATTTCATTGGGGGCCTGTTCACAATTTCATACAGTTAGTCCATCATGGCAAGAAGCATGGCAGCAGTCAGGCATGGTGCTGGAGCCGTGGCTGAGAGCTTGCATGCTGATCCACAAGTACGAGCGAGCGGTGGCAGGGATTGGGGGGGGGGCAGAGACTGGGATGGGCTTTTGAAACCTCAACACCCACCCTCTGTGACACACTTCCTCCAGCAAGGCTACAGCTCCTAATCTTTTAAAGCATTTCCACCAACTGGGAACCAAGCATTTAAATATATGGGCCCATGGCGCCATTGCCATTCAAACCACCACATCCATTAACTATTGATCATCCCTACAGGTATATTTGAAGTACAGGACTGGGCAAGGCTTAGGCCCCAGCAGGCATCTTGCTTTTGCCTCACTTACTTAATATAGACACATTCTCACCTTCCACACCATCTCTCTTTACTCAGCTCACCTCAAGAAACTAAGAGCAAGTGATCTTTGGGCACTGAAGTGAATTGCATAGCGTAATGAACTGATCTAAGAATTCCATCATAAAATCAAGTCTGCTACATGTGCACATAGACTCAGTGACCTTCATCCTGGAGACCATAATGTAACTTGTGCCTTCAATTCACTCACTCCTGGAAGCACCAAAAAAGCTTTTGCTTCACAGCCCCAAAGTTCTGACCTGATTGGACTTGGGTAGATAACGGGAGAAATCAGGCCCAGGAGGTTTCAAGCGTTCCAGGCAGAGTATAATTAGGATGTGAAAGGAAGATGAAAATGTCATAAACTGAACAGAGAGGTCTGTGAAGCCAGAAAGATGGCTCAAATTCCATGTTCTCTCATCAGCCCCACTGTGTTTTGGGTTTCTGTATGAATGTATACCCAGGAGCATTTGCTCATTTGAGTGCAGCATGCCAATTCTAGAACTGGACTCACTAGGACAACATCACCAATTCCTGTCACATCTGCCTCTTGATACTTTGTGACACTATTTTCTGTCATATGAAAATACAGAAAATAATTGAATAAGTTATGTTTTAATTTTTTAAACATCTACTGGATGTATTCATTGGGTGTGGTACTATCTTACATAAGAACATGTTCAGACCACATATATGGCATATCACCTCCATAACCATTACCCTCTCTGTTCTCTCTGTCCCCTTCCCACTTGTCTCCTTGGTTTCCTGAGACAATCTCCCCTTCTATTTATTGCCATTTTACACATACCATTCTTCATGCCATCTAAATGTAGCTTGTGCTTCATGCCAATCTCCAGGTGAGTTATTTTCCCTCCAACAATGGATCCAGTGTGCAAAGGTCAGTGTGGCCCTTCCTGCCCCTAGGGATCACCACTGATATTGGACAGGTAGCTTGGACGCCCAGAGAGTAGGGATGGAAATGGCAACACTCTGGGATCAGCTATGGGGAGGCAGATCAGTTTTATTCAGGGTGAACGAGGGTTATATAGAACTTTGAGGAGGGGGTAGGAATGTCCGATATGGCCAAAGGCCATAGGTTATTGGCTGAAGGGCTAAGGTACTAAGATACCTCATTTGTATGAAAAGGCAGGAGAAAGGGGGTTGGACCTATAATTTCCCTAAGGGCTATGTGACATTCCTCAGATAGAGAATATGGGGTCCAGGATCCCCCAGGCAGAGAAGAGGAAGCCTCTCAAGCTTTCTGGTAATGACAGACTTTGACATTAGCAGCAAGGTTTCCCCAACAGGCAGGATGCAGGTGGGAGACAAGAATCTTGTTACCCTAATACTTCCCACTTGGAGAAAGAGAAAAACAGCACAATGGTCATGACCCATAATGCACCCTCCTTGAGAGACATTACAATACACTAGGAAACCAGCTATCCTTGGTTCAGTTCACTGCATCTGTATCTTAGATGAGGAGATCTGCTTCTTAATCCTGTTCCAGGGACCTGAATTCGGTTCCCAGCACCTATGTTGGGCATTTTACAACCAACAACAACTTCAGGTCCAGGAGATCCATTGCCTTCTTCTGACCTCCTTGGAAACACACCCATGCTTGCACACACAAAACACACATACACACACACTTAAGAAACAAAAGCTCAGTGTGGTTTTTCTTATAATCTTTAGTAGAGATCTTCTCAAGTCATAGGTGTGAATTTAGATCCTAACCTAAGAATAACTATTTTTTTTTTCTAAGAAATCTATGCTCAGCTGGGCAATGGTGGTGCACGCCTGTAATCCCAGCACTCAGGAGGCAGAGGCAGGCAGATCCCTGTGAGTTCAAGGCCAGCCTGGTCTATAAAGCAAGTCCAGGACAGCCAAGGCTACGCAGAAAAACCCTGTCTTTAAAAAAAAAAAAAAAAAAAAAAGCAAAACAAAAACAACAAAAAAAAAAAAAAGAAATCTATGCTTTCTGCTTTGCCTGTAGCCTTCCACTGGATACCCCATGCCCCGCCCCCAACACCTGATGAAGGGGAAAAATTGCAAAACAGTAGCAAGACTAGGGAGGCATAACTATTCTGTATCCCCACACTACATATTCTGTCTCCTTGCTGGGCAGGGAACACACTATAGAAGATGCTCGGGCAAGGCAGAAACTGAAGTGTGAAGTTCCACAGACCTCAGTACAACTGTCCCCTCTGTTTACTGCCCTCTTCCCTCACTGCTGCCAATTCTGTGGACTACATATTAAGTACATTGTGTGGGCCTTCCTCTCCCCTCAGAAACATTTAAGAAGGAGAACTTTGTTTTGTTTGGTGAGACTAAAGTCCTTTCTGGACCCACTAGTTATTATCTGTGATGTCAGTAAGTGACCTACTCTGAAGGCGCTCTCTCTAGCTCAGCTCTTTCCTCTGAATCTGCTCCCTCCCCTCACCTTGCCCAAGAACCTGACACTTGGAATTTATTCCGAGCAAGGTTCTTTACTAAGCGACTTAGAAACTTGCCACACTGAATTCATTCTGCACCATCCCAAGCAGTTGCCTTTTCAGCCAACTTGTCCCCTCATTTACTTCCCAAGGTAAGCCCCTAAAGTTCAACTTGTCTAGACTGTTTGTTAATGTTTCTTTGCTTTGTGTGCATGAGACAGAATTCTCCTTTTCCTCTGCTCATATCTTCCACCCTGGTACCCACAGAGCCTCTCAGCAGCTGTCAATAAGCACCCTCCCAACCCTAACACTCCCACCCATGTGCATTTCAAGACCATATTTCCAATCCAGTAAAACCACACCTTAATCCCAGCACATAATGGCCTCTTTCTGCCTTAATTGACTTCTTAACCAGGAAAATAAATATATAGAAAGTCCATTGACTTAACCAGTCAGCCCTGGCTACAGGAAGCACAGAAGGCTCGATGTAAATATTTATCTAGTGCACAAAGTCAAAGGCCCCAGATTCAGCTCAATTCTTTAAAATTAGTATTTTAAAAAGAGCTCCCAGGCTACCAAGAAGAGACTTGATACCCTATGAGCATATACAGGGGGAGGAGGTCCCCCTCAGTCACAGTCATAGGGGAGGGGAGTAAGGGGAAAATGGGAGGGAGGGAGGAATGGGAGGTTACAAGGGAGGGGATAACCATTGAGATGTAATATGAATAAAATTTTAAAAAAGAATGAGGATAAAATTGATGTAGCAAGCACCACACTGAGGGTTCTCCAGGATTATCTCATTTAATCTGTTCATACAGTTTATATTAGTTCTGTTCAAAAGAACAATTCTTGGTCATTGTGCAGCACTTGGAAAGAGAAAAAGCATCTATAAAATAAACACGGAACTAACTGCTATGAAAAAAAAGAGCTCCCCACTACTGTTTTGAAGTTATTAATATGTAGCTGCTGTGTCCCCAGATCTCATCAATTTCTCAGCATTCCCTGAACAGAAAATAAGTAAACAGTAGTGGTCCTCACTTTGTAGAATAAAACATTAAAATTTTTTTCTTCTTTCTGTTGTTATATTTTTTCTAAACTATCTAAAGTAGCTGTATTATCTTATCACAAAAAATGTGCTCTATAATGTCCTTTCTCTTGTACTTTTTCAAAAATTATGTGTATACATGTGTTGCTGTGTGGATATATACACATGTGTGTACAGTTGCCCACAGAAGACAGACTTGGAAATTTAGTTATAGACAGTGAGAGTTGTGAGCTACTGAACTCTGGTCCTCTGCAAGAGCAGCAAATGCTCTTAATCACGGAGCCATGTCTTCAGTCCTACATTATACATATATACATACACATATACATACATATATACATACATACCACATACATGTAGTAATTATTTTAAAATTCAGTCAGTGTAGGTCTTTATGGGTCATGAAAATATTCTAAAATGGAATGCTGTTGTGTTTACACGGTTCTGTAAATTTCCTGAAAACCATTGGATTGTATGTTTAAAATGGCCAGATTTTGTTGTGTGCAATTTATACTTCAAAAAAGCAGTTAACAAAAACAAAGCTTCCATTTTATTCATTCAAAGAACAGTTATTTCATCAGGACATGCATATAGCAACCTCTCAAAGTGTTGGGAGAAAGGAGAGGTCAGATGGGAAAATGAGGAGGTGGAAGAAAGAGGGAGGGGGAATGGGCGGAGGGAAGGAGAGAAGACTGAAGAAAAAGCACGGATGTAGCCCTCATCTTGCAGTCACACATGGACTTGTCAGCAGTTGTGAGAGATGGCACAACCTTTAGGAGGTGAGGCCTATTTGAATGACACTGGAATATCCCTTTGAAAAGGGCATTGAGATCCCGGCTCATTCTCTTTCTGTACTTTTAGGAGGCCATGAGATAAGTAGCTGGCTTTCTCATGTGTTCCTCACCGTGATGAGATTTACAACTTTTTTTCTCCTTAAAAAAATTCTTTTTCCTTTTCCTTTTGCACAAGTCTATAGGATCTTTTAAAGCATTGAACTTACTTTTTCTTCCCAATCATTTCACCAGAAAAACAAGTTGAGTGGATCTTTCAAACAAAATTAAAGGAAACTAAGACTATAGTACTTGCTATTCATGTAAAGATCTTTAAATGTGCTTTCTGAGGTTGCAATGTTTTCTTCATATACTCTATCCCATACCATCGGCTGTTGAAGCATTAAAACCCTAAGGAAATGCTCATTAGAAGTAGGCTTTAAGAGCTGCAGCACTGGGAGAGTGGGCCCTGCACCTCCTCCTGGGCAGCACAATAGATAGAGCTGGCCCTGGTGGCACAGGAGTGGGTGAGCCAGCCCCAAGGGCATGAAAGCAGGAGACCTGGCCCTGCCCCCTTGACAACTGCAGCATCGAGTGAGCTAGCCTGGGCAGTGTTGGACAGCTGGCCCTGGTGATGCAGGTGTAGGAGAGCTGACAAGATGACCAACTCAACTACCATCCAGGCCCAGATCCAGGGCTTTGAATTGGCCCAGCCCGACATCTACCCCATCTGCTGGAGCATGTGAAGGGGCCAAGTCCTGCAGATCCAAAGCTGCAGCATCTCCATGGCACAGGGGAACAACTGGATAGCCTAGAAGCTTCCACAATGAGATTTTTTTAATTTTTTATTTTTATTTCCTTTTGCAGAGGAGGCGGCAAGTGCGCAGGGCAGACACAAAGAGATGGGGAGATGAGTAGGATTAGGGTGCACAAATGTGAAATTCACAAAAGATCAGTAAAAAGTTAAATAAAAAAAAAAGAATCAGACTTCTCTTGCTTTTTAAAGGTGGAGCCTGAATACCAGAAATTACTTATATAAAGTCTTTTGATTTAAAATTACATTTTATTACATTTTCGATTTTTATTTATTGTGTGTTGTATTCATATGTACTTAGGTGTGCATGAGCCACAGCATACACATGATGGTCAGAGGGCAACTTCAGGAGTCAGTTCTCTCCTTCTTACCATGTAGGTCCTTGGGATGGAAGTTAGGTGATCAGGCTTGGCAGCAAGCACCTTTACCCACTGAGTCTTTATGAGCCCCAAAAATTACCTTTTGGACACAAGCTTACTGAATGCAGTATATGTCCTTATGTGCGGTTGGGGGGTGGGGGAGAGTTTTCTTGTATAGTAACAGATGTATATTTCTTCATAAAAGTGTAATGGTGTACCTATTCATGCTGAACTTTTTATGTTTAGTCATAAACGTATCATTTTTCACAAAATAAATCAAGTGTGTTTATTGGATGATGATTGTTTGCTTTATTGCTTTTATTTTTATGCTGTTATGGTATAAGTGATTTCGAATAAACACAAGTTCAAATTTATGCATGCTGTATTATGATCATGGTAAAAATGTATCTGAATTTAAAAACAAACAGAAAATATACTGCTTTTTACAATAATATAGATAGAAGTAATAGAACATCATTACAATAAGAGAAATAAGCCAGATACACAAGGCTGACATAGCATACTCCCATTCACATTTTGATTATAAGAAGTTAATTTCTGGGCAGCCAGATAGCTCACCAAGTCACCAAACCTGATGACCTGAGTTCTCTACCATGATGGTCATGGCCTCTAGTACCTTCTGGAACCATGAGCTCCAAAGTAAATAAAAGTTTTCTTTTATAATAAGTTGCCTTAGTCGTACAATCTTATCACAGCAATAGAAGTCTAACAAGTCAGCTAGCCTTGCATACACAGCATTGAACAACAAAGAGACCCTGTTTCAAATAATATAAAAGAAAAAGACTGGAGGACTGAAACCCAAGGATATCCTCTGACCTCCACACATGTTCCTGCACTTACACACACACACACACACACACACACACACACACACAAAGGATTTTTTAAAAAATAGAGATTTTGATTCAGTCATTAACAGAGATGGGGCAAAATGCTTCCAGTAACAAAGCATTAAAGTGTTGTCCAGAATCACGGAATGGTTGTTTAGTGGTTAATAGCACAGGTTGCTCTGCCAAAGGATCAAGGTTGAGTTCCCAGAGCCCACAAGGCAGCTCACAATCATGTGTAATTCCAGTGCCAGGGGATTCAACACCTTCTTCTGGCTTCCTCCGGCACTGTATGCACATAGTGCCCAGACATGCATGCAAGCAAAACACTCATACACATAAAAATAAATAAATAAAAATGTTAACAAGAAAACAATGTTTTTTTCAAAAGTATCTTCTAGACTTATAATCTTCGGATTGCATAAAGGTAAGAGAAGGTTCATTCACAGCATAACAAAGGCTTAGGAGTTCCAGTAGAGGAAAATTTAGAAAGCAAAACACTGAGCTAGGTAGAATGAAAGTCTACCAGAGAATCCTGGGATAATTATGGTTTTCTCTTTGAAGTTTGCTTACATGTGATACAGAAAGTAATGGAAGCAAGAAAAAGAATGCTTTGAGACATTTAGTCCCACTACTAAGAAAGTAAGAGTATAACCCAGTGGTTCTCAGCCTCCCTAACGCTGTGACCCTTTAATACAGTTCATCATGTTGTGATGACCCCCAACCATAAAATTATTTTGGTTCCTACTTCATAACCATAATCGTGTTACTGTTATGAATCCCAATGTAATTTTTGGAGAGAGAGGTTTGCCAAAGGGGTCACAGCCCACAGGGTGAGGGCCACTCATATTAACAAATGTTGTAGCAACAAGAAGTTAAAAGTTGGGATTGGAGAAATGTCTCAGCAGAGGAGTACTCACTGCTCTTGCAAAGGGCTCAAATTCAGTGTCCAGCAACCCACATTAGGTGACTTACAATTTCCTGTAACCCTGGCTCCAGAGTATCTGATGTTCTCTTCCGGCCTCTTGGCTACTGCACTCATATGCACATACCATGCCCCCCCCCACCCACCCCCACCAACACACCACACACACACACACACACACACACACACACACACAAATAAAATAAATGATTAAAAGAAGAACTTAGAGAATGCTTATAACTACGACAAAGAATAAGTAAATACTTATACTTTACATCACAAATACCTTCCTATGGAATTTTTGTCTCATTTGCATAAAATTATGCATTTGTATATGAAATGAGTTACATTTAGACAGCCAACTTAGTCACTTAAGTAAACTAACAATCTATGATGCTTTAAGCCAATTATTTGAAAACACATCCAAGAGTCACAGTTAATGTGGTAGACTCCAAAGAAATAATTAAAACGCCTCAGGGGAGGAAATCATGCGGCCAAAACTACAGCAAGCATGAACTGAAGTTTCACATTTTGTTCTTGTTTTAGTTGATGCATTTGGGCAGAAACATCCTCAAAATAAATTTATTTCAGTGCTTCTCATGGTCTATTTTATTATTATTATTTTTGTTTTGTTTGAGACAGGGTCTTACTCTGCAGCCCAAGTTGATCTGGCACTCACTAGAGCCTGGACTGGCCTGGAACTCACATCAATCATCCTTCCTTGGCCTCCCAAGTCCTGTGTATAAAGGCAAGTGTGTTTCTATAGTCTCTGGCCACTGTGAAATCTGGAGTTCCTCAGTTTTTCTTCTTCAGGTCAAATTACCCTGGAGACCAAAGCTTGTCAGCACAAGGATCTTTGTCTTCTGGCTCTGCAGTCAGTTGAGGACACGCCCACATTGGAAATCTCCTGCATCAAATTTCTGTTCTAACAGCTGGGTTTCCCCAACACACTTCACCAGAGTCCAGGAGCCAGGTCGTTATTGTAAGGGTTCTTATAACACACACACACACACACACACACACACACACACACACGAATGTTGATTGACATTTTTAATAAGAAACAGATGTGAATCTCAGCAAGCAAGGCCATATTTCTTTCTTATCCTGTAATTCCAACTAAAATGGACTGAGCCCTAGTTCCTCTAAACCTGAAAGTAATCTAGTCTTAAACACTGGTGACCACCTCCTTCCTTTCTCTTTCCCTAGAGCTGTAAAATATCCCGGCACCCAGCCTGTTATCAGTTATTAGTCTACAGGGTTTATGTGGGCCTTTGTCTGTAGGTGGAGGATACGCCCCTCTCATAAGCTTCATGCTGGGAAATAGGCAGATGTTCCCCTATTGGCAAAGTCCACAAGACCCTAAAATGTGTCAAAGGCTAGTTCCTTGCTGAGACACTTTCAAAGCAAATCGCACAGACTTTAGGCAGAAAGGTGTCAAAAGCTGACTCTTTGAAGAAACACATTATCAAAGCTACCCTGGAGACAAGCCCTGGGAGGTGTCCTGGGTAGGCCTCCTGCAATTCAGATATTCTTGGTTAAAAACCCAGTGGTCTGGCGTGGGAGGATGGATTCCCCTGTTTCTTCCTCTTTAGCTCCCTGTCTTTGTTTGTCTTTCATCACTAAGCTTAGTGAATTAAAATCTAGCTCTTCAGCTAGATTTTAACCAAGCCTTTTTACAAGTCCGAGGCTCCCCCACCCCTACCTCCCCGCTGGAAGGGACACTGGCCTCCCAGCATCTCAATCCCAACAAAGTGTATAGCCACCCTGCACTCCCTCAAGCTAGAGGATCTGACAGGAAAGCTTCCTCACTACGGAGGCAGCCTTCCTCCTGACCTGACAGGTTCTCAGGACAGAGCCTTCCTCAGCTAGCCTCTAGAAGGCTAAAGAAAACTCTGTGACCAGAGTCTCAGCCCAGCCTCCCGGAGAAAGGAATCCACAGGTTTATAGCTGAGAAGCAGGAGTAGCTGGTGGGTTACAGATACTCCCTGCCTCCTGGGATGTATACATTCACCAGAAAGAAGCCAATGACAATTTAAAAAAATAAATAATAACAATAACTGCCTCATGGTAGGAAATCTAGCACGCTCTGGTTCTGACCCGTGTGTTACACTTTAG
This sequence comes from Acomys russatus, assembly GCF_903995435.1. Taxonomy (NCBI): domain Eukaryota; kingdom Metazoa; phylum Chordata; class Mammalia; order Rodentia; family Muridae; genus Acomys; species Acomys russatus. The sequence goes on from NC_067169.1 coordinate 31,639,668, forward strand.
ACAATAACAAAGCGTGACTGCATACTTTCTCAGCCCTTGATGCTATCAATAGTAACAAAGGCAACCCTAGCTTAGGACCATGGAAAAGGAAGTGAAGTCTTCAAGTAGAAAGGACTGAGTTTACAGGCCACACAGGCCTGTGTAAGGGCCCAGAACTCCACAGTCAGGGTATGGCTGAAGGAAGCACATTGGCCTGAACAGCTGAGGAAGCCATCAGCAAATTTGATGAAAGCCATTTTAAAGGCCTGAGAGGAAGAAGAAATAAGATTGAGATGGGCTTAAGGGTCTTTAAGAGGCAAGAAATGGATACCACAAGTTTAGTCTGCTCTTTGGGAAATGTGATAGCTAACAGTGATTTAGAGGTCTGCCAAGACTTGTTACAGATTTCTTTTTCTTTTTCTTTTTTTTCTGAGATAACAGCAACTTTAGTATCTTAAAAGGCCACAGGGAAAGAGCCAAATTGAACACATAAGAAAAATATTGAAATATATCCTTATTCTAGTGGAGATGGGGGGTGGGGGAAGAGGCTTAAAAGTGCATAGAAAAGGATTGGCTTGGGGAAAGTGAGCAATGGCTAAGTGGGAAAAGGTGCCTACCACCAAGCCTAACAACCTGAGTTCAATCCTTGACACCCACATAAAGGAAGGAGAGAACCAGCTCCCACAAGTTGGTCTCTGACTTCTATGCATGCACCGTAGCGCGCGCGCGCACACACACACACACACACACACACACATACACATACACACACTGAAAGAAAAGACCATCCTCCTACAAATACAGAAAAGAAAAGGGCATCTGGACTAACTTAGGGAAGTTTGAGGTCACAAGGTCAGGAACATACCAGAGTTCAAATTGCAGGCTTCATTTCTCTCTGTGTACTACCAAACAAAATCACCTTCCAAGTGACAGTGTAGACAGTGGGTTTGAGGCATATACTAAGTCTACTCATTTTTATAAGGATTTTTTAAATTTTTATTTTATGTCTATGATTGTTTGCCTGCATGTGTGTGTATGAACACCACATGCATACTTGATGCCTGCAGACACCAGAGAGGGCATGTGATCCCCTGGAACTGGAGTTTGCAGGCAGTGGGAGGATGCCCTGTGGTGCTGGAAACTGAACCTAGCTCCTCTGCAAGAGCAGCCAGTACCCTTAACCACTAAGCCCTCTCTCTAGCCTTGGACCTATTAATTCTAATAGTGTGCTGAGCAGTCCTAGAACCCCGGGACTTGGGAGATGGAGACAGAAGGATTACAAGCTCAAAGGTAATGAATGTGGCCCACACAGCGAGACCCTGTGTCCAAAAAAAGATCTAAATTACAAACTAATTACAGTAGTTTTCTGATGTTGGACATTCTCATTCAGGAGTCTACAACAACTCAGGTGGAAAGATGAACAGAGCAAGGACTGCACTGTCCTGCTCAGTAGGGCCAGCAAGAGAGTAGGGTAAGGAGAGGGTTTTAGAAATAACATCATGTTAGGACAGAAAGAAGATGTAGAAGCAATAAACTATGGAGGCTCTCCCTGGACAGGAAGAGACCTAAAGCCCTGGGGGCAGGAAAAGGGGATTGAGCCAATGAGGTAGTGGAGCAGTTGCTCTGCAAACAAAAGGGTAAGTATGAGACAAGGCAGGATGGATAATAGACCATAAGCTTTAAAAAGGAGATTAATTCCCAAAGGGTCAAGACCGTTAAAAGAGACTCCTGGTGGGGAAAGTGGGCAAAGCCTCCTGGAATCTGATTCATGTTGGCAAGGCTGCAAATTCCGCTATCTTGCCTTCCAGACTGAAGTAAACCATTTCCAAGCTGCAAAGCCACCCTGAAGAGTTTATTTAAGCAAGTGTTTGCTAAAGATTGATCCAGTAGCCCCTGAAAGCAAGGCCACCTAGAAGTTAGGAAAATGAGCTTAAGAGTCAGGCTCCCTGATGCATCTTTGGTGCAACTTCATTGTTTTGCTTTGTTTTCAACTGACTAAAGTTAGTCCTTGACAGTTTCATACTTGTGTGTAACACATTCTGTTCACTCTCACCACTGCACTGTTACCTCCCCTCCAATCCCTATCACACCTGACCCCTCCTCTCCACCAGACCCTTCTCTGCATCCATGTCTATACTGGTGAGACGTTAACTGTCAACTTGACAATGTAGAATCACCCATGAAGGCAGTCTCAGTGAGGGGCTGTTTAGAGCAATGGTTTGCAACCATTTTAATGCTGTGACCCTTTAACACAGTTCCTCATGTTGTAGTGACCCCAAACCATAAAATTCTTTTCATCGTTAATTCATAACTAATTTTACTACTGTTATGAATCATAAGGTAAATATTTTTGGAGATAGAGGGTTGTCCAAGTGGTCGCAACCTACAAGCTAAGAACTGTTGATCTAGATTAATCCTAGGGTAAGTTCTTGAACACCTTTGAGCCTCAGTTTTCTAATTTCTAAAATGAAGATATAGGGGCTGAAAAGATGACATAGCAGTTAAAAGAGCTTGTTGTCTTGTCTGTCCAAGGACCTAAGTTCAGTTCCCAATATGCATATTCATCCAGCTCACAAATGCCTGTAACTCCAGTTCCAGGAGATTCAATACCCTCTTCGGGCTTCCACAGGTACTCACATGAACATGCACAGACACAGGCACATGCACAGATAATAAAAAGATAAACCTTTAAAAGATGGGTTATTGAGTCTGGTGTGGTAACACATGCCTTTAATCCCACCACTCAGGGAGGTGGAGGCAGGCAGATCTCTGTGAGTTCAAGGCCAGCCTGGTCTACAAAATGAGTCCAGGACAGCCAAGGCTACACAGAGAAACCCTGTCTTGAAAAACAAACAAACAGTGATGGTTATTGATGACATGCACTTGCCAATGATTCTTCCTGAGTCTGACACATCAGAAATATGCAGTAAAGGTCAACTGCCATTCTTGAAGATGGGGAAAATATAAGCTCTTCTTCAGCTTTAATAGAAGAGTGATGTCAATGACTTCAGTCCTCCATTTAAATGAAAGGCTAGCTGTTTGTCGATGGTTTTAATATGGTTAGTGAAATGTGCTGTTTATGTCCTCTGCCTGCACTTCATAGGAATGTCTCTTTGTGCCTAGAAAGACAACAAATTCCTTCTGACTATTTGCATGTGCTGATGGTTTTCCCAGATTCGGAGAAAGGATGCTATGTTTAGGTGCATTATCACAGTGTCTCCAAGTAGGTGAGATTTTCTGTTGCTATTTGAGTTATAGAGTACTATTTAGCTTCATCAATTTAATTTTGAAAGCATTATCTGGCTGACTCTATAGTAGAGTCTATGGCTTTCCTCATTGCTGCAAACAAAATACCTGACAAAGGCAACTTAAGAAAGGAAGAGTTGGCAGGTGTAATGGCACACGCCTGTAATCTCAGCATGTGGGAGGCAGAGGAAGGTGGATCTCTGTGAGTTTGAGGTCAGTTTGATCTACATCATGAATTCTAGGACAGCCAGCTCTACATAGTGAGACCCCGTGTCTTAAGAAAAAAAGGAAGGAAGAGGTTTTTGAGCCCCCAGTTCAGTGGTACAGTTCATGAAAGCAGAGAAGGCATAGTGGCAGAATCATGAGGTGGCTGGTGGCATTACATCCAAAGACAGAAAGCAGAGAATGATAAATGTTGATGCTCACTTTCTTCTTTTGATTCAGTCTGGGACTACATTTAGATGTATCTTTTCACCTGTGTTAACTAAGGATCCAGAGGGTCCTAGAAACCTACAAGAAGAACATTATGACAGGCAGATCTGGGCCCAGGGTCCTGCTCAAACTATGGCACCAGCTAAGGACAATACGTGCAGTAAACGTCGAACCCCTACCCAGATCTAGCCAATGGACAGGACATTCTCCACAGTTGAGGGGAGAGTGGAGAGTGACTTTCACACGAACTCTGGTGCCCCATATTTGACCATGTCCCCTGGATGGGGAGAACTGGTGGCACTCAGAGGAAGGATAGCAGGCTACCAAGAAGAGCATATACAGGGGGAGGAGGTCCTCCTCAGTCACAGTCATAAGGAAGGGGAGTAAGGGGAAAATGGGAGGGAGGGAGGAATGGGAGGTTACAGGGGATGGGATAGCCATTGAGATGTAACAAGAATAAATTAATAAAATATATTTTTAAAAAAGAATCTCCTTCACAGACATGTATAGATTTGTTTCCTATGTGATTATAGATCCTGCTAGGATCCATAGACAGAGAGACAGAGAGAGAGAGAGAGAGAGAGAGAGAGAGAGAGAGAGAGAGAGAGAGAGAGAGAGAGAGAGAGAGAGAGAGAGAGACTGGCCTGGCATGGGCTTTTGAAACCTCAAAGCCCACCTTCAATGACACATTTATTCCAATAAGGCCTTACCTCCTAATCTTTCTAATCCTTTCAAACAGTTCTACTTCCTGGTGACTAAACACTAAAATACATGAGCCTATGAGGGTCATTTTTATTCAAACCACTACATATTAGTTGTGTTAGTAGGGTGTTTCTTCTTTAATTTTCTATTTTCTGTGTGTAAATGTTTGCTTTCATGCGTGTATGTGCATCACGTGTGTGCCCACAGAGATCAGAAGAGGACATTGAATCACCCAGAATTAGAGTTACAGGTAGTTGTGAAATGCCACGTGGGTTCTAGAAACTGAACCATGTTCTCTGCAAGAGCATCATAACTACTAAGCCATTTCTCCAGCACCTACACTGACTAGTTTTTATTGTCAACTTGATACAATCAAGAGTCACCTGGGAAGGAGGAACCTCAATTAAGAAATTGACCTGGATTAACTTGACCATGTGGCCATGTCTCAGAGAGATTATCTTGATTGATAATTTATGTAGGAGGGCCCACTATGGGTGGCATCATCCCTTGGCTGATGGACCCAGTTTGTGTAAGAAAGCTAGCTGAGCATGAGCCAGAGAGCAGCCAGTGAGCAACGTTTCTCCATAGTTTCTTCTTCAGTTCCCTGATTTCCCTCAGCAATGGACTGACTATGCTCTGGACACATAAGCTGAAATAAACCCTTTCTTTTCCCAGGCTGCCTTTGGTCATGATGTTTATTACAACAACAGAAAGGAAATGAGAACGTTTTATAGCCATGTTATTTGAAACCCACAGTGTTCCAATAAATGGACATTCAAACGCATATACATTGGCTTACAATTCCCTACCACTATTTTGGGTTCTCTTAACATACTAAAAGGAAGTTGTCATTTGAAAAGGCTGAGGTAGATGTTTGAGAGGTGTTAATTGCCACTAACACTGAAGAGCGTACATGTAGTGATGTCATATGTTTATGTGACTGTGAACACATGAGTGCAGGTGGTACCCATGAAGGCCGGAAGAGGGCATCAGATCCTCTGGAACTAGAGTTACAGACTATTGTAAGCCTCCATATAAATTCTAGGAATAGAACCTTAATTGCTGAGCCACATATCTAGCCCAACAGTGATTTGCTACATGAAATATTTCTCAGGCTTGGGAAGAGTGTGCTAAATAAGTCAGTAGAGCCCAGACAGGTTAGAAAAGTAAATGTACTACATGTAGAAGGTCACAGTCATTCTTCCTGAAACCAAAGACCACAAACATGCTCAGTACCTGATGGCCAAGCCGGGCCTTGAAGCCAAGGGTTTCAGCTCTCTGTCAAATGTTCTTTTGTTTGTCTCACCTTGTAGCCTCGATCTTGGCACTTAGCTGAACTGTGATATCTTGCCAACATAAATAATTGCTCAGCTGGTAGAAACCTCAAGGAGCAGCCAATTCCGTGTTAAAGAATAAGACTTAGAAAGCTCAAATCTAAATCCATTCTACCATATAAAACAGTCAATTTTGTGACACGAGATAAGAACCACTACTGCTCATTGCCAACTGCCAGCCTGAAAGCAGAAACTTTTTTTTTTATTGCATCGGGTCTTGTTGGGAGCAAAATGTCTTCTCCAGAGCACATACAGTCATGATCTCATTTTCCAAAGTCTTAGCTATGAAAGCACAATAGGCTGAAAGAAATTTATTCCTTTCTATAAATTAATTTTGCAGACAGTTTTTCACAGACACCTCCCTGGAAAGCTAACACCAAACGAGTCACACTTACGCTTACATCTACAATTTATCTTGGTTAATGGGCATTTTTGGCTCCCTGAGAGGGAATTTTAATCTTCTGTAGAAGCAAAGGGATTTGGTAGTGAGGATATATGTCAAAACTGTTACACACACAGAGAGAGAGAGAGAGAGAGAGAGAGAGAGAGAGAGAGAGAGAGAGAGAGAGAGAGAGAGAGAGAGAGAGAGAGAGAGAGAGAGAGAGAGAGAGTTGTGAATGCAGAGGATAGTCCACAACTCGCAGGAGCAGGTTCTTTCCTTTCGCCTTGTTTCAAGACAGGGTCTTTAACACTGCTTCTGCCACGATGTGCACTCCAGACTATTTGACCCACAAGCTTCCAAGTGATTCTCCTGTCTCTACCTCCCATCTTGCTGTAGGAGTGCTAGGATTACAGATACGTGCCATCACATTCAGCTTTTCACATAGATTCTGGGGGACCAAATTCAGATCATCAGGTTTCTATGGGCAGCCCTCAGGAAAAGCAAAAGGAACGAAGACAGCGTTCTACTTGGACCATGAATAATCCCCTTCTCCAGCATCTTCATGCTATGTACACTACTAACTCATTAGTTATTTCACGATTATCCATTCACCTCACTTTAATCTCATCACACGGGTGTTTCAGTAGATTAAGGGTGATGGGGCTGGAGAAATGATTCTATGGTTAAGAGCCCTTGCTGCTCATCCAGAGGACCCAAGTTCAACTCTCAGCACCCACATCAAGTGACTCACAACAACCTATAATTAATTCTGCCTCCACAGATCCAATGCCCTATTCTGGCTCAGCCTCACATACAGAAACACTTATAATACACATTATTTAAAATAATAAAAATATTTTTTAAAAAGAGTATCAGCCAGTTGTGGTAGCATACAACCTTTATTGCCAGGACTTGGGAGGCAGAGGCAGGTAGATCTCTATGAGTTCAAGGCTAGCTAGGTATACATAGTGAGTTCCAAGACAGCCAGACTATGTCTCAAAAAAAGTACAGCAACATATTTAGAGAAATCACATCAACACAACTTTCATTATGCCATATTTGTATAATTATTATAGTTTTATTATTATTAATCATCTCTTACTCTGCCTAACTTATCAATTAAATTTTTGTGTTTGTTTTTTGAGACAGAGTTTCTCTGGGTAGCATTGGCTTCCCTGAACTTACTTTGTAGACAGGGCTGGCCTTGAACTCTCAGAGATCTGCCTGCCTATGCCTCTCCAAGAGCTGGGATTACAGCCATATTCCACCATGCCTGGATTATTAATTACATTTTATAATGGGCTTGTAGGTATGGGAAAAAAGAAATCATTTACATATACACACACACATTCATTTCAGTATTATTTGTGATTTCCAGCATCTACTGAGAGGCTTTAGAATACATCCCCACGGGTAAGCAGACACTACTGTGTTAGTAATTTTGAATGCCACCACTCACTCAGAGCACAGTCACTGTCATTCTCTTCAATGTGTTTTTGTTCATTTTCTGCAGCGTGGTCATTCTCTCACTCCTACAAAAACAGCCATACACATTTTCAGAGCTGACTGATTGCACAAAAGAATCCAAGATTCTTCCAGTCTCTCTGAAATACTTCATGTGTTAGTGTTTAAAAAAAAACAAGTGGAGTATTCATTCCATCTAGAATGTTCTGCAATCATACCTCAGCAGGACCAATCTCCCACTGTCTTCTTTTTGTCTCAGTAGCTGCCTTTGTTTCATAGGTAATTTGCTCATTTGTTTTTTTCCCTCCTTTATTCATTTAAAACTAGCTTTTGTTTGATTTGTCATTTGACCATTATGTGTCCTGGTGTGGGTTGTGGAAAATGATTTAGCCATTATCTTTTCAAATATGGCCTCTTCGCTCTTCTGACTCACTCATTGATTTCTTTTTCTAGAACTTAGTCTAGACATCTATTTTTACAAGATTTCTTTAGGCTTTCCACCCTCTTGAACCCTTTGTGCTACTTTATGGAAAACTTATTCTGATATATATTCTAGATAACTATAGCTTGGACACTGTATAATATGTTGTTGAGTCCACTGAGGGCTGAAGATTACCTAGCAGAGAGAGGTCATGGGTTGGTTCCACAGCATCACATAAACTGGGTATAGCATCACACGACATTTATATTTTAATTTCTACAAGTATATAGTTGAATTACAGTTCTATATGGCTTTTTATTGCAGTGCTGGGCATCAAACCCAGGACCTTATATGTGACGGGCAAACATTCTACCATTGGGCTATATCCCAGAGGAGAAGGGGATACTACCAGTTATTTCACACAAGGATTTATTATGTTGTGTTTTTAATTACTTCTTTATGCCTTTGGTCATTTTAAGGATATTTATTTTACAGTGTTTGTGATGGCTAAACATTTTTCACTATCAACTTGGCGGGACTTAGAATCACTGAGGAGAGGATAGACTGAGGGAAAAAGGCATACTCTGAATGTGGCCAACCCCATTTTATGGGCCAGGTGCCCAGACAGAATAAAAGAGAAAAAGGGAGAACAGCCAAATTGAGCACATCCTCCCTTTTCTGCTTCTTTGCCCCCATGACATGAGCTATGCTGTTCCACTTGCCTCCATCACCACAATGGATGGAACCCTCTGAGACTGTGAGCCAAACATGATCTTCCTTGCTTCACATTGCTTCCATCAGATAGTCCATGGTGGCAACATGAAAGTCATTAACACATTGTTTATTCAGTGACTCTGCACTGAAGTTCTTGGCGTGTGGCTTTGCTGTTAGCCATATCTGCTCTTTTTTTATGGTCTTTCAGAAGTCACTCTGTAGACCAGGATGGCCTCGAACTTACAGTAATCCACCTGCCTCTGCCTTCCTGAGTGCTGGGATTACAGGTATGTGCCACCAACCCCAGCTGTGTCTGCTAATTCTTGCTCAGTGTGTATTGCTACTGATGGTTATTGTTTTGGGATAATTAGCTAATGTCAGTGGGATTATTTTCTTATCCATGAAAATGACACACTGCTTACATTGAAGGGCTGGTCCTCCAGAGAGTACTTGTCAGGAAGCCCCTCGCCCAAAAAAAAAAATGAATGTGGACTGTATTTTTTTGAATTTGGTGCTTGAATTTCATACAAGCAATAAACATTCAAGACCCAGGGCTGGAGAGATGGCGCAGTAGTTATGATCACTTACTGATTTTCTAGAGGATCTGAGTTCAGTTCCTAATACTCACATCAGACAGCTCACAACTACCTACAACTCAGACTCCAGAGAACCCAGTGCCTTCTTTTGGCCTTCAAGAGCATCTGCACTCATACATTCACATGCCTCTGCATGCGCTCTCTCTCTCTCTCTCTCTCTCTCTCTCTCTCTCTCTCTCTCTCTCTCTGTAAAAGAATAAAAGTAAATAAATTCAAGATCCAAAATACAAGAAGGTGTGTCCATAGATACAAGTTTCCAAGAGAATTTGTTTGCCCGTGAGACAAAAGCTAATCTTCTTATCATGGTCTTTAAAACCCAGTTGTCGTGATTATTGCCACTCATCAGAGCTTCCTGAGAGTCTTCCAAGCTTCAGTATGCTTATTCCTATGATATATTATAATAATATTTTTCAGGAACCATTTCTACAGCTGGGGTTTGCTAGACTGGGGTTTTGCGGGTCTCTTCCTGCCATACCACATGAGCTTCAAACTCTGGAAGTAGTCCAGGATGACCCTGAACTTCTGATCTGCCTGCCACCCTCCCAAGTGTTGAGATTACAGGTGTGTCTTGGTTGTTTTATGAGGTGGTGAGGATCAAACCCAGGGATTCCTGAATGGTAGGTAAGCAGAGCCACATCCCCCACTCAGTTGCTCTTTATTTTTGTCCCCTACAGATATTCTTTACGTTCTTATAAACTAAGTGAATCTTTGAGTTGATGCCTGTTACAGATCACCTAGAGATCCTAGCTGTTTGCTACCAAGAGGGTTATCTCATCTCTTTTGCTGTGGTGTCATGAGAAGGGCCTTATGGTTAATGATTATAGGTCATAACTGCATTTTAATTCTAATGCTTGTCTCCATAAGAAAACAAAATTTGATTCAAACAACATTTCTCTACCTTCAGTAGAGCTTGGCAGATGCTCATGCATGCCTAGTGCACTTCCAGAATCCCAGTACTTGGGAAGTGAGGCAAGAAGATCAGGAGTTCAAGGCCATCCTTGGCCACACAGTGAGTTTGAGACCAGGATGGGCTACATGCATCTAGGGGAAAATAAAGAGTAAATACCTAATTATACAGTTCTTCAAGAAACTAGCAACCTAGAAAATTTACTGAATTATGACATCAATCTGGAATAATAAGAAATTAGATTCTTCTGCTCATTTTAGCTTAATAAATAATATGCTGACAGTCAAATATGGCATAATTGGCTGAAAATACATTTTTTTTATTGCTGAGCAGTTTTTATGTAGTATAACTCCCAAAATATTATGTCTCCTAGACAATAATTTCACAGTGACTTTGATTTGTTCTTCATCTACAATTAACAGGCAAAATAGGAGTTCAGAAATTGGATCCCTTCTTGAAATCATTGCCCGAACATTCGTTAAACTCTGGGCATTTTGTTCACACAAATGGAATAAGGATTGCAAAAGCTAAGTAGGGCCTAGGACTGTGGCTCAGCATGCATGGAGGCCTAGGCTTGGTCCCTAGCACACATAAAAAGAAAGAGGGAAAAAAGAGGAGGAAGAGGAAGGGAGGGAGGAGAGGGGAAGGGGACTACTGTAGTCCCAGCACTCCAGAAGTAGAGGCAGGAGGATCAGAAATTTAAGGTTTAAGGCCATCCTCAGCTACTGACCTAGCTAGAGGTTGGCATGGGCTACATGTGATCCTGACTCAAAAGAAAAGGGTGTGGGGGGCGGGGGAGAAAGGGTAGGTTTTAATGACATAATATCAATATAGATAACCCAAAGTATGTTCTTATATTCACTGACCTACAAACTATTTGACGAAATGACCTTGTTTCCATCCAATTACATAGAAAATGTACCCAGAATTTATAGTCCATTTTTGCTGCTTTTCCACGAAGTTTGATACTCAATGGTTCCCAAGCTCTATGGTCAGGGACAACAGTGACAAACTCCAATGATGCTCAGACAGTTAGGATTCATTCCCCTTCCTTAGAAACATCAGGTATTTTTTTAAAAGATTCTCTAAATTGTTTGTACTTGGGTGTGAGTGTGAGTGCTATGTATATGCAGCTGCCCAAAGAGACCAGAAAAGGGAATCAGATCCCTTTGAGCTGGAGTTCAAAGTGGTTGGGAACTGCCTCATGTGGGTGCTGGGGACTAAATTAACCACTGAGCCATCTCTCTAACCCCATTAATAGTATATTTTAATAGCTACCATTTGTTGCACACATTCTTTTAGGTTTTTGAGGCAGAGTTTCTCTGTGTAACAGCCCTAGCTGTCCTAGACTTGCTTTGTAGACCAGGCTGGCCTTGAATTTACAGAAATCCACCTGCCTCTGCCCCTGCCTCCTGAGTGTTGGGGTCACAGGCATGTGCCACCACATCTGCACAAATATTATGTGAAGATTTAACAGCAAAGATGTGTATCTCTCACACAATCTTAGCTTAGATGGTCCTCCCCTTAAATAGTAAAAGAGGGTGATCAGAAAGGTTGCCTTTACTTGTCTTATAACAATAATTATGTGGCCTAGGGGCTATTCAATTCTTAGCTTTTCAGCTGTGCTGACTTGGGTCCTACCCTTACTCAGACACATGATAGCAATCCCAAAAGGAACAGATGTTCCAAATAAAGAGTGAAATTGACCTTGATTGGCATACAAGAAAAAAGATTCTGTCTTGTTCTCAAGATGACGATGTCCTTACAAATAAAACCTCTCATTCACCCAACAAATACTCCTTGAATATCTATTGTGTCTCAGAATTTCTTCTGATTATTACATTTAAAATAAAGAAGGTGTTGCTCATTTGATAACTTTGCACTATATTTTGAAGAATGAAAAGGAGGAAAAACACAATTTAGACTATTCTTTCTAAGTAAAGCTGAGAACTCAGCTTGAACCTAAACTTTATTCCCCAGAGAAATAAGGTATATTCAGGAACTTGGGAGGTGAAACAAGAAGTAGCTAGGGATTTATGAAATGGGCTTCTAGAGCTATATAGATGGCTCCATTGGGAGATTGTTTGCCTTGTGTGCATGAAGCCATGGGTTCAACCCCAGCATCAAACAACTGGATGTGGTGGCACATAATTGTCATTCCAGCAGTGGGGAAAAAAAGGAGACAGGAAAATCATAAATTCAAAGTCCTTCTCAACTTCAGCTTGACAGTAGCCTGGGGATACATAAAACCTTGTCTCAAAAAAAAAAGTGCTCCTAAAGAAAGAGGTTGAAAATACAGAACAAGAATAGCATTAGAAAGTTGACAAAGCATATGCCTTGCACACATGAAAACCTGAGCTCAACCCTAGAACCCAAGTTTAAAAAGCAAAACTTAGTGGCACACTTGTAATCCTCATTCTAGGAAGACAGAGACATGTAGATCCCCCAAGCTCATTTGCCATCTAGTCTAGTCTACTTACTAAGAGACCTTGTCTCAGAAAAGGGTGGGAGGTATATGGATAATGCCCAAGGAATGACATTCAAAATTGTTCTTTGGCCTCCACACAATGTGTACACACATGAACATGGGAACGCATATACACACATGCAAGAATGCATACAGAGAGAGAGAGAGAGAATAATCAAAAAGAATGAGGCAGATGCTCAGACCAACTGGATTTACAATGCAGTCCTGGAACCAAAGGACTAAAGTAATGGAACAAACAAAACATCAGGTGTCAAAAATAAGTTTCTTTAATGGGCAGTAACACCACTGCCCATGACCTCACAGCAAAGGAGGACTGAACCTTCCAGGCAGGCCTCAACTTTTAGGAGGTGACCTGAGCCATTTCAAGACAAACATCAAAGCCAGGCAAGGTGGCCTGTGGGGATAGTATTAGCCATGGAAGGTGAAGTTAGGAGGATCAGGAGTTCAAGGTCAGTCTTTACTACAAGGTGAACATTAGCCCTGGCTTCATGTAAGAAGCCATCGGTGGTGACCTTACTGCCATTTGGGACATTAGCAGTATAAGGAGACTTGCCCATGCAAATCTGGATTAGGAGAAGAAAAGAAAATAGGTTACAGAGGGTGGCTAAATTGGTGAATTCATGGCTCTTTGCCAGAGATACTCCAATGCCTTCTGGGAGAACTAGAAAACCCAAAGTTCCTATGGAGTGTGGGATGTAAAGACCAAGCCTGGAAACTTGAATGCATGATCATTTTCTGCCAATTCATATAGCATATATGCCATTTCCCAGTATGAGATGATTAAGGAAATCTCACTTCATATGCAAAACGTGAAATAATTTGTCATTTTTTTTAACTTCAAGAAGCTTACCATTTCAAAACTGTGACCAAGTGAATTTCTTTTCTTTTTTTTTCTTTTTCTTTCTTTCTTTTCTTCTTTCTTTCTTTCTTTCTTCTGTTCTCTCTTTTTTGTTTTTTGTTTGTTTGTAGGCCTAAGTGTCTTGAAGCTTGCTCTGTAGCCCAGGCTGGCCTTGATCCACCTGCCTCTGCCATCTGCCACCACACCCAACGATTAAGTGAATTTCCAAACATCTCCTGCAGCCGGGCGGTGGTGGAGCACACCTTTAATCCCAGCACTTACAGACAGAGGCAGGTAGATCTCTGAGTTAAAGGCAAGCTTGGTCTAGTGAGTGAGTTTCCAAGACAGCCAGGGCTACACAGAGAGACCCTGTCTTGAAAAACCAAAACCAAGCAACCAACCAGCCAACCAAACGTCTCCTGCCAAGTAAGTCAATGATTATTTAGAAATAGTGTTCCTACTGGGTTATGTACCTGGGCTAGGGAGATGGCTCAGCAGGCAAAAGGGCTAGCAAAAAGTCTTTGTTTTAACTGTCAACTTGATACAGCCTAGAGTACTCTGAGAAGGGAGTCTCAATTGAGGATTTTCCAGATCAGATTGGCCTGAAGGCATGCCTGTGAAGGGATTGTCTCTAATTGCTGTAGAAGGGCCCAGCCCACTGTAGGCAGCACCATAAAAAAAATCTAGTTAGCCTGGTCTACATAGGAAGTTCCAGGTAAACCGTGGTGATGTAGTGAGAGCCTGCCTTTAAAAAAAAGGAAATAAAGGAAGGAGAGAGACAGACAGAGACAGAGACAGAGCAGCATGAGCCTGAAAGCCAACCAACAAGCAGATCTCCATAGTTCCTGCCTGAGTTCCTTCCTTGACTCCGCTCAATGACAGACCATAACCTGTAAACTAAACCCTTTCTTCCCCTAAGTTGTTTTTGGTCAGAGTATTTTATCACAGCAACAGAAGGGAAACTAGAACACTATGTAAGCCTGGTGACTGGAGGTTGAATTCCTTGAATCTATTGAAAAATCCAGGTGGGACAATGGGACAATGCAGAGAATCAAAGACCTTGGAATACTCAGATCTAAATGGGATAGCCTCATCCAAGCCCTCCCCTCAGGGCTCAGGGAGCTACCTGGTGTGGGGTTTGAGAAAATAGCATTGAACATAAGAGAAGGTAGGTTTTATATAGTCCCTCAAAACTGTAAGGCTATGGGGGTCGCCAAGGGTTGGGGGGTTTTCAGAGGTGACATAAAAACTTGGATGAACATTTCAAAATTATTTGGCAGAACATCTAATTTTATCAGGGTATGTTCAAGGTGTGAGCCAAACTCCATAGTGTGAGGAGCATGTCAAATTCCAGAATCAGGTTAAAGCACAGTCAAGCTTTAATTTGGCAGCAAATAGAAATGAACTTCTTGTGACCTTATTCCAAAATGGCTTCCATCCTTACGATGGAGTCAGGCTGGTCCATCAGCAATAGAAGGATGAGGAAGCAAGGAAAATCTGGGGAGAGATGAGGAAGGATAAGCCCTGATCAGAATATAGTATATGGGGAAAATTTTTTTCCATGTTTAAAAATGCCAAGATGCACATCTGTAATCCCAGAACACCTACCACAAATCAGGAGGACAAGATAAGAGAATAGCCTGGATTATGCCACAGTAAAAACAGCAAGAGAGACCTTGCCTCAGCAAGATAGGAGATGAGAACCACACCCCTGAAAATTGTCCTCTGACCTCCACACATGTGCCAAGGCACAAGAACACCTGCACTATGCGCACACACAAAATAAATAAGAATACACACTTGAGCTGTATGGTTTTTGAAATACTCCTGTTGTGTCTCATGTAGCCCAAGCTGGCCTGGAACTCTAGCTGAAAATGCCCTATGAACTTCTGATCCTCCTTCCTCTACCTCCTGAGTGCTGGGATTACAAGGGCACACCCCCATGCCTGATTGATGCAGTTCTGGGCATGGAACACTGGGCTTTGTGCACGTTAGGCAACCCCAGCAACTGAGCTACATCCCCAGCCCTGAATTACAGGGTTTCAGCTTGGTTTCTACAAACAGCAAAGGCAAAGAGGCTGATGTGTCAAATACAGCCTTTCTAAGCAATGAGGGGGAAAGGTTTTCCCTTTTCATTCCAATAAACTAACCTAACTTCTTACACCATGCCATTTCTCAGAAGACTCCTAAAAATGAATGAAGCACTTGCATTCGAAACTGGCTCCTGCAGAGATCTGTCACCTAAGTAGCCATTATTCTGATGTGCCTGTGGTGTTTTTATTTTTCAATTTATCAGTGATTACGCCAGTCTATTTTTCATCTCCCTGTGAGCCTAATTCTCTCCACCTACTCAGATGGCACTCCCGGCTACCAGCAGTTCCTGAGCCTTTTGTAAAGTAAGGAGATTATGCATGTTATTATGGATTTTCTGGGAGTTTTTTTATGGCAAAGGTAAATAGAGTCGTTGAGATGAGCAGACTCTCACAGAAATATCTGCTTGTTTTTGTTTTTAAGAAAGAGAGTGAGGAAAGAAGTAAGGAGAAAAATAAAGAAGGAAGGAATAAAAAAGAGAGAGATCGATCGGGGAAGGAGGGAGGGAGGAAGTATATGTGTTCTATATGCACTCTTAACCTCTGAGCCACCTCTCCAGCATTGTTCATTATGGGGCTATGAGCAGGCATTTTAGGTCGAATTGTGCTTTAAATGTAAAATGTTGTACTTCACATTTTAAATGAAAAAGGTGGAAGATATATTAGTAATAATTTCATGGTGATTAAATGTTGAATAACAATAGCTTGGGCATGTCGGATGAAATGAAGTAAGATACCAGCATTGATTTCATCTGCCTTGGGTTACATTTCCATGCAGTGCTGAGGACAGAACTCAGGGCATGATACATGCAGGATACGCACCACTGCGCTGCATCTCCAGCCCTGTTTTTACTTTCTGGATGTGCCCAACAAAAAAATTTTAACAGAGGTGGATATGGTAGTGTAAGCCTGAAATCCCAGCACTTGGGAAGTTGAAGCAAGGAAGATTGGGATTCCGAGGCTAATCTGAGCTACATAGAGAATTCTAGAACAGCCTGGGCTATATGGTGAAACCTTGTCAGGAAAAGAAAGAGGGAGGAGGAAGGAAAGAAGGAAGGAAGGAAGGACGGGAGGAAGGAAGGATGGCCTGGTCTGGGGAGATGGCTTAATTAATACAGTGCTTGTGAAACAAGCATTACAACCTGAGTTAGGATTCCTAGCACCCACATTTAAACAAACAAAAGCTGAGTGCTGCAGCAGAGAGAGACCCAGCACTGGGGATGCTGAAGCAGGAAACTCTTTGGGGCTTGCCGGCTAGCTAGTCTAGAAGAATCTATGAGCTCCAGGTTCAGTGAGAAATGCTGCCACAAAGAACAAGCTGCTGAAGCAATTGAGGAAGACAGCCAACATTGCCTTCTGGCCTACACATACACATGTGCATATATACACAAACATGTGCATACATACCCACTCCAGAAAAAAAGGAAAGGGAGGGAAAAAAGGAATTTGGAAGTCTACACATGGCTCACATAAATATATTTCTCTTCAGCACCAAACTAGATACTGCCCTACTCAGCCATTAGTACTTTTATCAGTCTTTATAGATACATCCCAAGGCTAGATAAATTATCACCTTTTTGACAGTAGAGATCCAGGTATCTCTAGAATATTCTCAGGAAATATGTATACATCATGGTGGTTACTCTGAGCTGCCTTCATGCTTCTGCCCCCACAGAACATAGCATCTCCCTGAATACTCACTTTACACCCCTAAGAAATGACGTTTCCAACACACACAATAATAATAATAATAATAATAATAATAATAACAACAACAACAACAACAAATTTGGGAGTTGGGTAAAGATGCTTGCCTCCGAGCCTGATGACCTAAGTTCAACCCCCTGGACTCAGTGGGTAGAAGGAGAGAACCACCTTCTAAATGGTATCCTCAGACCTCCACATAAGTTCCATAGCATGCACACACACACACACACACACACACTTTTTAAATGAATGAATGAATGAATAAATAAATAAATATATGCTAAAACAAATATATTTTTATGGGCATGCCATACTTCTAAGGAGGGGTTAGTTATCCTTTATCAAGATCTCTTATCATATTCAACACTCTTGATCATTTGCTTGCATAATGAAAAGTCCTATTAAAATATTATATTTTCCCTTTGCTGGGGTTGTAGCTTAGTTGGTTGAGTGCTTGCCTAACATGCATGAAGCCTTGGATACTATCCCCAGCACCACATAAATGGGACATGTTGGTGCACACTTGGTTTGCTTTAGATTGAGACAAGATCTCATTGTGTAGCCGTGACTGGCCTGGAACTCACTTTGTAGACCAGGCTGCCTTTGACCTCACAGACACCCACCTGCTTCTGCCTCCCCTTAAGTCCTGAGATTAAAGGTGAAAGGCATTCATCATCATGCTTGGATTGCACTTGGGAGATAGAGGAAGGAGGATCAGAAGTTCAATGTTACTAAGTTCATCCTTAGCTACATAGAAAGTTCCAAGTTAGCCTGAGCTATGTGAGACTATGTAAGTCTAAGGAAGAAAGGGAGGAAGTCAGTTTTCCTAAACATAAGCAGTCTTTACCAAAGATGAATTCTACACACAAATACCATGGAAAAGGCTACCTGCTGCTACCAATCCAGTTCATCCTTATGCCTTCACTCATTAAGGATGGCGTGTCCTCCATGGACCTGCTGTCAGGAAGAGGTAAGAGCTGTATGTTTACCGTGACTAGGCCTCACTACCCTCAAGCCTTCTTGCTCACTTAAATACTTCCTTCACATCTCTGCTATGCGACATCAGTGCATTTTTGAGAAACTGCTTCTGAGCCACTGGTTTGTATTAAATGCCCATGAATTTAGCCTATTCTGCAAGCCAAGCCTTGTGTCAAGTCTTCCTCAATCTCTCCCTACTTTATTGTTTTCAAGCTTTATTTCTGTTTTATATGTATGGGTGTTTTGCCTTTTTCTGTTTGTTCTGCATGATTTTTGTGTAAGAGATAGAATCTCACTTGTAGTCTAGGCTGACTTATAACTCTCTGTGCTACCATGTCTGTGTGGGGCTGGAGAGATGGCTTAGAGGTTAATGGTACCTACTGCTCCTCCAGAAATCCTGAGTTCAATTCCCAGCAACCACATGGTGGCTCACACCCATCTGTAATGTGGGCTGATGCCCACAGATATACATGCAGACAGAACACTCATATACATAAAAAAGTGTGTGTGTGTGTGTGTGTGTGTGTGTGTATGATCTGAAATTGTTTATGGGGCACCATGTGGTTGCTGGGAACTGAACTCAAGTCCTCTGGAAGAACAGCCAGTGCTCTTAACCACTGAGCCATCTCCCCAGCCCTCCACCGTATTCTTTTGAGACAGGGTCTCTTGTTGAACCTGATTTGTTTGGATTGGCTGGCCAGTGAGCTCCAGGGATCCTCCTGTCTCTGCCTCCTTCATGCTAGAATTACAGACTATTGCTAAAATCCCTTCCCAAGGAAAATACATAAGCCATGTCTATCACTTCTCCTAAGGTCCCAACAATAAACCCAGGCATGATTCTGCCAAAATTCACACTGAGGAACCAATGAGCTAATTGGGATTTCTTACAGAGAATAGGTGAAGGGTGTGGGTGCTCATACCCTGCTCAACAGCCCATGCCTGGAAAGCCTTTTACCTAATATGGCTGAAGGCTTTGCCACAACCACATAGATGGAGCCTCTCTCTTTCCCAGTCTTCCCAGGCCTATATACTTTAGTCTTTCCCTGAGACTATGAGCAATTAAAATAGAGTTGCATATAACAGGTGGTAGGGGAAAGTTAGACACTCGGGCACAGGTCTTGTGATCTCTCCTGCCATTTTCCTCCATGAGGGGGTACACAGTTAACAAGTCCAGCTAAGATGATCCTCTTGTAAGAGGGCAAAGCTGACTTCCCCCAAGATGGTGGTTACTTGGCTTGGATGACAGTCACTCACAACATTGGCATATGCTTCTGCACCTGGCTTTTCACATGGGTTCTACAGATCAGAACTCAGGCTCTCATGAATAGAGGACAAGTACTTTAACTCCCAGAGCCATCTCCCCAGCCTCATCCGTGAACTTCTGATGCTCCTGCCTCCACCTCCAAGTTCTGGGATTATAGATGAACAGCATTGTGCTCAGTGAAATTGTGGACTTCTTTTTTTAAAGATTTCTCTATTTATCATATATATATATATATAGTGTTCTGCCTGCATGTACACCTGCACACCAGAAGAAGGCACCAAATCTCATTATAGATGGTTGTGAGCCACCATGTGGTTGCTGGGAACTGAAGTCAGAACCTTTGGAAGAGCAGCCAGCGCTCTTAACCTCTGAACCATCTCTCTAGCCCCCAAATCCTGGTCTTCTAAGAAGGCTCTTGGGAAATGAAACACAAGAAATGAAAATGGGCATTCTTCAGGCCGTTGTGGGATCTGGAGAAGATAAGAAAGTGGTTGATCAAATTCAGATACAGGAAAGGAATGGATCTTGTAATGAAGCAATATCTTGCTATGTTGCCTGCTAGAAGGCAGTGGCTAAGCATAAACACAGTCCCATTACTCATCATCACCTGCAACCTGGGGCCCTTTACTCCCTGGAAATCACGCTATTAATGTGAAACCAAATGCAGGTGCCTAGTGTACGCAGCACATCCTCAAACTCTTGAGCTCAAGCTACCATCTTGCTCCAGTTCCGTAATAGCTGAGAAAATGACCACTCAAGAATTATAGAAAAGGGAGCCGAGGATGTGCTCAGTTGGTAGAGAGGCTCTGTGCATGCCACAAAGCCCTGAGTTCAATCCCCAGCAAGGCATACACTTCACATGGTTGTACATACCTGTAATCCTAGCATCTAAGAGGAAGAGACAAGCAGAGGAGGAGTTCAAGGTCATCCTTGGTGGCACAGAAAGTTTGAAGTCATCCTGGACTACAAGTAAGATTCTGTCTCATACACAAAAAATCATGTAGAACAAACAGAAGAAGTCAGTCCCTAGAGGAGATAATGAAGTCAGAACCTGAAGTCTACTAAAGCCTCTGTTTCCTCAGACTTTTCTAAGGAAAAGAATGTCAAGTAACCAACTACTATGCAATCGCAAGTTTCTTTCAAAGTTATAAATGTATTCCAAAACCCAGTGAAATCAATTATCTGTTCCAGGAAGAGACATTGCTTCTATCTGGCTCCAAAGGATATTTGAAGGATATTGGAAAACTCCTAGCACTTTCACGGGTCCCTCTTGCACTGTTCAGCACATCTCTGAGGTGCCAACCCAGCCTTCTCAGCACTGAGGAGATCTAAGAGAAGGGGACACGGAACCCAGCTAATGCCCTCACCTGGCAAATTCTCAATTCTTTCAGCACCATCTTCAGTTTGCCCAGCATTGCCCTCCAGTTCTTCGCCCCTGATCTGTTCTAAATTCCCCCAGATGAAAAAAGCCCACTCACTTCCATTTCCCACAGGGAAACCGCCCGTACTGAGCATTGTGTGCATATGAGTAGAATGTCTTCATGGTTAAAGGGCTTTCAAAGGGGGCTCACATGTGAAAGTGCGATGGCCTATGCCATCTCCGTTTCTCCTTTGTCCTTTGTCCCTGATTGTTTCTTCGCCCTCAAAGGGTGACCTTCTTGCTTCCCAAGCCCCGGATATTTTTCACTTTCAATTCTCTGTCTCTTCCTCTGTATATGTCTCTCTTTCTCTCCTCAAGAATATCACATGTGCTGGCTAGTTTTATGTTAATTTGATACAAGCTCGAGTCATTTGGAAAGAGGAAACCTCAACTGAGAAAATGCTCCAACCCCACTGGCCTGTGAACACGCCTTTGGGAGCATGTTCTTGCTTTATGATTGACATAGAAGGGCCCAGCTCACTGCCAGTGGTATTGTTCTGGGCCGTGATCCTGGGATGTATAATAAAGAAGGATGGGCAAGATATTAAGCTACACTACCCCTGCATCTATTCCTGCCTTGAATTCCTGCCCTGACTTCCCTAATGATATACTAAAATCTGTAAGATGAAATAAACCCTTTTCACCTCAAGTTGCTTTTAGTCATGGTGCTTCTCACAGCAATAGACACCTAACTAAGACACCCCAGTTGGGAGTGGAGGCCATTATATTAGACAAAATAAACCAGATTTAGAAACACAATGTCACATGTTTTCTCTCCTATGTGAAATCTACATTTAAATTCATTCAAGACAGAAAGTGAAGGAGGAACTAAGAAGGGGAGGAAGAGGTTTGAGGGGAGAAAGCAAAGGGACTAGAAAAGATAGTGAAAGCCAGGCGGTGGTGGCACATGCCTTTAATCCCAGCACTTGGGAGGCAGAGGCAGGCAGATCTCCATGAGTTTGAGGCCAGCCTGGACGACAGAATGAGTTCCAGGACAGCCAAGGCTACACAGAGAAACCCTGTCTCGAAAAACCAAAAAGAAACCAAAACCCAAAAAACAACAAAAAAAAGTAAATCAAAAATAAAAGCCCTGTCTTTGTCCATTTATCTTAGCAAGATCATTTCTAAACTTTCAGCCAATGCTCCCCAGTACTGTTCTCCAGCCACTCCAGAGCTCTGGAGAAAAAGCTGTGTAAAGCATCACTATCTGTATAAATCGCAAAAGGAAAAGCTGCACCTGTGTTAAAGACTCTCCCAAGCCAAATGACTGAACTAGTGGTGGTGGAAAGTTATAATGTTGCAGATAATAGCCAAATTCTATGAGGGAGGTAGGGGGAGGGGCAGCGGGGAGCTCTTTTTCATCCCTGTAAAAGCCATTGCCCATTCCTGTGTCTGAACCTAAATCCTTTTGACTAATCAAAACCTTCAGAATGTGTTTGGAGGGAGCTGGAAAGATGGCTCAGCAGTTAAGAAGTACTTGGTCCTTTTGCAGAAGACCTTCAAGATAAGAGCTATGTTGTTTGTTTGTTTGTTTGTTTGTTTGTTTTGGTCAGGGCCTCATGCAGTCCAGGTTGGAGCCTGCTCACTGTGTAGCTGAGGATAGCATCAAACCCTTGATCTGCCTGCCTCCGTCTCCCAAGTGTTAGGACGACAGGTTCATACCACTATACCTGATTAGTCCCTGCTATTGTTTTTAATGTTAACATTTTATTAACATATATTAATTGAGCTAGTGATGGATTTTGTTGTTACATTTTCACATATGTGCATAATGTATTGCAATCACATTCGTTAGTCAGCCTCTCTTGTTCTCTTCCCACTCCCACTAATCTCCCTCCTCTTCCCAGCTATCCCACTCTACTTTCATATGTGAGTGTATGAGTGCATGTGAATGTGTGTGTGTGAGTGTGTGAGTGTGTGTGTGTGTCTGTGTGTGTGTGTCTGTGTGTCTGTGTGTCTGTGTCTGTGTCCCAATGAGTTTCATTAGAGTTCTTTACAGGAGTATGGATGACAGTTCATTAACAAGGGTATGTCGTCCTAACCACTGGTTTAAAAGGCTGTGGGAATTGTTTTGGGTCCCAATAAAAATATCATGAGACAGCAGTAAAATATTTGAAAATGTAAAGAAGGGCATGGTTAGAATGTAAATCTATTACTCTGCAGAATGTCCCCTATTAAGTTTGTTTTCTACAGAATTCTACTTAGTGGTACCAGGGTGAAGAAAAACAGAGAAAGAAATCCCGAAAAGTAATCTGTGTGTATGGAGGAGTTACTGATACAAGATCAGGTTGTGAAAGCGAATTCAACCTTAGAAAAGTGGTTGTCCAGAAGCCACCCAATCCATCATGTGTTGTCTAAGGCATAGACAGTTGCTTGTTCCTTCACACCCACTCTCCTCTCTTATATCCTTGATTTTGAGGTAGGCATATGGCTATCAGGGAAAGACTACATTTCCAACCTCCTCTTCAGCTAAGTCGCTCATGTGAGTAATGGGCTATAAATGCAACTTTGTCTAGCAACTTTATCTGAGGACCTTTCCAAATAACAAAGGCCATGTGCTCTTCCCTCCTCTCCACACTTCTTCCTTTATCCAACTAGCTTGACTATTTGGACTTCATTTCAACCATTAGCAGAACCGCCATGGCCACAGGAGAACAGAGGAGAATGCTGGAAGTACCTTCAACAGAATCATCATAGAGGGCCTGAAAGGCCCCTTCCTGACTTCAAAATGAGAAGAACAACTTCTGTTTCTTTTCCAAGACACTGGACTCTGTAGACCAGGCTGGCCTCGAACTCACAGAGAGCCACCTGCCTCTGCCTCCCGAGTGCTGGGATTAAAGGTGTGCCCACCACACCCAGCTTGAGAAGCACAACTTTGAATAGAAGTTTCTTTTTTAAGTGTGTGTATGTAGATATCCACCTTCCATAATACATGTGTAGAGATCAGAGGACAACTTGCCAGAATCATTTCTCTGCTTCTGCCCTGTAGGTCCCAGGGATCAAACTCAGGTCATTAGGCTTGGTGGCAAATATCCCAGCCCCTGTTGAGAGTTTTCATTGTCACCAAAATAATCCTAAAATGTCGTGCTTTTTTTAAAATTCACTTTACATCCCCTCTCCCCTCCTAGTCCCACCCACCCTCTCTAGTTCCCCTATCTCCCATCCCCTACTCCTCAGAGATGAGGAGCCCACCTACCCACCTACCCCAGCACATCAAGCCACATCAGGACTGAGCACATCCTCTTTCCCTGTGGCCTGGCAAGGCAGCCCTGCCAGGGGAAGTGGTCAAAAAATAGGCAGCAGAGTCCATATCAGAGAAAACCCGACTCCCCTTAGTAGAGACCCACATGAAGCCTGAGCTTCATCTGTATAGGGGGCCTACGTTTAGTCCTTAGTCCCTCTCCACAAGCCCCTCTGGGCCCTGGTTTGTTGGCTCTGTTGGTCTTCTTGTGGAGCTCCTGTCACCTCCAGGTCCTTTTCTCCTTCTCCCACTTTTCCACAAGACTCCCTATGCATTGACTGGGAGTCTCAGCATCTGTTTTGATTCGTTGCTGGGTGGAGCCTCTCAGAGGACAGCTGTGCTAGGCTCCTGTCTGCAAGTATAGCAGAGAACTAAGATGCCATTCTTTGATTCAAATTCTCCTAAGAAAGAATGCCCTGTTTGGAAAGACAGAAGGCCAGACAGACAGACAGGACAAACAGAGCGACTGACAGATGGATGGATGGACAGACAGATGGACAGACAGACGGACAGAGGGATGGACAGATGGACGGACAGACAGGCAGATGGACAGACAGACAGAGGGATGGACAGACAGAGGGACAGATAAACAAACAGAGGGAATGGACAGATGGAAGGACAGACAGACAGAGGGATGGACAGATGGATGGACAGACAGACAGAGGGATGGACAGACAGATAGACAGAGGGACGGACAGACAGATAGACAGACAGACAGAGGGATGGACAGACGGATGGACAGACAGACAGACAGAGGGACAGACAGATGGACAGACAGACAGATATATGGACAGACAAAGAGACAGACAGAGTATGGACAGGCAGACAGAGGGATGGACAGACAGATGGACAGATGGACAGACAGAGGGATGGACAGACAGAGGGACAGACAGACAGATGGACAGACAGACAGAGGGATGGACAGATGGATGGACAGACAGAGGGACAAACAGATGGACAGACGGATCGATGGAGAGCAGACAGACAGACTAAGGGATGGACAAATGGATAGACGGACAGACAGAGGGACAGACAGACAGACGGACATATGGACAGACAAAGAGACAGACAGAGGAATGGACAGACAGATGGACAGAGGGACGGACAGATGGATGGACAGACAGACAGAGGGATGGACAGATGGACAGACGATGGATAGATGGACAGACAAATGGGTGGACAGATGGATGGACAGACAGACAGGGGGATGGACAGACACTTGGAAAGACAGAGGGATGGAAGATGGATGGACAGACAGAGAGAGAGAGGGATGGACAGATGGATAGACAGACAGACAGAGGGATGGACAGACAGAGGGACAGACAGATGGACAGACAGACAGAGGGATGGACAGACAGAAGGGCAGACAGACAGAGGGATGGACAGATGGATGGACGGACAGACAGTGTGATGGAAGGACAGACAGACATATGGACAGACAAAGAGACAGACAGACAGACAGAGCGATGGACAGACAGAAGGATGGACAGATGGATGGACAGATAGATGGACAGACAGACAAAGGGACGGACAGATGGATGGATGGACAGAGGGACAGACAGACAGACAGATAGAGGGATGGGCAGACAGACAAAGGGACGGACAGATGGACAGACAGACAGAGGGATGGACAGACAAAGAGACAGACAGAGGAATGGGCAGACGGACAGACAGAGGGATGGACAGTTGGATGGACAGACAGACAGATGGACAGACAGATGGACGGACTGACAGATGGGCAGACAGACAGAATATGGATGGACAGACAGATGGACAGAAAGACAGATGGAGGGAATGACAGATGGATGGACGGACAGATGGACAGATGGACAGACAAGGATAGGCAGATAGCGGAGGGTCAGACAGATGGACAGATGGACAGACAGACAGACAGATGGACAGATAAACAGATGGACAGACAGTCAATAGCTAGATTATTGGTATTAATAATTGGTATCAAACAAGAATATAGCCAAACTAATATTAACAATAGATTAATTTAAAATAATAAAAGGAAGTGGGCAATAGTGGCACATGCCTTTAATCCTAGCACTTGAGAGGCAGAAGCAAGCTGATTTCTGATTTTAAGGCCAGCCTGCCCTACAGAGCAAGTTCTAGAACAGCCAGGGTTACACATAGACCCTGTCTTGAAAACAAAAACAAAAAAATACAAGGGGCTGGAGAGATGGCTCAATGGTTAAGAGCTCTTCCAAGGAACCTCCGTATAGTTCCCAACACCCACATCAGGAAGCTCACAACCACTTGTAATTCTAGAATCAGGGTATTTGATGCCCTCTTTTAGCCTCCAAGAACACCTGCATATACACAGCATACACTTACATAGATGCATCCATACATATAAACAAAAATTTTAATTAAAATCTTGAAATAAAAATACAAAGTAATTGGAACCCCGAATTTAATCCTGGCTTTATCTGCACATGTGTGGGGATGGAAAGATGGCTCAGCGGTTGTATATACTGCTCTTGCAAAAGACCCGAGTTCCGTTCCCAACACCCATACCAGGTAGGTCACAACTGCCTGTAACTCCACCTCCAGGAACTCCGCAACACCCTCTCATGGTCCCCTCAGATACCTTCCTTTATGTGCACGTGTGCACACGCACACACGCACACACACACACACACACACACACACACACACACACAGAGTGCTATACTCATGTACATACACATAAATAAAAATAAAATGAAAAATTTTAAAGAACTTATTTGGAAATCTCACCAACAGATTTACCCCTACCTAAACACGAGCTAACAAGGACAACAGCAATAGACATAAGAAAGTAAACAGGACAGGGGAAGGGGGATCCCATAAGGCTTCAACTCTATTAAAAAAAAACTAAAGGAAACTAAGGAATGCTTAGCCCGGGCGGTGGTGGCGCACGCCTTTAATCCCAGCACTCGGGAGGCAGAGGCAGGTGGATCACTGTGAGTTTGAGGCCAGCCTGGTCTACAAAGTGAGTCCAGGACAGCCAGGGCTACACAGAGAAACCCTGTCTTAAAAGAAAATAAAAGAAATAAAAGGGGGAAAAAAAGGAATGCTTCAAATAGAAGATACAATCTTCCACAACAAAATGTCAGCTCTGAAAAATATACGTACAAGTAACATTAAACAGACTGAGCAAGTTTTATTTAGGAATATATATATACATATATATGTATATATATTCATGTACATACTTGCACGTAATAACAGTTAATGAAAAGGGGACCCATGAATTTAACAGAGAGGAAGAAGGAGCATATCGGGGAATGGAGGAAGGAATGGGAAGGGAGAAATGTTGTGATTATCACCTCAAAATTTAAAGAAATATATTTTCAAAAGAATTTATTTGGAAGATAGTGAAAATGAGAGGCCTACAAAATTCTAGTGACATGCGTAACAATCCCCAGTGCTTTAAGAAGGAAAGAGAGAAAAAACAATTAAATGAACACTGTTTAGTGACCTCTCTATTATAATAGAAGTTACAACTTTCAGGCTCAAAGTATTTTTCTCAAAACAATTTTTTTTTCTGCAATTAATCAATTTCTAAAAGTAAAAGAAGGGGCTGGAGAGATGGCTCAGTGGTTAAGAACACTTGCAGAGGACTCAGGTTCAATTCCCAGCCCCCACGTGACAGCTCACAAACATCTGTAACTCCAGTTCCAGGGGATCAGACACCCTCTTCTGACCTCTGCAGGCATTCATATGGCAAACATACAGTCAGGAAACACACTCATACACATAAAACAAAAATAAATTTTTTTTTAAAAGAGTGAAAAAAAACCCTAGCTTATTGTTTTTGTAATTGTATTTGCAGGCACTTATAAATCCCCACCTAATAACTTCAAAAGTGACCGAAATAAAAGATTGTTCTAGTGGTTTGAATGAGACTGGCCCCCATAGACCCATATATTTGCATGTTTGGTCCTTAATTGAGTGTTTCGGAAGGATTAGGAGGAGTGGCCTTGTAGGAGTGGGCATGGCCTTGTTATAGTAGATGCAACCTTGTTGGAGGAAGTCTGTCACTGTGGGTGGGCTTTAATGTTTCATAAGCCTGTGTCATGAGTGTGAGGACAATCTGGCTGCAACATCTGTAACCCCATTAACCACCAGAGTTGATTCGGCTGATCTGGCTGGCTAGGAAGGTGTCCACTTCCTCCCTTGCTGCTCTTTGTATGTGCATCCCTCCCTTCAGAAGATGCATGCTCCATTAAAGATGCTCTTTCCCAAATATAAGACCAGTCCTTTTTTCAAGACAGGGTTTCTCTGTGTAGCTCTGGCTTTCCTGGACTTGCTTTATAAACCACGCTGGCCTTGAACTCACAGAGATCCACCTGTCTCTGCCTCCCCTAGTGCTGGGATTACAGGCCTGCACCACCTTGTCTGGCTTATAAAACCAGTCTTCAGTCAAGGGCATATGAGTAGCTGTGCTCCCTGCTAGAACCTCAAAACAAGCTCTCAAAAGCCCACACCAGACCCAGTCTGTCTCGCTCTGCCTGTTGCCTGTGGATCAGGATGTAAAGGTCTCAGCTCCTTCTCCAGCACCATGTCTGCCTGCATGCTGCCACACTCCTCACCATGATGATAATGGACTAACCCTCTGAAACTCTAAGCAGGCCCACAGTTAAATGCCTCCCTTTATAAGTTGCCTTGGCATGGTGTCTCTTCACAGCAATAGAACAGTAACCAAGACAGTTGTCATTCTTTTTCATCTGATCAGAATAGTATTTTTTTTACCATAAGAAAGGCAACCTGGAGAAAAGAAGCCCACAAACCTAACTAACAGGGCATTGGTTGTTCACTGATGAGTTAAAAGAGTGCTTTCCTGGCCAGGCATGATGGTGCAGGCTGTTAATCCCAGCACTCAGCAGACAAGAGGCAGGCGATCTCTGCTCATTTGAGGACAGCCTGGCCTACAAACCAATTCCAAGCCAATCAGAGCTACACGGTGGGACCCTGCCCCCTCTCAAAGGCTCTCCCACCTTCTGTGACATTCCCCTGCTAACTCAGCTGCCGACTCTGTTTCACACATTGCTAAGAACCCCGATCCGCCTTCAACCATAGTATCCTTAGGATTTAACACACATCAAAATCACCGGCCTTTAAAAATAGGCCCAGGGCCAAGACTCAACCCCAGACCGAGTGGTCTTAGCACAAGAATGTCCTGAACATTGGACAGTGGCACTAGCATTTTCTGCCATCCCTGCTGGTCACTAAAGGACTGGTTTTATATTTGGGAAAGAGCATCTTTAATGGAGCATGCAGCTTCCGAAGGGAGGGATGCACATACAAAGAGCAGCGAGGGAGGAAGGGGACACCTTTCTGAAGTGACCTTCCACTTATATGATGAGAATCCACTCATAACTTGATTTAAAATATGATTTGAGTTAATACCGTACTTTTTGCTCATCATACCACATTTCGATTCCCCTTTCACGTTTGCATATGCCTCTTTTTTGACACAGGGTCTGGCCTCCAACTCCCAACGGTTCACTTATTTCACTGTGAGCCACCATGCCCAGCCTGCCTGCTTTATTTTAGATAAAAAGCTTTGTCACTCTCTGACGGAGGTAGGCACCTTCAGGGAGAAAGTCCTATACAAATGTACCTTCCTAGCTGGATGTGGTGAATCACTCCTGTAATCTCAGCACTCAGGAGGCTGACATAGAAATATCATCATGAGCTAAAGGCCAATCTGGCTCACAGAATAAATTCCACATCAGCTAAGTTAGATACTTCCTAGAAAGACAGATAGATAAATAGATAGATAGATAGATAGATAGATAGATAGATAGATAGATAGATAGATAGATAGATAATAGATAGAGAGATAGAAAATAATAGATAGATAGATAGATAGATAGATAGATAGATAGATAGATAGATAGATAGAATGTTTCAGCTAAAACTTTGGAGAGAAAACTATCTTTGAACTGCATGCCTAAAAGTATTCCTGTCATTTAACCTGCTGAATATGTTTCATGATCATGAGCTAATGGACAGAAATGTGCTGGCCACCTGAACTATGACCTGAATCTGAACATGCTCAGTAACACACGTATTAAACCTTGTGTTCTCAGGAATGTGCTCTCCTGTGTGACCATGTCTAAGTTCCTGGGTCAAATCCCCATGCTTCTTTTCTAGAGGAGGGAGCTGCTTGATCAATAGTCCACTGCTCCCTTACCTGATGCAGGGGATAGACCCTTTTCCATTTCCTTTTCTTCTGCTTGAGCATCGAGGCTTTGCATTCATCAAGAGATGCTCATGGGGCTGGAGAGATGGCTCAGTGGTTAAGAACGGTGGCTGCTCTCGAACGGGATCTGAGGTCAGTTCCCCAGTATGCACAATGGACACCTCACAGCTACCTGGAACTCCAGCTCCAGGGGACTCAGCCTCGTCTTCTGGCCTCTGAAGGCACCTGCACTCACACACATAGGTATGCACATATAGAGACATACATACATGCACATAATTAAAAATAAAACAAATCTTGAATTAGAAAGAGGACAGATCATTGTGTTCTCTTGAAGTACATACATAAAAAGAAAAGGCAAAAACATAATTCCCACAATACCTCCCTTTCCTAGCTTTTCTGCTTTGGCTGCAATTTCTCTAAAAAAAAAAAAGGATTGGACTGGCAATGGAGGGCGCTTGTGCAGCATGCTAAAAGTCCTGGGTTTAATACCTAAAACTGAAAAAAATAGAAGGGAGGGATTGTCCTTGGCAGGAGAGAGGAGGAGTTAGAACAAAATGAAAGAGCAGTTTGTACTTTGCCTTGACTGGAGCTGAAGCTAATGAGCTTCCACCCTCCCCCCCTCCCCCTCCCCCTTCCCTCCTCCTCTCCCCCTCCCCCCTTCCCTTCTCCTTCCCCTTCCCCCCTCCCACTGCCACCTTCCTCCACCTCCTCCAGCTTCATCCATCTCCAAGCAATCTTTGCCTCAGGTAAAGCTTCAGGCCTTCTGATCTTTCCAGAAGCAACACAGTACGGAAAACAAGTAAATAGATATGGAATGCATTTGTGGTCTTGCCTTGCCAGACCCAAATCTCAGTAAAACATGAAAAAAAAAAAAAAGATTCCGTTTTGATCGTTTGGGTTAGCCATCTCCTTCTTTTGTAAAGAAGGTGGTGGTTGCCACAGGGTTTCAGAAGTCCAGGCAGCTTCCTTGCTGACAGTTCTGCATGCAAAGCTAATATTTTATTTTATTTATGTATGAGTGCTCTCCCTACACGTGTCTCCATGCCAGAAGAGGGCATCAGATCCCATTACAGATGGTTGTGAGCTGCCATGTGGTTGCTGGGAACTGAACTCAGGATCTGTAGCCGAGCAGCCAGCACTCTTAACAGCTGCACCGTCTCTCCAGCCCTCGAACAGTTCATTTTGATTCATCCAGAAAATAAGAAGCTAATCTGAAACCTGCTCCCTCCACTTCTGCTGCTGTTTCATGTAGGACACACTGGTCTACAACTTGCTCCATTACCGAGGATATCCTTGAACTCCTGAACCTTCTGCCTCCACTCCCTACCCCACCCCCAAGTGCTAGGATTATAGGGGAGCATGATCACAACCAGAGTGTCCCATTTCTTTTCTCCACCAGGAAATCCAAAGCTGAAGATAGGGCACCCATGTAAGAGAGAGACACTGTACTTTATCAATTCAAAAGTTACATTAACAGTGTCTGTTAAGTTTTATAAAATCGATTAATCTAATTTTAGGACTTTTCCTGCTCCCCAACCTGATCTTGAATTGGAAGTTTTGAGTAATCACAGAGCAAGAAGAATTTCCATACTCAAAATATTGTAAATGCTTAAAATATCAAGCAATTGGATGAGCAGTATTTGCTTGTTCAATTGCATAATGTCAAATGAATATTACTTTCAGATATTCAAATAAAAGACAAAATACCAAACAACCTTGCAAGTTCTAATTCCCCATAATCATTGAAGAGAAAAGGTAACCCAAATAATAAAAAGTGAGATAATATTTCTAGAAGGAAAAATAAATGTCAGGTCTTGTCAAACTAATATATAAATTCCACTTAAATCACCATTGAAATTGGAATTTTTAATAAATGAAATTATTGCAAAGTTCACACGAAGGATAAGTGTAAGAAAATAAATCTAAGATAAAATTTAAAAAGAAAAAGTGAGAGGACAATTCATTTGTTCAGATAGAGAAAATTTTACCATAGGGTCCAGACACAGTGGCACATGCTTTTAACCCCAGCATTCAGGAGACAGAGTTTGAGGCCAGCCTGGTCTATATGATGAGATCCTATCCAAGTGCTGAGATTCCAAGAGTGCAGTGCCATACAGGTTTTATTCAGTGGGAGGAGGAGGATGGAACCTAGGGCTTCATGCATGCTAGGAAAGCTCTCTACCGACATCTCCAGCTACAACTCCAGCCACTATAAGACTAGTTCGTGATAAAAAATAATAATAATAATAAAAAATTTTAAAAAAAGATCCTTACTGTGTCATGTTCACAGATGTGATAGTGGAAGAGTTTTAAGTAACACGAAAATGAACATCTCCACATATGCTCTTGTAGACATATCTCTAGAAGGCCACACAGGAAATGGTGATAATCCTTACTATAGAAGGTAATTCTCAGAAAAAACAAAAAAACAAAAAAACAAAAAAACTCCATTTGCCCTTTTAGTCCTCCCTCTTACTCTGTATACGAGACTCTTCAAGATCCGCTTCCACTGGCTTTCCAGCCTTGTAACTCCTAATAGCCAATTAGAGGCCTTGGGGAGGAATGAGATATAACTGTTTATTGTCCCAGATCCTTCCTCTTATAGTGACCAGGGTTATTCATGTATATGTCCCTCTATGAAAGACTACAGAACCTGTTGCCTTGCCATCTCTTTCTAGGGTGATCTCTGTTGCTGCGATAACCCACTCTGAGAGAAGTTTGGGTAGAAACAGAAACCATGGAGATCTGCTTGCTGTCTTGCTCAAAAGCTCATGCTTAGCTAGCTGTCTTATACAGCTCAGGAGCACCTGTCCAGGGAATGATGCTGCTCACAATGGGCTGGGCCTTCCAGCATCAATTAGCAGTCAATACAATAACTCCACAGGGCAATCTGATCTGGGCAATTCCTCAATTGGGAACCCTTTGGGGTTGCATATCAGGTATCCTGCATATCAGATATTTATATTATGATTTATAGCAGTAGCAAAATGACAGTTATAAAGCAGAAACAAATAATTTTATGGTCAAGGGTCACCACAAAATGAAGAACCATATTAAAGGGTCATAGCATTTGGAAGGTTAAGAACCACTGATCTAGGTGGTAACCATTGCTTCCCATTGTCTGTTCAAGTCTAGAATACTATTCGTGTAGTTGAGATTTGGAGTGTCGTCCATTGGGTCCTGTGCTGAAGGCTTAGCCCTCAGATGGCTACATTTCAAGGTTCACTGAACTTTAAAGAAGTAGAACCTAGGTCTGGTGAGATGGCCCAGTAGGTATGGGAGCTGGCCTACAAGCCAGATGACCTAAGTTTGTTTGCTGGACCTGTGTAGTAAAACAGAATGGACTCATGCAAGCTGCCCTCTGGCCTGTGCATGCACACATATGCTCACACAAACAAAATTAACTTTAAAAGTTAAAAAATAATACAGTCCCTTAAGGAATTGTGCTTCGCTATTCCATTTAACTGCTATGATACCTGTTTCCTGCTGTGTGTCTAACTGAATCTCTCATTTGTAAATATGTAATAGCTAGAGTTAAGCATTGCTGCAAACAGCTAACATAGTGAATTCTATTAGCTCATTGAAATCTTAGACCAACCAAGTGATGGAACAGCCATCCCCTCCCCTCCCTTGCCCTCTCTCCCCTCTCTCCCTGCCCCCCTCACAAGAATTTTCAAATGCAACAAGGTACAAGTATCCAGAAGAACCTTGAAATGCTAGCAGCTCCACAGCCATGGTCTCTGT
The DNA here is from genome assembly GCF_903995435.1 of Acomys russatus. Lineage (NCBI taxonomy): Eukaryota > Metazoa > Chordata > Mammalia > Rodentia > Muridae > Acomys > Acomys russatus. Next base: position 31,673,817 of record NC_067169.1, read on the forward strand.
CCCTCTGAACCGCAGACTGGCCTTATTGCCAACTCCAGGACACAGCTGGCCATGACCAGGCAGTCCAACACATTGTTTTAAAATTCAAAATATGAAACTCTGAATAATGAAGCCATCTGGTCCATATTATGTTGTCCCACAATCATAAGTAATGTGGGCTATAAATACTGCAAGCAGAAGGAAGCAAACAAGAGGCTATTCATCAATTCAGAGAATGCACGCATGATATGATGACTCCAGTATAGATTCTAACACAGACACAGACATGCTGTTTCAGGAAACTCTACAAATGGTGGGACAAAACAGGCCTGGATTGAAATATTCAACCTGTTAATGCCCTTCTGCCATATAACTTCACGCAAGTAGTAAGACTCTGCACACATGTGCGTGTGCGGGGACACACAAACACACACACACACACACACACACACACACACACACACAATCTGTTGCTTTTTAAAGAATGAATAATTAGCCTACCATGGTAGTACATGCCTATAATCTCAACACTTGGTAGTCTGAAGGGGGGGTGGGACTGTGAGTTTGAAATCAAACTGGACTACAAAGTAAGAATGTATCTCAAAAAGAAAAAGACATGTGCATAGAACTAGAGATATGCTTCAGCAGTTGAGAGCATTTGCTGCTGTGCTTGTAGAGGACCAGAGTTGGGTTTCCAGTCCTCACATCAAGCTGCTCCCAACCTCTTGTGACTCTGAGGAATCCAGTACAATCTCCTGGCCTCCAAGCATACCTGCACTCATGCTCGCATATGCGCACACAGAGACGTTTTTAGGTGGTTTTGTTTGGTTTTGTTTTGAAACAGCTGGCCTGGACTCACTATGTAGACTTGCCTGGTATCAAACTCCCAGACATATACCTGTCTTTTTCTCCAAGTGCTGGAATTAAAGGCATGAGCCACCACTTCCAGCTAAATCTTTTTTTTTTTTTTTAAAGTACACACTGTTATGTATTGTTGGAGGTTGGTCTGATGTATTTTGATGCTAATTACTGCTTGCTATCTCTGTGACCCACCAGTATCTTGCCTAAAAGCCTAACCTATTTGACCAATAAAAGGCCATCACACCTGGACAGGGCATATAGGATAGGCATGGCTAGGGTTCCAGGGAGAGGGAAGACAGAGAATCTTGGGAGAAAGGGAGATTGGAGGAGAAGGGAGAAGAAGGTTGTGCCATCAGGGGTTAGGTAGAGGAGAAGCACATGGCCAGCATGGATGGACACTTGGCCCAGATGAAGAACATTAGCAAGTATTTGGGATTATGGATGGGAGGTAGCTTGACAGAAATTATTAGAAGCAGATAGCATGGGATTGGGACAGGTATCCCATACTTGCCACACTATGGGAAGTAGTTTAAGGGATTAAAATCAGCCCTGCCCCAGGTTAACTAAGGTTATTTTAAAATATAGCAGACGTCTTGATTGATTGCTAGCGGGTTAAGAAAATACTGCCATTATAATAATTATAGGCCTGATGATAAACATTATTAGGCCTTACTGGTAAATTAACCACAACAATGTATCATATATGAAGGACAACAGTAAGCCATGTCTGGAGTTGTACACCCTTAATCCCAGCACTTAGGAGGCAGAGTCAGGAGGATCTCTGGGTCTCTGTGAGTTTAAGACCAGCCTGGTCTATATAACAAGCTCAAGGCTAGCTAGGATTACATAGCATGACCCTGCCTCAAGAGAGAAAGAAAAAGAGTCAGAGACAGAGATAGACAGACAGAAAGAGACAGAGACACAGAGAAACAATAAAAAAGAACCTATAATGGTTCTGAATCCAGAGTCACTTCACAAGTATTACATTATAAGGACACATTAGTGGACAGGACCCTAAGAAACTAGTATAGTTCATCATTAACTCCCTCTATAAAATCCATATGAACTTGTGTGAGAAAATGACAAACAACCAAAATGGTTTGACTTTATATCTTTCTATCTAACAGTCCCTTTTCCTCTCTGACTACCTCCATGGTTCCCTTCATCTCTACATCTAAAATTGAGCATGAAGCCAGTGAGATGGCTCAACAGATAAAGGTGTTTGCCGCCAAGTCTAATGGCATGAGTTCAGTACCCACATGCTAGAAGGAGGGAACTGACTCTCCAAATTGTTCTCTGGCTTTTACACGCAAGCCATAGTGTATGTGCTCAGATATATTTGCACATAAATAAATAAATAAATACTTTAAAGTAGCAAAACAAGAGTGTCTGTGATTTGAGGGTTCATTGAACTACTTTCTTATTCTATAATACTGGAAAGTTTCCATAGTAAAAATTTATCATTTTTGTTTCTGTTTTTTGAGATAGGGTTTCTCTGTGTAGCCTTGGCTGTCCTGGACTCACCTTGTAGACCAGACTGGCCTGGAACTCACAGAGATCTGCCTGCCTCTGCCTCCCTGAGTACTGAAATTACAGGCATGTGCCACAGCACTCTGACTACAAATGATTTACATTTAAAAGGAGGCTTCAAGGTCTGTGTGTGGGTTTGTTAATTACATCTATTGCTTTGGAGACAGGGCACACACGTGTTCTAGAGTTCATGTGTGGAGATCTGAGGAAAGCGTGTAGGACTCAGTTGTCTCCTTTTATCATGTGATTTTTAGGGACTGAACTGGAAGATCATCCCGTTTGCTGGCAGTGCCTTTTTCAGCTGAGCCATCTTGTCTTGGTTCTAAGGTTTTTAAATGTATGTCTATCATTGTTAACACTCTAGATTTTTTTTTAACTTTGTTACAAAAATGCAGGCTCACTTGAGATTTTGAATACAAAGACAAAATAATAAAGTCAGTATTAGCTGGGCAGTGGTGGGGGAGGCACATGACTGGTGGATCTCTAAGTTCCAGCCCAGCCTGGTCTACAAAGTGAGTTCCAGGATAGTCAAGGCTACACAGAGAAGCTCTGTCTTGGAAAACCAAAAAGAAGGAAGGAAAGAAGGTAGCTAGCTAGCTAGATGCTATTAATCTTACTATGAAAAATAACCACTGGCATTTTTCTCTATATTGGTCCCGTCTTTATTTTATGAAAGTATGTGGGTTGGTCTTTTTTTTTTTTTCCGCTTAAGGTTATGGATATTTTCTACAATGTACATACTGTTTCCTTGTCTGTTTTTCTTTTTTCTTTTTTTTTTTTTTTCTTCTTTCCCATTGATCATCTAGAAAGCCAGTCCCTATTTGTTATGCATACTTTTAGCCTCAGGATTTAGCTATTATTAATGCTCAATAAATGTTTGAATTTCTATTTCAATTCTGTTCTCTCAAGAAAATGCATGAAGAAGAAATTAGTGTTAATACTTATTTGATTATACATTCTCATTCCAGGCATGAAGAGTAATTCAAAGACACTTTTATTTCCTTGGGTGACTACCCTTCTTCTTAGTGGTGGTATTTCACAGGAAGGACTCATGAATTCAATCATTTAACTCTTCTGAGATTTCTTCCATATATTTAAGAAATGAGTTAACATAAGCTTCAGAATACATATTATACACTGGGAGGTTAGATCTGAAACTTTGACTTGTATAGGATTACACTATTATTTTATAAGTGATGTATTTCTTTGGTGTACATATTCCATGTCAGGCAAGTGGAGGTCAGAGGACAACTTTTGGGAGTCAGTTCTCTACTTCTACCTGGGTCCCAGGGATTGGATGCAGGCCATTAGGCTTGGCAATAGGCACCTCTACCCATTGAGCCTTCTCACTGACCCACCAAGACTAACATCATAAAAACAATGGTATACGTGTACTCCTCTCTGATCTCTGGCTCTTACACTTTTTCTACCCCTTCTTGCACAATGTTCCCTGAGCTTTGGAGGGGATGATAGAGAAGTTCCATTTAGAACTGAGCAGTCCACAGTCACTTATTCTCTACCCTTTGACCACTTAAGAGTCTTTTGCATCAGTTGTTGCACACTGGAGAAAGAAACTTGTCCAATGAAGTCTAATCTATGGGTGTATGTTTGTTGGTTTGTTTGTTGTTGGTTGGTTTCTTGATACAGGGTCTCGTGTAGTCCAAGATGGGCTCAAACTGCTGTGATGACAGTTACATGCCATTATGGCAGGTTTGTGTAGTACTGGGCTTGAACCAGGGCCACCTGCATGCTAGATAAGCATTCCACTAAATGAGCTGCATTTCCAGTCCTTTACTCATCCTTGTTTCAAGTAATAATTATGGAGCTTCCACTATCCTTCACCTGTTCTTACCAACAAAGGAGATATATTTCACAATAGTATGAACAGATTTGACTAGGTTGTTAAATGAGTAAAATCCCAGAAGGATGGGCACCCTTTTTTAGCTTTTATTAAATTGAGGAACTGTCAGGGAAAACCATCTCGAGGAAGGACACAGTGCTTGAGTTTGTAAGTGATCCTTGTGTGTGCCCGTGATATTGACATACTTCTTTGTAAACAAGATCCATCTTGTTGTGTTTCAAATAATTTGATTCCAATTAAGCAAGCCCATCAAAAATGAAAGAGCAAAACAATCACTTGGATTGCACAGGTGGGTATCTTTCTGCAACCTAATTTTAAAAATCATGCATCATGCCAGCTAGGTGTGGTGACACACAACTGTAATCCTAGCATTTGGGAGGTAAAGCACATCAAGTCTGAAGCCAGCCTGAACTATATATATTAAGAGGCTGTCAAAAATTTATTAAAGACTCTATGTCCTACTCTGCTCTGTTGCTGTGATAGAGACCATGACCACAAGCAATTCAGAGGGGAAAGTCATTATTCTACCTCCAAGATTATAGTCCATCATGGAGGGAAAATCAGGGCAGAAACTCAAGGTAAGAACCTAGAGGCAGGAGTGGAAGCAGAGATCATGGAGGAACACTGCTTACTGGCTTGCTCCCCATGGCTTGCTCACCCTCTAACCCAGGACCACCAGCCCTGGGATAGCACTGCCCACAATGGGCTGGGCCTTCTCACAGCAATCATTAATCAAGACTATACCCCACTAAACTTGCCTACAGACCAATCTTTGTTTTGTTTTGTTTTTTGAGACAGGGTTTCTCTGTGTAGCCTTGGCTGTCCTGGAGCTCTCTTTGTAGGCCAGGCTGGCCTCGAACTCACAGAGATTCCCCCTGCCTCTGCCTCCCGAGTGCTGGGATTACGGGCATATGCCACCACTGCCTGGTCACTGCAGGCCAATCTTGTGGAGGTATTTTCTCAGTTAAGATTCCTTCTTTCGGGTTGAAGAGATGGCTCAGCAGTTAAGAGCACTGTCTGCTCTTCCAGGGGTCCTGAATTCAATTCCAAGCAACCACATGGTGACTAACAATCAACTATGATGAGATCTGGTATCCTCCTCTGAGATTCAGGTGTATATGGAGGCAGAACATTGTGTATGTAATAAATAACGATATATATTTTTAAAAGATCCCTTCTTTCCAGATACATCTAGGTTTGTCAAGTTGACAAAACCAACCAGCATACTACATAATGATGAATGTTATACCGCAAAACTCCTTTCAATTTTTTATTGTATTTATTATTTGTGAGTGTATGTGTGTGTATGACATAGGGAAGAACACACACCACAGCACATGTGTGGAGGTTCGATGACAACTACGTGGAGTCAGTTCATCTCCTTCCACCCTTACATGGGTTCCACAGACTAAACTCAGGTTGGGTTGTCAGGCTTACTTGGCAATTCATTAATTTTTAAAAAGGAAAAGGAAACAAGGTTAAAGTTGTAACCACAAGGCCCTCATTGCAGCACGCGCACACTCATGTTACTGAGGCACACACGGGCATGCGCATGCACATATGCACAGACTAATAGAGACAAAGTGCTGAACTTCAGTGAAAGAATAAACTGGAAAAGCTCACTAGACATTTCTCAACTAAATGTTTTGTGAACTATTTCATATGTCAATGAAATACACAGAGAGTTATACTTTTAGGACTTTCATGTGTATTTACATGTGTATACACGTCTGATTAATTTCCCTTACATGTTCACTAAAACATGATTTTTTTCCCTGCCTCTATAATCAGGAGCTTTGGATTGGGGACAGACGGCTACTTGTTTAGGTCTGGTTTGGCATGTTGTATTTTTATATGGAAATGTTTGCTTTGTTACCCTTATTGATTTGCGTGTTGGGGGGGGGAAGACTCACAAGTCACAGCTCATGTGTGAAGTCAGAGGTCAATTGCGGGAAGTCAGTTCTCTGTTTCCATTATGTCAAGTCTTGGGAATTGAACTCAAGTAATCAAACTTGGCTGCAAGCACCTTTACCTGGTGTTTATTTGTTTGTTTGTTATAATTTATTCACATTACACCCGATTGTTGTCCCCTCGCTCTTATCTTCCCATTTCCACCCTCCCCCCCCTCTTCTGCCCTATTCCCCTCCCCTAGACCTCTAACAGAAGGGGACCTCCTCCCCCACCGTATGACCACAGCCTAGCAGGTCTCATCTGGATAGCCTGTTTCTCCTTTCTCTGTGTGCCCGCTAAGGCTGTCTTGCCAAGGGTCAGTGACTAAATCGTGGGCACCAGAGTGCATGTTAGAGGTTCAGCAGACGTCCGTTCCCCGCCCCATCCCCCATCTCCCCTCCCTCCCCGCAGCCCACATCATTAACTACATCTGAACAGGGAATCTTTGTTCTCTACATCCATTGTCTTTGGCTGATGCATCAGTTTGTGCAGCCTCACCCTGTGTCCAGATCTGCCAGCCTTGATGGTCTCCCTGTGGTGCTCCATTACTTGTTTTTATGTGTATTTAAATCTAGAGTCTACATATAAGAGAAAACAGGTAATATTTCTCTTGAGTCTGGATTTTTTTATTTAATATAATTATCTCAAGTTCCATCTTATTTCTTGCAAATAACAATTTTATTTTTCTTTATGGCTGAATAAAACTCCATTGTGTATATATACCACTTAAAAGAATCCATTCATTTTTGTGTGTGTGGATCTCTGGGCCATAGCCATTACTTGGCTAGTTTGTTTTTTACTATTATCACAAAATAGGATTTCTTAAGGTTAAATAAGCTATGGCAAAAGGGCTTAGGGAGAGTTCTGTAATTAGATTGGCTCCCTTGTGTAATAAAATCACTTCTAAATGTGTCTCTTAGAGAAGCAACATGATTCCTGTCTTAGTTATTTTTCTGTTACTGGCATAAAATACCATGACAAAAACAACTTAAGGAAGGCCTCAAAATACAGTCCATCCTGGTGGGAAAATCAAGGCAGCAGGAGCTTGAAGCAATTGGCCATATTGCACCCACAGCGAGGAAACAAGAACAATGAACGCCTGCGTTCAGCTCACTTTCTCCTTTTTATACAATCCAGGATGCCAGCCCAAGGAATGGTGCCACCCACAGTGGATTGGTCTTTCCATATAATTAACCTAATCAAGATGAGCCCTACCCCCAGTCATGCTCAGTGGCCCCTCTCTCAGGTAATTCTAAATCTCATCAAGTTGACTGTTGAGATCAACTATCACAGTGCCTTATTAGAAAAATTATGTTCTCTGCTATGTAATAAGCATGTCACCTTATTTACCCATTTCACTGCTGTCTCTGCAAATCAAATGACTGTAGCTGAAGTAAATTATCTTGATTGAGGTGCCAATTTATAGGAGGTGGACATTTGTCATATCTATGGAAGCCTACCTACAACAATCTCAATGAAGTTCTTGCCTAAAATTCAAGTCCTAAGTCATTTAATCCCTATAACAGCTTACCTGAGCAAGAATAAGAATGCATAAGGTAAAGTTAGAATAAAAGAAAGTAGGAAAATGAGGCAAAATGAAATCAAAATACCCCTCTAAGAGTTTACTTGAGTTAGCTGGGAGTGGCAGGAGGACTGCAAGTTCGATGACAGTCTGGGTTTCATAGTGTAAAGGAGAATTTTTTAAGGGAAACTGTTTGAACATCCTGTGACTAATAGACAAAAACCTTTTGGAACCTATTAACTTAGAAGACCACTAGCTTCCACCAATTCAAAAGCTAAGAATTTCATCAGATAGCATCTGCGGCCTATGGAAAGGCTTCCCCTCATCTTCTCTAACAATCTCTCTGATGATCAACTCTTTTAAGAGCACCTTGATTTATGACTTCCTGTTACTATAAAAACTTAATGAAACTACTTCCACATTGGAACATAGAATTTGGAGTAACTTAAATCTGTGTTCTCAGGCCATTGTCACTCATTTGACCCTGGAAGTGTGTGTGTGTGTGTTTGTGTGTGTGTGTGTGTGTGTGTGTGTGTGTGTGTGTGTGTGTGTGTGTGTGTGTATACAATAGTAAAAAAGAAAAGCAAAAGAATAGTAGTTACCCTGGTGGCAAGAAGAGACTTGATGCCCTATGAGCATATACAGGGGGAGGAAGTCCCCCTCAGTCACAGTCATAGGGGAGGGGAGTAAGGGGAAAATGGGAGGGAAGGAGGAATGGGAGGATACAAGGGATGGGATAACAATTGAGCTGTAATAATAAATTAAGAAAATATATTTTAAAAAAGAATAGTAGTTACTATAAGAAAAATGAGTCAGAGAAACAGACAAACTCTATGTCAATAGGCTCAGGCTGTTTTATTGAAACAGTGAGGGGCTCCAACCTTTCCTAGGGATGAGAGTTGAGCACACTTAGATGGGCTTGGAAACAGATAGATATGCCAGGAACTTACAGCTAGTGTTTTTAGTTTGACTGGAAACAGGGTGGGTTGTTGCTTCACATCCAGACATATTTCTGGAGGTGGAACAGAATGGTCAGACTGGGGCTAAGCCATTCTTTATGGCTAGCAGCTAGCGCCCACTGCAGCCTGACTCAATTCTTTATGACCTGAGGCTATTACCCAACAGATGCCAGAATAGTCAACCTGATGGATGTCATTTCCCCTGCAAGAACACTATTTAGCACCCAGAGAATTCTAAGGAGACGAAAAGAGCTTGGAATGCAACTGAGTCGTTATGCATATGCCTGGCATGTACAAGGTTCTAGGTTCAATCCCTGCCACAAAGACAAAAAGAGGAGCGCAAAGAACTTCCTCAAAAACCAGAGGCAGAGCCTGACACAGTGCTATCCACCTGTTATCTCAGCACAACGGATGTAGGAGCTGGAAGGTCAGGAGTTTAAGGCCAGACCAAAATTGAATATTTCTTAGCGTCCCAAAAAGAAACAAAAGAAACAAACCAAACCAAACTGAGGCAGTGTGTGTGTAGGGCTGGGCTATCCGGGGAGCCACTTAAAGAAACAAGAAGAATGACAGAGTACTCTGCGGAAGCCAACCACAGTCAGGCCAAGGAGACAGTCCTTATAGACCTGGCACTTTCTCAAGGCATAGCCTGGATATAATTCACAGCGCTTAGGATCTACACTAAAGCATTCAAGCAGCTCACGTGTGCTCACACATTTCTGTTACGGGCAGGAAAGCACAGAGAAGGCCATTGTGCTTGAGGGTACAGCCTTGGCTTCTGGCATATAACTGCCTTCTCTGAGGTTTAGTCTCTCTTCCAGGGTTTGCACTAATCAGAATCCAACATAATTGCAGGCTAGGGCAGTGACTTATTTCTGGGCATTCAGCAAAATAAAGGAAACAGACAAACATGAAATGAAGGCAGGGGCGCCAGGAGTTTGTTAAGCGGTTAGTTACTTTGTGGGCCAAAGTAAGGAGGCAGGCTTTTTTTTTTTTTTTTTTTCAAAAGCATCTTCTGCCTTTCCTAAGAACCCTGTTGAATTGACCTGGCAAGAGTCCCCTTTGGTAGGACCAACAAGATGCCTCGGTGGGTAAAGGTACTTGCCACCAAGCCTGATGGCCTGAGTTCAAGCCTCAGAACCCACTTGCTAGGAGAAAAGCAACTCATAAAAGTTGACCTTTGGCCACCAGACTTGTACCTTGGCTCCATTTCCCTCTCTCTCTCTCTCTCTCTCTCACGCACGCACGCGCACACATACACACACACACACACAATCAGTAAGTAAGTGTAAAAAATAAAGAGAAAAGAAGGAATCCTCTTTGGAATGGTAACTTTGGTAACTTATGCAGCCACTGTGGAAATCAGCATGGAGGTTCCTCAAAAAAAAAAAAAAAGAAAGAAAAGAAAAGAAAAACTGAAAATACCTCCCACATAGCCCAGCTAGACCACTGTTGGAAACACACTTGAAGGGATCTAAGTCATGCCACAGAAATACGTGCTCCTCCATGTTCGTTGCTACTGTATTTACACAGTAACCAAGATACGGAATCAGTCTAGACGGTCATCAGCAGAAGAAGGATAAAGGCAAATATGGTGCATATACCCAGTGGAAGTTTAGGCAACCATAAGGAAAAATGAGATTGTCAATGGTGGCAGGCAACAGAGGCACAGGTTTATGATCTAGGAGAGAGAAAGTCTCAGGTGTAGGGTTCAAGAAGAACACTGAAATAGATTGTTGAGGTAAGAAATTGCTTAGAAGGGTTACTAATGTCATGAGCAGACAGACAGGCAATAATATGGTGTTGGCTCTGATGAGAGGAATTTGGCCCATGTGGCAGAACTGGGGGTGGGGTCCCTTCTTGTAGGTCTCTGGGAGACAAGATTCCTAAGCCTTCACCCAACAAGTGGCAAGGGAGGAGGTGGGGTGAAGGCTATATGCCACCAATACTCCCTTTGATGTAAACTCTCTTCCTCAAAAGAGTTACCATGGCACCCAGAAGTCTGCTAAAGGATTAACAGAGGATGATCTCAGTGGGGGTGCCAGCTGCTCTGCCTGAGCAGAGAAGGGCAGCTGCAGGTACTGCACAGCCTGAACAGCAGCCTAAGCAGCAGCAGGCTAGCCTGAATTTGGCCAAAGAGGAGTTCTCTCAGAGGTCTGCACCAAAGAACACGGAGGATTCTTGGCTTCCCACACACACACACACTCCCCCCACACACATAGGTAGAACAGGATAGAATGTTAGTATGAAACTGAGTTGAAGCCTATTTTAAAAAGGTGACAATGAAAATTTTTTTAACTAATCTTAAATTTTATTTTGGGAGTGGGTATGTACAGGGGTGTATGTGTGACTGTAGATGTGCAGGCATCATGATGAGCACTTATTTGGGTGTGAGAGACAGCTCTCAGGAGTTGGTCATGGCCTGCTATCCAAGTTAAGACTGCCATCTTCAGAGTCTTTCAATTCTGCCGCTGTTGTGCTGCACACTTCGCAGTGGCCTGGTGGCTTTGGTGGGAAGTGGGTTCTCCTGTCCCCACCTCCCATCTCAGCCTAGGAGTATTTTGTTTGCTTTCAGATTATACTGCTAGCACGTTTACCCACTGAGCCACCTGCCCTGCCATATAATATAGAGTTCAAGTAGGAGGGGGTGTGTGGGCCGGGGTTCTGAGTAGGCACAGAGTAAGGCAAGACACACACTCAAGCATAGGTGTAGGCTTCTCAAAGGAGAGCCATGCCTTATTGTCTTTACTTATTATTGGCTTTGTGTTTGATCCTTTGGCTTTCTAAGTTATACAGCTCAGAGAGAGAGAGTAATTTACAGCAAGTTTTAAAGGTAAAAGAATTTCCTTTTGTAAACAAAGCTGTAAGGTGGATTTATGGGGGTTTTGTCCTGATTTAAGAAAGAGAGGCCAGCGCTAAAACACTGAAAGTTATAGATCATTTTGGCCTGAAGTTAACACAGTTTATTTATTGTCTTTGACATCTCAGTTTGAGGTGTCTTTAGGAAAGCATGCATGGTCTCCGCAGGCAGTTTTTGTTTTATCAGTGGTATCTGATGTTCCCTGAACCTCTTTTATGTCCCATACATTCATGTGCCTTCATTTGCTGCCTGTCTATCCTGCCTCAGAATCATGACATTTGCTGGGAAATGGAGGTGAATGTAAATTATTATGTTAAGCAAAAGAAGGCAGACTCAGAAAAATAAATACCACATGTTTTCTGCCATATTGGGACACCAGGAGTTAGGCTCCCTGATAGACAGGTAGGAAGAGAAGCATCACTAGACAGTAAAGGTGGCGAATCTCCAAGGTGGCCAGCTTCTTTTTCAACCTCCTAACTCGAGACAAAAGGCTTTGTTGGTACCACCAGTGGGCCCCTTCTGATGGACTGGCTCAACAAGTTCAAGGCTGGATCAGGACACATCACACAACAGTTTGGGGCCAACCAACTATCCTTTCTGTCTTCAAACTGACCAACCCTAAATTAGGGGTGGAAGACTCTTCAGAGACCTTAAAACCCTCAGCTGTCCAGGAGTTTTGGCTTCCTGAACCCACTCTGTTTCACAGAGGGTCTTTCTGTGTGTCTGCTATATGTGTGTGTTTCCTCACTCCACCCCACCCCCAATAAATACCTTTCTTCAACTGCTGATTCTGTCTGCAGTGCTTGAGCATTCTCTGCTGCCACCTGTTGCGCTTCAGGGCTTTCCTACTTTTTAATTCCTTAACTAGCAGAGAAAACACACTCATGACTCCTAGACTGTATCAATATTCAGAACCAAGATTCAAATATGCATATATATATATATATATATATATATATATATATATATATATATATATATAGATCCATACAGATAGATGATAGGTAGGTAGATAGATAGATAGATAGATAGATAGATAGATAGATAGATAAAGACAGAAAGAGAGCCTTTTATCCCTGATGTTTTCACACTGTAATTTCCCATCCATTGATGTATTCCCCTGCCCCTGTCCTTGGTTCTAAATACCTAGTTACTTTTGTAAGAGGCAGAATTGATTCCAGTCTCTACTGTTCTGCAAGATGGTGTGGTGGTGAGCCATATAGCTACTGTGACACACACACACACACACACACACACACACACACACACACTTGCATAGATCTTGCCTTGGTATTCTAACTCCACCCTTTTCAATTTGTCATGGGTGTACATGCATGTGGAAGCCACCTAGCATTTATGTGGGTTCTGGAAATCTGAACTCCTCTACCAAGAGAAGCTTGAAGTCAGGAATCATTGTCAATCTTCTTCACAGAGGTGGAGTCTCTCTATCAAACCAAAAGCTCAATGATATAGCTAGTCGTGATAGCCAGTTCACTCTGGGGAGCCTCTGTATCTACCTTCCCAAGCTGGAATTACAGGTAAATCACCACACCAAGCTGGTATCTACAGGGGTTCTGGGGAATCTGAACTCCAGTCCTCATGCTTATACCTAACCACTTGTACATAATCATTAAGCCATCTCCCCAGCACCCCCTCCCATCTCCCTTCTTTTCTCTTGGTCTTACTGTTCTTTAAGGATTGTCACTGAAAGCTTTCATCTCCTTAGCACTGAATGTTTCCTTTAAGCAATGTCTAAAGCCCCATGCTTTCCCAGACTTTAGTCACTAGCTAGCTACATGTAGATATGATACAGTCTAGGAGGTCTTGATTGGGTTCATTTTTCTCTGCCAGTTAAAGAATTAAAAGGCCAAAAAAAATTATCAAGCTCAAAAACCACAAACAAAAGCAGACAGAATCAGCAGTTTAACATGGCCACTAAAAACTTTGCACTGGCCTTACAAGATGGCTCAGTTGATAAAAGTACTTGTTACAGGCCAGGCATGGTGGTGCGTGCCTTTAATCCTAGTACTCAGGAGGCAGAGACAGACGGATCCCTGTGAGTTCAAGGCCATCCTGGTCTACAAACTGAGTCCAGGACAGCCAAGGCTACACAGAGAAACCCTGTCAAAACACAAGCCTAACGACCTGAGTTTGATTCCCAAAAGCCATGGTGGAAGGAGTGAACAAACTCTCAAAAGTTGTCCTTTGATCTCCATAAATGACACATGCATGAATGCCCATATATATATATAATGTAAACCAAGCTTTCTAGTAATATATATGGGCCAGGCTGGGGAGGGGGAGGGTCACATCTGTGATCCCAGCCTTTTCTGATTGCTTGATATTTTGAGACAAAGCTTGTAGATCAAGCTGGCCTTGAACTTGACATGTAGCCAAGGATGACTTTGAATTCCTCGCGCTTCTGCCTCTACTCCCAACTGTTTGGATTACATATGTGTATCACCACACCTATCTCAGGAATAAAGACTTCTTCAGTGGGGCTGGAGAGAGGCTGGGAGGTTAAAAGTACTTACTGCTCTTCTGGAGGAAGTTCAGTTCTCTGCACCCACATCTGGCAGCTCAAAACTGTAGGAACCAGGATCCAAGGGTGGTGAGAGAGAGGGAGTCAGTCATGAACTCAGGAAACAGGCTCCAGAGAACAACATCCAGGTGTAGATCTATTTTTACTGTGCAGCAGCAAGCATTTTTATACAGCCTTTGGACCAATGGGGTACCAACACAAGCTCTGGGGTAGCCAACCATCCCATTGTTCCTATGGGGAGGTGCCAGGCCTGCCAGGACTTCCATGAAGATGGATGAAGCAGCCATCACCCTGTTCTGGGCCCATTCTGAGGTTCTACTAGCTTGCTAGGATCCTCTATTTTGTGTCACACAGTAAGCCAGCACACATGAGCAGAGTGATTATGGAAGCCTCCCTCACCATCCATCAGGCCTGACCTGGGGCCTGCAGCCCCCACATACAAACACCTGTAATTCCAGTTTAAGAGGACTCAGTGTCCTCTTTTGACCCCACAGGCACCCATACGCACATACACATACACACACAAATAAGTAAATAAACAAATAAATTCTTTTTTTTTAATTTTCTCAAGTAAATATTTAAAAAAGACTTCTTCCAACTATCTTGCAGAATCTGAACTGAAACAATGGGTGATCAGATCACACCTCGACCAGGACTGCTGGAGCATGCAGACCATCTGTTCCTGCCATTCATCCCCAATCTTTATTCACTAAACCTAAAGCTCATGTCAGGACCCTGAATGCAGATTTGTGGTCACTACATACCTTTATCTTTTCCCATTGTGGTCACATTGAATGAACTTCATTTCTTTGTTCCTCACAATTATTGGGCTGTTTTATCAGTGCACTGATAGCTGAACTTAAGCCTCTTGTGGCTGCCAGAAGCCAGGCTTTTGCCCTTAAAACTCCAGTAACAACTGATTTCAGGATCCTCAAATCCAGGCAGCATTATTTGAGGTGGGGCCACTGAGTCTCAGGAGCATCCTTGGGAAGACTCTGGGATGCTAGCCATAACTAGTGTTGTTAGCACTCATAATCCAAAGACGCACCTGCTCTCCTCCCATTTACCCCTTAGGATCCAGTTAAGCGTTGTATTAACACATCCCCTAGTTGGACCAGGTCTTCTATATTCTCTTTGGCTGCATCAATTCAGAGTCAAGCCTGTGACTGGCTGGATTAAGTATTGGCCCTTCCTTTGTATGCTTTTTCCCCTCAGTGTTATTTTAGTATTCTTTTTCTAGTTAATAGAGAGAAAGAGACTCTAATCTAGGATGAAATGCTTCCTTAACCATGTAGCAATAAGAGAAAAGAAATCATCTTTGCACAATATTGCTCTAGAAGAATCCAAAAACAACCTAACAATGTGAATTCTAGGGATGAAAGGAGGGTCCTGAGTACAGAGATTTTTTGGAGTTTTCTGGAATCTTTCAGTATCATGTCATGGTTTGTTGCTTATTTGTTTGTTTAAGAAACCACTTTCACTATGTAAAGACATTTTTTTCAAGCTTAGATTCCACTTTAGACTTGTCAAAAAACTTTTCTTGGGAACACAACACCCAGTGGCACTACAATGAACAAGTATGTGATGGAGAGGTGGGAAAGAGAAGAACAGAATGGTGCATGCACTATGGAGCAATACGTAACTGAAGAAATGATCGTGGTGACAGGTTAGAGAGACAGCTAAGGTCTACATGCTGTCATTGCCCAGTAGGACCAGCAGGATGATGTACAACAGCTTATGCAGATGCACACTCAGCCACCAAACCTGCCACCTGGCCACAGGATCCTCCCCTGGCTCTGGACAGTGACAGAGGCCAAAGATGAGGAAAGGTTCACTTGCTGGATTTGACCGCCTCAAAGGACCACAGTGATCCGTGATTCCACAAGAGGCCATGTTGGTGTCTGTGGTCCATGCTGCTGCCCCCAAGCCAGGATGAAGCCTGAGAACCATGTGGATTTATGTAGTCTGTGCCACTGCCTGATGCCTTGATGATGTCTTTGGGATTTTACTGCCTTTCCCTGAGAGGGCTGTGCTGATGTAAGTAGCATGTGTAGCCACCTGAGACCATGCTGAGGCCCGTGAGTGGTCAGTGGTCCCGATATGGCCAGGAGCCTGTATTGATGTCTGCAGCTTGTGTTACCCCTGAAGCCCATGCGATTGTCTGTGGTCTAGGCTGCTGACTGAAGCCATGCGGATGTCCATGAGTGTGGGAGAGCTGGCCCCACCCCTCTCTGGCCATCACATAGCCCTCCTCAGGTGATGGTTTCTGGCCCAGATGCAGGCAGGGAAAGACTCGTCCTTATTTGGAGGCTGGCCACTAAGAATTTGACCATACTTGAGTGAGTATATGGCCTTTTTTTTTCCACTTTCTTCATATTTGGGGAGGGAGATCCAGGAGGCAGATCACACAAGGGAGGACTAGGGGGTGAATATGATCAAGAGTGCATGATATGAGATTCCCAAATAATCAACTTCATTTAAAAAAAACACCTTTTTGCATTATGCAATCAGCAATTGATGAGCTTTTCCTGCAAAGGGCCAAGTGGTAAATATTGTATGCTTTTGGTCTCAACAATCATTCATCTCTCCCTTTATAGCAAGAAAGTTGTTATAGACAAGATGGGTGTGGCTAAGTTCCAAAAAAACTACAAAACCATACCCCAAAAATGTACTACTTATCATATGTTCTTTACTTTTCCTCTCCTCTCTCCTTCTCTTCCTCATGCTCACTCTATTCTTTGCTGGAAATAGAACTCAAAGCTTCTCTATATGCTAGGCAAGTGCCTGGCCACTGAGCCATATCTCCAGCCCTACTTTTTGCCTTTTTTATTATTTGTTTTAGGGTTTTGATAATGTATCATGGACCTGTGAGATGGTTTAGAAAGAGAATATCCTAATCTGGAAAGTCTGATAACCTGAATTTGATCCTTAGAATCCACAGTAAAGGTTGACCTCCACATTTGCTGTGGCATGACTATACCTGTACTCACACATGCATCATACATTTACACATGTGACATACCTACATGCACACACACACACACACACACACACACAGACAAATAATAAAGGTTTTAAAATTAAAATAATAGGGACAGAGCATCATATAGCCCATGCTGGCCTCTCACCTGCTATGTAGCTGAGGTTGGCCTTGAACTCCAGATGCTCCTATCTCTACCTCCCAAGTTCTAGAATTACAGACATAGAGGCAAGACTTCTTTTCCACCCCACTCCTCCTTTTAAATATGTGTATGGATGTTTTGCCTACATGTATGTCTGTGAATCACATATCTGCCTGATGCCCAGAGAGGCCAGAAAAGGATATCAATTCCCTGGAACTGGAGTTACAGATGGTTGTCAGCCATTGTAAAAGTTTTGGAAATCAAACCCACATCTTCTGGAATGGCAACCAGTACTCTTAACCATTGAGCCATCTCTCTAGCCCCTATTTCTTCATTCTTAAAGAGAATAAACCAAATCTCTACTCCTGGGGTATGCTTAGGAAAGCTAGGAAAAAGAAAGTGAAGGCTAGTAGAAGGCTCAGTAGTAGAGCACCTGCCTAGCATGCTTACAGCTCTGGGCTTAGTCTCCAACACCACAAAAACAAAATCAAAAACCAAAAAATTGAAAGATAACAGGGACAGAGGCAAAAAGAAAAAAGAAAGAAAGAAAGAAAAACACAGAAAAAGAAAAAGAAACCCTTTTAGTCATTCCGGAAAACAAAGCAAAGGTATTTTAAAAGTGGGAGGAAAGCCTGTCTGTTGATAATGGCTCACACTTGTAATCCCTGCATTTGAGAAGCTGAGAGTTCAGGGCCAGTTCAGGCCAAGAGTTAAACCATGACTCAAACAAACAAACAAACAAACAAAAAGGCCAACATGGGCATAGTATCTCAAAAGGTGAAAAAAATATAAATGAATATTTAAAGCCATGAAAACAATATCGTCCTATCTTTTTTTTATAAACCAGTGGAGCCAGCCAAGGTGTACCTTCTAACTTGAAAATTAATTGAGTTTTCTTTTACCTTAGGCCTTAAAACAATATATACCTGTACAAATACGCTCAGGAATTGTGACTTCATAAACTTAGATTATCCAAATTATATATTGCTTTTGTACCATTAAATTCTATGCAAAAGCAGCCATCATGACAAATGTCCTCAACATCCTGGCCTATGTCAAGGTATCTCTAGCTCAGAGAGCCCCCTTGAGGACAATGATACAGCTTAGATAGGTCAGCTTTCTGGACAACGGCCTCGAACCTCTAAGTTCTTAGACTTTATCTTATGCTACAAAATGTTGTGCCCAACGTACTAAAGCAGTCTTCCTGGAGGAGACAAACCAACACAGAACGTCCATTTTAGAAAGGTTTTGTTCAAAGAAAAAAATAGAGAAGAGGAATAAAAAAGATAACCTAAACTGTTCAGGCTTAAAAATTAGTTCCAGCTGGGCATGGTGGCTGATATCTGCAATCCCAGCATTTAGGAGGTGACGCAGGAGGATAATATTGAGTTTGAGGCCAGCCTGGAATAGGGTGTTCAAGGACAGCCTAGAGTGAGAAACTGTGAAAAATCCAAAGATAGATAGACAGACAGATAGATAAACTTGGGAGGCAGAAGCAGGTCTTCTCTGAGTTCCAGGCCAGGCAGAGCTCCATAGTGAGATCATGACAAACAAAACAAAACAAAAACAATAAAATTCCATAATCAAATGGTATCAACTCAACTCTCTAGCTTCTTAGTGGCAATCTTCGCAGAAGAAGCATGTAATGCTGAAGATGCCATTAATATGGAAAGTGGATCCCTCACTCTGGAGAAACCAAGCTGCATGCCATCTCTGGAACTTGGAAACATCTTTTGAAGATAGAGACATGAGTCTTAAAATCAAAAGCCTGCTTGATATGGGATGCAGTGTCCCTAAGGTCCTTGGCATAGCGGCTATTTTAACCTGAAGAAATCTGAGAGACAAGTACCAGTACATACAGGGATATCTCTTGGGCCTTCCTTCTCCTTTCCTCCATCCATGAAGCAGATCAAAAAACACAGGACAGATGTTCTGACATTCCTCTGAAGCAGGTCATGAGATCCTCACATGAGAGGTAGCCTTCTTAGGTACCAATCAAGTAGAAGCTCGCTTTCTTCTCTCTCTCTCTCTCTCTCTCTCTCTCTCTCTCTCTCTCTCTCTCTCTCTCTCTCTCTCTCTCTCTCTCTCAGGATTTTTTTCCAAGATAGAGTTTCTCTGTGTAGCCATGGCTGTCCTGGACTCATTTTGTAGACCAGGCTGGCCTCAAACTCACAGAGATGCACCTGCCTCTGCCTCCCTCGTGCTGGGATCACAGCTGCAGAAAAAGACCCTTCTCCACACTTGGATGCCCTGTTCATCTCCCCACTGTACTGCCTTTTACTCCTGCACCTGATCCCCCCACCCAACACATCCAAATGGATATTTGAGATGGGAATGTCTCCTCTATTTTCCTCAAAGCTGGGTTTGAACAAATCCATTTCCTCCAAATAATTTCTGCCTCTCAGGTCACAGAGGGCTGTAGGAACCTTAAGATTCTGGTTAACACCTATACTTGAAGGCAACCATTACCAAAACACATATAGTTTACACACACACACACACATACATATACACACATATCTGTGACTTGTCATTAGACCTGATATACTCCATATTATGTTTCATCTCTTTTTTTTTCTAATGAGGGTCCCATAAAATACAAAATTCATATTAAATAAAAGGGAGTTTCCCCCTTGTGAATCTGTCTTTTGTTAGGGAACCTCAATCATGAACCTAACACATGCAAAGGAAAACTATTTTTCTCCCCTTAATGTCCAAGTCTCTCACCTCGCCAGTGCACCATCCATGGCTTGCAGAAGCTTAGTCCTCAAGGAAACACTAGTGAGTGCCAGAGCTCGCTACTGACCTAACAGAATAAGTATGCATGATGCACTTTTTAAAATCTCAACTAGAAGTAAACCAGGAAAGTTTTCCTTTAATAAAACTTTGCCAGAGCTCCTTTTGAAAAAATAAAATAAAATAAAATCTCAACTAGAAAGAAAGCTCAAATAAAAAGTTCAGCAGTAAAAGTGACCATTAAGATCGGAAATATCAGGTTTTTAAAAGAGAGGTGAGAGGTATTGGAGAGATGGCTCAGGGATTAAGAGCACTTGCTGCTCTTACAGAAGACTTGAATTCAGTTCCCAGCATCTTCATCAGGCAGCTCCAGGGGATCTGACAGTGAGTGGAGACGTTTAGGTGCCTTATGTTGTGGGGGAGGTTGGCTGA
This sequence comes from Acomys russatus, assembly GCF_903995435.1. Taxonomy (NCBI): domain Eukaryota; kingdom Metazoa; phylum Chordata; class Mammalia; order Rodentia; family Muridae; genus Acomys; species Acomys russatus. The sequence goes on from NC_067169.1 coordinate 31,694,171, forward strand.
CAAGAATATGCCTTAGTCTTATCTTCGTACCTTTAGACTAGAAGGGGGATAAAATAGGTTAGGTCTCATCAATTCCTAGATAGGCACTCCTTGGTGCTATGTGCAGAATCAAGCAGAAATCTGGCCAAAAGTAGTGGAGATGGATGCAAAAGGAAGACAGAGATGCCAGGTCTTCATCTTGCTTTTAGTTATGTTGTGGGCCCAAGTGAAGAGTCAAAGCAGTTTAACAAAAGCGCCTTCTAAATACTCCTTGTAGAACGTTGAAGATTTCAGAGAAGAGCAGCTGTAAACTGGATCTGTTGCCAACACAAATTACTCTTCAGCAATTAGCTTTATTAGGAGAAAGGGCCTCATGTCATCAGGTTTGCCAGCAGGTGCCTTTCCCCACTGAGCCATCCTTGGTGGCCCCTGGAGATTATTAAGCGGATTGTCAGATTTAGAAAGATAAGCATCACATCCTCCTTTACTTTTTTATTCCATCATTTATATAGATATATAATGTATACTTATATGACACAAAAGTAGAAGAGAAACTGTAAGGAAACACAGAGAGCTGGTGGGAGGGCAGAGAAAGGGAATTTAGAAACAAAAAATAACCCTGGTGTGTTGTAGAAATTTGCTATTAATATTTACTACTAATAGCAAAGAATTATTGTGATGGTTAATTATTTAACCTTCTAACATCAATAAAAGACACAAATACCTGTTAGATGTTTAATATGCATTAAACTCTGGGGCTAGGCAGAAATGAATCCCCAAGCTATCTTTATATCTCCCAGCCCCACATCCCATGTCACTTGCTTTAATTATTTCATTTCTATCTGGGCTATTTCCCATCTATAATTCACATTAATACTTGAGCATGCTTTTCATCTGGTCTTCTTCTTGTCATCACCAAAGCTCAGAGTAAACTCCTGCCAGCTGTCTCTGCTTGTTCTCTCTCTTCCTCCTCTTCCCAGGATCAATCCTCCTGTCCTCTATGCCCTTGAACCTTAGCTCCACCTACCTCTCTTCTGCCCTGCCCAGGTGTAGGCATTTATTGGCCAATCAGAGATAATTTGGGGGCAAGGTTACAAAGTATCACTTTGGTATATGTGAAGGTTTGCCCATAGAACAGTAAAAATCTTGGGGAGCAAGCAATTAATTAAATACAAACCATCGGACCATGCTGTACACTCGTGTCACACAGAACAAGCTTGAAAGCCGCTTGGCAAGACAATTCTTTTTGAAGAAAGAGTGTGCTAGAACCCACAGCAACTTAACAAACACACTTGGCCAAGATGCTTTCTGTCTTTTATCCCTAAGTTAGGTGGAAAGTGAGTCTCATCCCATTGCTAGAAGCCTGGCTTTACAATCTGATGTAACAAGCCATTTGATGCAAGCAGAAAGGGGGAGGTTCAGGAAATATATGTTCCAGTAGGGCTGTCTTTGACAGAAAACAAAAGAATTTCTAATGTAAGGGCAAAATTAATGCCATGTTCTGTATGAGAACTCGTCCTCTAGGTGACCCTTCTCCCTGCCGGCAGCCTCCAGAAACTCTACCGGAGGGATTACATACAATTAGCTCCCAATGTTCCTCTGAGATTTAAAAAAAAAAAAGAAAAAAAAATTCCCCTCCAGACACAGTCTCTACCCAAGCAGCCAAAAGGGCGACATTCCTGTGACCCACAACTTCCCTGAAGATCCAGCCTCCACCCAACCTGCCTAAAGGTTGACATTCCTGTGACCCACAACACCCACTCCCACCCCCGCTTATGGTCTTTTCCTTTTATGAAGCCATTTCCCTTGAAGCTCTGGGTCACTCTCCTATCCTGCTGTGTCTGGAAGGATTGTGACCTGAAGCTCGAGCCCATAATACAGGACCCTGTGTGTGTTGCATTGGTATGGAATCCTGGTGGTCTTTTGGGGGGGGGTCTCGCGATCTGGGCAATCTCAGTATTACATTAACAGGCAAGATTACAATTGAGATGTAATATAAATAAATTAAAATATATTTTTTTAAAAAAGAGGGTATAGGGTAGGAATATGGTCAAAATACAGTATAGACCTGTATGAAACCCAGTACTGTGTACATTGGTTGTATGTCAATAAAACAGTGACTTGTTGAGTGAATAATTTAGAATAACTTTCTAGATGTTCTTGCCTGGGCTGATTAATGTATGTCAACTTGACACAAACTAGAGCCACCTGGAAAGAGGAATTGCCTTCATCAGACTGGCCTGTGGCCATGTCTGTGAGGTATTTTCTTAATGATTAATGTAAGAGGGTGAAACCCACTGTGGATGGTGCCAACCTTGGCCAGGTAGTACTGGTTTGTATAGAACCAGCTGATCAAGCCATGAAACGCAAAGTCAGTAAGCAGCGTTGCTCCAGTAATCTCTGCTTCAGTTCCTGCCTTGGCTTCCCTGTAACCTGTAAGCCAAATACACCCTTTCCTCCCAAAGCTGCTTTGGTCAGTGTTTTATCACAGTGACAGGAAGCAAACTAAGACAATGACATTTAGTCATTCTGGTGTTTGTTCTGGTTCTTTTGTTTGTTTGGTTTGGTTTTATTTTTTTTGTTTTTTTGTTTTTTCTTTTTGCTAGATTCTAAATTCAGAAAGAGTCTACACAAACACACACACACACACACACACTCATGTGGCAACAACAGAGAAGCTGGTTGTTTCTAAAGTGTCTTTCCTTCTGGTCCTATTTACTGCTTCATTAGTCCCAGCAAAAGCACTCAGCTGTTAAGTGACTTGAGAAATCAGGATTATTAAAATTGAAAACGCACATTTAAACCAGCCTACCCCTTTGTGATGTTAAAGTGTCCCCTCTGTGAGTACATTCTCCCTCAGCTAGGCCTATTACAGCTTTTAACCTGGGCTTTTCATTCAGAGCCTCTAGTGGTCTTATTGCTATAATTTTCACAAGTGGAACACTGAAGCAATTTAATATTTTTTAACCACAAAAATTGTTTCCATTTTGCATATATTGGGTAGCTGAGATTTCTGTAACATCTTACAGAATAATGATGTGGTACCTTATAGAACTAAAAAGAAAATGCTTAAAAGGCAAAAACAAGAACCACCAAAAAAGTAAGAGGGTTACAATATTTAAATTAGTATGTAGGAGACTGGAGAGATGCCTCAGCAATTAAAAGCACTTGCTGTGATGAACCAACCTGCCTCCATCTTAGGCTTAAAAGCCATTTATAGTCAAGACAAACTAGGTTCATACCTGCTAATGATTAAACCTCTATGTCTCAAGGACTGGGCTATGCCCCACCTGTAACCTTAACTACAAATGTTTCTGCACTACGTGTTCCAGGAAACAGCAACCATGCCTTTGTTTCAAAAAGTTAATAGCTATCTTGCAAATCTACCTTTATTTCAAATGGTTTGTTATGACTACCTTGTTATGGCTACCTGTTGTTATGACTACTTTGTTATGCCCACCTTGCAACCATATCTTTGTTTCAGCAGGTTGTTAGGACTAATTTGTCACTGCTCCTGTAATCTTACCTATTTTGTCCACCAAATTTCCCATTTGGAGCCCTCGTACCCTTAAACTATAAAAACCTTGTCTTCCTCATGTCCAAGGCTGAAATCTTGAATCCTGAACTATGGGGAGGCATCCCATATACACAATTTTTTAAAACCTTGCTTTTATTAATTGCTTGCTTTAATTAATTTGGCCATGATGATTTGGGTCAGTGGTCTTTCTCATTCCATCTCTGGGATTACCAGCTCCTATTATAGAGGATCTCAATTCAGATCCCAGCATTTGTATGGTGGGTAGCAACCACCCAGGCAACTGAATGTACATGGTACACATACATATATGCAGGCATAACACTTGCATAAATAAATTAAAAATGAACAAGCCTAAACTGAAATTAAAAACATATGAAAGCTTTACTATGAACAACTAAGTTAGCTGAAATTCCCAGAGAAAGCCATACCTCCAGTGAACATTCCGCAAGGCTGAACTTCAATCACTGTGAAGAGACTGGAATGTTGCAGATCCATAGCCAAATTCTCTTGGGATATTTTAATTCCCTACATGGTCACTCATTGCCTACCTCTGTGTATGACCTAACATCCTTGTGACCATTAGGTAAATCCATTTGGAATGTACAAGCAGAGCCCTAGCTTCAACCAATCTAAAAGCTAAGAATGTCTTCAGGCCTATAGCAGAGGATTTCCCTGTTTTTCTGAAACTTGCCTACTATGTATTGAGAAAGTATCTGATTTTCTCTGTACTGTTGCTATAAAAACTTCATGAAACAGTTATTACATTAGAACATGACATTTACGGTAACTTAAATTTGTAGTCTTTGGCCATGGTCACTCATATTTGGCTCCCGAATAAATTGTTTTCTCTTCTGAGGCACAAAGGCCTCAAAGCACTCAGGCTAGGAATAGGGCAGGTAAGGGGCGGAGTACATATGTAGATTTTATATATATATATTCAAGTGTGTGTGTGTGTGTGTATGCGCGCGCGCGCACACGCATGCGTGCACCTGCCACATGGATATCAAAAGAGGGTAACTGGATCCCCTAGAGCTAGAGATACAGGCATGCTGGGACCTGAACTTAGATCATCTGGAGGAGTAGCAAGTACTCTTAACTACTCAGCCATCTCTCCAGTGCTTTAGATTCTGTTTTAGAAGTAAGGTTGTTACTTTGTTCAGTATGCTTTTTTATTTAGCCCACACCTTTAATCCTGGCATTCGGGAGGCAGAGGCAAGCGGATCTCTGAGTTTGAGGCTAGCCTGGTCTACAAAGCAAGTCCAGGACAGCCAAGGCTACACAGAAAAACCCTGTCTATATATATGGTAGCTCAGAAGTTCAGAGCACTTGTTGCTCTTCTAGAGGACCCAGATTCGATTCCAGCATGGACATGGTGGCTCATGACAATCTGTAACTCCAGTTCCAGGGGATCTGATACTCTCTTTTTATTTCAGTGGACACCAGGTACACAGGTGGTGCACATACATACATGTAGGCAAAACATTCATATACATAATTTTTAATCTAAAAGAAGGTTGTACATAAAAATATTGAATTAAAGTATTACTTATTCTTTGTCAAAAGTTTAGGATAGGATATACCACAGCAATCCTACACCTACATCCATCCTCAAAACTAAAACCATATTTGCAGCAAATATTTGCACATAATGATTCATAGTAGCACTATTCACACTAGGCCAAAGGTGGAAACTAGCCAAAGGTCCATCAACAGTGAATAAATTGTGGTAAATATATACAACAAAAGTTTATTGAGCCATAAGAAGGAATGCTACAATTTGGGTAAGCCTCGACAAGATTAAGGTCGATGAAAGAAACCAGACACAAAAGATCACATACACCATACAATTTCACTTTTATGAGCTATTAGAATAGGAAAATACACAAAAAGGAGGATTGGTGGCTGCTGAAAGGCTAATCACCTGAGAACCTCTGGACTGGGATGCTGACTGATAACATCGGTGGGCTGCTAGGAACCAGAAGTCTTCCTATAAGAAGCTCAGCATACCAATCTCCTCCACTATCTGTCCCTCTGAGACTGCAGGGGAGCTGACCTGCAGATGGATTCTTCCATGCCAAAAGTCCTCTTTTCTGCCCTATAAAGTCCCCAGCCCTTCTGTGTCATGTGCACCATTCCACTGTTCTGCTTAAAGAACAACACTGCTCCTGGAGAGATTGGTCTGCACTTTCTTTTATTTCCAAGTTGCCTTGATCAATCTGGTTCTAACAGTTGCCAGGGCATAAGAATAGAGAGAATGCCTCCCTCCTGAGTGACTGCTAACAGGAACAGGGGTTAAGTCTGAGTCACTACATAAAACTGATAGTTGTACAGTATCAAAAAATGCCACTGTACAATTCACTTTTAAAGTTATTTTTGCTATTTGTGGATGCCTTTAATTCCAATGCTCAAGAGGTAAAGGCAGACAGATCTTTGTGAATTTGAGGCCAGCCTAGTATAAAGAGCAAGTTCTAGGACAGCTAGGGCTATGTAGAAAAACCCTGTCTCAAAACAAACAAGCACATACACACAAACAAATGCTGATCTTGAGCAGAGCAGAATACTTCATACCTCTAATCCTAACATGTGGGAGGCCGAGGCCAAAGGATGGAACACAGTGACTATAGTAGGCTACACAGTACGTTCCAGGTCAGCTTGGATTATAGTGTGTGATGGTGTCTCAAAAAGAAAAAGACAGTGGTCACACACACACACACACACACACACACACACACACACACACACACACACAAGCCAAAACAACAAAAAAGACATGAAAATAAGAGGGGGACTTATTTTAGAAGGGTTTCAGTGAGAATGGGATGAGAGAGTGTAATAAAGAGTAACAATGAGCCCAGGCATGGTGGCGCACGCCTTTAATCCCAGCACTCAGGAAGCAGAGGAAGGCAGATCTCTGTGAGTTCAAGGCCAACCTGGTCTACAAAGTGAGTCCAGGACAGCCAAGGCTAAATAGAGAAACCTTGTCTCGAAAAACCCAAAAAAAAAAAAAAAAAAGGTGGTGGTAACAATGACCAAAATATACTTTATACATGTATGAAGTGGTCAAAAAAAAAGTAATTTTAATTAAAAAAAAGAAAATGATTATTGGTTTGGTTTGGTTTCACATTTTTTTAGTGTGTCTGCACACTGGGGTCAGAAGACAACCTGTGGGAGTCTATTTGCTCTATCTGCTAAGTGGGTTGAAGAGATGGAGCTCAGCCCTATGATCCTGATTTCTGAGTTTTCAGATCCTTTTACATTTTATATATAAGAGAGTAGAGTTACTGGAAACCCCAAGGCTTGTACCTGCTACATTTTCCTTTTTACTAGAAATAAACAGAATGAGAAAGTGAAGTAACTCCCTTTCTTAACTAAATCTTAACTCCCACATTACCCTATAGCTCATATCCAGGTAAGAGAATAACTCATTTTGAAACCTCAAATTGGTTATAGCACATACCTAACGCCTTCCCCGTACAATATTGGAAAGGAAAAGCTCCCCGAGTTCCCTGAACTCACTATGTTCTGAAGAAGACACACACTTTCTGCCCGAGGACTGCTACTGAATACGGTTTATTAAGTATAGAAATTTATGAATACTACAGGCTGCCTCTGAAGGGAAAAGAAAAGGATCCCTTTGGTTCTGTTTCATGAAGTAAACATTTTCACATTCCCTTTGAATCTTCATAGCCCATGCCTAGGGAACAGTGTGATGGTTTCTTCAGATAATTCTTTCATCTTAAGTATAATTACTTCAGAGGCTTTAAAAAAAAAGAGTAAGCATTAGTTACATCAAAAAGTGAATAACACACACCTTCAAAATCATCCCTGTTAATCTTTACAGCATTTTAGTTTGTTCCTGAAGGTTGTCATGTATGAGGTCACCTCACTTATGACACACAGTACTTTCCTCAGATAAAAGAGAAAAATATAGAGAGCTCATAATAGAGTGATACAATTCCTTGTAGTTCTTTTTGGTTGTCACTGTTTTTGCAGTTCTGGGAATTGAACTTGGGTCTCAGACAAGCCAGCCAAGCATTCTATACTGAGCAACAGCCCCAGGTGAACAGAGAAGTGAACTCTAGACAGTTCGCCCAAAAGCTGCTGTTCCATCTAAATACTAACACATCCAACTCAAGGCCTGCCATAACCTCTAGCATCATCCCAAGTGGCATCTGTCTCCAAGTATAAACTTAATAACACTCTCCATAATGCTGTCCTCTCTTAGAATATAAAATATAGCAACAGAGGAAATAAGCTGCCTTTGAAGACCAATTCTATCTCTAGCCTCTTCTTGCAAGTAGGTTTGGGAGTTTGTTTTTGGTTTTGGGGTGTGTGTGTGTGTGTGTGTGTGTGTGTGTGTGTGTGTGTGTGTGTGTAAGATAGAATCTAATGTAGCTCAGACCGAGCTTAAAAGTCACTGAATCCCTGAGGATGACTTTGAACTGCACTGCCTGAGTGTTGTCATTAGAGACATGTAACATATACACAATCATCAAGTAGATTTTATAAATAAAGTTGTATTGGCACAAACCCATGTCCACTCATTTCTATATTGCCTATGGCTGCTTTCTCACAGGCCTGTAAGCATAAAATACTATCTGGCCTTACAATTGTTTTTCTGGTCAGCTTCTAACATAGACTATTACAATTCTAAGCAGTAACTTACAGGTACTACTATGCTCATTCTCCGCCTCACATGTATTCCCTTTCTCCCAAATACCGTCTCTTGACAGGATCAAGGCTAAGTCTGGGCTGAGAAGGGCCCTGTAAACCAAGTCCTGTAATGCTCCCATCTCTACCAAGATGCCAGCTTCCTGTAAGACAAAGAAATGATCTTCTAAAACTCCTTCTTACCCTCTCAGGTAGCCACTGTTATCCTGAGGCATGAAGGAGCTTCAGTTGATTTCCAGTTCAGAAAGCTTTGCCTCTGTAAAGCTGTCATCGCTGACATCACTGAAACCATCGCTAGATTAACAAAGAAAAGTCACTCAGCAAGATGGTAAAAAGAAAAAATGCCACAAGTAATTATTCAAGTTTTAGCTCCAAACCTGTTCCATAATTAAGATTCATGTAGAGGAAATACTAAAGAATATTCAATGATCTCTTTGTTGTCCAACCACATGCAATGTCCTTCTTTGCTCCAAGAAGCTGATCGCTTGCCTTCATCATAAGTTGTAAGTTAGTCAGAAAATGTAGGAATGTGTTTCGTAGGTTGAAATGGAGACTATGAAGACTGGGTCGGCTGTTGACTTCCACAAGGCCCTGACTTGCTCTGCTGCCTGTCTGTGGCTTGCTTTTTACTAGAGGAGTTCTATTAACAAACTGATTTTATATGAAAGCCTGAAGCCAGGGATGATGGATCACACTTGTATTCCCAGCACTTATGAAGGCTGGCTGAGGCAGGAGGATTGCCAAAGAGTTCTAGGCCAGCCTAGGTTATTGTGAAACCATGTCTCAACAACCACAACAAAAAGTCACACCCTCTGCAGGAAAACGAATACAATTGGAGATGATCATATAAAGTGAATTAACCAGTCTCAGAAAGACAAATGTTGTATGTTTTATCTTATTGGTGGCTCCTGTTATTTTATAGGAAATTAATAAAATCATGCATGTATATAGATGACATGAAAGCAGTAAAACTGCCTAGGGGGAAGATGATGGCTAATGGGAGGGAAGGGCAAGAGAACGGTGGGTGAGAACATAAAGGAGAATACTCTCAGGATTCGAGATATATACTTATAGAAAACCCTTTTTAAATGTTTAATTTTAATTATTTTGCAAAGAAAGAGGGCTGCCAAGATGGCTCGGTGGTTTAAAGCACTTGCCATAGAGCCTTGAGACCTGAGTTCAATTCCCAGATAACTGACTCCCAAAAGTTGTCCTTTGAGCTCCACTCTCAGCATTGTGGCAGATGTGTATTCAAATACCACACACACACACACACAGAGAGAGACAGAGAGAGAGAGAGAGAGAGAGAGAGAGAGAGAGAGAGAGAGAGAGAGAGAGAGAGAGAGAGAGAGAGAGAGAATTTTTGGAAATAGAAAAAAGTGAGACAAGTGGAAACAAGGTCACTCTGGATACACCTTGAAGGAGCTATTGGAACTTCAGCCCCTCTTCTCCCTCCTGCCTCCAAGCCAGCATAATGTAAACATTTTTTTTCTTTGTAATGTACTCCCCACCATGGTGTTCTGCCTCACTGTAGAACCATTGCTTTATGGAGCCAGAAGACCATAGCCAGAATCATTAAAATTTCATTTTAAGGAAAAAGAAAGTATAGTTGATGGATCCCTTTATTTCATGGCAATCTAGACTTGGGACTAACTCTCACTCTACCTGAGGCTGAGCACCACATCACCCTGTTCCTACTGAAGTCAACTTGTTCCCAAGCTCATAAGCCATTAGTTCAATGCTGGATTTTTCTTTTCTCTTTTTAAAAAACATTTTTATTTTTTACATAGACATTAATATTATTACACATATATAGAATAAACTACCTATAGCAAGAAGAACCATGACACGATCAGGAATTATATAAATGTTAAATTCTTAGTGTTTTGGCTATTTTTTATTATTTTTTAATTCTATGAGACTCTCAGACAATAATTTTTAATAAACATTCATCTTTCCTTCCATATCTACTCCACCTCCCTACCCACTATCCATCCTATGTAGTCTCCACCACCGCCTTCAGCCTTCTAATTCAGTTTGTGTTAGCTTGCTACTCTTGGTTGTGGGGCTTGCCCTGGAGTGTAGTACATGTCCCAGCATCACACCATCCAGGATAACTGAGTCTTCCTCTCCCAGCACTCAAATGTCCCTTAGATAAAGGTGAGATAAGGTATATACTATGCTCCTGGCAGTAGATGCCAATTAACACAGATACCCCCAACTTGTCAACAAAAGACTGTAGAGCACGGAGCCCTAAATGGGACTTCCCTACAGCCATCTCTCAGGAATCTTAGCAGAAGAGGAAGCAGAAAAATTCCAAGAGCCAGAGGTAGTGGATAACTTTAAAGAAACTATTTTGTGGATACAACAGGACAGGTGCACATACAAATGGATTAAGAAAGACAGAATGCTAGATTTTTTTCATCCCTCTGATGACAACCTTTTTCTTTCACAATGAGAGGGTTTAGGACACAGTACTGTAAAATACGGCATTTTGGTATAGTGAAAGTTTTAAAGTGAAGGAATCTGAGGTAGTGTGACAGGGTACGACAGTACAGAGGTTTCTCCATCTTGTATTCTTTTTGTTTGTTTGTTTTGTTTTGTTTTGTTTTCCAAGACAGGGTTTCTCTGTGTAGCCCTGGCTGGCTGTCCTGGACTCAGTTTGTAGACCAGGCTGGCCTCAAACTCACAGCGATCTGCCTGCCCCTGCCTCTGCTGTGATCAAAGGTATATGGCACCACGCCTGCCTCTCCATCTTGTATTCTTGATGAGACCATTTTAGGTTTGACTAGAATTTTATCTCCTTGATAGAAAGTCTCATAAAAAATTACCTAATTCTATTCTAGGAACCCAAGGCCAAAATGTATCTTGGGTTCTATTAAACAACTACCTATTTGTGCAAACCTCTCCCTCCGTTACTGCTTATTTTACTTTTGGTTAAACTGCTTGCTAGTGCAAAACTTCCCTCTACAACTGCCCAGCAAGATAGGCTCCTGGCTCTAACATCTCTGGGCCACACTTGTCCCTGAATACCTGAGAGTAGTCCCAGCAGCTGGAATAAAGACAATTGGATATAAACTGTATCTGAGTGACCTTCTCTGGTGGGCTCCCCGTAACAGCAGCATACACAGGAGTGTCTCTTGGGCTTTCAACTGCCCTTCTACCCTAAAGCTGACCTTCCCCTCAAGCAGATCATGAGACCCTAAAGTGAAAGGTGCCTCTCTAAACAGGAAAGGCATCTCTGAAGACACAGAAGCAGCTGAACAAGCCAGCTTTGCTGAGTTCTCCTTGTTGATTTTCATGACAACTTATCCTCTTTGTCCACTTATATTTCTCCATGCTCTCCCACTGTTTATCAGATATATCAGAGCTGGGTGGTGGTGGCACACACCTTCAATCCCAGCACTTGGGAGGCAGAGGCAGGCGGATTGCTGTGAGTCTGAGGCCAGCCTGGTCTACAAGGAGAGTTCCAGGGCAGCCAGGGCCACACAGAGAAACCCTGTCTCGAAAAAAACAAAAACAAAACAACAACAAAAAAACCCAGATATATTAGAAATATCTATTTGTTATATATGTGTGTAATATATAACAAATATTTTATATACATATTATATGTATAGTTATATGTGTATGTGCACACTTTTGCTTTATATGTATATAATTATATACATAAACATAATATTTTGTAACAGAAAACACTAAAGGGGTCAGCGAGATAACGCAGCAGGTAAAAGTATTTGCTGTGTAAGCCTGAGGACCTGAGTTCAACCTTCAGAAGCCACATAAAAAGTGAAAAGCAACAAACAACTCCATAAAGTTGTCCTATCATCCCCCACCCCTCCCCAACACAGACACATACAGGATGGGGAGACCCAAGAGTGATCCTGGCCAGAGCCCATCCTCCTGGCCAGTATTTAATTAAAGCTTGCTTCCAATTTGGCTTTAAATTCTGGTAGTGCTCTTATTCTTAGTCAGTGGGATTAACAAAAGAAAGAATGAACTAAGGTTTCTCTGGCTCTTCATTTCCTGATAAAGATTCTTGTGTTGTATAAAAATATATTAAATAGATGTGTACGTTGGGGAAGGGTGTTTAGATTGGTGCTGGGAATAAAATGTAGGGCCTTGCCTATGCCTATCGTTGAACTATTTCCCTACTTACTTAAAAACAAAGTCTCTTGTACTCTTGTAACCCACACTCACCTTGAACTCCCTCTATCTCTATCTCCCAAGTGGTGGGATTTCAGGCATGAATCACTATTGTCTTCCCAAGCCTCTTTTTACTTTCTTTTCAGAAAGAGTTTCACTAAATTGCGCAGATTGGGCTTGAACTTTCTTTTTTTTCTTTTTTTTTTTTTTTTCCCTGTCTCCACCCTCTCAAAGCCACTGGGATGGTATGCCACTAGACTTGGCTCCATCAGTGCCTTTCTATTATTAATCTGTCTTTTCTAATAGAGGCCTCAACCAGAAGCCTAACCTGAGTAAAAAGTGGAGACTGCTTCCCCAGCCCTCATCAGCAACAGAAAAGGACTAAAGAATGGTAAATATAACTGTAAACTCTGCTGCCCAAGCCAAAAGCTTTCCTGGGGTTGTTTAGCTGTTGGTGGGGTTTCTTTTCTGCATTTAAGAACCACAGCTCCTCCCAATAGGCAGGAGCTGCACTTAACCTCAGCACTTATCTCAGCAGTCCTCTTTGTGGAGGAACTGGTCATTTTTCCACAGAGCTAGAAGTTGGTACTAATTAGGCAGAAGACAAGCATGTTGCCTCCAGACCCAGGCAACACCTAGCAGTACACACACACATGGTAAACTGACCTTGAAACCCTAACCACTTTGGATTTACAATCAGAATCACCAATGTTGATCTGATCTCACATTCGTCATCGGTCTGGAGGTTTGAAAAAACAACCTGTATAACATATCATTTCAACGTTAAGAAATATATGGGATGTTCGCGTTACCTTCAGTCACACATAGCTTTTTCAAAAAGGACAGATTCATCCATCTTTTCTATGAGTTAGCTCTGCAATTGAAGTTTTTTTTTTTTTAGATGTTCAACATTTTATTCATCAGAGAGTTGCAAATCAAAACCATAATGAACTATCATTTTATGCCCATTAGGATGGTTACAATAATACTTTTTTTTCTCACATTATCTTTTTTTTTTAATTAATCAATAGGACCTAATAATGACTTTCTCACATACTCTGGTGCCTCACATTATTTGACCATGTCCCCTGAAGGGGGAGACCTGGTGGCACTCAGAGGAAGGATAGCAGGTTGCCAAGAAGAGACTTGATACCCTATGAGCATATACAGGGGGAGGTAATCCCCCTCAGGAACAGTCATAGGGGAGGGGAATAATGGGAAAATGGGGGGGAGGGAGGAATGGGAGGATACAAGGGATGGGATAAACATTGAGATGTAACAAGAATAAATTAATAAAAAAAAATAATTATAGGCCTGCAATTGAAGTTTTGCTCTGAGCCATGGGCTGTTTGGGTTTCTCCTTGCCTTATTCAGTTTAAGTCAGCATGGCCATAAACTTCACTATAATTCGACTGACCTCTAGCAATTACATTAACAACTCTTCCATGCCTGACCCATCCCTAACTTTGGCCAAGCATTTGCTGACCCAGTAGCAATAAAAGTCTGAACTCGTTAAAAGGTGAAATTTCACTTATATTCTTTCAAACGGAAGAGGGAAACTACTAGAGAAGGTCTGCAGAGACAGGATAGAAAACAATTCTACTCTATACGTACCAAGTAATTATCAATAAAAAAGATATACCAAACCATCAAAGTTTCTGTTTTGCTTATTCATGCTCCTGCTTGACTTTTCTGACAAATAGCAGAGGTACAGAGGCAGTGAAGAACCAGCCTGTTTCCATCTTAGGCTCAAAAGCCACCTTATAGTAAAGACAAACTAGGTTCATTCTTGTTTATAATTAAACCTCTGTTTCTCAAGAATTGGGCTATGCCCCACCTGTAGCCTTAACTACAAATGGTTACTGTACTGTCTGTACTGCCTGTTCCAGGAAATGACAACTGCGCCTTTGTTTCAAAAAGATGTTTACAGCCATCTTGCAACCCTACCTTTGTTTCAAAAGGTTATATGACCACCTATATACCTTGTTATGACTACCTTGTTACTAGTACCTTGCAACCATGCCTTTTTTCAGGTCTTTTCTTCTTCTTCTTCTTCTTCTTCTTCTTCTTCTTCTTCTTCTTCTTCTTCTTCTTCTTCTTCTTCTTCTTCTTCTTCTTCTCCTTCTTTTTTGTTTGTTTGTTTTGTTTTTTGAGGGTTTCTCTGTGTAACCTTGGCTGTCCTGGAACTCACTCTGTGGACCAAGCTGACCTTGAACTCAAAGATCCACCTACCTCTGCCTCCCTAGTGCTGGGATTAAAGGCATGTGCCACCACTACCTGGCTGCTGTCTTACATCTTTAGCTAACATCTATTCTATTTTTGACCAATTCTTAATCTTTTACTCTCTCCTTTCCTTAGCCTACTAATGGTAATCCCAAAGGTAGGAGGAAAAAGACAACCGACCCAAATCATGATGGCCAAACTAATTAAAGCAAGCAATTAATTTAAGCAAGTGTTTTCGTTCGTGTACACAGGCTGAGGCTGCCTCTCCCTAAGGCAGGGTTCAAGAGGTCAGCATAGGATGTGAGGAAGGTAAAGTTTTTATAGCTCAGAGGTAGAGGGCTTCCAAATGGGGGATTTGTCAAGTAAAATAGGTGTGGTCACAGGAGTATTACATCATAACAAGTTAGTCCAAAGACCTGAAACAGTGAGATATAAAACAATGTATCCTTATTTATTACTAAAATTGAGTAACATCCCCTATTTACACTTTTTAGTGTACTGCTATATAATGACTGAAAGCTTGTTTTACTTGGTTGGTTGGTTTTTCGTGACAGGGTTTCTCTGTGTAGCCCTGGCTGTCCTGGACCTGCTTTATACACCAGGCTAGCCTCGAACCCACAGAGATCCACCTGGTTTTTTTGTGTTTTTTTTTTAGTTGACCCAAGAGCTGGAGATACAGCTCTACTGATAGAGTGCTTGCCTTCAGTCCTTAGCATTGCTTAAATGGGGCATGGTAGTCCATGCTGGTAATCTCGACACCCACAACGATGAGAAAGGAAAAATATGCCATGAATTTGAGGTCAGCCTGGACTCCAAAGTGAGTTCCAAGATATGGTGGGCTCCAGAGTGAGATCCTATCTCAAAATTAATTAACTAATTAATTAAAAAACAAAACAAAAGAGCTACAACTTCATCAGAGACTGGCCAGAATTGTATAAACCTGGTCTGAAAACTATATAAGAATAAGCTTTTGCTATTCGTGAGGATTACATGTTCATATGACATCACTCAAAACTTAGGGAAATATAGAGAATCAGAAAAAACTATTAGACATAAGTTTCAGAATTATTTTCTAAAAACAAATTTTAAAGTTAAGTAATTAATTAAAAACAAAAAAATTTAATTTAAGAAAGAATTGTTTCCTGTACCAAGGAAAATTTCCCTTTTTTTTCCAAGACAGAGTTTCTCTGTGTAGCCTTGGCTGTCCTGGACTTGCTTTGTGGACCAGGTTGGCCTTGAACTCACAGAGATCCGCCTGCCTCTGCCTCCCAAATGCTGGGATTAAAAGCGTGCGCCACC
This sequence comes from Acomys russatus, assembly GCF_903995435.1. NCBI lineage: Eukaryota > Metazoa > Chordata > Mammalia > Rodentia > Muridae > Acomys > Acomys russatus. The sequence continues at coordinate 31,710,027 of NC_067169.1, forward strand.
ACGGCTGGCTCAACTCTCATTTTCTATCTGATGGCTAGCTTCCCCAAAGTGCTAATGAACCAAAATAGAACAACTTGAGTCAAGAAATTTGAGGCTAAGCTTGAGTTTATTCATCTCTAGAGTTAATGTTTTCCCTCTAAGTGTTCTGAGACTAGGTAGGACAATAAACCATGACACTCAAGAACAGAATCATCAGAATAAGCATTGTTATTAAACTTGCTGATTTAAGGCATTCATCTGGAGGCAAAAAAAAAAAAACAAACAAGTGCTAGAAATAAAATGTGGTCATCAAACAAAGACAAAAAAATACTGGCTCCTGCCACAAACTAGAAAATATGAGTGGCAGACACTCTGGGCCCTGTATGATTTAGAGATTTATTTTTGTTTCATATAAAACAAACTTTAAAAGTCAGTCATAATCTAGATATACACATAGGCATATCCCACTTACAGATATCTCAGCTCCATTTTAAGGCTAACCTATCTTTTTGAATAATCCCCACACTTCTATTAGGGTCTTTTGTTGCTGTCTATGGAAAATGATTTTGCAGTGTAACCCACAGTGCCTCAAACTCATGATCCTCCTGCCTCAGCTTGTTAAGTATGGAATTAAAGGCCAGAGCTATGCCCAGCTAAATACTATGTGGCTTTGAATGTTAAATTCTATTAAGTGTCACAAAACAGACATGTGTATCTCTTGTTACAGTTAAGGAAGGCAAAGTTTTAAAACTGTCCAATATAAGTACATGCCACAGTGGCTATCTAAATGTAAAACAATTAAAATAAAATGGAATTAAAATGTTCCATTCCTTACTTGTAGTAGCTTCACTTCAAGCACTCCACAGCCATGTGTGGCTAATGACTGCCATTTTTGAATAATGCAGATTATTGAACATTTCCATCATGTGAGAAAGTTTTAATGGATAGTATTGATTTAGAACTAATGGGGCAGGCAGATGGCTCAGCAGGGAAAGACACATGCTGTCAAGCCTTGAGTACCTGAGTTCGATCCAAAGAACCCCTTGGTGAAAGGAAATGAACTAACACACATGCACACATGCATGCAAAGTAAAAAATAAAATAAGTAAATGTAAAAAAAAAATGCTCTAAAGAATCCACCATCACTGTGGTAGTCATGATTGTCATTATTGTTTCCTCAAAAAGGTGTCTTTAAGTGTCTTGTTATGTATGGTTAATTAAAATCACAGCAAATATCTTTCATGCATGTGTCTGCCAAGTAGTGGAAACTCTCTTTTAAAATCATGGAACCATTTCTCTTAATGACTGTTAGGTTTGAGGAGAAAGAAAAAAAAAAGAAATTTGAGAGAAAGATGCTGAGCCAAATCATCTTTTATGAAAGACATTTAGCTGGGGATCTGAAGTAAGAAGCTTCAGTTCCTTGGGGAGTAGTGGTGCACGCCTTTAATCCCAGCACTGGGGAGGCAGAAGCAGGTGGGTCTCTGTGAGTTCAAGGCCAGCCTGGTCTACAGAGTGAGTTCAAGACAGCCAAGGCTACACAGAGAAACCCTGTCTAGAAAAACAGAAGGAGGAGGAGGAAGGAAGGAAAAAGAAGAAGGAAGAAGTAGAGGAGGAAGAAGAAGAAAGGGGGAGGAGGAGGAAGGAAGAAGGAGGAGGAAGGAAGGAGGAGGAGGAAGGAAGAAGAAGGAGGAAGGAAGAAGAAGGAGGAAGGAAGAAGAAGGAGGAAGGAAGAAGAAGGAGGAAGGAAGAAGAAGAAGAAAGGAGAAGGAAGAAGAAAGGAGGAAGAAGAAGAAGGAGGAAGAAGAAGAAAGAAGAAGGAGGAGGAGCACAGTGACGCATACCGAAAATCCCAACACTCTGGGAGGCAGAGGCAGGAAGATCTCTGAATTCAAGGCCAGCGTGGTCTATAAAACAAGTCCAATACTACACAAAGGCTACACAAAGAAACCCTGTCTTGAAAAAAAAATACCAGAAGGAGGAGGAGGAGGAAGAAAAGGAGGAGGAGGAAGAAAAGGAGGAGGAAGAGGCTTCCTTAGTATATAACCTATGATGCTTGACCAAGGCAACGGAGTGGGGCATATGTGAAGGAGGCTATGTGAGAGAACAGGGGAGAGGGGCTGGTTACTGTGTGACTATGCAATGTGAAAGCAGTAAAGCTGCCTGCCACCCCCAGGTGGCAGCAAGACAGGGGTGTGCTCCTGTTCTGCTCACAGCTCTCTCTGCCTCAGGCCTCTGTTCTAACACTGGCAAAATAAAAAACATGTTTCAAGACAGGTAAGAACTGCTGTCTATGGATGCTACGTTAACTTTCAAAGGCATGACTACAATGGTCACCATGTTTATTTGTTTTTGAAAGTTTTTTGTAGCTCATGCTGGTCTCACCCCTACCATGTAGGCAAGAATGAGCTTGAATTTCTATTCCTCCTGCCTCTACCTCCTGAAGTACTAGATTGCAGATGTGATCTACCAACCCTGGCTTGTGTGGTGCTAGGAATGGAACCCAGGATGTCATACATGCTAGGCAAGCACTCTGCCAACTGACAAAACATTTCCGTCAATTGAGAAAGTTTTAATGTATAGTATTGATTTAAAACTGACGGCTAACCTGTCTGTCAATGAGTCCTGACCCCTAATAAATTGCGAGAATAAGAAAACATCCCAAGATACAGAGGAAAGGGTGTGGTGATGCTTCATATAGTCCACTTTTTATGCTACGCTGAAGCAATCATTAAATCACTTCATCTCTACTAATAGAAAGAGGTGGTTAGAATTTAAAAACAAGTTTAATGGCAGAGTTTGAACTCCCAGCATGCTTGAGTTCTTACAGTACTTCGTATTAAAATCCATTCCGTGTGAAAAAGTGTGTTTTAAAAACACATAGCCATGCACAGTTTTCCCCAAAGCATTGTTATTGCTATACTTACTTCTTTCTCGAAGGGCCCCTGGAAGCCATAAAACACAAGAGCAAGGGAATAAAAACTTAGTATGCTCTGAATGAGTTTTGCATCTCATAGTAAACAGGAGACTACAACCTAGGCAGACCCCTTTAAAAGCCCAGTGGTCTGTATCACTATGAACTTCATTCCTGGTTGCCAACCATATTATCAACACCAAGTGAAGCACAATCTATAAAGAACACCTTTTAACCAATGTATAAACCACAAAAAAATGTGACTTACGAACATAATTTACCAGGGGAAAAAATCTCAAGGTATGAGTTGAAGTCAAACAATCATCAGCAGGAAGGATACGTAGGGGTTGAAAAGATACTGAAAAGAACTGCTCAAAGGAAAAAAAATAAAGATTGGGCTTCCTTTCATAGTTCCCTTTTGCTTGAAATGTAAAAAAGGAGAGAAGGCAGTCTTTCAATAGTTAACCAAGCCTCAGGCCCACTATTACTCACAGCAGCCCTAAGGCGGGGCAATGGCAATTTAGACACAACTCTGCAATGAGTGGCAGACCCAGAAGCATCAACTCCACCATCAAAATCACCCCACAACATGAAACATTTAAGCATACCAAAAAGAGCAAAAGGCAAAAGGCAAAGTGGGTCCAAGTTCAAAGAGTACTGGAAACTGAATAGCATACCGATACAGGGCAGAGCATCTGACTCTTTGGTTCAGAGCAGGCAATGTGAGGCAGGTAAGCCGTAGACTCTAAAGTTTAGAGAGAGGAAGGCACAGTGCTAACACAGTACAGCCTTAACCCCAAGCTCACGTTCACACGTCCCAGGAGCTGACATCCTATATAGGATACAGATCTGTATTCCCTCCCACTAAGCAGGTCCAGCATATTTGTCAATAGCCAAGAAGCAGAGGCATTAAACCCCTCTGGGGAGTTCTCAAGGCTTCAAGGTGTTCTGTATGGATTTATGTCCATTTTATCCTATAAGCCAAGGTAAGCCACTGAGGGCTTTGAGCTGCAAAGGCATGTGAGAAGACAATTCTAATGACAGATTGATTAAGAGGATTAGAAGGAGGAAAAATGGAAACAGAAAGTCCAGGCAAGAGGCTTCGTAATAGGTAAAAGATGAGGACAATTGGAACTAAGGTTAAAATTAGTAACAATAAAAAAGATAATAATAATAATAATAATAATAATAATAATAATAATAATAATAATAATAATAATAATTCACATTTAAGTTCCTACCATAGACAAAGCATTGTAATAAATGACTTATTATAAGGAGAAACTTAATCTTCATTATTACCATGTAAACTAAGAACTTTTATCTTGTGTTGGGGGTACTGTATGTGGTGGTGTATATTGCTAGGCTACAGTTCAGGGCTTCATGAATACTATGCTGTAACATTAATCCACAGCCTTCCATGCTCTTTTTTTTGAGATCAGGTCTCACTATGTATCCTTGACTGACCTTGAACACATAGAGAACTGCCTGCTTGGTACCACAGAAACTTTTTTAAAATTTATTTTATTAATTTATTCATATTACATCTCAATGGTTATCCCTTCCCTTGTATCCTCCCATTCCTCCCTCCCATTTTCCCCTTACTCCCCTCCCCTATGACTGTGACTGAGGGGGACTTCCTCCCCCTTTATATGCTCATAGGCCACAGAAACTTTTTATAAAGAAACGAGTACAGCAAAAAGATGAGGCCAGAGCCATTCAGAACAGAAGAGCTGGGTTTGAATTCAGCAAGTTCTACCCAACTCCAGAGCTTAGAGTCTGAAATCTCAGGCCACATTTCCCTGGAGCATGATACAATGCTTGCCTAGAATGGACAGAGCCATGGGTTCAAACCTCAGCACCATATACTAAGGGTGGTAGTACAAGCCTGCAATCTCAGCACTAGGGAGGTAGAGGGAGGAATTCAAAGTAATTTTCAGCTACATACTGAGTTGGAAGCTAGCCTGGGATATATGAGACCCTCTTACAAAGCTAAATGATAAAGTATGGAATGGGTACTCATTGGAACTCATGTTAATTTTCTTAGATGTGATTTGGAATTGTGTGAAAAAAATGCCCTTAGGAAATTTTTATGAAATATGTAGGTATTAAGTCCTACCATGTTTGCAACTTATCTGACATGGTTCAAAAGTAAACTTGTACACAGATAGGGGAGAGTGGACAGGAGCATAGGAGAACCATAACAGCTGGTAAATATGGTCAAAGGATTACGAGGGTTTACTGGACTATTCTTCTATCTTTTTTTTATAATACTTGAAAGTTTTCAAAATAAAAGAATTGAGGGAAAAATACATATATTCACTATTATATCTGGCTTAGTTACTTTTCTGCTGCTGTGAAGAGACATCATGGCCAAGGCAACTTATAAAAGAAAGCATTTAATTGTGGGCTTGCTTACACTTTCAGAGGGGGAACCATGACCGTCACAGTGGGAAGCATGACAGCAGGCAAGTAGGCATGGCACTGGAGCACTAGCTGAGGCTTACATTTTGAGACAACAATCATGAGGCAGAGAGAAATTACTAACTAGGAATGGCGAAGGCTTTTGAAACTCGAAAGCCCAACCACAGTGACACGAGTCTTCCAATAAGGCCACACCCCTTAGTCCTTCCTAAACAGTTCTACCAACTGGGTACCAAGCATTCAAACATGACTCTATGAGAGTCCTTTTCATTAAAACTACAACATAATTATAGTCAAGAAGAACCATATATAGATAGAAAGATTATAAGGAAATATTTTTAAATGAATACAGTAATTATAATGTGTTGTTGAGCTTAGGGGTGCTTTTTTTATTTTTCTGCAATATTACAGCTAGAAGTCAACAGGTAAGTAACTTTTCTCAAGTTGGAAGTCAGAATGTGATTTAGAAAGACAAACCCAATATGAACAAAATGGGTTCCTTCTCTTTTGACTGCCTCCAGGATTCAAAGGTGAAGGTATCATGGTAGGCTGCAGATGGAGTTCAAGGGTGGAGCATCTACAAAGCCCTGGCTGGGTTCGATCCTTAGCATCACACACACAAAAAAAATTAAGCAGCAAAGGCAAGTGAGAAGAAGACAATAGACTTACTAAACTAGGAGTCCAACCAGAAGGGAATCAGGAAATGGAAGAGCCAGACTCCAGAAAAACACTTCCTTTAAAAACCCTTTTCATTACAAAGTAGTTCTGACTTTTGAATTTGGTCTGCAGTAGTCAAGCAAATACAGCATTACCAAGTACCTTCTCTATTGTTTTTCATACCACGCTGCCTCTTGTTTTACCATGAAAAGATAAGTTCTCTGTACAGGTGATAGTAAATATTGTTTGAAGACATGATCCAAGGTCCTAGAGCTAAAATAAAATGTTACTCATTTATCTTAAGATCTCAGTTTTATCCTTTTTTTCTGACTTAAAGTTTATTTTTAAAAAGAAAATGGTGCCCCTAAGGAGGGTTGGGTAGGTTTTTGGTTGCTCTCTTGGACTATAGATGTTTGTTTTTATTGGGAGTTAGTTATCAGTTATTATTGGTCTTATTCAAAAAGAAAACAGGGTTGGACTCAGGGATGTCTCTCTTTTCCTTTATCTATCTTTCATAGGTTTGGAGATAGGGACTGAAATGAAAGAAGGGGGAATATAGAAATATATAGGGATGATAGGACAAAAAGTAGATTATTGAATCTACTCCTCAACTCAATGACTCAATTGTTACTCACAAATAAGGTTATTTTTAATTTACTGGTATAAAATTTTGTATATTGATGCAAATCATGGTCATGTCAAAACCTAGTCTAATTTTATCACAAGGGTATATATCCTAGGTCTAAAAGAGAGATATGATTCTCTAGATAGATAAGGTAAAATACTTAAGGTCTTCAAAAACTTCAGAGACCTACAGAATATGGCATCTAAAGATGTTTTTATCACTTTAGGATTCTTTGACAACAAGACAGGTTAATTCCTGGAAATACCCAGCCTACCTCAAAGAAGATAATGAGCATCAAAGAACCTCCTTATGGAGATGGCTTCCCCAGGACACTGGGGAAAATGTCCTTGCTTTGATGATAGACAGAGTTCTGCCAAAAAAAGGGCAAGCTTGGATGCAGGCAGAGTCAACAGCCAAACTCTGCCAAGACAGGTAAGCAGGTCCTCAATAGTTCCTGCCTCAATAAATATGTCTGTCAGATATATTGGGATAGAAGTCTGAATATGATGCTCCAACATTATAGAGAGTTTTGGGTGACTGTTCAGATAGCAAACTGTCTTTGTCATTTTTTCATTTTGGAAGCTGCTAACCTGTACTTCTGCTTTACTCAGGTAATTAATTTGTATTCCTTCTCAAGTATCTGATGGGGTTGAAGACCAGATAGTTTAGTTTTACAGTTAAGCTTAGTTGTTTAGGGGCTAAGTTGCTTTTAGGTCTAGATAGATGTTTTAAGTGGATAGAGATGAGATACGATAGATACTGATTTTCATTCGAATTTTAGACTCACCTTGATAGGAAAATGTTTTCTTCAAGGTTGCCAAATTCAAATAGCCAAAACATTTTGAATGTAACATTTGTATAATTCCTGATTATTTCATGGTTCTTCTTGCTGTATGGAGTTTATTGTATTTATGTATAATAATATAAATGTATATGTAAAAAAGAAAAATAATAATAATTTTTTAAAGAAAAGGGTGATTATTTTTGCAATGTCACAGTTGTAGGATGAAGAGATGGCATATCTCTTTTCTTCAATCATGTTTTTTCCTTCTGCACAAAAGTGACTGTTGATACAAAAACAAGTCAGCAAACTTTCTCTAAATACTAGTAAAAAATGGGTTTTATTGGCCACATATGATCTCAATCATAAATGTCTTTCTTTTATGATTTTAAAAATGTAAAAAATCATTTTAGCTTGCCCCATACCAAAAAAAAAGGGGGTCTAGGCCAAAGTTGGCCTATAAACGGTAGTTTTCTGATCCCTGGTATAAAATATCTACTGTATCTTGTTAGAGAAATTGTTCTCTTGAAGCTTTAGATAGCTGTTGCCCAAAGTCATGTAAAGGACTTTATTTACAACTGGATGTGACTGAGACAGAAATCGACTTGGAGAGTTTCTGCTCCCCCTTGACTCTCCTGGGTTTTCCATTTGCTCATAAGTTTGTTAACTGCCAACTATATATACATTTAAGTATCTGTGTTAGCAAAATCGCAAGTGTTTTTCTCTAAAAGAGTCAATCCTCCAGTTTCTCTGAACCAGGAATCATTAGGTTTCGATACTCATATTACAGGCGTATCCAACCTGTGGTCGAAAACAGCTATAAGTGTAGCATAACACAAAAGCATAAACTTCCTTTAAAAGCATGAAATTTTTGCAAGTTTTTTTTTTTAAAAAGTCTTGACACAATGTCAAAAGGTTGGACATGTCTGCAGGAAAAATCAAGATTAAAATCAAGAAAGGATTCAAGGGAATTCATAAATTACAAAAAAAAAAAAAAAAAAAAAAAAAAAAAAAAAAAAAAAAAGAATCTAGCTTACAATGATATCCTTAAACCCCAAACTGACCCATCCTTCTTAAAGTCACAGACTATATGAAAAGTATGTAGCTTCTTAATTAAAAAGATACTTGTCCCTCAAAATTCCACCAGAGAACTCCTAAAGCTGATAAACACCTTCAGCAAATTGGCTGGATACAAAATTAACTCAAAAAAGTCTGTAGCCTTCCTATACACAAATGACAAGCTTGCAGAGGAAGAAATTAGGAAAACCACACCCTTCACATTAGCCACAAGCAATATAAAATATCTAGGAGTCACTCTAACTAAGCAAGTGAAGGACTTGTTTGAAAAAAATTTCAAAACTCTGAAGAAAGAGATTGAAGATGACATGAGAAGATGGAATGATCTTCCTTGCTCATGGATCGGGAGAATTAACATAGTAAAAATGGCCATCCTACCAAAAGCAATCTACAGATTCAATACAATTCCTATCAAAATACCTACACAATTTTTTAAAGACATTGAAAGTTCAATTCTGAACTTCATATGGAAAAACAAAAAACCCAGAATAGCTAAAACAATCTTGTACAATAAAAGGTACTCCGGAGGAATCTCCATACCTGATCTCAAACTGTACTATAAAGCAACAGTAATTAAAACAGCATGGTACTGGCACAGCAACAGGCTGGTTGATCAGTGGAATCGAATCGAAGACCCAGATATGAATCCACACACATATGGTCACTTGATTTTTGACAAAGAAGCCAAATCCATTCAATGGAAAAAGGATAGCATCTTCAACAAATGGTGCTGGTCTAACTGGAGGTCTATGTGTAAAAAAATGCAACTGGACCCTTGCAAAGCTCAAATCCAAGTGGATTAAAGACCTCAACATAAAACCAGAGACACTAAGCCACTTAGAGGAAAAAGTGGGGAAGAGCCTGGAACATATTGGCACAGGAGACAACTTCCTGAACAGAACCCCAACGGCCCAGGCCTTAATGTCAACCATTAATAAATGGGACCTCATGAGGCTGAGAAGCTTCTGTAAGGCAGGAGACACGGTCAAGAGAACAAAGCGACAGCCTACAGACTGGGAAAAAATCTTCACCAACCCTACATCTGACAAAGGTCTAATATCCAAAATATATAAAGAACTCAAGAAATTAAACACCGCAAACCAAATAACCCAATTGAGAAATGGAGCTTGGAACTAAACAGAGAATTCTCAACAGAGGAGTATCAAATGGCTGAGAAACACTTAAAGAAATGCTCAACCTCCTTAGTCATCAGGGAAATGCAAATCAAAACAACTCTGAGATTCCATCTTACACCCATCAGAATGGCTAAGATCAAAAATTCAAGTGACACCACATGCTGGCGAGGATGTGGGGAGAGAGGAACACTCCTTCATTGCTAGTGGGAATGCAAACTAGTACAGCCACTTTGGAAATCTATCTGGTGCTATCTCAGAAAAATGGGAATAGGGCTTCCTCAAGACCCAGCTATTCCACTCCTTGGAATATACCCAGAAGATGCTCCAGCACACAACAAGAAAATTTGCTCAACCATGTTCATAGCAGCCTTATTCATAATAGCCAGAACATGGAAACAGCCTAAGTGTCCTGTAGTAGAAGATGGATAAAGAAACTGTGGTACATATACACTATGGAATACTACTCAGCTATTAAAAATAAGGAATTCCCGAAATTTGTGGATAAATGGATTGAGCTAGAAATGATCATAATGAGTGAGTTAACCCAGAAGCAGAAAGAATCAAATGGTATATACTCACTTATACCTGCATACTAGCCCAAGGGGCATGTCCCACGAAAGCCTTCACTTACCAGGAAACCGGGACAGAGGGGAGGGCATCCTATTGGGACTCTAAATGAGAGACGCATGGGAGAATAGCAAAATAAAAGGATACAGAGGGTCCTAGAAACCTACAAGTAGAACATTATGATAGGCAGATTTGGGCCCAGGGGTCCCACTCAAACTAAGGCACCAGCCAAGGACAATACAGGCGGTAAACTTTAAACCCCTTCCCAGATCTAGCCAATGGTCAGAACATTCTCCACAGTTGAGTGGAGAGTGTGATATGACTTTCTCACGTACTCTGGTGCCTCACATTATTTGACCATGTCCCCTGGAGGGGGAGACCTGGTGGCACTCAGAGGAAGGACAGCAGGTTGCCAAGAAGAGACTTGATACCCTATGAGAATATACAGGGGGAGGTAATGCCCCTCAGGAACAGTCATAGGGGAGGGGAATAATGGGAAAATGGGGGGGGAGGAATGGGAGGATACAAGGGATGGGATAAACATTGAGATGTAACAAGAATAAATTAATAAAAAAAAAGATACTTGTTTCTGCAATGGGTTAATTTTTCTTTCTTCAGTACTTGGGATCAATCCCAGGGTCTGGTATATACTAATCAAATCAAGCACTCACAACTACAGCCTATATTTTTAAAAATATCTTAGATCTATCACACTCCAAATAACTTCTTACACTTCCCTAATTTGATGTCATATAAAATTTAGATCATTAGCTATTTAATTTAGATTCATTAGCTATTTAAGCCATAAAATACTGTTACCACAAGCCAGGTGTGGTGGTGCTTTACTCATAATCTTAAAGCTGAGAAACTGAGACAAAGACACTGCAACAAGTTCAAGGCCAGCCTGGACTATACAATGAAACCCTGCCTCAAAACAAAATCCTGCTACATTTTGAGACAAATATTGCCTCAGAAGCAATTTGCACTTTTTTTTAATCTCAGAAGGAATGAATGGTCATGCTTCCTTCAGGATGTTAGCTTTCTAGATCTTGCTAATTATACAAAGTAAGGGAAGACCTTTTTTTAAAAAATAAGTCAGAAGAGCCAGGATTTCAGTACTAATATAGAAAGGCTACTCTAACTCCAGATCTTTAGTAAAGATACTAACTATAATTGACTGCCCACACCACCAAAACACGGCCCGTTTTGTAGTTACAAATGGTTGTGATTTTCCTTTTGAACATGTAAACAAGAAAGCCTTAGGAAATGTTGGGAAATACATTAGTCTCAGCTCTCTTAAATACACAGACGCACAATCAATTCTCCGGTAGAAGGGGCAGAATGGGCCGAGGTAATCACTTGTTTGTATTCCCCTCTCAGTGTCCTTTTCTTTTCCTTCTTCCTGTGTTCCTCTGTAGCTTGTCCTGTTCCTTCTTCATTTGGGATTCATCCTAAAGTGAGTCTCATTTCAATTACCAAGCATTGAGAACATCTTCCACACTGGTGGTGTTTTCTTTTGTTGTTGCTCGTTGTTTTTTAAATTTTAATTTTATTAATTTATTCTGATTACAACTCAATTGTTATCCCATCACTTGTATCCTCCCGTTCCTCCCTCCCTCCCGCCTTCACCCTAGTCCCCTCCCCTAGGTCTATGACTGAGAGGGACCTCCTCCCCCACTATATGGTCATAGGCTATCAAGTCTCATCTTCATAGCCTGCTTATTCTTTCTCTGAGTGCCACCAGGTCTCCCCACACAGGGGAAGTGGTCACATACGGGGCACCAGAGTTCATGTCAGAGTCAGTCCCCGCTCTCCACATAACTGTGGAGAATGTCCTGTCCATTGGGTAGATCAGAGTTGGGGTTCAATGTTTACTATTGTATTGTCCTTGGTTAGTGCAGTAGTTTGAGCAAACCCCCTGGGCCCCGATCCACCCATCAAGATGTTATAGGCATTTGTCAGTGCTGATGTCTGCTGTTGATCTTTCTAATCTGCTTCATCCTCTTCATCTGTCACATCTGCATACTGGGCCAGAAGGATGTCTTTCCTCTGCCTCTCTTCTTCTGAAACCACACTGGGCTTCACCTTGATCTGGGCAAGCGTCTCAATCAAGGTGCCAACTGACTGCACCTCATTTTTTTTTTTTTACTTTAATGGTAACATTTTGCACTTCTGAACACTATTACACAATTTCCTTCTAGATATCAAGGAGGGAATCTTCTTCAGGGAAAGCAGAGAGGATACCCTGTAAGGCATCCTCCTTCAGGACACTAAGGATATAAGTAGTGTAAATGGCTCGGTCCACTCTCGGTGCTTCCAAACATCTTTCCATCTAGGACCCAAAACCCTAGCTATTACATTTACCGGGAACTGCCACAGCCACTTCACTGGGTGCCACCAGGCTGGAGACAGGGTCCTGCAAGACCTGAGCATGCCTCCCACTTATATCCTTTAAAACCCCATTTCCCCAAAGACTTGTATTCCTGTGAACTGTAGACTGACCCTACCTGAATTCTTGTGTTCTGACAAAGAGTAAGCACTACATAAGCAAGTTTTACACTAACCTACAGAATGGGCCTGACAGATGCCCACATCATAAAACTAGAAGCTATTCTTAAACTTCTTATGTAGTGTGACTGGACATAAAAGCTACGTAGGGCAGGCAGAGACACACATGTGCTGAAAACAGTAAATTTTACATTTCTATCCTTCTGTTTTAAAATGGAATTCCCTACTGGGGCAAAGGTATGTGGCTCAGTATAAGACTGTACACTTAACATGAGCAAGGCCTGGACTTCAGTCACCAGCACCACCTCCAGAGGAATTCCTGACACAGTTTATATAGATGCTGTGTTTCTACAGACTAGAGAACTCCCCATTACCAGTACCATAGTGTATTCTGCTTAGTTAATGAAGGTGGATAGAAAGGCCAGGAAAGTTTTGGGGACACGAGAAGTGGAGAGGAGCTTCTCACCCTGGAGTCCAATGAAAGTCTCCTGCCAACAGAGAAGTAAGAATTCTGACACAATTAGTTACTAGTAGCTTACAGCCTTTTTCTGGGCTGGAGAGATGGCTCAGCAGTTAAGGGCATTCACTGGCTCCTCTTCCAGAAGATCCAGGTTTGGCTCCCAGCACTTACATGGTGACTCACATCAATCTATAATTCCACTTCCAGGGGGATCTGATGCCCTCTTCTGGCTTCAATGGGCACTGCACAGACATGGTGTACTGATACACATGCAGGCAAAACACCCACACACAGAAAATAAAAATAAAATCTCAAAAAAGTAAAAAGCCCTTTTCCCTTTATAGGTATAGAAATATTTCTAGGAATTTCATCAGAAACTCCATTCGTAAGGAAAATACATATACTAAACTCCTATTAATGCAACCCACGTGGTTCTTGCTTTCTCCTTGCCAGACTGTGAATCCACCCAAGGCATCTCCAGAACCAACTCAGATATCACTTATCAGATGTAAGAGAGAAGGGAGAATGTTTTCTAAGCAACTTTTGAGATGTATGTAACTTGTATATATGGCTCATGCTATGATAGTTCATTGTGATTGGCCCTTACAGAGCCTGGACTCAACTTGGCTATGTCTTACTTTTTTCCGAGTCTTGAAGAAGCCCACATACATGCTCTCTGGTGTGTAGTATTTTCTTCTGAGCACATCTCTTTCTTTCAATCTCCTTTATTAAAATATGTTTAATATGGGGCTGGAGAGGAATTAAGAGAGGGGCTTTTAACTCAGAGGTTAAGAGCACTCTCTGCTCTTCCAGAGGTACCGAGTTCAATTCTCAGCAACCAGATGGTGGCTCACAACCATCTGTAATGAGATGTCATGCCCTCTTCTGGTCTGCAGGCTTACACGTAGATAAAGCACTTATATGCATTAAATAAATAGATAAATCTTTTAAAATATATATGTTTAATAAAATCTTTAACTCTACTTCATTATACTAGCTAGTCCCGAAATTCTCTTCAGTGTCCAAGCCACAAACCCCAGTTTGGCATGAATCAAGGTCCCTGAAAGTCCAAGAGCAGTCCTGAAGTTTCTTAGGCTAACAGTGAGGAGCTGTGTTTCTGTCCCCTCACTGCTGACACAGTCTGCAAGTTTTCTAACATTTTTTATAATTATATGAAGCAGTTTCATTCTACTCTAAGTGTGCTAACAAGACCATTCAAACTTGTATTTACCTGAAAAAAAAAAAGTATGTGTGTATGTGTCTGTGTGAGTGAATGCCACTTGTGTGCAGGTAATCAAGGAGGCCAGAAGAAGGTAGTGAGTGCAGCTGAAGTTATAGGTGGTTTCAAGGTGCCAAATGTAGATGCTGGGAACCAAAGTCAGGTACACTGGAAGAGCAGTGGGCATTCTTAAGGGCTAAGCCATCTTTCCAGCCCTTGTGGTTGCCTCTCATAAACAGGATAGATTATATATAGGCACAGAAAGAGACATAGTACTAAAGATTGCAATGCTTGTTGAAAGGACTATCATTTTGCATTAGGTGTATTTACTCTATTTTTTGTTGTTGTTGTTTAAAAGTATTTTTTTATTAATTTATTCTTGTTACATCTCAATGGTTATCCCATCCCTTGTGTCCTCCCATTCTTCCCTCCCCCCCATTTCCCCATTATTTTCCTCCCCTATGACTGTTCCTGAGGGGGATTACCTCCCCCTGTATATGCTCATAGGGTATCAAGTCTCTTCTTGGCAACCTGCTGTCCTTCCTCTGAGTGCCACCAGGTCTCCCCCTCCAGGGGACATGGTCAAATGTGAGGCACCAGAGTACATGAGAAAGTCATATCACACTCTCCACTCATCTGTGGAGAATGTTCTGACTATTGGCTAGATCTGGGTAGGGGTTTAAAGTTTACCGCCTGTATTGTCCTTGGCTGGTGCCTTAGTTTGAGTGGGACCCCTGGGCCCAAATCTGCCTATCATAATGTTCTACTTGTAGGTTTCTAGGACCCTCTGGATCCTTCTACTTTGCTATTCTCCCATGCTTCTCTCATTTAGAGTCCCAATAGGATGTTTACTCTAAAAACAGGTTATTAATTATATTTATACATAAAGAATTAACCTGGAAGCTGCCATCTAAAAAAGCTTGGAGGGTCCGTCTGTAGCTGTTGGCTTCCAGAATGAATTCTCCACTACTAACTTGAATCAGGTTGCTTTCTAGGGTCTACACTGTTTGTATAATGTGATTTATGGTGAACACTGCTTTCCTTCTGGGAGTCTAGAATTTTGATGGATCCAAAGCTGAGAACATCCGTGTGACAAGCCTTTAGTAAAAATTTCAACTCCAAGTCTCAAATAAGAAATACACACACACACACACACACACACACACACACACACACCAGGACTGGAATAAGGGTGCACTTGACAATATCACAGAAGGGAGTATGGGAGCACAGGAAACCTACAAATGGACTTCAAACTCTACTTACCATCTTGTCTCTAACTGATGCCTGTGTTCATGCAGATGGTGTCACAGCACACATGGAATTCCATATTGGAATTTTCAGTCTGCAACATATTGCAGCCTGAGAACCCAGGAATGTTTGCAGATATGAAATCTCTTGTGCAGAACAATAGCACACAAGCCAAGCCATCTGGAGACCTGAGCTGAAATGGGGAAGAGTCTGGAGTCCCCTTAGGCTGCTCCTTATGCTACTAGCCCTCAGACTTAGTTAGAAAGCCGCTGCCCTGGTTAAAGATAGCAAAGAGTGGTTATGAATTTGGTAAGGCAGCAGGCATGTAAGCCATGGAAAGCTGCTCCCATATGAATCCTCCAAGAAGTGAAGTACTACAGCTGGGAGCTTTTAACAATCCCTGTGTCTTCATCTGGGAAATTAGAAGAACAGATCAATATTGTCCCTCCTCCCCTGTTTTTGCTTTTGTTTGCTTTCTTAGGACGTGGTATCTTAGGCTGGAGATATAGTCCATCTTCCCTAGCATGCATGAATCTCTGGATTCCATGTGAACAGCTAGATGTGGTGACACATATCTATAGTCCCAGAACTTGGAAGTTAGAGGTAGAAGGATCCAGAGTTCAAAGTCATCCTCAGTTACATAGCAAGTTTGAGATGAGCCTGGGCTATGTGAGACCTTGTCTCTAAAATCAAAAACAAAAGACATGATGTCTCACTATGTATACCAGGTAGGCCTGGAATCCATGATCCTCCTGCCTCAGTCTCTCAAATACTGGAAATTCAGGTATACACCATTCCAATGAGTAAAATAGATCTTTATGATTTTTAAATGATAGTGTTCATAAGGTAGATGCAGTCTTGATTTCCATTAATGCTATGATAAGGAAAAGAATAGCAAAAGTTCACGTATAAGAGATCATCAATTGAACTAAACAGAACGTGAAATAAAACCAATTTACTTAACTTTCATGGAAGACAAGAATAATAAGATCCCTTACCTTGCACATTTAACTAAAAATAAAGCCCAAATACACTGTTGCATATTATAAAACTGTTTCATATGCATATTATGAAACATAGTTACAAACTATGAAAGTGCTAGAAAAAAAAAAACCACTGAGGTTATAATTTGTAAGCTCATTCCACAGGAAACACTTGAGGCATGATACTAAAGGTAGAATGCAGAAAAAGAAAAGGCTTGATGACATTTTTTCAAAGCTTAAATTCTATAGTCATACTACATTGCTAGGAGCATTAAGTTACCTGAACGACAGTCTGCTGATCTGTTGCAAATGGGCATTCAGGTTCCCAGTTGCTGCAAGTAAGAGCCCCAGGTATGGAGGAGAAGGCTTCATTGGCCTAGAGGAAAACTCAGGATGGAACTGGACACCAACGAAATAGGGATGACCTAAAATGAAAGCAAGTGTGAAGTGACTGAATCAAACAGGCATGAGACCCACTAGAATGTTTGCTGTATCACTGAGCACCAACCCACTCTAAGCCCTAAGGTGATTACTTAACTCACCATGGAGTTACTTTCACGATCCATTCTTAACATATTGTAATTCCAAACTGTAAAACACATTAATTAGAGACCTAGAATTTTGGGGGGTGTGGGGGTGATGGTGGTAGACTAAGGAAAGTGAAGCAAGAATTTCTGAGTGCTAAGATGAAATTTCCTTCTCGAATATCAGCCTGCTTTTTTCTTTTCTTTTGAGACAGGGGGATATGTAGCCCAGGCTACCCTTTAACTGCTCTGTAGCTGAGAATGATCTTGAACTTTGATAGTCCTACCTCTACCTCCTAAGTGCTAGGTTTATAGGTGTGTGCCTTACACCGGGCTTACACAGTGCTGGGGAATAAACTCAGGACGCATGTATTCTAGGCCAGCGTTCTACTATCTTAGCTATATCCCAGCTCTAGCTTGCTTCCAGAGGTCTCTCATTGTTGTCTCAGTTCCCATGGCATCCCTAGACTTTGAGATACTCATTCCCTGACATGAGTCAAAGCCTTGCTTTGCAGCCCAGGATACCCTTAAACTTACGGCAATTCTCCTGCCTCAGCTTCCCATGCTGGGATTACAGCTGCACACCATGTCCAGCTCTCTTTCTCCTGGATAGCTTTAAGGCACTTCTTACAAGTCTTCTCCATCCCCCAAGGAAAAGGTCCCAGGCTAATTTAACACAGCACTTACCTAGCTGGTTGCCCCTGGCAATGGCAAAGACAAAAGCCTTTGTAGTCATGGTTTTGTGTTAGGTAGTAATCACAGCACCATAAATGACAACTGGTACTGGCATATCAGCCTGTGCCAACATACCCCCTGAGGTGTATGTAGTCTGAGGGGCAAAAACATGCCCTTTCAGCATGGCAATGGGGTCACAGCTAAAGGCAGCCAGCATTCAAGTTAATTTTTATTTATATTTTGTAACACTAATTTTATGTGTATTCTATGTGCCTGTATATATGTCCATGTATTACATGTGTGCAGGAGCCCATGAAGGTCAGAAGAGGTGTTGGATCCACTGGAACTGGAGTTACAGGCAGTTGTCAGTTGTGCTTCTGGGAGCTTCTAACCTGGGTCCTTCCAAGAGCAATAAATGTTCTTAAGCATTGGACTATCTCTCTAGCACCTTGAGTTAGTTTTTAGTTCCTGTGCTTCCTGTGTTAAGTAGCCCTTTACAATGAGAATATGCTGTCATGGAGGAAACAGAAAGCAGTTTTCAGGTGAAGGCTCCTAAGAAGCTAACACAAACAGAAAAGTGGCTTTTCCTAGACACCCAGAGTCCTATTTTGGAACAGCCATAGTTAAACAGGAAACATTTCCAAATCTCAATAGAAATTTCCTGAGATTTCAATTTCTTCCCCAAATCAGAACTCAAAACAAAAACAAAAACAGAACAAAAAACAAAACACTCAACCTATGTTTATTTCCAGATTAGGGGTGTATACTTTGAACTTGTGTCTAATGCCATAATTATTAAAGTAGAGCATGGTCAGTGTGCTACCTCCCAAACTTGAAGTATTTATCAAACTGTAGATCATAATATGCAATGCTTTATAGGCAAAAGTAAAGGCAATTTTAACTCATTCAATGAGATCTTTTATCAAGTGATATAGAAACCTAGTATGGGGCCAGCAAGATGACTCAGCATGCCTCATGACCTAAGTTTCATCCCCAGCAGCCAGGTGATGGAAGGGAGAGACTGACTCCTGCAAAATTGTTTTCTGACTTCCACACATATGTGATGACTTCCACATATGTTGAGCCCACACAACACTCACACAAACTAAATCTAAAAATGTTTTTAAAAATACAAATTTAAATATAGCTTGGAATTGAAAAATCACAAACTCCTGTTACTAACAGAAACCCAAAACTACTACTAATCACAATAAGGAAATGATGACTGACCAGCAATATCTGCTCTCCAAAGGTTACCATTTTAAGTTCTGTGATACAATGGGGTAGCCTCTAACAACAGTTATTTACATTTCTTAAAAGTGAAAGCCGGGGAAATGACGTAGTGGACAGAAGCATTTTCTAAGCAAGCATGAGAACTTAAGTTCAGATCCCCAACTTCTATGTCGGAAAGCTGGGTACCACTGCCCATGCTTATAATCACAGCACAGGAGGGTGAAGACAGAAAGATTTAGAGAGCTTCCTGGGCAACTAGCCTAGCACAAAGTGGGGAGTTTACAGCATTGAGAGACACCTCCCCCCATTTCATAAATATAGTGATAAGATACGGTAAGATAAGAGCAATAAGGTAGAGTGAAAGAAGATGACACTGTGATGTCTTCCTCTGGCCTTTGCATGAGCACACACCACACACACATTCACACACACACTATACATTCACACTACACACACACACACACACAATTAGAGCATTCAATAGCTGGTAGCCAATACACAAAACAGGCAGAATAGTTTCTTCATTGAAGCAACTTCTACTAGAAAGATCTGATCTCAGAGAAATCCAGTGGAGCAATACTTTATATTTAAGCAGGAGCTTCCTTGAATTAGAGCTCTGCTCAGAGATGAAAGCTCGGCACAGGGAATGATACTTTCTCCCTCAATGAAAAGAAAACAGCTGAATATGTTGCTGCAGGGGTATAATCCCAGCACCCCAGAGGTGGAGACAGGAAGATCAGTTCAAGGTCATCTTCAGCCACACTTCCAGGCCACCCTGGCCTACAAGAGACCCTATCTCAAAGCTAAACAAAAAAGTCAGTGTTCCCATTAGTTTTATTGTCATTGTAACATACCTAGGAAAGGGAAACATTAAGTGAAAACTGCCTTGATCAGATTGGCCTATGGCCATATCTGTAAGAGACTGTCTTGATTGAACAGGGGAAGGACAGCCCACTGTGAGTACCTAGCATGGGTCTGGGGTGTATAAGAAAATTGAGCATCATCTGGAGAGTAAGTCAGTAAGCAGTGTTCCTCTATGATTTCTGCTTCAGTCCCAGCCCTGACTTGCCTCAGTGATGGACTGTGACCTGGAAGTAAGCACCAAAATAAATCCTTTCTTCACCAAGTTGCTTTTGGCCATAGTATTCACAACAACAGAAAGCAAACTAGAACAGTCAAATATAGCGGTACCAGCCTGTGTAATGCAAGCACTAAGGAAGCACAAACAGGAGGCTCACCACAAGTCTGAAGGCAACCTGGTCTACACTGCAAGTTCCAGGTAAGCCTCAGCTGCATAGTGAGAGCCTGTCTCAGAAAAACAGAAACAAAACAAACAAAACAAAGGTCTTAGGAAATGCCCAGCGGGTAGAATTGCATGCTTCCTCTAAGCATGATGACCTTCCATCCCTGGGGCCCATGTGGTAAACGGGGGAGAAATCAAGAGTTGTCTTCTAACCTCTATGTACAAGCCATAGTGTGAGGCCCACCTTCCATGCCCACCCCCACAAATGAGTAAGTAAATGTAATGTTTTAAAAACAATGAATAAAATTTTATTATAAAAAGGAAGAAAAGTCATCCACACTTAGAGAAGAAATTGAGCAATGTAACTTGAGCAATGTAACTTGAGCAATAAAACACATTAAACATTATAGCATAATATCTAGGGATGTCTTAGAAAGAGCAGAGACAGTGCTTGTGTTTCTACAGAGCTACAGAGAGAAGCTGTGACACAGATCATGTCACAGCCAGGGACAGACTATTTAAATGAATGGATCATTGCTTGGAATCATTTTATTCAAACAAATTCTCTGTGTGGATATGAAGAATGATGAAAGAGTTTTTATTTTGATGATGTCCTATCAGTCAAACAAAGTACCTTTAAAAATAATGCTCTTAATCGCTTTAAAGTAGATTCTGACATTCAACAAATCTCAAGCCTTGTTCCTCTCCGAGTCCTTGAGGGACAGTAGAGATTCGTGGATATGCTTCTAAAGGGTACTAAAGATCAAAATCTTCTGGGGAATTTCCCTTCATAAAGTGAATTCCCTTGCAGTGAGCTTTTAAAAACTGCAAAGTTTTACAGCAGCTCTCATTTCCTTTCCAGCCTTCATTAAATCTGAAGGCGTCAATGGGAATCTAAATCTTTGTGAAGAACGAGGCCTCTCAGTATTCGCTGACAATAAGAGAAGCAGGAGAATGAACAGAGAATAAGCACTTGAATAAAGCAAACAAACAGTTGTTTGCTTGAGAACTTCTCTGCCCTCTTCTCACAAGCCAAGAGGGGCTGGTGGCTTCCAAGAGCAACAGTGACCACACTTTAATCCAACATCAAAGCAACTCCTGAAACATGCATGTTACGATTTTAATTCAAAACTCTACACAGAGTCCGGCAATGGTGGCAGCATCAGACATCTAGTGAGTATGCTAACTGTCCACTGTTTTCTTTCAGGGTCCAGCTAAACATGTTCTAGCAGCCATATCTGACATCAGATCTCCTCCAGGTTTGGGATTCCCCCTCCCCTTCCTGCTCCCATTCTTGAAGCACTCAAATAGATTATTGACTATCAAAGGGGGAAATGACAGAAAAGAGCATCAAAGAATTATGAGATGGGCTGAGACGGAGAAAAAAGTTGCCAAGTTATAAAGAAAGTCTGGCCGGGCCGTAGTGGCGCACGCCTTTAATCCTAGTGCTTGGGAGGCAGAGGCAGGTGGATTGCTGTGAGTTCAAGGCCAGCCTGGTCTACAAAGCTAGTCCAGGACAGTCAAGGCTACACAAAGAAACCTTGTCTTGGAAAACAAAAACAAAAAAACAAAAAACAAAAAAAAAAAAAAAGAAGAAAGAAAAGAAAAAGAAAAAGAAAGTCTGGAGTCTAAAGCACACAGGTTGAAAGGGCAGGTTCTCCAACATCATTCTAATACTTTATTTTGTGTTTAGTTGTTTGAGACAGGATCTCTTTGTATAAGCCCTGGCTGGTGTGGGACTCACTGTGTAGGCTAGGCTAGCCTTGAACTCAGAGATCTGGCTGCCTCTGCCCTACCGCACCCCCAGCCCCTGAGTGTTAGGATTAAAAGCATAGGCCACCATGCCCAGCTACCAATTTGTTTACTGATTATTATTATCGAGTAGGTATGGCCCCCATAGACTCATGTGTTTGAATGTTTGGCCCATAGGGAATGGCACTATTAGGAGGTGTGGCCTTGTTGGAATAGGTGTGGCATTGTTGAAGGAAATGTCACTGTGGGAGTAGGTTTTGAGGTCTCCTATACTCAAGCTATGCCCAGTGTGGCATACAGTCTCCTTCTGCGGCCTGTGGATCAAGATATAAAACTTTCAGCTCCCTCTCTAGCACCATGTCTGCCAGCATGCCACCATGTCCCCTACCATGGTGATAATGAACTAAACTTTTGAAACTGTAAACCAGTTCCAAACTTAATGTTTTCCTTTTTAAGAGTTGTATGGTTGAGCTGGAGAGATGGATCAGAGGTTAAGAGCACCATCTGCTCTTCCAAAGGTCCTGAGTTCAATTCCCAGCAACCACATGGTGGCTCATGACCATCTGTAATGAGATCTAGAGCCTCCTTGTGGCAAGCAGGCGCACATGCAGGCAAAGTACTATATAAATAAATAAATCTTCTTAAAAAAAAAGAGATGTATGAACATGTTGTTTCTTCATAGGCGTAAAACCCTAACTAAGACATTTGTCCAACAAGGTCTCCTTATGTAGCCATGGCTCACCTGGACCCCACTATTATAACCCAGACAAGCTTCCGAAGTGATCCTCCTGCTCAGACTCTCAAATCCTGGGATTATAGGCATGTACCACTATATCCAGCTCTATACCCTTTTGGAGTACTCAGGATGTACTTCACAAGTGACAAATCAGAGTGGTTTCTTCAGCAAATTAGCAAGACTGGAGGGCAAAGCCAGAGTTCTGTCATGTTTAGGGAGTATTAGAGAAAAGAGAACCTAGAAGCAGGGAGGAACTTGAGTCAGACTTGCAACCATTGTGCAGTGAGGCTAAGGTGGCAGCGACTGCGACTGCACCTGCATCGACAATCTCAGACAGTTTCAATGGCACTTGACAAGTGATTACAAGTTGGGGCTGTGAAAAGGAGGAAGAACTTAGTTCAGTCTCAAGCCTGATGATCTAGGAACGTTTGCCAGTGTCTACAGATGTTTTGGTTTTAGTTGATTGGTTGTGGTTTGGTTTTTGAGACAAGGTTTCTTGTAGCCCAGGTATACCTCAGTGTACCTAAGGATGACCTTAAAACTCCTGGTCCTCTTGCTTCTAACTTCCAAGTACTGGGACTACAAGGTCCAGCATCGCACCTGGCATTGAGGTGATGTGGATTGAGCCCAGGATCTTGTGTATGCTGGACAAACACTCTGCCAGGAAGATAGACCTTTCTCCCATCTCTGTAAGCATGTTTTTGAGATGCTACAACTAAGGGGAAGGGGAAGCAAGTCTACTACTAGTATTCATTAACCAGAGGCAAGGGATGCTGACAAATACCACACAAGACAGGACGGCCCCAAAACAAAGAATAGTCTTGCTCCAAATGTGAGTGGCAGAGTAGGTACGTGTCCCAGGAGAGGAGACTAATGGTACAGTCACATCAATCATCTTGAGGAAGCGTTTGGAGAACATTTAAATTTAGTTTGACATAAAATAAACATGCCAACCAGGTGTGGTGGTGGCACACGCCTTTAGTTCCAGCACTCCACTCGGGAGGCAGAGGCAGGTGGATCGCTGTGAGTTCGAGGCCAGCCTGGCCCACAAAGGGAGTTCAGGACACAGAGGAACCCTGTCGCAAAAAAACAAGAAAGAAAGAAAGAAAGAAAGAAAGAAAGAAAGAAAAAAGAAAGAAAGAAAGAAAGAAAGAAAGAAAGAAAGAAAGAAAGAAAGAAAGAGCATGCCAAGAGAACATCCAGGCAAACAGATCAAAAAGAAACTCCCCAAGTATTCAAGTTGATCAAATGAAGTGTATATGCATGGGTCTGGGGGTTGCAAACATTTCTGTAAAGAGTTGAATAATAAATATTTTAAGCATTGCAAGACATGAAGCCTCTTTCCTAACTACTCATCTCTCTTACTGTAGCATAAAATGCAGCAGCGTCAAAAGCAAGGTCACTCTGACCACCGCTGCCTTTGTGTGAGAGAGCCGGCATAAACTCTTGGAGTCACCTTGCCTGAAAGTAGGTCATAATACCCTCTTGCCTGCCAGGCGTAGCTCACAAGCCCACGCCTGTGGTTCTGGCATGTGGGAGATGGAGGCAAGGAAGAGCAGGAGTTCAAGGCAAGCCGCAGCTAGGTACTGAGTTTGAAGAATACAAGCCTGTCTCAGAAAAACAAAACCAGAAACAGCAGTGGGGGAAAGCCCCTCAATCCAGAGGGATTCTGCCCTGCATCTGTCAGGCAAGAATGCTACAGAGAGAGGCCAAGAAGAATCTGGACAGTCTTGTTGCCCCTCAGTCTATTGCACCGTTTGTCTTATCACATTTCCACAAGGCTTCCTCTTCAAATCTAAAAATTAAAAAAAAAAAAAGTTTTCCCTGGATCTTTGAGTCTTCATTTCTGAAAGTCCCTGTGTCACATGAAACTAACTAACTAGACTTGTTACACTGTGTGACAGCTAGTCTTGTCAACCTGATGCAAGGGAAAAGGAAGGCTCAGTCCAAGAATTGCCTCCATCGGTGAGGCCTGTGGTCATGCCTGGGAGCATGCTCTCGATTGCTAATTGATACAAGAGGGTCCAGGTCATCGTGGGCAGCACCATCCCTGCTTCTAGGAGGGCCGGTGGGCCTGGGCTGCATAAGAAAGGCAGCTGAATGTGAGCTTGGCAGCAAGCCAGCAAGCAGCATTTTTTTTCGCGGTTTTTGCTTCAAGCTCCTGCCTTGAGTTCTTCTTGCCTTGGCTTCCCTTAATGACGGACTGTAGCTTATTAAGTAAGATGACATGAGCCCCTTTTCCTCCCTAAGTTAGTTTTGCTCAGTGTTTACTTTATTAATGTGTAAGAGTGGCCCACATGGTACTTTGGTTATTTTTGGGTTTTCAATACAGGGTCTCTCTGTAGCCTTGGCTGTCCTGGACTCACTTTGTAGACCAGGTGGCCTGGAACTGACAGAGATCCACCTGCCTCTGCCTCTGCCTCTGCCTCTGCCTCTGCCTCCCCAAGTGCTGGGATTAAAGGTGTGCGTTACCAGTGTCTGGCACAGATGCTGGTTTTGGCAGCATGAAAGCTGAAGAACTAAATGTCATGAAGAGAAGGTGAAACTTGGTGCCATGTGACAGAGAATGGAATCCCAAAAGAGAATCCATGGAAGGCCACTGATGAAGCTGCAGCCCCAGCTACAATGGAGATTCCCGCCCCCCCCATCTCTCCCCCCTCCCCCCACTACTGGAGATTCCAGGACTTTGGAATAATGGCAGCTGTGGAATGAAGCCAGCCTGAACCTATAACATAAGCTGTGTGTTCGACAGGTGGCAGAGCCAGAGAAGTGGGACTGCCAAATCCTTGTCTATCTCAGAAGCTCATGAATGAATGCCAGATTGTGAACCTGGAACTCTTTACACTGCTACAGTTTTGGTTTTGCTTTGATCTGATTGTACCTGTGCCCTGGTTCTCTCTTCAAATAAAAAAAGTATATAATTTGTTTGTTTTTAATTTTATGAAAGCCCACCTTTAACAAGCTTTGGCCTTTAAAAGAGATACTGAACGTTTAAAGCATTAAAACTTTCAAAGACTGTTAGACTTTAACATTTGAACTGTTATATATTGAGATACCCAACTGAGCTCTTGGGACAAGAAAGGAAAAGTATGGTTTAACAATAATGTGTTTGTGTCGCGCTGACAAGGAGTAGACTTATGATAGCTAATCTTAGTTGTCAACTTGGCACACCTGGGAAGAGGGAATGGCAGCTGAAGAGTGGCCTCCATCAGATTAACCTACAGTCATGTCTGTGGAGTATTTTCTTGACTGCTAATTGAGGTGGGGGGGGGTCTGTTGTGGTCCCTAAGCAGGTGGTCCTGGGCTGTCTAAGAAAGCTAGCTGGAAATGAGCCTGAGAGTGAGCCAATTCATAGCATTCCTTTGTGCTTTTGCTTCAGACTTCTGTCTTGGCTTCCCTTAATGATGGATTATATCCTGTAAGATGAAATATACTTTTCCCTCCCCACGTTACTTTTGGTCAGAGTGGTATATCACAAGAGAAAAGCTAACTAGAACATTTTTTTTTCTTTTGATTGTTTTCTTCCAGAGCTGAAGATTGAACCCAGCGCCTCCTACCACCAAACTGAATCCCTATCTCTTGCTTTTCTCTTATTAATCTTCTATCACAAGAATGTCAGCTGTGACCTTTATGATACGTGAGGGAAAGGTCACACCTTTCCATCCCTACACCAATCTCCAATAAAACTATTTATGGACACAGAAACGCAAATGTCATATCATTACATAATTATTTTCTCATGTGACAATATTCTTTTTTTTAATCATCTGAAAATGTGGAAAAAGTATTAGTTCAACACACACACATGTGCATGCACACGCACACACACACACTACAGACAAGATAAAAAGCTGAGACAAGCTGGGTCCTGGCTGAATGGTAAGAATGCTTGCTGCCTTATGTCTTTTCAGTAACAAATGTATGCTTAGAGCCTATGCTTTCAGGGCCTCCTAGCCCAGCTATATACAATTTCGGTGCTACTCATTGATTTCATGTAACCCAAGCCTACTTCAAACTCACTACAAGCCCAAGCTTGCCTCTAAATCAAAGAAATCCTCTTGAGTCAAAATTTTCCAAGTACTGGGACTACAGGTATGAGCCAGCATGCCAGGCTCTCATCTGTGCTCTCCTCACCAGAAATCTGGTCCTTTGTGTTTTGTTTGATTGGTTTTAGATTTTGGGTTTTGGTTTTTCGAGACAAGATTCCTCTCTGTAACAGTCCTGGCTGTCCTGGAACTCACTCTGTACACCTGGCTGGCCTTGAACTCACAGAGATCCAAGTGCTGGGACTAAAGGTATTTGCCACCACCACCTGGTTTGTCTTAAGACAGTCTCTTGTAGCTTACGCTATCCATACTATGTAGCCAAGGATAACCTTTCAATTTCTGCTCCTCCTACCAGAATTACTTTACAGGACTGTGCCACCACGCCCAGGTTATACTGTGCTGGGGACCAAACCTAGGGATCTGTGCAAGGGAAGCAACCATTCTACCAACTGAGCTACCTTGCCAGCCCTTTGTTTGGTCTTATGAAAAACTCTAAGTTCAGTGATTCAATGACTAGCCCAAGGCTGCCTTCAAGATCCTCTTCTTTTTTTAAAGATTTATTTATTTATTTATTATACAGTGTTCTGCCTACATGTAAGCCTGTATGCCAGAAGAGGGTACCAGATCTCATTACAGATGGTTGTGAGCCACCATGTGGTTGCTGGGAATTGAACTCAGGACCTTGGGAAGAGCAGCCAGTGCTAGTAACCACTGAGCCATCTCTCCAGCTCCCTCTTCTTAATATCTATATTCAGTATCCCAAGTCAAGAGTCAGGAGAGGACCTGGGTCCCTCATACAATAGACATCCACAATGACCAGCAAGGGCAAGGAGAAGAGCAAGAAGAGAGCTGCCTGCTTTCTGCAGAGCATTTAACTTAGAGCTGACACAGGATAGAGAGAGGGGAAATGGCAAAGATGCCTACTACTTGTACAGTTGGTAGACTTGGGAAAATATAGCTATTGATGCTAAGTTAAAACTAGGAAGTCCTAAAATGACATGCAATGTGTTTTCCATACATTTTGAAGTTCTGTATGCATTTCAAGGGATTGGGGAATTGGGAAAGGGAACAATGAACTGCCACATTAATCTGAGTTTGGGAAAAAAAATGTGTTAGGTCATCACAAAAACTTCTAGAAACAAAGAACCCACTTACTTGCCAGTTCAATAATTTCCATCCTCTTCCCATCTACATCCTGACCAACAAAACAAAGGTCTTTCTTCTCAAATTTGTTGATCAGGTTGGGGTTCACCTGGAAATGCAAGAAATTCAAGTATATAGCTAAAGCAAAGTATTTTGACAAATGGATGTTTTGCATGTGGTCAGAGGCTTATGAAGTGCATGTTTCAGAGGTTTTACCACACTGTAGAAAGTATAATCTGTAATTGTTTTGTTGTTATATAAGAAACACTACAAAGAAACATGTTTTTCATAAATGACAAATTTATACACTTTTCCACTTGAGTTTTTTTTTAATGTACTACAAAAATCAGTCTGAGGAAGAAATCATTTATTTATGATATTAGAAATTTCTTAAGTCTTTAAAATACAAACAAGAAAAAAAACAATTTGTATACTATCTATTTGGAACAAAGACTTTTATACCTAGTTTGGGGTTTTTTGTTTTGTGTGGGTTTTTTTAATAAAGACAATTAAAATGCAAAAAAAGGAAATTCAAGTATTTGAACTATAGAACAACTTTTAAAAACAGCTTATAAAGAGGCCGTGCATCAGTTGATGGATTTTTTTTCCATTGCATTGGTCTTCTACTTAATTTCCATATTCAACATCCCACATCTAATTTTAAACTTATGATGAACCTGTGGTACTAGGTCTAATTCAAATCACATGAACCTGGGAGGTCCATGCTATATTACTCAGAGATAGGACTCAGAACAAAGGACTATGGAAATGCAAGTGTTCTGATTCAGAACTTTGATACCAGCTTACATCATACAAACATCTCTGTATCTGCTGCTTCCCTGAGTTATGTGTACTCAACACTCTGTGATGGCCAACCTTCTCTGTCAATTTGACTGGCTTTACAATCATCTAGGAGACACACTCTGGCCATGTGTATGAATGAGGGCATGAGTTAACTGAGTAAGGAGGGAAGATCCACCCCAGTGCTAGGGTCCTGGATTGAGTAAAAAGGAGAAAATAAACTCAATACCCAGCATTCCTCCTTCCTTCCCTTCTCCCTCTCTCCTTCCTGACTGCTGGCATAATGATAACAGCTACTTTATATCCTCCATCCTGATTTCCTTATGATGGTCTGTATCTCCTTAAACCATGAACTAAAATAAGTCCTTCCTTAAGTTTTTTTTTTTGCCTGTATTTTACAAAGTAACAAGAAAATAACATGCTATCCCCCAATTTTTTACATATGTATGTGTATAGTGCGCATGTATATAAGCATGTTTGCATGTATATGGGTACACATGGGTATGGGTGCATGTGCACGTGTGTGTGTGTGTGTGTGTGTGTGTGTGTGTGTGTGTGTATGCATGCACATGGGAGCCAGAGGTTGATGTTGGGTGTCTTCTTCAATAGCCTACTAAGGTGGAGTCTTCTACTGATCCTGGAGCTAACAAGCTTGCCCCAAGGATCCTGTCTTAGTCTTCTGTGTGCTGGAATTATAGGCAGGCCATCATATTTACCCAGAATTTATGTGAGTGCTGGAAATCTAAATTCCAGTCCTCATGTTTGTGGGCACACATTTGACCCTCTGAGCCATCTCCCTGAGGCCCCCAAATCACAAGTTTGAACGACAATTAAAATTCTTCTTTCCTTTGGTCTTGGAACTCTTATCTGCCCCATTTCAGAAGCTGACTCCAATTGGCCAAGCCAAATACAATAAATACATTGTGATGGTTTGAATAAGAATGGCCTCCATAGGCTCACATATTTGAATGCTTAGTCACTAAGGAGTGGTATTATTTGAGAAGGATAAGAAGGATCAGGAGATGTGGCCTTGTTGGGAGGACATGTGTCACTGGAAGATGGTCAGCCTGTGGATCAGGCTATAGCTAACCGCTACTGCTCCAGCTCCACGGAGTGCAGTCAAGAGCCCCCACTAAGATGACGATGGACTAAACCTCTGAAGCTGTAAGCAAGTCTTCAGTAAAATGCTTTCTCTTATACGAGCTGCCTTGGTCCTTCTGTCTCTTCACAGCAATAGAATAGTGATTAAGACATCCATTCCTCTTGGCTGGTGTTGTGAAAACCCAGGTTTAAGGCCACCAATGTTCATCATGTTGCTGGCAATGGTACGAATTCACAGGCTGACAGATAATTGAAGTTGACCCACTGAGGGCTGGGGATGCAGCTCTGTTGGTAGAGTGCTTGCCTAACATGCATGAATCTAGTTCATTCCTCAACACCACATAATACTGGGCACAAGCAGCACACGCCTGTTATCTTAGCACTGGGGAGGTAGGGTTGGAGGGTCAGGAATTCAAAGTCATTCTCAGCTACATATGGAGTTCAAGATCAACCTGGGATGTATGAGACTGTATCTTAAAAAAATTTTTTTGATTAGTGGCACAAGCCTTGAATGTCAACATCTGAGAGACAGAGCAGGCATCTCTCTGAGTTTGAGGCCAACCTAGTCTACATAGGATTCCCAGGCCAGCCAGAGTTGCATAGTGAGATCCTGTTTCAAAAACAAACAACTAAACACAACAAAACAAAACCAATAGACAAATAAAGAAGAAAATTAACTAATCAGACTAAAAAAATTCTATGCTTCAATTGCTGCTGGCAACCTCCTCACAATGATGAGAGAGACCACTCTGGGCAAACCAGACACACAGGAAAAGGAGGCCAAGAGAATCCCGGAGGCAATAGGAGTTGTACCATGGACCAGTCTACCTGTGACCTGGGCTAATGCATGCCCTCACTGTTCAGATTGCTTTGACTAAACAGCAAGCAGAGATTCCTAGTCTGCAAAGCCAAACACATCAGGATTGACTAGCTAATCCCAGCATGGCCATCCACAGCTCCAGATGTGATACCTGGTACCATCTCAGCAGTTAAGCTCTCCTAGTCATGGGACTCTAAGCCTCAAGCTCAATGTTGGTTTTCAGAAGAGGTTCCTGAAAGCTACAATGCCCCATACAAAAGCAGAAATTCATTCCTAGGCCAGAAGCATCTGGCTCCTTGTTGGACGTTATCTATCTTTCTCAAACCTGATAAACAAGAGACAGAGGTTAGGGAGGGATGCTGAGCTTGTTTTGGCTTAGGGTAGTCTTTTCTGCTGTGTCTGTTCATACGCATTCAAGTTCTGTGATACTCTGCCATCATCTACTCTTGCATCCCAACAGCTTCCTCTGAAGGCGAGAGATGCTAGGGAAATTTTAGCAGCCTTCCTTACAGATAGTATGAAGCTGGACACATTTCCCAAAGGGCCCGCTTACAATTGCTGGGATTCATTGCACCAGGTATCCACATCCCTCAGGAATGCAGACGAAAGACGTACCTCATAGCGGTGTCGGTGTCTTTCTTCTATATAAGGAACATCACCATAAAGCTTCTCTGTGAAGACATAAGAATGGAATTAACACTGAGTGAGGAACTTCAGAAGCACATCCAATGCTCCAATGCAAGTGTGTACAGAAAGCCCCCTGAGATCTCTATCAGAGACATAGAAAGGACCGAGTTGACTTTCTTGTCTTCTGGTAGAAAACCCTGTAGCAAGTCTCTAGTCCTGGCCTACCCAGCACTAAGACTGCAAGAGCATACCACCAGCTCTTGGCATAGTGCTGAGGATCCGAACTTCAGTTCGCACGTGTACATGGCAAGCACTGTACCCACTGAGCCATCTCCCTAACCCTTCTACCCAATTTTTAGGAGATGCTGGGGGACCAAACCCAGGACTTTGTGCACACAAAGGAAGCAGTCTACCAACTGAGCTATGTTCTCAGAGCCACCAGCATATTTTCTTACCCTACTGTCCATATTTCTGTGTATTCCACCTTAGAGTATACTTTGACCCTAAAATGTGATTCTGGAGAAGTGGAGACCCTCACTGGTGGAGGGTCTGAGTGGCAGAATGCTAATCTAGCATGTACAAGATACTGGGTTTACTCTGGGGAGATGGCTCAGGATATGTAAGCATTTGCCTCAAAAGAGTGACAACCCAAGTTTGGTTCCTAGAACCCATGTGAAAACCCAAATGTGATGCACATCTATAATGCCATTATTCCTGCAGCAAGATTGGGTGTGGAAATAGGACAGCTGTCTCAAAGCTCTCCAGCCACCTACCCTGAAATACACAGCACAACAAATGAAACAAGAGAGACCTGCCTCAACAAAGTCAAAGGTCAGAATGGACCCAAAAGTTCTCTGACTTCATAATTCACTGTCACATATATGCTCACATACACAAACACACACACACACACACACACACACACACACACACACACACACACACACACACCACAACTCTTTGAGAGAGACTAATACTATCAGAGGTTGGCGGTGGGGCTCAAATGAAGACCAAGATTTCACCACAAAGATGTCCACTGCTGTGTTAAGAGACAACAGAGGGAAACAAAGCTGAGCATCAAGAAGAAAAGACTGGTGGGTTAAATAAAGCACTTCATTTACTTATGTTTCTTTACCAGGAGTGTGTGGCTACAAATCAAGCAAGGAGGCACTTAGACAGCCATGTAGCTGCACCACTGCAGCTCAGAGCAGCACCTTCAGCAAAATCTTGGGCACTAAACCCTACATGATGGATGTTCAGGGGCCACAGCATCATATGAAGAGAGCCAGCTCTATCAGGAACCCCCCCCCCAATTAGATTACAATACTAGAACACACTAAGAAGGCAGTGACTATCCCCCAACATCAGCCCCCATGGTGCAGACCCCAGCACAAACCCAGGAGACAAGAAGTGCTGGAGTTACTACTGTCAAGCTCTACCAGATTCAGGAGCCAGACTCCATTCAGTAGTCAGGGTGGCTGTAGATGTTCAATCATGAAGCTGGACTAGGAAGTCTCAACTGATAAAGGCCACATTAATGCCTGTGGTTTCATTTGAGCTTTTGACTTGGAACAAAATAAAAATGTCTAGGGGCTGGAGAGATGGCTCAGAGGTTAAGAGCACTGCCTGTTCTTCCAATGGTCATGAGTTCAATTCCCAGCAGCCACATGGTGCTGCCCATTCCTATCTCCCTCAGCAACATGGTGCCTCACAACCATCTATAATGAGATCTGGTGCTCTCTTCTGGAGTGCAGGCAGAACACTGCATACATAATAAATCTTTTTTTGTTTGTTTGTTTTTGTCTTTGTTTTTCGAGACAAGGTCTCTCTGTGTTGCCTTGGCTGTCCTAGACTCACTTTGTAGACCAGGCTGGCCCCGAACTCACAGCTATCCACCTGCCTCTGGCTCCTGAGTGCTGGGAATAAAGGCATGCGCCACAATGCCCGGCCAAATAAATCATTTTTTAAAATGCTAACCACATGCCTCTGTGTGAGTGATGATCATAGTCAAGCTTCACTTTGCAATTCTGTCCACATGGGGAGAATGGTGATGAAAGGAACAATCGTGACTAGTCAAGATGTTTTAGGGAAAAGTGGGGAGAGTTGGGGGGAAAAGAACCTTCAGAGAGCTCCATCTGAGGTACTACCAAAGTGTGGGGTCACTTGGAACCACCTTTATACTAAAACTATGGGTTCATAAAAACCAAAGGAAAATAGAAAACAGCACAGTGATATACAGTTGGAAAGCAAGGAGGTATTACATCAACTCTGTGTGAACTTCAGAAGCTGCATGGTTTGTGAACTATTATTTAGGTTAAGGCAGACTGTATTTGCTATGGGGTCTATCTCCCAAGGGATAGGAAAGGAAAAGGAGGAGGAAAGATACTCTGAAGCCAGACTGAATGACTTTAAATCCCTCTACACCACTTAACAGATGTGTGCCTTGGGTAAATGATTTAGCCTTGATGCCTCAGTTTTCCCCATCTTTGAAATGGGAATTGTAATAATCTCTAACAGGATTACCACAAGAATTAAATAAATTCAAGTATTAGAACAATAAGGAAATCAAATACATAATTTTTGTTATTTCTAGATAATGAAATAGGAACAGAAAGAAAGGATGTAGAATGTAAGTTTTATGTGGCAGAAGACAAAATAAGTTTGTGCTGAATAAATGAAACATGCATATATAATGCGTATAGTGTATGATGCGACATTTCTGGGAATTTTGCTATTGATTTACTTACTTGATGGTACTGAAGATTAAACGCTGGCCCATGCATGCATACACTAGGGGAGTGCTCTATCACTGACAACTTACCTGTTTTATTTTGAAACACAGTCTCAGAAAACTCCCTAGGCTGGCCTTAAACTTGCCCTGTAGGCCATGCAGGTTTGAATTTGTGATTCTCTTGCCTCAGCTTTTGAGTAGCTGGGATTTCTGGTCTGAGCCACCCCATCCAGCTGTTTGGAATTTTTATTTTATGCATTTAAAATCTTTCTTGATTGCTTATAAATCTACTTGAAATAAATTCAGAAAAGCAATCCACAGTGATATCTTTATAGTTCGACACTAAGGATACGCTTAGGGGCCAGTGAGATGGCTCAGCAGTTAAGAACACTCATATACATAAAATTAAATAAAATTTTAAAACACTAATATCAGAAAGTATACTCATAAGGTCTCACTCCATGACTGCTCAAATGTGAGCTGGACAGGATGACACCAATGAATATATCAAACTGAATGGGGAAAATCCCACAATGCCTCAACCCTATAAAGAACTATAGACAATTAAGAAAATCTGGGTGCAGGAGAGGTGCTCCTCCCCAGGAAAGAGCACAACAATTGGTTGTCTAGTGTCAAACAGTTAGCCCTGAGAACATACATACAACTGACAGTATACAGATTCGACAAGTTATACTTATCCTATCATATAAAATCCACTTGATTTTCCACCCTTTTGTTTCTCTGCCTCACTCTCACCCCCAGGCTTGGCATCTTGAGTCCCAATAAACCTTCCATGGATCTGTCCAGCAGTTCAGTGGTTTTACTGCGCCTTCACTTATACTTGCAAGCAAGCACTCTACCGAATGAGATATCCTTGGAGCCCTCTAGGCAATATTGATTTAGCATTTGTGTGCTTCCTTGCGGGCAAAGACACTTTGTTGTTGTTGTTGCTGTTGCTGTTGTTGTTGTTGCTGAAGACATTGTTTCTCTGTGTAACCCTGACTGTTCTGGAACTCATTCTATAGGCCAGTCTGGCCTCGAACTCAGAGTGCTGCCTCCCAAGCGCTGGAATTAAAGGTGTGTGCCATCATGCCCAGCCAAAGACACTTTCATAAGGAGCCCAGGGTAGAGTCTTACTTTCTGAGATCCCTGCTCTCCTCCCACAAGACACTGATCCTAGAACCCATGAACCTTATTTCAAGGCTGGAATCAAAAGGGCCATTTAGCTTTGAGGATTGTTTGGATCTTTCCTCTCTAAGTTCCAGCCACTCCCTAACATATGGAGGCCAAGAGCTGGCTAAGTGGCTTTCTAACAAGTGACCTGGATGACAAAGATTCTGTTCTGTGTAAACTGGTCACTGGGACCTAGGGTGTGACAGGAAATAACTGAAATGCTGCACATAGTGTCTTCATTGCTGATACTTGGAAAGTGCGCAGTCAGGAGCTGAGTATGGTAGTATATGCCTAGGACCCGACCCAGCTCCTTGGAGGTGAAGGCAGGATGGAGACTTCCCAACAAGCCTGGGCTACAATAGTGAAAGGGCTACGGGTGTGTCCCAGAGAGAACACTTGTCTCAAATGCACACGGTTCTCTATCCCCAACACCGCAAAGAAAAAGACCAAAAGTACAGAAACAGGGCCGGCTTCCAGCTTTCTCCTCTCCTTGCTACTTGCGGACTTTAATGTCATCTTCCAGTTTTATGAAACAACTCAGTAATTTTCAATATCTAAACAGCCTCCCTTTCCCTGAGTTTAAGGTTTTGTGGTTGTTGTTTATACTCCCCTCATGGACTGCACTGCTTCCCCTTTGAACAAGTCTCTATGTAATTACAAATTACTATGGTGTGGACTTAGAACTCTTTAGTAAGTCACCTCATTAACCCACACAAGGATTTTTGTGGGTGTCTTTGTTTTTAACTTCTTAACAATCTAATCACATTAGAAAGTGGAAGCTGTTCTACTGTATCATGCTTAGATAGGAAGAAATAAAGCAACAGTAATTTTTATAGGCCCTAAAATTTTGTTTTTCCACATCCCCATTTCTTTCCATTTTCAGACTTAACCACTCCACAGCACCAGGGCCATGACTCGCTCAGTGGCTTCTTGTTCTTTCAGGGGGGAAAACCATCTTCTTCTCTTACAATTAAGCAGAAGCAACCCACTCTAGTCAAGAGCTCTTTTTCTTGTTAGTTTGTTTGGTTGGTTCATTCGCTGGCTGGCTGGTTGTTTGGTTGGTTTTTTGTTTTTGTTTTTTTCAAGACAGAGTCTCTCTGTCTAGCCTTGGCTGTCCTGGAATTCAGAGATCCACCTGCCTCTGGGATTAAAGTTGTGCAGACAAGCTCTTTTTATTAATGAGAAAAAGCATGCAAGGTCGCTGAAAGGAATAAAGTTTTCTTTCTATCATTCTTTGTATTGTTTTGGGGTTTTTGATTTTTTTTTTGTTTGGTTGGTTGTTGGTTTGGCTTAGTTCTGTTTGGCTTTTTTGAGAGAGAGTTTCTCTGTGTAGCCTTGGCTGTCCTGGACTCACTTTGTAGATCAGGCTGGCCTCGAACTCACAGAGATCCACCTGCCTCTGCCTCCCTGAGTTCTGGGATTACAGGCATGTGCCACCCCTCCCAGCTTCATTCTTTTTTAATATGGTCTATATTTTACACATACATAGACACCTGTTAAGTGTGTGCATGGTATACATACATGTTCACATGGGTATGTACATGGGTGTGGAAGCCAAGGGGTCTTTGTCTTTCTCAATCACTCTCTACCTTACTTTTTGAGACAGTCTCTCACTGATTTGGATAGGCTGGCTGGCCATGAGTTCCAGGGATCTGCCTGTCTCCAGCCTCACCCTCCAGTGGCCCACTGTTAGGGTGACAGATGCACACCACCACACCCAGCTTTTCCATGGGTACTAGGAACCTGCACGTGGGTCCTCATGCTTGCATAGCAGGCACTTTACCGACTGAACCTTCTCCCCAGCCCCTGAATTCTTCTCTTAAAACATTCCATTTGTGGGACTGGAGAGGTGGCTCAGCAGTTAGGAGCAATGGCTGCTCTTCCAGAGGATCCACGTTTGATTCCCAGGATCCACATGGTGGCTCAAAACTGTCTGTAACTCCAGTTCCAGGGGATCTGATGTCTTCTGCAGACAACAGGCAAAGCACCCACACCCAGAAGAAAAGAAAAGAAAAAAAAAAGAAACCTTCAATTTCCACCTTCCTTAGCCACACAGCTTTGGCTTGTCGCCTACATCCTAAACTCTGTCACCTGAACCGGATGGTTCAGACACATGTTCATTCTAGGAAGTGACAGTTAGCTTGAAATCCATACTCAACACAGACTATGATTTGGTCCCTTCCTGGATGCCTTGGTATGTGTGAGACTTGACTAAACTAATTAAGATTAGGGTCTATGACATTATCAAACAAATTGTCACCCATTCCGTGCATGAGCTCTGAACCTTGTGTCAATTCTTTGTGCTTTATTACATCCCCATTTCTCATGCATAGTAGAGAGCCACAGGCAAAGCAATGGTCTAATAACCAGCCAAAGCATACTTGCAGCACCCTCTCGCCTCACCTGCCCATATCCAGCCGTACTTTCTTCTGTATTTCTTGTCCTTCAACGCATCCTATTTTCTTTCTTTTTCTTTTTATTTTTTATTTAATTCATTTATTGTATGTAGAATAGCATGCAAGTGCCATAGTGTATATGTGGAGGTAAGACGACAACTTGCAGGAGTCAGTTCTCTCCTTCCACCAACCTCATGGGTTCTGGGATTTGAACTCAGGTCCTCAGGCTTGATGACAAGCACCTTTTTACCTGCTAAGCCATATCGCCAGCCCAGAGGTATTGCCTTTTGTACTGGCCTACCCTGGGCTGTTTCTCACCGACTTCAATTAACCAGCAATGTCATTCTGTGGACACAAATCACATTATATAACTTCCTATATAAAATGCACTTTTAAAGTAAGGCATAACAGCATGCAATAAAGTATATAAATCTGAAAAGAGAGTTCTGGGTGACCCTCAGCATCTGTAAGATGTGTGATTTGAGAATGATACTTTGGGGCTGGGAGTTGACTTACTGGGTAAAGTGCTTGCAGTCCAAGTATAAGGACCTAAGTTTGGCTCCCCTGAGCTCACATAAAGCTGGTTGTGATAGCACCCATCTATAAACTCAGTGTCCCTGTGAGGAGACGGGAGGTGGAAACAAGTGAATATGAAGCAGTTCTAGGGGCAGCTAGCCTGAAGTACCCTCAAAAGTGAACACACATACACACACACACACACACACACACACACACACACACACACACTTTTAAAAGTAGTTATATTTTTGAAGTCAGGTCTTGTGGCAAAGGGCTGTAAACCCAGCTACTCCACAGCCTGAGACAAGAGGATTACAAGTTCAAGGCATGCCTTGACTATGGAGTGAATTTAAAGACACTCTGGCTACCTTAATAAGACCCCATTGGAAACCAAAAAAGTCAAAAGAGCTGGGGATGTAGCTCAATGGCGAAGCGCTTGCTTGAGGCTTGAGTTCAATCTCCTCTCCCGGGGGAGCGGGGAGGACACGTTACATTTTAGAGAATAATTTTTTTTTTTTAACAATGGGACTGTAGGACCAGGGAGACACTCTCAGTAGTAAAAGGCTAGAAGCCGACATATAGTCAGTGTCACAAGACCTGGTTCTGACTCTATGAACCAAAAGAGGGAGGGGGGAGATGCTGGATTAACTGACTTGGTCTTTATTCTCTGCCACATATCAGGCAGACAAAGTGAAGAAATACCATCATTCACCTCCCTCCTTCCTTTGTGCTGTTTCTTGTTCAGACCACAATTCAGCCAACCTACTGGGCCAGACCATCACCAACAATGACCCCTCATCTTTGTTTGGTTTCTATATTTCAGATGGTTGGAAAAAATTTCAACATGAACAAAAAATGATGCAAGATTAAACGTCAATGGCCATTAATAGTTATACTGCCTACCTGCATAGCATGACGGCTGGTCCTTTATTGGAAAAGTGTACTAACCACTGGTTTAGATCATTCGGACAGGAGGACCTCTCCCTGCTAAGACCTGAGACCTAAGCAGTCTACACTCAAGCAAACCAACAACTGGAGGGGAAGAAAGGGGGCTGTGTAGTAATGGAAAAATGCATAGTCAGAGGCAGCCATGAAGAATAACTTCTCGATAACAGAGCAAGCAAACTGACCATGTGAGCAGAAAACTAGGAATGCAGGACAGCAGCACAGCTAATTACGCTGTGAACTCACTCACCCTTCTTTCCAACAATCTGGCAGAATTACCAGTCATAAACTGTTCATAGCCTTGAACCTAATAACCCAACTCCTGGAAACCTGTTCTACGGAAACATTCAAAGGAATAGAAAGCCCGTGTGGAGATGTCCCAATCAGCATTTTTCTTATAAAATGCTGGAACCAATCTGAAATGGTTATCAGAAGGAAATGAATCAGCACATTAAGGTTCCTTGAGTTAATTTATAGTTAATTAAACACTATATGCCCGGGGGCCGGTACACTGGTACACATATGGAGTCCTCAGCCCCTTGGAAGACTGAGGCAAGAAGACTACCTGAGCCTAAGAGTTCAAAGCAAACCTGAACCTATGGGGAGCGGGGATGGAGACAAGGCCAATGACAAGTAATCTGGTAATCTCATATTTGGGAGGTGGAAGCAGAAGAATAGGGTGTTCAAGTTCTTTGCCTAAATAGTGAGTTCCAGATTAGTGTGGACTACTTGAAATCCTGGGCCAAGTCTCAAAACTACAGCAACAAGTGTGTGTGTGTGTGTGTGTGTGTGTGTGTGTGTGTGTGTGTGTACACTAATAGCTGCTGAGAAAGGATGGATCAGTTTTCTCTAGGGACAAGCTTCTTAACAGGTTATCCAATCCCAAAAGGTCAGCCCTAAACACATGTACACACAAGTAAACACTAAATGTGTTTATATAGGTTATAAACATACACACACACACACACACACACCAATAATATTCAAAGACAAGGTCATGAATTTGAGGAGTGGGGGGGTACACAGGAAGAGTTTGGATTGAGGAGAAAAGTGAAATAATTAAACCTCAAAAAACATAAAATTTAAAAATACATATATGCACATAGTAAATTCCCAAATACATATATACACATACTAAATGCTCAAATATATATATATACACACACATACATATACTAAATTCCCAAATAGGCACAAAATCCAGATACATGCAAAAGTTATGCTACAATGAAAGAATATAAAGATTAAGCATGATCAAATCCAGAAAAGGCCACAGGTATACAAACAGCAATTCATAAACAGTTTAGAAAAACAGCTAGACAAAGTAGAAGGATCCAGAGGGTCCTAGAAACCTACAAGAAGAACATTATGATCGGCAGATTTGGGCCCAGGGGTCTCGCTCAAACTAAGGCATCAGCCAAGGACAATACAGGCGGTAAACTTTAAACCCCTACCCAGATCTAGCCAATGGTCAGAATATTCTCCACAGTTGAGTGGAGAGTGAGGTATGACTTTCACATGAACTCTGGTGCCTCATATGTGACCATGTCCCCTGAAGGGAGAGACCTGGTGGCACTCAGAGGAAGGACAGGAGGTTACCAAGAAGAGACTTGATACCCTATGAGCATATACATGGGGAGGTAATCCCCCTCAGGAACAGTCATAGGGGAGGGGAATAATGGGAAAATGGGAGGGAGGGAAGAATGGGAGGATACAAGGGATGGGATAGCCATTGAGATGTAACAAGAATAAATTAATAAAAAAAATTTTTTTAAAAACAACTAGTGTGTAATGACCTTTAAGGCAGCTTTGACAATCACACACACACACACACACACACACACACACACACACACACACACACACAATCATTAGCCCTTTTATTTAGAGGCTCCTACCCCATTTTGAGACAGGCAGGCTTCAAATTTGCTATGTAGCGAAGTATGACCTTGAATTTATTTTGTTGTTGTTCTTGGGGAGAGGAGGGTCAAGACAAGGTTTCTCTGTTTAATAGACCTGGCTAGTCCAGGTCTCAGACCGGTCTCAGACTCATAGATTTCCGTTTCTACCTCCGAGTGCCAGGATTACAGGCTTGTGTCACCACATGGGGCACTTTTTTATCCTCTTGCGTCTACCACCTCAGGAGTGCTGGGATTACAAATGCACACCATCAGGAGGCCCTGCTTATTCAGTGCAGGGCGTGGAGCCCAAGCTTTATGCATTATGGGCAAGCATTGTATCGCCTGAGCTACATCCTCATCTCCTAAAGCCCTTGAAACAAAACAACACAGCAACCTCAGAGGACATCTCTACACAGGACACAGGACAGAAACAAGGTCCTGTAAGTACATTTCTTATAAACCAAGTAAATGACGACTACCGGTACCTTTGTCCAAATCAATTCATACTTATTCTCTCGGACTCAAAGAATGAATTCAGTTTTCAAAACCCTTATTGGATTAACAAGTGACGTAAGAAAAACAGGAACTGTCCCTCGATAGGAGAGCAGTAAAGCTTTGTTCTGCCAGAGGGCATTCTTTTATTAAAGAGCTCTTTACTCTCCGGCTTCTCCCTCAGTCCAAAGCACTGGAAATACGGCCTACAAATCAAATTGAATAAATAAAAAAAAAAGGAATAGCAGCATCAAAACAGTTTCTATCAAAATGGCTAATCATTTTGTTCGGTTGTTTTGTTTTGTTTTGTTTTGTTTTGTTCAAAGACAAGGCTTCTCTGTGTAGCCCTGGCTGTCCTGGAACTCACTGTGTAGACCAGACTGGCCACGAACTCAGAGATTCAACTGCCTCTGCCTCCCAAATTCCGGGATTAAAGTGTGCATCATTATGCACAGCTCAAAATGGTAGATCATTTTTACAGGTAGCATAAGCAAAAGTATTTTGCCCATACTGACCTTGCAAAAAGGTACTGACTAGAAAAGAAACCTCTAAATTAAATGTATCAGCTTGTAAAAAAAAATAATAATAATAAGATCCTACAAAATAAATGTGCCAGCTAGGGAATCAAATGCTGACATAATGTTACAAGGCTTTTTGTTTTGTTAATAAGTAACATTCAATAGAACCATGGGGAGTGAGTTGTACCTTACAATCTTTGCCAGAGACATCATGGGAAGCTAGTCTCACCAAGTAGGAAGGCAAAACTTTCTGCTTGCTAAAGACCACAGGTTCATATGCCACCTGCCTTTTGTAAAGAAACACAATTTAAAACTGGGACTGAGGAAGTGGATCCGCTGATAGAGCAAGTGCCCTGGGTATGATCTCCAGCACTACATAAACTGAGAGTGGTGGCACAAAGGGGAAGTGGAAGGCAGGAAGATCAAGGTCATCTTTAGCTGCAATGTGTTTGAGGCCAGGCTAGGCTATATGAGTCCCTGTCTCAAAAAAGTTTAATAAATGAATGAAATTAAAACAATTAAATTTAATAAACCATTGACTAAAATGAGCCCATAAGCTTGTAAGCAAATTTTTTAAATTGTGGTACAACCACACAATGGACTATTCTATAGCCATTACAAGAAATAAATACTGGGACTGGAGAGATGGCTGCTTTTCCAGAGGTCCTGAGCTCAATTCCTAGCAACCACATGATGGCTCACAGCCACCTATAATGAGATCTGGTGCCCTCTTCTGGTGTGCAGGTATACATGCAGATAAGAGCACTCATATATAAAATAAATAAATGAATACATCTTTTTTAAAAAAAAACATTGTGGAATGACGCCCTGGCTTTAAGCTCCACATCACACTCCTTTTGAGAATTATATTTGGTAGTTACAACAATTACAGGAACCAATTAGTTCATCAGTTTGCAGATTGATTTAGCATAGTGCTCATCACTCTGGGTAGATAAGATGTTCTTTCACAACAGATGAATGGTCTGGAATACTGTAAGATACTGATATTTACAACTGTTTAATTGGTTTTTATTTTTGTACAGTATTAGTGACCTAGGTTATTTTGCTGTTCCATTTTTTGTAAATCAAATGAAATTATAAAGAGGATTCTGACCATAGGTATTTTGTACATATGTAATATGTTGTCCAAATAAAAATAATAAATGACAAAGTTTTTTTTAAAAAGATATGGCCGTGCCCATCAACAAAAGAAATAAAGAAATACTGATACATGCTAACTTGAAAACAGTGTACTAAGTGATGGAAACTGGACATAAAAGATCATATTTCATGTGGTTCCATTTACACTGAATGGCCAGAATAGATGTAATTTGCAAAAGTGGATCAATGACTGCCAGAGGCTGAGTCGGTTAGAGGTGGTAACAGCTGAAGAGTATAGAATTTCTACTGGAGGTAGTGAAAATGCTCTAAAGGTGACAGGAAGGATAATAGGACAACTTTGTGAAGACTCTAGTGATGGCTGGGTATCTCTGTAAGCACAATAAAAACCAAGAAACCATACACTAACAGATGAACTATATGCTATATGATTTATGTCTTATAAAAATACTGTTGACACTATGTTTAAGCTTTATAAAATTCAGGGCAATGGAGATGCTTCAGAAGGTAAAGATTCGTGGGGCCAACCAAGCCTGATGATCTGAGTTTGAGACCCGGGAAAGAGAGAACCAACTCCCCCAAGTTGTCCTCTGACTTACACACACACAGACACACAGACACAGACACACACAGACATACACAAACACACAGGCAGAGAGAGGAGAGAGTAATCTCAGTCACATGCAAGATAAATAAATGTAAAACAAATTTAAGATTCATAATAATCATCTTTTGACTTACTATAAAAAATTAATCTTAAATCGCTCATACTACCATCAAGTCTTAAAATGTATTGAGCACAATGATATTTTTATAAAAGTTTAATACTATTATCTCCAAATCTTTTACAAC
Source organism: Acomys russatus (assembly GCF_903995435.1). NCBI lineage: Eukaryota > Metazoa > Chordata > Mammalia > Rodentia > Muridae > Acomys > Acomys russatus. The sequence goes on from NC_067169.1 coordinate 31,753,952, forward strand.
ACATAACTTTCAATAATCTTTTTCAATAGTCATTTTTGGTTTGTTTTTTTTTTTTTTTGGTTGTTGTTGATGATGATGATGATGATGATGATGTCGTCACTTAGGCAATTATGTGAACAATGTTCCAAAGTTTCAAAGACTTTAAAAACAACTGGAAAGCAAAGAAGCACTTAAGAGACTCAGCGTGGTCCTGCCCTGTTGATGCTGTCTGTTGACCTGGCTACCCTTCTAGACCTGAATCAGCTCCTGACCCATTTCCTGCTTTGCTTCCTGCTCTGGGCTCAGTGGGACCCTTTCACCTCTCTCTCAGCTGAATTCTGTAACTTCACTCCCAAATCTGGCTCCAGCAGCTCACTCTTGGTACTGGTCTGTTTTGTTATCTTATCTCTACAGACTTGTATTCCTTCTGTAACCCAGATATACACATGGTGGTATACAGATATATTTACTATGTGCTATATGATATGAGAATTAATGTCAGCAATTAAGATTAGCATAAAGCAGCATGGAGAGAGCTGAGCAGTTAAGAGTACCTGTTACTCTTGCAGAGACCCCAACAGTCTCAACCCATATCAGACAGTCCACAACCACCTGTAACTCCAGCTCTAAGGGATCTGACACCTTCTTCTGGCTTCCAGGGGCACTTGCACTCACACATACACAGACCCATACACAGACACAAAAACACAGTTAAAAATAAAATAAATCTTAAGAAAAGACTGGAATAAAGAACTTGCACACACTTCTTTAGTGGCCCAACTACTAAAAGAAGGCATACATAAATTTTACGATGAATCTCTGTCATTACAACTGCTAAACTTTGTTATTCAATGCATGTTAACATCATGGAAAGGTACAAATGTGTTCATTTAGGCTTTTGGCAGAACACACTCATGATACACAGGCTCAAACAAACAGAAAGGAAACAATGAAAGAGGGAGCCATTTTCAACATATGTCCATGAACTGAGAATACTTGAATTTACATTGGTGTTCTCTAGAGAATTTTACAGGGATAAGACAAACACATGGCATAGCACTTATTGTCATTGGATCTCTGGGACACTGTTCAGTGGGTTATTTTGTGCCTACCCAATACTCTTTGAAATGAACTTGAATGGGGAGATATTGGATGTCTCACATGATAGGTCAGCAAGAGCAGGTGGCTGGGTGACAGCTGCAGCTGCTGGAAAGAGTTGCACATCCTCCAAGAGGGATGGGTCCTGGCATAGCCATATGAACCACTCCAAGTGTCTTATAAAAATCAAAACTCTGGCTGGGTGTGGTGGCACACACCTTTTATCCCAATACTCGGGAGGCAGAGGCAGGCAAATCTCTGTGAGTTCAAGGACAGCCTGGTCTACAAAGAGAGTCCATGACAGCCAAGGCTACACAGAGAAACCCTGTCTTGAAAAAACAAAACAAAACAAACAAACAAACAAACTCTGTTAAACTTACTCAGTATGGAATTTTCCGTTGTGAAAACAGTTTGTCTTAAACCCAGTCGCATTGTTCCTCCCAAGTCGCCAGGGTTGTGTTCAGGCATGTCGATTACCTTTAACAAAATAAATCCAGTTTTACCATGATTCAAGGATGTAATTTCCCAAAATTTCAGCATTATGTTTTAGAGGAATGAAAAGATTCCCTGGAGTACTGTGTCTGATCCATTCTCCTGGTGTTCCTGAAAAGCAACAGCCACCTGGCACATCCTTCTGGAACTGGAAAAGCCTCTTACCGCTGAGTCTCATCTTACACTCAAATCATTTATAAAACAGTATCAGGGAGCTGAGTATGTAGCTTGGTTGGTAGAATTTTTGTCTAACATTCATGAATCCCTGTATTTGATCCCTAGAACGTCATAAACAGGAAATGGTGGTGCACATCTCTGATCACAACACTCAGGAGGCAGAGGCAGGAGGATCTCTGTAAGTTTACAGCCAGCCTGGTTTACAGAGTGAGTTCCAGGACACTAGGGCTACATAGTAAGAAAGGAAGGAAGGGAGGGAGGGAGAAAGGAAGGAAGGAAAGAGAGAGGGAATGAAGGGAAGGAAGAGAAGGGAGGGGAGGAGAGGGAGGGAGGATAAAAGAAAAGAAAAAGGAAGAAAGAAGGCTGACATAGTTCCACTGAGTACTTGCCCAGCATGCACAAAGCCCTGGGTTTGATATCCAGTACCTCATAAACCAGGCATGGTAATGAACACCTACAACCCAATTCCAGCATTAGGGAGGAAGACGAAGGAGGATCAGAAGTCCAAGGTCAGGTAAGAGCTACCATAGACTCCTAAAAAAATTCTGTCTATTCAGAGCTTCAGTTTCCATTTAGGTTCCATTCAGGTTCCAACTATGGTGATAAACTCCCCTGGCTTCTTGTCACAGGTGCACTATGATTCTTCAGTGAGTTCACTCTTGTTAACTATATAAGGGTCCAGTCCTAGCAAGGGGCCAACTACCTAGAGTCTTTAAAGGTAAACTGCTTCAGTTATCAGTGACTATGGTAATCAAGGAATGTATTGGTCTGAACTGTTGAGAATAGAATAAAATCAACCAATTAAGAACAAGACAGGACAGTGCTAGAGAGATAGCTCAGCAGTTAAAAGCATGTGATGGTTGCTCTTGCAGAGGACCCAGGTTCTGTTCCCAGCACCCACATGGTAGCTCACAGACATCGTTGGCTCCAGTTCCAAGTGATCTGATGCCATCTTGTGACTTCTGCAGGTATCAGACATGCATGTGGTTCATATACATACAAGCAGGCCAAACAATCGTACACATAAAATATATATAAATAGTTTTTTTAAATAAAAAGGGGCTAGGTAGTGGTAGCAAACACCTCTAATCCCAGCACTTAGGAGGCAGAGGTAGGTGGATCTCTGTGAGTTCAAGGCCAAGGAGTTCTAGGACAGCCAAAACTACACAGAGAAACTCTGTCTCAAAAAACAAAAAAGAACGAAAGGTGGGCTCCGAGCATTTGCAGCGGAATCATGGTGGACGTAATAGAACTCCCCAAAGCGCACATCAATGCCAGCATGCTAGCTCAGTTCATCGACCGGCCCATGTGCTTCATGGGGAAGCTGGAAAAGATTCATCCCACTGGAAAAATGTTTATTCTTTCAGATGGAGAAGGAAAAACTGGAACCATTGAGTTGATGGAACCACTGGATGAAGAAATCTCTGGAATCATAGAAGTGGTTGGAAAAGTCACAGCCAAGGCAACTATAATGTGTTCATCTTATGTCCAGTTTAAGAAAGATTATAATTGCTTTGATCTTGAACTTTACAATGAAGCTGGGAAAATTATCAACGAGTTCCCTCAGTTTTTTCCTTTAGGGCTGATACAACATGAATGAGCTTCTTGAATTTCTTATGATTACCAGTGACCTACATTGAAGACTATTCACGAAGACTCCTTCAATTTGAAGGAGGGACTCTTATCATTTCTAATATTTAATTTCCTCTTTTTTATATATTTTTAAAAATAAATTTAGTATGTGATAGTCTAAAAAAAAAAAGAACTAAAAAAAAGAGGGGACCTGGAGAGATGGCTCACTGTCTGCTGTTCCAGAGATCCTGAGTTCAATTCCCAACCACCACATGGTGGCTCACAACCATCTCTATTGTGATCTGATGACCTCTTCTGGCGGGCAGGTGTAAATGCAGATAGAGCCCTCATATACATAAAATAAATAAATAAATCTTCGAAAAGGAAAAGGGTGAGCTATGGTGGCATACACCTTTTAAAAACAGAAATAAAGCTAGGCGTGATGGCACACACCTTTAATCCCAGCACTCAGGAGGCAGAGGCAGGTGGATGCTGTGAGTTCGAGGCCAGCCTGGTTTACAAAGTGAGTCCAGGACAGCTAAGATAACATAAAGAAACTCTGTCTCAAAAAAACAAAAAACAAAACAAAACAAACAAAAACAAAAACAAAAACCCACCAGAAATAAAAAAGAAAAGAAAGAAAAAGAAGTTGTTTTTAAAGGAGGACAAGAAGCCTACTGTATCTCTAGATTTTTTTTAAAAAGATGATTGATTTGTTTGTTTATTATACAGTAATTTTTGCTTACATGTACATCTGCACACCAGAAGAGAACACCAGATCTCATCATAGATGGTTGTGAGCCACCATGTGGTTGCTGGGAATTGAACTCAGGACCTTTGGAAGAGCAGGCAGTGCTCTTAACCTCTGAGCCATCTCTCCAGTCCTAAAGAAAGGCTTTCTTTTTTCTTTTTTTGTTTTGTTGTTGTTTGTTTGTGTGTTTGTTTTTTGAGACAGAGTTTCTCTGTTAGCCTTGGCTGTCCTGGACTCATTCTGTAGACCAGGCTGACCTCGAACTCACAGAGATCCACCTGCTTCAGCCTCCGGGTTGCTGGGATCAAAGGTGTGCACCACCATGCCTGTCGTAGTTTTTTTAAAAATTAAGAGGAAAAAAGTTTAAAGATAGATAGGCAGACAGAGAGAGACAGAGAAGGAAAAAAGTTTAAAGATTATATAGATAGGCAGACAGAGAGAGAAAGAGACAGACAGACAGACAGACATTTGGTATGAAATTTGCAAGTACCACCAGAACAAAAAAAATCCTTCCCAAAACTGCAGTGTAAGAGCTCAATGGAGAGGACGCAAGAACCCTGGCCACCTAAGGCTATTAAATATCCCTCCTGTACCAAAAGAACTGTGAATATCTTGAAAGAGCAATGTGATAACAATGATTTAGAAACCTAAAGATAAATACCAAAAGGCTGTAGCACAGTTGAGGGTATCAAAGAAAGGGCTGAAGATTGCTGCCTTGTTCATTATAGACCTTTTGGAACTGTTGACTCTTATTCCACTGTACAGTTTTAATGAAACCATGATTTGTAGGGCACAAGGAATGAAATGCATTACTAAGGCCTTACAAGGGTGCTGGCTCACATTCTCAGTACCATGTTCCGAGATAGTAACTATGGCCTCCTCCTGAAATGATAGCACCTAAAGACATCCTAAGGTTTATCAGCCATGGTGATCCTCTAGCTAGGGGCTGGGGAGAGATGTCTTGAGTGAGTAAAAGCACTTGCCTAAGGACCTGAGTTCAATTTCCAGAACCCACAGGGTGGAACATTAGGGATAGACACAAAGTCCCATCCATAACCAAAAAAGCCATTTGCAACTGATAGCTGCTAGGAGAGGGGAACCCAGTTCTCTCCAATGGAGTGCCATTGGGTATATCAACCATATTCCAGGACAGGCCCCACACTCAGGAGAAGTTGGTCAACATAAAATGGACTCTATATGTGTGTCTCTGCTTTTTGTTTATTTTAAGACAGAAAATGAAGCTGGGTACAAGGAAGAATCTGAGAGGAGTTGAGGGAGGGGAAATAATATCAAAAATATTATAAATGTTTATAAAAATTTAAAGAAAACATCCACATTTTTAAAAATGTGTCAAGCTGGGTGCAGTGCGCATGCCTGTAATCCCAGCACTCAGGGTGGCAGAGGCAGGTGGATCTCTGTGAGTTCAAGGCCAGCCTGGTTTACAAAGCATGTCCAGGACTGCCAAGGCTACACAGAGAAACCCTATGTGGGAAAAAAAGAAGAAAAAGAAGTGTCGAAAAACAATAAATAAATAAATTAGTTAATTAAAAACTGCTAGCTAGAAGAGAAGATGAAAATAGGAGGGGGAAGTATAGGAAATTTCCAGTAGGTGGGAAGAAGAATTTAGGTTGGACATGATCAAGATACACTATAGATATGAAATTGTCAAAAATACTTTTTTTTTTTTTGTCTTGAGACAAGAGTTCTCCATGTAGCCCTGGCTGTCCTAGAACTCTCTCTGTACTCCAGAGTTGAACTTACAAAGATCCACCTGCCTCTGCCTCCTGAGCGCTGGAGTTAAAGGAATGTGCTACCACTGCCTGGCCACAGAATACATTTTTAAAAATACTCTAAAGATGATATGATAGCTAACACTTGAGTCAGTAGAGAAGACAAATGCTGAAGATGAAAGAGCGAGGGAAATGGGGCCCAAGTCCAAATGACACCCAGAGCAGTGGGGAAAGGAGGAAAGGGCACTGAGAACATGAAAGAGAGTCGCCAGGGAGGGACTGATCCGCAGAGGTCTCTGTGGGCCTGCTTCAGAAAGCCTCATCCAGAGACACACAGAATAACATCAGCTCGGAGCAAGCACACAGGAGCCACTCTAGAAGAAGGCTGAGACCCAGGAAAGTGGGTCAGAGGGGAGGACATCCTATTGGGACCTTAGGTGAGAGAATCAAGAGAGAAAGGGGAAATAGAAGGATCCAGAGGGTCCTAGAAACCTACAAGAAGAACATTATGATGAGCAGATCTGGGCCCAGGGGTCCTGCTCAAACTATGGCACCAGCCAAGGACAATACATGCAGTAAACTTTGAACCCCTACCCAGATCTTGCCAATGGACAGGACTTCTCTACAGATGAGTGGAGAGTGGGGTCTGACTTTCACACGAACTCTGGTGCCCCATATTTGACCACGTCCCCTGGATGGGGAGACCTGGTGGCACTCAGAGGAAGGATAGCAGGTTACCAAGAAGAGACTTGATACCCTATGAGCATATACAGGGGGAGGAGGGCCCCTCAGTCATAGTCATAGGGAAGGGGAGTAAGGGGAAAGCGGGAGGGAGGGAGGAATGGGAGGATACAAGGGATAGGATAACAATTGAGATGTAATATGAATAAATTAATAAAATATATTTTTTTAAAAGAAGAAGGCTGAGGACGTGTGGACAGAGAACACAGTGACTTAGTCCTCAGACAACACAACAAGCTCTAAAGATGGTAGCTGGGACCTGATAGAGTTCAGTTGCTAGAGTACCTGCCTAGAATGCAGGATTCCCTGAGATTGCTAATTTTGTCATTGTCAGTGCTTAGTAAACCTCAAATGCCTTTATATTTACTCCCAACATTTCCACAATACCACAGTTTTTGCATCTGAAAGGAAAGGGCTTCTTCCTTTGCAAAGGAAGCCTTTGCCTCAACCCCCCCCCCCCCCCCCCCCCGCTACTGGCTGTGATCTGATCCCCTCATTGTGTCCTCCCTTAGAACAGAGTCATACAGTCTACAAAAAAATGAAAAAGATCAATAAGTTATAAAGCTTTGGGAGATGGAAAAGCACTGCACAAGAGTAACTACGGCACTAATTAACCTTGGCTAAGATATTCTTCAATCTCGATAAAAGTGTAATGAGTTCAAGTCCTTCACGATCCCAGGGTACCTTAAACCAAAACTATGGAAGTCTGATTCTCTTATCAATAATGAAATTCGTTAATGGCAGTGTTTATGGGGCCTACCTAATTGCACCCTGGGAATTGGTTCCTTGTCTGAATACTTCACTTGGAGAAAACAGAACACCTACCCACAAAAGACCCTTTCTACCCCTTGCTCCTCCTCCTCCTCCTCCTCCTCTTCTTTTCATTTCAAAATCTTACATCTATTTATAGTGTGGTTTTGTGTGGGGGTGCTTGCATGCCACTGCATGTATGTAGAGTTCAGAGGACAACTTTCAGGAGTTGGCTTGCTCAGCCAATTTGTCAGCCTTCTCTTTGGTTGTTGTTTTCCTTTTCACAGGACTAGTAATTAAATCGAGAGCTTCATACACAGTAGGCAAACACTGAGCTACATCCCTAGCCTTATTCTAGTGATTTGCCCAGACTTTCTTGTGTGTTCCTCCAGTGCTCTTTACAAGCATTCCCCAATCTGTTCTTCTCCTACTTTCCATGGGGTTTATTTGGGGAGGGGTTCTCTCTTTTTTTTTTAAGCCTTACTCTGATTTGGATTCGTTATAAGTCACATTGAAGATGTGCGCGTCATTATGAACCAGCTTTACATCGTTAGTGTGTTACCTAACACAGTGTCTTGCTATTTGCTCCAGCAGTCTCTGTCATTGCAAATCAAAGTGGAACCTTGCTGAGTGGCCCTCAAGTCTCACCTCATGCATGACCCTAGCTAGCTGGACTCTCCTGATGGATTCAGACCTGCACCTTCTACCTAAGCTACACAAGTCCAATGCCAATGGGTCTTCCACTCTCCCACCATACTGCCATCCACAGACCACTTCATTACATTTCTAAAGAGCCCTTCTCCCTAATTCACCACAACAACCCAAGGTTTGGGGTCATCCTCCCATTCTCCTTATTGCCTTAAAACTAATACATTTTCCTTACCAAATAAATCATCTACTTATTGTTAATTCATTTCTCCTACCCCTCCAAAGATGTTCACATTCTAGTTCTTCGGCCCTAAGAACCTGTGACTTTTTGTGACCTAAGAATTTATAAATGTAGGCTGGGCGTGGAGTAGAGGGGCACGCCTTTAATCCCAGCACTCAGGAGGCAGAGGCAGGTGGATCACTGTGAGTTTCAGGCCTACAAAGCGAGTCCAGGACAGCCAAGGCTACACAGAGGAAACCCTGTCTCAAAAAACAGAGGGGAGTTTTCTTGCTGTGTCATGACAAGACAGAAGGCATCACATAGGCGGGAGAGAGAACAGGCAGGTTGAACTCATCATTTCTAAGGGATTCACCCTGCCATAGATGTTTGTTCTGGGTTCTGAGGGTGAACCCACATAATCTTGTGGGACCCTGACAGGAAGGGAGGACAGAATCAGAGGTGACATGATAGCAAAGCAGACATTACAGATACACTGAGATGCTAAGCTTCTGGCTTTCAGGATGGAGAGTGTATCCATGAAAAGGCAGCCTCTAGAAGGTGAAAAATAAGCAAAATCTCTCCTGTAACTTCAGAAGGAACACAGCCTGTCAACCCACTTTAAACTTCCTACCTACACTTCCAAAAGGGAGGATATTTGTGGTGTTCCCGGGTACTGTGTAAGAGCTTATTAAAGCAGCAAAAGCAGCATCAGGAATCCAATGCTGTCCTTCTTGTACCTCTATCGACCAAAAGGAACACTATCCATTTCATAGTGTTGTTACAATGATTTCAGGGGGCTGGAGAAGTCGAGTGCCCATAGCTTAAAACAAGACAAAACAAAAGCCCTTGGCAAGCACTGGCTCCTACGTGGAGGCCTCTGGGAACTCAGAACTGAAGACTAGCACCGGCAGGAGATGCACACTCCAGACAAAGTAGAAAAGAAAATGAACTCTGATGGGCCAGGCAGGGCAGGCAACATGTAAAGCCCAAGGAAGGAAGACAGGGCCGCTGTCACTTTTAGGGACCACGAAAAGTATCCTTTTAAATAATTAAAATTTAATTCCTTAGAAAGGATGAATTCAGGGTCTTTTACATTTCAGAGTCAAAAACAACATACACTAGCATTTCACACCCACTTTGTTTTGTGTGAACTTGGTCATTAGTAATACTAGTACCATTAAGAATACCAAAGAATCTGGGTGTGGTGGTGCAGGCCTTTAATCCCAGCACTCGGGAGGCACAGGCAGAGGCAGGTAGATCGCTGTGAGGTCGAGGCCAACCTGGTCTACAAAGTGAGCTCAGGACACCCCCCTGTCTCGGGGGGTGGGGGGGAGAGGAAGAATACCAAAGAATTTTTTTAAAAAAGACAAGTCTCATATAGCCTCGGTTGGCCTCAAACTTGCCATATGCAGCAGAGGAGGACCTTAAACTTCTGATTGCTCTTCCTCTAGCTCCTGAGTGCTGGGATTGCAGCTATGCACCACCACGTCTAGTTTATGTGTGCTGGGGACGGGACTCAGGGCTTCATGCATGCTAAGCAAGTACTCTACTAACCGAACTACATGCCCAGCCCAAAGGATTTTTTTTCTTCTTCAGGCACTCTATGCTACTGATTTTGAGCAGAATAACACGGTCACAGAAGCCACAGGTACCCAGAGCACTTGGTCTTCCTGGAGCGGGGGAGGGGGGCGGTTAAAAAAAAAAGTCTGTCCAAAGATCAAGTAATTGACCAGAGAGGTGTCGCTTAACCTTTGCCTCTCCATTTTTCCATTACCAGCCTTGTACCTGTCATTCTTCCCCCTGCTCTCATTTCAAAACCCACTCTTTTGAACACACCCTGCATTTATGGCAGGTTTCCATACATTGTTGGTTAATGTTTCATGAGACTATTAGCGGATTTTGTGTTCCTAACTGCTGGGTTACCCTCGTGCTTTTGAGTGCAAAGATAAAGAGAAAGATACCACTGGAGGAGATGAGCACGCAAAAGTATGAAAACATCTGGATTTGGTGACGCACATCTGTAATCCCAGCACTCAGGGAGGCAGAAGCAGATGGACCTCTGTGAATTTGAGGCCAGTCTGATCTACAAAGCAAATCCTGGACAGCCAAGGCTAACACAGAAAAACCCTGTCTCTCAATTAAAAAATAAATAAAACAAACAAAAAACAGTATGAGAGCAATCACAGGGTATTTTTCAAGTTCTGACAGGCAGCACTGGGCCATTTTAAGCAAAGAACTTCCTTTGAATGAAGGATGTGGGGTTTGGAGAGATGGCTCAGTGGTTAGGAGCACTGGCTGTTCTTCCAAAGGACCCACCAGCACCCACATGGCAGCTCACACCTGTCTGTAACTTCAGTTCCAGGGGAACTGAAATCCTCACATAGATATACATACAGGCAAAACACTGGTGTGCATAAATAATAAATAAATAAATCTTTTTAAAAAAAGAAATGAGGAGCTGGGCACGGTGGCACATGCCTTTAATCCCAGGACTTGGGGGGCAAAGGCAAATGGATCTCTGAGTTCGAGGACAGTCTGGACTACAAAAGAAACCCTGTCTCAAAAAACAAACAGAAAGAAAGACATGAGGGATGTGTACTCTAAATGACTGTTGGCCTATGCTATTTTACCACTGATCTTTAGAATGTGTGTATTGTGTACTTTTTATAATTATACACATTATCTATGCCACATGATATGAGGTAAGTATGCTATATAAAATGTCAAATAATCTACTGATATTTAGATTATATGCAGTGATTAAAATCATTTTTTCAATACAGGCACAAGAAATATGATACCAACTTCCATCAGCTTTAGCTCAAAAATGAGCATTTGAAATAACAGATGGTTTAAGGTAATATTTCAACAACTGTGAAGATTGAATTATTGGCATGGGAACACCATTGAGTTTATATAGAAAAAAGTTCTTATCCTTAGGAGACATAGGCTAAGGTGTTTCTAGATAAGCCAGTAAAATTCCAGAACTTATTGTTTTGTTTTGTTTTGTTTTGTTGAGATCCGCCTGCATCTGCCTCCCAAATGCTGGGATGTACCACCACCACCACCTGGCCCACAACTTATTCTCTAATGATTGCTGAGGAGAAAAGTATTGGCCCAGAAAAAGGAAAAGCAAATGTGGAAGTGTCAACAGGTAAAGCATCTAATCAAAAGGTACACTTCTGTATTATTCTTGTCACTTTGCTTTAGATGTAAAACAAAACAACAACAACAACAAAAAGCCTTAAAGATGTTGGAGTGAGGCAGTCAATCATGATGCCTGAGATAGGAGGACCAGGAAAGAGTACAAGGGCAGCTTGAACTACATTGTGAGTTTGTATAAACACAGAGATTCCATCACAAAATGAACAGTAGCAACAAAAACAACAAAAAGATTTTGGAGGGAAAACTATAGTTATTGCTATGGTTAGTCACAAAGCTCACTTCCTCCCAGGAAATTAGAACTTACATGTAAAACAAACAAACAAACAAAAACACTGGAAATTTTTCTAAAACGTTTTTAAAAACATTTCCAAAGTCAGAATATTATTGTGTAAAATCCTCAACTAAAAACAATGCCAGCTGGACAAGGCTGCACACACCTGTAATCCCAGCATTTTTGAAGTAGAGGCAGAAGGATCAGGAGTTCAAAGTCAGACTTGGGCAGAGTTGGCCACATGAGAGACCCTGACTCTAAAAATAAACAAAACACGTGGAGTTTTGAGATATAACTCAGAGCATTGGAGCACTCACTGCATATGCATGAGGATATGAGTTTGGATCCTGACACCCTGAAACCCCAGCACTATGAGGGTAACAGATAGGACGTTTACTGGGCTTGCTGACCACCAATCTAGCTCAGGATCCTTGAGAGACCCTATCTTAAGGGAATACAGTGAAAGACTGATAGAGTAGGACACTTAACATCCTACATACATATGTATGCATGTATAGCGCACATGCACACACACACACACACACACACAATAGACTGACCTCAATGCCAGCAACTCCAACTTAATACATAAGTCTGTGCTGGAATCAGATTAATCTGCAATAAAATAGCCAAAACCTATGGAATGATAAATGCTCAGGATTGACCAGAGTCATGTAAGTACCACCACAGCATTTCACGTTTGTTCTCCAGTGTAAATAAGGTCCTAGAATTGTCAAGGAGAAAAACATCTGGGCAAAGTACAGTCCACGATTCTAAACCTGAATTTGTAGGTACTATACTGCAGATCAGAAAAGAGATATTGAAGGGCTTTTGAAGTCAATCCAGAGCCCCTTCACCTGTGAGTTATAATCAGCATTACAGTAATGTCCCCTGGAAATGTCCTAGTTATTTTGTGAACAGACCTCTTTCTGAAAAAAAAAATCAATTTCATCTCTAATTTCAAATCCTGGCTATTCCAACAATTCTGAATAGTTCGAATTGTTTAAGTGTAAGACGAGTGTTTTCACAAGTTTTAGAATGATTTGGCAAAACGTATTTTGTTATAAACAGGAAAAAATAACACTGAGCACGATGGCACAAACTGTTAATTCCAACATGGAAGGCAGAAGGAGGCAGATCTCTATGAGTTCAAGGCTAGTTTGGTCTATATAGCAAGTCCCAGGCCAGCCAGGCAGTGAGAGGGAGAGGAGGGAAGGAGGAAGGGGTAAGGGAGAGAGAGAGAGAAAGAGAAATGTAAGTATAATGAGAAATAAAAAGGAAGAGATAGGAACAATAACCAAAAAAGATAGAAACTGGCATGTTACTCAGAAATTTTACTTAGCCAAATAAAGTCAGAAATTTTTATCTACCTTCCTATTTCTTTTTTTTTAATGATTTATTTATTCCTGTTTTATGTGCATTAGTGTTTTGCCTGCATGTATGTTTCCGGGTATCAGCTCTTTCAGTTACAGACAGTTGTGAGCTGCCATGTGGGTGCTGGGAATTGAACCTGGGTCCTCTGGAAAAGCAGTCAGTGCTCATAACCTCTGAGCCACCTCTCCAGCCCCCTACCTTCCCAGTTCTTAAACTTGCTTCTGGAGCAACCCTCCCCCTTCATTCACTCAATGTGATCAAATGCTAAAGAGTCTCTGATGTACAAAGCATCAGTAGAACTTCCAGGGCCTTTCTCTATTCTTTTTGTTTTTTGTTTTCGAGACAAGGTTTCTCTGTGTAGCCTTGGCTGTTCTGGACTTGCTCTGTAGACCAGGCCGGCCTGAAACTCACAGAGATCTGCCTGCCTCACCTCCCAGAATGCTGGGATTACAGGCATGTGCCACTGCACCCACGCCCCTCTCTTTTGCACCCTGTTCTATTTTTTAATATAGAAATTATTTTTATTTTATGTGTATTGGTGTTTTGCCTGCATGTATGTCTGTGAGAATGCCAGAAGCCCTGGAACTAGTTACAGACAGGTAATAGCTGCCATGTAGGTGCTGAGACTTGAATCCCGGGTCCTCTGGAAGAGCAGCCAGTGCTCTTAACCACTGAGCCATCTCTCCATCTCTCCAGCCCTCGATTCTGTATTTTTAAAAGCCATGTAATACTGTCCCTCTGTGACAGAATTTTTTCCAAGCCTAACCCTGCAATTCCATTGCTTTCAGCTGTGAGCTGTAGCAAGCTCAAAATTCTATATTGGATGGAAAATTAGTCTAAAGGAGAAGAAAATCCAGGTCTTACCCTTGGGACTCTGAACCATTAAGCAATTGTTGAAATAGCTCTTTACTGGAGCTCGCCCTTAATTGAGAGTCTTAAGCTTGGTTTCAGAAACCATTAATCATTACCCTTAAATAGTAAACAAAGGGAAATTTCATAATCAGGGTGGTGTGTCATAAAGACTATAAAAGAGCTCCTTCCCGGCTCTCCATCCACTGTCACCTGTTCTGGTCCCACTCTTCCAGCAGTTGCACTGACTGGCAAGCAGGTCAGTATGATCTTAACAGAAACCACTAGCTTGTGGAGAGGTGGGGATGGAGCCCAGGGCTTCCAGCGGGCTAAGCAAGCGCCCTACTAGCATCTATGTTCCCTAGCTTCTAACCTGATTGCTTTTAAAATACACTGGAAACCAGTAATGCTGCTCCCACCTAGCTCTCTTCTCCTCTCCCTTTTCCTTATTCTCCCCATTGTCTTTCCCAAGAACAAGGAGGATATGAGGGAAGCAGTAAAAGCCTGTTGGCAACACTTGGTCTAAGAGCTCCACTTCTGCTTTTGTTGTTGTTGTTGTTGAATCTATTTTTCTTCCCAATTTACAGAACAGCAAAAATGAGCACTAAGAAGTCTCCTGAAGAAATGAAGAGCATTTTTCAAAAATACGCAGCCAAAGAAGGCGATCCAAACCAGCTATCAAAGGACGAGCTGAAGCTGCTGATTCAGTCGGAATTCCCCAGTCTCCTGAAGGTGAGTACGCACCTGGGCAGCCTCTGGTGATGGGAGAGGAGCACAGAGGGCTGGGGGCTGCCTTGGAAATAGTGACTACAGCCCTGTGGGGACAAAGCCACCTAGAACCCAGGGCCTGGCAAAGACTAAACAGGCACTCTATCACTGAGCTACAGCCACAATCCACTTGACTTTTGTGTTTTGCAGACACACACACACACACACACACACACACACACACACACAGCTATTTTGAATTATAAGAAAATTAGGAAACACCAAATTATAATACTAATATTTTCAGCTGTGTGTGTGTGTCCTAAACCCAAGACCTCACACATGCATGTGGAGATTTGTTGCATAATAAAGTACATATATTTACCACTACTAAACTGTCCACATAAAAAAATAGTTAGGATTACAGGCTTGAGCTACCAGGTCCAGTTTAAAGAATGTTTTTAAAGGCACAAAGAAGTTTAGATCTCATCAAATACATCAAAATGCAGATTCTGACTATTAAATATTAATAAATGTGCTACATAATGTTAATGTTTTTTTAAGAGCCGGGGGGCCAGAGAGATGGCTCAGTGGTTGCCAGCACATGATGCTCTTTTCAAAAGATCCGGATTCAGATCCTAGCACTCAGTCAGGTAACTCAGGACCACCAGTTGCTCTAGAGGATCTGATGCCATTTGATGGCCCCTGAGACAACTGCACTCACATGTACACACCCACACACAGGTGCACACAGATACCCAGAAGAAAGGATTTTGTAAAGGGAGAGGGGCAAGTACTGTGGTGCACACGTTTAATGTCAGAACACCGGAGTCAGAGGCAGATAGGTGTCTGTTGAGTTCAAGGCTAGTCTGATGGTAGTAGGTTTCAGGCCAGTCAGGGCTATATAATGAGACTCTGTCTCAAAGATAAATAAAATAAAATAAAAAAGAAAGATAGAACCCAGTAATGAGTCATAAAACCACTTTTACTGCTGCAGTGGAATGTGGCTGAAACCTAGACTGCCTTCTTGTAAAGAAAATCCAGGGCCTCTGCTCTCCGAGACGTGACGCAGTATCTTACCTACATTTTCCTCCTCCCTCTATCCCATTCTTTTTGTCTAAAACCAGGGTCCCAGTACGCTAGACAATCTCTTCAAAGAGCTGGATCAGAATGGCGACGGAGAAGTTAGTTTCGAAGAATTCCTAACAGTGTTCAAGAAGATAGCACAATGAAGGAGCCGCGACACCATCTGCGGCTTGGACCCTTCGCAATCATGAAGATCTAGCTGTGAGATCGAGCCCCTGTTAATAAAGCAAACTCCGAGACATGGCTCTCTTGTCAAGTACTGACTTGCTTATTTAGATTTCAGAGGAACATTAGCCTGATGCATCTACTTGATTTTTCTGAAGTTTTTGTTTTACATTTATTTCTTTAGTGTATATTCATTGTGCACGCGCACACACACACACACACACACACACACACACACACACACACATGAGCAAGTGCATGGAGGCCAGAAGACAACATGGGGCTGGGGGTCAAACTGTGATTGTCAGACTCGGTGCTAAGTACCTTTTCCTTCCTGAGCCACACTGTTGGCCTGCCTCACCTACTTTCCAGATTAAAAACAAAAGTCATCAGACCCTAATTAAACTCAATAGGTCATACACACCAACATAAGACATGAAAGTAGAAGAGGACTTACTGGAAAGAAAATGAATTTCAGTGGGAGAAGGAAGCGGGGATAAGATAAGGTGAAAGGGGGGGTAACGGGGGTGGAAAGGACTAAAAGTCATCACCTATATGTACAAAGCCACCAAGGAATAATGTTTTTTAATTTTAAAAATAAAAAAATTAAAATATGTATTACCAGGTATGGTGGCTCATGCCTGTAATCTCAGCACTTGGGATATAGAGGCAGAAGAATGGAGTCTAAGGTCATACCCAGTTTCATAGGGTTTAAGGCTAGCCTGTACTACATGACACATGGTCTCACAAAAAAGTTTGTTGTTGGTTTTTATTCATTTTTATTTTGTTTATTTGCCTGCCTGCAGTATCTGTGCACCAACTTTGTACCATGCCTCTAGAAGCCATAATGGGCATTAGAGTCCACTGAAACTGAAGCTACAAACAGAAATGAACAGCTATGAGGGTGGGTGAACTGAACTTGGGTCCTCTGCAAAAGCAGCAAGTACTTTTAAGCTATGAGCCACCTTTCCAGCCCCTTACAAAAAAAAAAAAAACATTTTAGCCAGGCGTGGTGGCACACACCTTTAATCCCAGCACTCGGGAGGCAGAGGCAGGCAGATCACTGTGAGTTCGAGGCCAGCTTGGTCTACTAAGTGAGTCCAGGACAGCCAAGACTACACAGAGAAATCCTGTTTAGAAAAACAAAAAAACAAAAAACAAAAAAGACTTGGCACATGTGGGTGGCACATTATATATATATATATATATATATATATATATATATATATATATGAACATGAAGGGAGGGGTAAGGTTCTGGGGTGAGTTGGAAGGTGGGTAGGATTAAGACGTAATGCCATATACATACAAAATGTGTATGAATTGACAAATAATAGGGTTTTTACTTTTTAAGAAAAATAAACATGGGGCTAAAGATAGCTCAGGGGTAAGAGTACTTGCTGCCCTTGCGGAAAACTCAGATTTGGTTCCCAGCATTCACATGGTGGCTCACAACCATCTGTATCTCCAATTCCAGGGTATCTAGCACTATTTTCTGGTGCCTGTGGGTACCAGGCACACAGGGTAGCACACATATATACATGCAGGCAAAACATTCACACTTACTGAAAATAAATAAAAATGAAACTTTGCTCTACACATAACTACTAATGGGGGAAACGTGGGGCTAGTGAAGTAATGCAACAGACTACTAGAGATTGTTAGCCTAACATGCATAAGACCCTTTGTTCTATCCCTAGCACCAACAAAATCAAAAAGCAGGAAAAAAAAAATGCCAAATGTGTTAGCGCATTCCTTTGATCCCAACATTGGAGGCAAAGATAGGTAGATCTCTCTGTGAGTTTGAAGTCACCCTTGTCTACATACAAGTTCTGGGCCATCTAGGGCTACAAGTAAGGCCTTGTCTCAAAAAAAAATGTTTTAATCCCAGACAGGATAGAGAGATGGATCAGTGGCTAAGAGTGCATATTGCTCTTGCAAAGGATACAAGCTCCCAGCACCCATATCAGATAGCTCACAACTACCTGTAACTCCAGCTCTGGGGGATCCAATGTACTCCTATGGCATGCCCAGGGATATATGCACATTTGCACATACCCCACACATAAGACAAACACATATACATATAATTAAAAATAAACAACAACAACAACAAAATAGCTCGGCATGGTGGCACACACCTTTAATCCCAGCACTTGGGAGGCAGAGGCAAGCAGGATCGCTGTGAGTTCAAAGCCAGCTTGGTCTACAAAGCGAGTCCAGGACAGCCAAGGCTACACAGAGAAACCCTGTCTCAAAAACCAAAATAAAATAAAATAAAATAATTTTAAAAATAAAGGCTAGAGAGATTGCTCAGCAGTTAAGAGCACTTTTTAAAACAATAGATACTTAAATGTAAAAGGAAAACAAAGGTCTAGGGTACTTCTACGATGTTACCAAAGAAAAATGCTATCTAGGACTTGGAAGGAATCCTGGGAAGGCAGAGGGGTAGCTCTCTGGGACTCACTAGCCAGCCAGCCTAGCGTATTTGATGAGTTCCAGGCTAATGAGAAACCCTGTGTCAACAAAAAAAAGTAGATACAACCTGGGGAACACTCAATATGGTCTTCTGGCTTTTACAATCATGCCTGTGCATGCACACCCAAGTGTAGGCTGGGTATGTCCATCAAATTAGCTATAGTCATATCCCTAGTAGTTCTGAGGTGACCAGTGGACCCCACACCTACCTAGTTTGTGCAGAGAATAGGTAGAAGGACACAGGCTAGACAGGGACAAGCTCGTCTCCGGCGAGTTTAGTAGCAAGTGTCTTTATCCTGAAAGTCCAAGTTTGTATAAAGGTCTACGAACAGCAAACAACATGGGTGACCACATGGCAGCAGACACGAAATGAGTAAGGCTTAGTGACTTGGAGGGGCCAGGGAGGAAACATATTCAAATATGCTTGGCCATGTGCTAAAATATAAAATCTCAGCTGGGGATACATACCTTTAACCCCAGCAGTTAGAAGGCTAAGGTGGGAGGAACAAGAGGTGAGGTCAACCTGAGCTACACAGCAAAACCTTGTCTCAAACAAAACAAACACAACCTTGCCATGTACACTAGAAATGAACACACTCTCTGCTTCCTGAGAAAGCAATGGAACTGGATGCCTTCTGCTCACATTTCCATACCTACCTGGCGTGATGGAATGTACCCCCTCAAACTGTAAAGCAGCATATACGCTTCTGCCCTTAATGTTGCTTCTTGTTAGGTATTAGTCTTGACACAAAGAAAAAGTAACCAAGACAATTACACATTAGGAGAGGACGGGGCAGTTGGAGGCGAGGATGAGAGAGCCACTTCTCACTTGGTATCTATCTTATTATTATGGTTGAACTCTTGAACTACCAAAACTGAGGAGGCTAATGAGATTGCTCAAGACTTAAACCTGATGTCCCGAGTCTGACCCCCCAGAACCCACTTGGTGGAAAGAGAACTAACTTGTGCAAATTGTCCTCTGACCTTCACCTGTCTCATGGGATGCCTGTGGGAGCACGCACACAAATGCACACACAAAATCGACGAATGTTTAAAATCTATACTCCTCAATGAAAAGAGAATCTGTTTTAATTGCTGAGTCACTGATCTTCATGAGGTGTAGAGTAGTACCCTTGTGATTTTTTGGAGGAAATATGTGATTACAAAAGATTCCCCAGTAATCAGACTTCATTGAAATCTATGTTGTGTATTCAAAACATTAAGCAGCAAGTGTTTCCAAGCCTGCAGACCCAGGTTCAATCCCTAGGATCCATGTGGTGGAGGGAGGGAACTGACTCCTGACTCCCACACACACAAACACAGTAAGTAGGTAGACAAGAAAGGAGGGAGATTGATGGGTTGTTGGTTGCTTGACTGATAGAAAATGAAGCAGAAGAAGAAAAGAAAAAACAAAACAAAACAACAACAACAAAACAATGGTTTAAAAAAAACACCTTGCACCTATAATCCCAGGATTTGAAAGGTGGAAGCAGTAGCATCAGGAGTCCCAGGTCATCCTTGCTACATAGCAAGTTGGAGGCCAGCCAAGGGTGTATGATACTCTGTCTTCAAAAGCCAAAAAATAAAAATTAATTCAAAAATAATTAAGCACCCAAGTGGTGGTGACATGCATCTTTAATCCCAGCACTTGGGAGGCAGAGGCAGGGGGATCTCCAAGTTTGAGGCTAGCCTGGCCTACAAAACCAGCCCCAGGACAGCCAGGGCCACATGGAGAAACACTGTCTGGAAAAACCAAAATATAACATTTTTAATTTAAAAAAAGGGGGCAAAATGGCAGCCTACCAAATGGGAAAAGATTTTCACCAACTGCACATATGACAGAGGGCTGACATCCAAAATATATAAAGAATTCAAGAAACTAGACCTCAACAAACCAAAGAACCCAATTTAAAAATGGGGTACAGATCTAATCAGAGAATTCTCAACAGAGGAATCTCTAATGGCCTAGAAGTACTTAAGGAAATGTTCAACATGCTTAGTCATCAGGGAAATGCAAATCAAAATGACTCTGAGATTCTATCTTACACCCAGCAGAATGGCTAAGATAAAAATCTCAAGTGACAGCTCATGCTGGAGAGGATGTGGAGAAAGGGAAACACTCCTCCATTGCTGATGGGCGTGCAAACTTGTACAGCCACTTTGGAAATCAATCTGGCACTTTCTCAGAAAACTGGGAATAGTGCTACCACAAGACCCAGATATACTACTCAAGGGGAAATAGCCAAAATCTGGAAACAACCTAGATGTCCCTAACAGAAGAATGGATAAAGAGACTGTGGTACATTTACACAATGAGATACTACTCAGCTATTAAAAACAAGGAGATCTTGAAATTTTCAGGCAGGAGGGGGAACAGGAAGATACAAGCGAAGAGATAACAATTTAAATGCAATCTGAATAAATTACTTAAATAAAAATTTCTTAAAAAGAAATTTGTAGGCAAATGAATGGAACTAGAAAGGATCATCCTAAGTGAGGCAACCCAGACTCAGAAAGATAGTCATGGTATATACTCACTTAAAAGCAGATTTTAGCCATATAATACAGGATAAACAAACTACAAGTCACAGACCCAAAGAAGTTAAGTAACAGGAGGGCCCAAGTGGGGGATGTTTGAATCAGACTGAGAAAGAAATAGATTAGACATCAGGGATGGATGGAAGGAGGGAACTGGGTGGGGCAGGGGTGGGGATGGGAACAGGGGGGATCAGATGGGGGACAGAGGGAGAGAGTATTGGGAAAGACAACTAGATTGGGGGGTGGCATCTCTAGGGCAAGCTAGAAACTTAGGACAATGGAAACTCCCAGGGATCTATGAGGGTGACCATAGCTAAGACTCCAAGCAATGGGGTATATGGAGCCTGAACCAGTCATCTCCTGTAACCAGGCAATGGAGGGATTAGGACACCAACTCAGCAACAGAACCTTAGACCCACAATTTGACCTGCCTACATGATGTGCAGGGGTAAAAGATGGAGCAGAATTTGAGGGTATAGCCAACCAATGACTGACCCAGCTTGAGACCCATGCCATGAGAGGGAGCCCACCGTGATACTATTAATGATACTCTGATGTGCTTACAGACAGGCATCTAGGATAACTGCCATCTGAGAGGCTTCACTCAGCAACTGGTGGAAACAGATGTGGAGACCCACAGCCAAATATTAAGTTGAGCTTGGGAAATCCTGTGGAAGAGGCAGGGGGAAGGGTTGAAAGAGCCAGAGGGCTTAAAGATACCACAGGAAAACCTACAGAATCAACTAACCTGAACTCATAGGAGCTCATAGAGACTGAACTGCCAACCAGGGAGCATGCATGGGACAGACCTAGGCCCTCTACTCATATGTAATAGATGTACAGCTCGGTCTTCATGCGGGACTCCTATAGCAGGAGCTGGGGCTGTCTCTGACTCTGTTGCATGTCTTTGGCTCCCTTTCCCCTAACTGGGATGCTTCATCTAGCCTCAATAGGGGAAGATGGCCTAGTGTTACTGCAACTTGATCTGCCAAGGCTAGTTGATATCCAAGGGAGACCTCCCCTTTTCTGAGGAGAAGGGAAGGAGGAGAAGATGGGGGAGGGGAGGGAAGAGAGAGGAAAAGGATGGAAAGCATTCAGGATGTAAAGTAAATAAATAACTTAATTAATAATAAAAAAGATTTAAAAACCAAATAAACATCAACAAAATTAGTAAGTCTAAGAATGACAATAAATATTGAGACTACATATCATGGAACTGAAAAAATTAAGCATAAAATTTAAGCATAAAAAATTGAGTATAAGGAGCTGGAAATATAGCTCAGAGGTTAGGAGCACTGACTATTCTTCCAGAGGTCCTGAGTGCAATTCCCAGCAAGCATATGGTGGCTCATAACCATTTATAATGAGATCTGGTGCCCTCTTTTGGTGTGTAGGTGTACATGCAGGCAGAACACTGTACACATAATAAGTAAATAGATAAACCTTTTTTTTTTTTTTAACAGTTTACAGTCCAGGCCTTTATTTCCTTTTGCACATTAGGCCATGAATTCATAGGGAATGGGCTCCAGCAGCTCAGGCTCCTTCCCGTTAGTCCTCACGAAGTGCGCTTCTCTGGGTGGCGCAGGCTGGCGCTTCAGCTGGACCCAGGTGCCCTTCTCCTTGGCCTCCTTCTTCTTCTGGTCGTTCTCCTTCACGCACTTCAGGAAGCTGTCCCTGCTCTTCGAGTGCTTGATGTGCTCGATGCGCACGTTGACCCTCTTGGCGAGAATCTTGCCCTTAACCTGTTTGTTCACAATGATGCCCACAGCGTGCTGGGTGACGTTGTAGACTCTCCCGGTTTTGCCGTGGTAACACTTATGGGGCATTCCTTTTTGAACAGCGCCCATTCCCTTGATGTCTACAATATCACCCTTCTTGTAGATTCGCATGTACGTGGCCAAAGGAACAACTCCATGCTTCCTAAAAGGCCTGGAGAACATGTAGCGCGTGCCCCTCCTCTTTCCTTTTGTGTTTGTCATTTTGGCGAGTTACTGCAAGATGGCTGCTCGATAAACCTTTTTTTAAGCATAAGGAAAAGTGACTTCTAATCCTTCCACCAAGAAATAGAGCACCATGTCTGGGTACATAGTTGTGCTGGCTAGTTTTATGTCAACTTGACACAAGCTAGAATTTTGGAAAAGAGAACCAAATTGAGAACTGTTTGAAACACTACCACCACCACCATTGACCGTGTTCTTAAATAGTGATCCATGTGGGAGGGTCCAGGGTCCAGACCATTGTGAGTGATGATATGCCTCAGCAGGTGGTCCTCGGTTATACAGGAAAGTGGGCTGAGCAAGCCATGGGGAACAAGCCAGTTTGCAGCACTTCTCTTCTGAGACCTCTGCTTCTGTTCCTGCTATAGTTTCTTTGGATGAGAGACAAGCTGAAATAACCTCCCTATCCCCCTCTATTCACCACCCCCCACACCTATTGCTTTTGGTAATGGAGTTTTATCACAGTAATGGTAGGATACTTTGTTTTTCAGTTTTTGAGACAGCACTCTGGAAGGCAGAGACAGGTAGATCTCTGTGAGTTCGAAGCCAGCCTGGTCTACAAAGTGAGTCCAGGGCAGCCAAGGCTATACAGAGAAACCGTGTCTCAAAAAAACGAAACAAAACAAAACAAAACCTAAGCCAAGCTAGTTCTCATTTTAGCTTATGTTCTAGGTGTCAATTAGCCCTCACAGAGGAAACCCTGTTATTTCAGCTCCAAATGTATAAAGCAAAAAAAGATGGGCATTGTGGCTCGTGCCTGTGGTCTTAGCACGTTGGAAGTAGCTATGTAGCAAGTTTGAGCCAACCTGGTGGGATACATGAGAAAAAGAAGGGGAGAGAGGAATGGAGC
This sequence comes from Acomys russatus, assembly GCF_903995435.1. NCBI lineage: Eukaryota > Metazoa > Chordata > Mammalia > Rodentia > Muridae > Acomys > Acomys russatus. The sequence continues at coordinate 31,777,591 of NC_067169.1, forward strand.
ATGCATGGGTTATCATAGAGTGTTTGCCTGTCATGACCAAACTAGGGATTTCATCCCCAGCATGACCAAAAATAAAATAAGAACTTGTTCATCTAAATATACAAAACATCTACTATGGGCAAAGAATTATGGAAGAAACCAACTTCCAGACTAAGGTTCTAAGTAGGTCTGTGATAAGCAAGGAAAGTGTAATTCAGGAAAGAAGCACTTCCACTGGGTTTTGTACTAGTGCGCTGATGCCTTGAGAGGGTATGTGGGGAAGAGGAAGCAGAGAGCATTTAAAACAGAGAAAACCAGTGAGATGGCTCAGTGGGCACAGGAACTTGCCATACAAGCCTAATAACCTGAGTTCAATCCCCAAAGCCCATGTAAAAATGGAATGCAAATCAACGTCACAAAGTTGTCTTCTGGTCTCTGCATGCAAACAGTAGCATATGCACAACTAATAAAAGAGGAGAAAGAAAGAAAAGAACAAACCCCAGGCAAACATTCCATGACCAGCTTACAAAGGCTGTTCCAGGAACACAGGTGCTTTGTCATTGCTAGATATGAGGAATAAAGGGGACACCCTGGCTACAGATCATAGAAGTCCTTGCGTATCATGCTAAGTAGCCAATCCAAGATCAGAAAGGAAAAAGAAAGATGCAGAGAGTCACAGACTAATTAGGGCTGTGACTCAGTGGCAGAGCACTTGCCCCACAAGCATGATGATCTAGGTTCCTTTCTCAGTACTGTCAAAAAACAAACAAAAAAAAAAACCAAAGTACCATACGCATCCTTTAAGATGAGGTAGGCATGCTCTGCAAGGGTGTAGCAGACATAAAGTAGAGGCTTACAAGGGAATTAGAACAGATTTGTTCTATGGCTGCTAGATATACTAGCATGGGAAAACTGCTTCAAGTTTAACCTTCAGAAAGGATAGAAATGAAGCAGGAAATGGTGACTCATACCTGTGATCCAGCATTCAAGAGGTGAGGTAAAAGGATTATTGCAGATTCAGAGCCTGCACATAGTGACCTTGTCTCAAAAAATGAAATGATCGGGTGGTGATGGTGAGTAAACTTGGAAGGTCTTCTTGACCTCTCTTCCTACACCAAAGTTCAACCACATTCCCCCTCTAATGTTCTGCCAGGACTTCGTGAGCCACGAAATTCCATTGTTCACCCAGGCAAGGTTTTCTCTTCCCTCCCTCCCTCCCTCCCTCTCTCTCTCTCTCTCTCTCTCTCTCTCCCCCCCCGTGGTGTGTGTGTGTGTTTGCCCATATGCATACGTATGCTCATATGTGTGCAGGTGCACATGTATATGCCTGTGTGGAGGCCAGAGGTCAACGTCGGGTTGCTTCTTTAGGAACCATGCACCTTGTTTTCATTTTACATTTGTGTATATGCATGTGAGTCTGAAGTATATGTATGTATGGTGTCTGTGAACATGTGTGTGTGCATGCATCCATCCATACACACGCAGACACTAGAAAAGGACATCAGGCATCCAGCTCTATCAATTCACTTTATTCCTTTAAAGCAGGATCTCTCGATGAACTTGGAGCTAGGCTGGCAGCCAGCAAGCCCCATATGTAAGCTCCTGTCTCTGTCACACACATACACCCCAGAAACTGGATGAGTGCAAAGCCACACCCAACTACAATCCATGCACTTGAGAGATGGAGGCAGGAGGATTAGGAATTCAGGGTCATCCTTGGCTGAATAGTGAACTCAAGGCTAGCCTAAACTACATGAGACTCCCATCTCAAAAAACAAGCAAACAACTATTGCATAACTGAAACTTGTTAAGAGAGTAGGCAGGTCTCAAATGTTATTTTTAACTATACTCACTGAACTCCATGGCTAGTACATGGTATTATGATTTTAGTAATCATTTCATAATGTATATATACACCAAAACTCACTTTGTACATCTTGAATACATACAACTTTGTATGTTCTTTCAAAAATAAGGTGGGACCATTATTCTTTCAATCATGATGGCTACTGCACAAGACATCCTTTCCTCTGCCCTCCCACACTCCTTTACAGAGTCTGCTGTCTGAAAGAAGCCAGTGCTATCTGGAGTGAGTGTCCATTAGTGAGTTTTAAGAGTGATCCATAATGTTGACAATAAATAACTGACTCCATGAATGCTTTAAAGCTAATGTACTGGCCGGGCTTTTGTGCCTTGAGCTCAATCACAAATACCTTGGAAATAGGTATTTCAACCATTTGATTTTTTAAAAATAGAGATGACTGAATGTTGTGGGAGGAGATACTTTGGGGGACACTGTTTGGGGCATTAGAAATGAACTACCAATACAACTCTACTTGCAAGCAATCTGGGGATTCGGGAGATTAGTGTATTAGTTACTTTTCTTGTCGTTGTGACAACATACCAGGCAAAAGCAACTTAAGGAAGAAGGGTTTTTTTTTGGCTCCCAGTCCATCATGAGGAAGGTGAGATTATGAAACTGACTCTGTTGTGGCAGGGGAGGTACATGTTCTCAAAGCAAATCAAACACCCTGTAATGAAGCCTCCCAAAAGGCTACTTTGGAGTGGATTGGCTGGGTGTTTGTCTGAGACAGAGTCTCACACAGCTCAAGCTGGCCCCAAACTTGTGGTCCTCTGGTCTCCACTTCCCAAGGGCTAGGATTACAGGGATGTGGTCTTTTGGGAAATTTGTTGTTGTTTGGCTGGTTGGAGTTTTTGGTTTTGCTTTTATTTTTATCTCTTAATTTGCATACCATATAAAGTTATTGAAAAATAAGTCAAAAGAAATACTTCAAACACGGCTTCAGCTAAAGGCAGAAAAAATATAATTCATTCATTATGTTTAATGCATAACATAAATTACCCTTCACAGTAATCAGCTTTGAATTGTGACTATTTCACAAATCAAATATCAAATTAATTTAACTCTGAAACTCCCTGGCTCAGAAAGGCATAAATGAAGGCATAACTATGATGAAGAACTCAAATCAGAATATTATCAAATACTACCATCTCAATGTCCATTTGCATCCTGTTAAAATATTTCTTGCCATCTCATGAGTGGTTCAGTAGTAGAGTTCTACTCTGGGGCTGGACATGTAGTTCAGCATGTAAGAGCAGTTGCTGCTCTTGAAGAGAGCCCAGGTTCAGTTCCCAGCACCCATATGACTGCTCACAATTATCTGTAACTCCAGTTTCAGGTAATCTAATACCCACTTCTAGCCTCCCAGGCCACCAAGCATATATGTGCACAGACATACACACAAGCAAGACACTAATACACATAAAATAATAAAATAATTTAAAGGAAAAAGACTTCAAATATCCCATTTTTCTTTAAATTTTTTAAAATGTGTATGTCTGTGTGACTGTGTCTATGCTTTGTGCAGGTGCCCAATTAAGAGAGAAGAGGGAGCTGGATCTCCTAGAGCTGGAGTTACAAGAAGTTGTGAGATGCCTGATGTGGGTACGGAAAACAAAATATGGGTCCTCTAGAAGAACAGGAAGCACTCAACTTCTGAGCCATCTCTCCAGCACCTTCCCGACTTTCTCTTACCAATACCACCATCTGAGTGCCTAAATTTTTGTTTGTTTGTTTGTTTTGCTTTGTTTTTCAAGACAGGGTTTCTCTGTGTAGCCCTAGCTATCCTGGACTCACTTTGTAGACCAGGCTGGCCTTGAACTCAGGAAGATCCGCCTGCCTCTGCCTCCCAAGTGCTGGGATTAAAAGCATGCATCACCACGCCCAGCTGCCCAAGTATGTTTTAAAGGCAGTGCATGCATTCTGTATTTACAGTGTTATAGTTTATGTGAATTCACATTTTCATTGTTTTTTAATAACCTTGTGGGTTCTGGGAATCAAACTTAGATTATCACACTTGGTGACAAGTGCTTTTATCTGCTAAACCATCTCCCTGGCTATTCTGGTTCTGTTTGGCTTTGTTTTGAGGCAGGGTCTCACTATATGGGGCTAACCTAGAACACACTCTACAGCACAGGCTGGCCTCAAACTCACTATCTTCCTGCCTAGGCTTTCTTAGTGCTGGGGTTACAGGCATGATTCCAGTAATGAAATTCTTTTTCTCCACTGACTTAAAAACTCAAAAACAGAAAAAGCAGAGTCTCAAGCGGGAGAGGGGGGTCTGGAATCCAGGATCTGAGTTTGTATTGAGAGCTGAAACTTTTGTGTTGGTAGTTCCCTTTCTTTCCTAGAATTGGCTGTTTGGGGCTATAGTGGGTGATTGGATACTCCAGAGAAAGAAAAGAAAGCTGACTGGGTCCCACTATATAAGCCCCAACCTCTCCCAGGAGACATGGGAGTCCCATGAAAGACTACCAAGTGTTTTATCTTGTAAAAGAAGAAGAATTAGGAAGTCAGCCATCTTAAATGTTTAAGTGAAAACTACATTAATCTACCTAAAGCCTCTTTTTCCTGTTTCATACCTAGTCCCTCAGATTGATGCAGAGTTAAAATATAAGTCAGCTATGTTCCTGATAAGCCTCCTCTAAAAGCAGCTGAGACCACTTTAAAGCAGAAAAGAATCCAGAGTTGCTGCAGATCCAGAAGTATTCTGCAACACTCCAGAGTGTTCTATTAGGTCTTGTGGATGAACCAGAGAAATGGCATAATATAACAAATTCTTGCTCTCTTTCCTGATACAATTGGACCCAGCATATATTGTAGCCCTTAGAGAAAAAAATCTATTTCTCCTTTTATGTGCCCCTGTTAAGAGCCTGTTCTGAATAATAGTGTCTCCAATGGTTTTATAAGCAACCATAACACTTCTCTTGCATGCCAAAGGGGTTATGACAACCAATGAAATGAAACAGATTTTAGCAGCAGACATATCCTAAAGGAATGTCCTGTTAAGAGTGGGAGGAAAGACAGAGAGAGCCATAGGGGTCAAAGACATCACAAAAAGACCTACAGAATCAACTAACCTGGGCCTTAGTGGAAGAGGATACGCTTAGTCCTGCTGCAACCTGAGGTTCCAGGGTGGGTTGATAGCCCTTGGGGAGGGGGAAATGGGAGGAGGGGGCATGAGGGTGGGACTGGGAGAAGAGGAGAAAGGGGGATGGGATCAGGCTGTAAAGTGACTAAATAAGTAAATAAATAAATAAACAGGGGGGAAAATCTCTTGTTTTCCAACATGTTTACATTCTTTAGCTAGAAGAACAAGAATGACCATGCCCACTAAGTAATTGCTATCTGCCCAAGTAATGTCACTCCTCAGGCATTGTGGTGTTGACTGCCTTGTGATTCCATCCCCCTTGGTCTTTTTCTTTAATAAGACTTTCAGCCATCAGCACAACTGCTGGCTCTGAAGGCTATTTTTCTCCAGCAAAGTGATCTCAGCACATAAAGACATTCAATAGCAATTAGGTTTTATTGTTCTCATCTCACTTATGTGTATAGGAGCCATTGAAATGTAAAATGCACACATCCTCTGACTTAGCAATTTCCCTTCTATGGATTCATCCCACAGATGTGCTTATGTGTGCGTACAGAACATATTTGTACGTGGAGGTCAAAATATAGAATGATTTAAGGTTATGAAAATAAAGAGCACAACCTAAATGCAAGACTATAGACACAATACCATGGATGTAACAAACCCTGTCATGCTCATGGCGCACATAGCTAGACAAGCTGTAAAAGATCATTATACAATGATACGTGATCGGTACAAGGTAGGAACAGTGTCTCTAGCATGCTAGCTAAGGGGCTGTGGGTGTGGCTCAATGGTAGGACACTTAGGTAGTATACATGGTGTCTTAAGTTCCCATTTGTTGCACTGCCTGCCCCCAAAAGAGCATATGTCAATCCACATACATAGATAGGTGTACACACACACATACACACACACACAAATACACACAAACAGCATGCATGTGTCCCTGAACTAATAACAAAAGCACAAAATAAAGGTAGTTGCATCTATAAAATAGAAGTAAAGCAAAACGAGACGAATGAGGTTCCTTTTATACCTTTTTCTATAGACTTCCCTTTTCTATCAAGCTCTCTTTAATGTATACACACATACAGAGTTGGGAGCAGTCAGCAAAGAGCTAACCTCAACAAAAATTGTCAAATAGCGGCACCTACTGGTGAAATCCCTTCTTATCCCAAGGTATCTCCTGAAAAAGAAAACCCATCATTTTCCTGGCAGAGCCACCGCAGCTATTACTCAGGAAATACATTTCTATTAAAGCCTCCTAAGGAACTCTTTGCTGATATGAAGTCTTCTGAGCATAAGGCTTAAAAGTACCATCTGGCTGGGAAGTGACAGTTCATTATGGCTTGAATTGACAGCTATAAAAAGGCATGAATATGTCTGTATCCTTCCATGGGGTGATCTCCAGCATATAATGCCAAGTGGAAAAAAGCAAATCAGAAAAAAAAGATAAAAATATGCCATGATGAAAATGGGGGGGGGGGGAATGGGAGGATACAAGGGATGGGATAAACATTGAGATGTAACAAGAATAAATTAATAAAAAATAAATTAAAAAAATATGCTATGATGTATCCAAAAGGGGGAGAAGTTACAGATGGACAAATACATTTGTTTATATTTTTAATTAATTTTAAAATTCATTTTCATTTATGTGTATGTGGTTTGCCTGTATTTATTTAAGTGTACCATGTGCATGTAGTGCCCACAAAGGCCAGAGGAGAGCATCAGATCTCCTGGCACTGGACTTATAGGTGGTTATGAGCCGCCATGTAAGTGCTGGGAACTGAACCCAGGTCCTCCACAAGAACAGGTGCTCTTAACTGCTGAGTTCTCTCTCCAGCCCCTATTTATATTTAAAAAGTAGAAAGATGGGGCTGACAAGCTATCCCAGTGGTTAAGGATACTTGTTACCAAGCTAATGATCAGAGCTCTACCCCAAGGCTTATATAAGACCTATATGGTGGAAGGAGAGAACCAAATCCCACAAAAGTTGTCTCTACACACACACTGTGGAACATGCACCCAGACATACACACACACACACACACACACACACACACACACACACACATGCACTCAAATAAAATGCCATTTCTAAATGGAATGAACCAAGAATAAAAGAACAAATAGTTGCTATGAAGGAAGGTAGAGGAGAAGATGAAGGAGCGTTATGGTTCAAGTATCAAATGCACCCCCAGAGGTTCATGTGTTCACACACTTGATGCCCAGCTATATATAGTGCTATTTAGGAAACCTGAGGAACCTTTTAGACAACGAGCTTAGTTGGCAGATAGATGTTGGCCATTTAGAATGGGATGAGGGGTAACAGGCCAGCCCTGCTTTGCACTTGTTGGCATTACCTACAGCATAAGACAAACCACCTCGTGCTCCCACCGAACAGACAGGAGGCAGGCCCACCACCGTGTCTTCTCTAGGATGGGCCATACCTCCTCAAACTGTGAGGCAAATTAAACCAGTCAAGCTCAGGAGGTACCTAAGTTGGTTGAGCGCTTTCCCTAGCATCCACAAAGCCCTGAGGTTCCATCCCCAACACTACATAAACCGGAAGTGAAGAGACATACCTGGAATCCCAGCATTTGGAAGGTAACAGCAAAAGAATCAGAAGTCCAAGGTCATCCTGGGTTACATGAGACCCCTGTCTCCATTCTAAAAACAAATCATCCAACACTCCTCCCTTAAGCTGTTACAGCAGGGTATTAATAAGTCACAGAGATGAGAAAACGTGACTAGTATAGACCTAGATTTCGCTACACCAGTGGTTATTTTATTTTTAATTACGTGAACGTGTGTAGGTATGTACATGAACACAGGTCAGAGGCACTGGATAGTCTAGAGCTGGAGTTACAGGTGGCTGTGAGCTGCCTAATGTGGGTGCTGAGATCCAAATTTGGGTCCTCGGCAAGAGCAGTACACATTTTTTTTGAAATAGGGTTCTGTAACTCACTATGTAGACCAGGCTAGCCTTAACTCATAGAGCTCCACCTGCCTCTGCTTCCCAAGTGTTGGGATTAAAGGGGTGTGGCACCATGCTCAGCCTGAAGTATACATTCTTCCATTTTTTAAAAAAGGATTTGTTTACTTGTTTTATGTATATGAGTGCTCTATTTGCATGTATGCCTACATGCCAGAAGAGGGCATCGGATCACACTATCGATGGTTGTGAACCACCATGTGGTTGCTGGGAATTGAACTCAGGCCCTCTGGAAGAGCAGACAGTGCTCTTCACCACTAAGTCATCTCTCCAGCCCCAAAGTATACATTCTTAACTGCTGAGCCATCATTATTGAAGGCCAAACCCAAAGTTAATGATTCTTTTTTTTTTCCCAAGGCAGGGTTTCTCTGTGTACCCTCAGCTGTCCTGGACTCACTTTGTGGACCAGGCTGTCTTGAACTCACAGAGATCTGCCCGCCTCTGCCTCCCTGAGTGCTGGGATTGTAGGCATGCACCACTGAGCCCAGCAAAGGCAATGATTCTTAATGAAGAGAGTTCTACCCCTGCCCTCCCACCAAGGAATATTTGGTAATATATGGAGGAAATTTTAGTGTCATAATTAATGACAGGACTAATCTAGCACCTCACATATGACAAAAAATAAATCATCATCATCATCATCTTACAACTGAACAGTAACAATACAAACAACCCAAGTAAAATGGACCAGGAATGTGAATAGACATTTTTCCAAAGAAGACACAGAAGTAGCCATTATGCAAATGAAAGATACTCAACATCCTCAATCATGCAAATCAAAGCCCAAAAGAGATGCCACTTCACTTCCACTAGGATGGCTGTAAAGACAGACACAAACCACAAGTGCTCCAGAGAGTGCAGAAACTGCTGGTGGGAAAGCAGAATGTTGTTGTGAATGATGTTGCTCCTTTGGCAAACAGTACGGTGGTTCGTCACTAGACTAAGCATAGTCATCACATGACCCAGGAATTCCACTCCTAGGTGAAGTGAAAACATGTCCATACAAAAACTCATTCATGAATGTTCACGAAAACGTTATTCGAAATAGAGAAAAAGTAGAAACAACCCAGATGTCCATCAATGGATTTTTTTTAAAAAGCTCATGTTGCTAGGTATGGTGGTGAGCTCCTGTAATCCTAGCATTCAGGAGGCAGAGGCAGGCAGGTCTCTGTGAAATCAAGGCCACCTGGTCTACAAAGTGAGTGCAGGACAGCCAAGGCTACACAGAGAAACCCTGTCTCAAAAACCCAAAACAAAACAAAAAAAGGAGGGAGGAAGAAAAGAAGGGAAGGAAGGAGGGAGGGAGGGAGGGAGAGAGAGAGAAAGAGAGAGAGAGAGAGAGAGAGAGAGAGAGAGAGAGAGAGAGAAAATCTTATGTCAAATGAAAAAAGCCAATCACAAAAGGCCACTTAGTAGAGAATTCTATGTATACAAATTGACTACAGTAGGCAAATCTGGAGACAGAAAGTAGAACAACAGTTGTGTAGAAAGGGCATAGAGTGTATGGGCTTTCCTTTTTATTTCTTGAGACAGAGTCTTATGTAATTCAGGTTGGCTTTGGTCTAACCATACATATATCTGAGCATGACCTTGAATTTCTGACCTTCCTGCCTCTTTCTCCTTTCCCTGAGTGCTGGGATTACAGACATTCACAGCCATGTCCAAGTTATACAGTGCTGGGGATGGAACTCAGGGTTTTATATATATTCAATAAACACTCTACCAACTGAGCTAAATCCCAAGCCTCGGAGTTGTCTTTTAAGTAATGAAGTAATCTAACATTGATTGACATGATAGTGAAACAGATCTGTAAAAATGCAAAAGCACACTGAACTAGATACTTTAAATGTCCAAAATCTGTAGGATGTTAAGAACAACACAATCAGGATCAGCAAGATGACTCTGCAGGTAAATGTGCGGGCCCCAAGCCTGAGTTTGATCACTGGGACCAACATAGTAGAAGAACCAGTTCCTGCAAATTGTCCTGTGACTTCCACACACATGCTGTGGCACAAGCACCTACGCATATGTGCAAGCACACACAAACAAAATAAAATATGATTCTTAAAAAACCACACAGAAATGTCAGCTCCTACTTGTGAGCCCCAACTTGAGAAGCTATGGTTAGAGGATCTCCGTGAGTTTGTGGCCAGTCTGAGCTACATGGTGAGTTCTAGTAAGCCTAAGATATGGCGAGACCACATCTAAAATAAAACAAGGCCCTATGAGGTGGCTCAGGGGATTAAAAATGCCTGCCACACAAGCCTAATAACTTGAGTTTGTTCCCCAGACACACAGAAAAAAAGCAACACTTGTGAACGCATGCACGCACACAAATAAGTAAAATTTAAAAACCAACCAAGAGGGGGATGGAGAGATGGCTCAGTGATTAAGGGCACTGACTGCTTCTCCAGAGGTCCAGAGTTCAATTCCCAGCAACCACATGGTGGCTTATAACATCTATAATGCAATCTGATGCCCTCTTCTGGCCTGCAGTGTATGTGCAGGCAGAGCACTGTATACATAATAATAAATAAATAAATCTTAAAAAAAAAAAAAACAACAACCAAGAAGAGTATAACCACCATATGAAGGCCTCAGGTATTAGACAGGGATGTTTAGCAGCAGGAATGTAGCTGGATGTACACAGACAGGCAACTGGTGACGCAGACAAGCAAAAGGCCAATGACAAGCCTGAAAGGCAAGCTCTGTTAATGGGTGTGGCAAGAAAGCAAGGACACAGAAATAAAGCCTTCCTAGAACAACTGCTTCAATTCCTCATTGGCATTGTTGAGGTTCCAGGGGAAAGATCATAAGAGGGACAGCTAAGGTATAGGGAATATTCATAGAAAAACTGAAAAATACTACTTCAGATTGTCCAAATCGGAAAGCCTAAGTGTGGGAGAAATTCGAATGACATAGGACAACTAAATGAAGCAACATAAGATGAAATGGGAAAGCCTTCAGGGCCCAGCAAAGTATCCTGACTTTCAGGTGTGGTGGGTGCCTGCCTTTAATAACAGCATTTGAGAGACAGAGGCAGGTAGATCTATGAGTTCAAGGCCAGACAGTCTACATATCGAGTTCCAAGCCAACCAGGACTACATAATGAGATCCTGTCTCCAAGAAACAAAACACAACCATTTTTTTAAATTTGTGTGCACACATACATGGATGCTGACAAAGGCCAGAAGAAAGTGTCAGATATAGGTGGCTAAGAGATGCCTAATGTGGGCACTGGGAACCAAACTCGGATCCTCTGGAAAAGTAGTGAGCACTCTTAGTCACTGACCCATCTCTCTAGCCCTATGACTATGTTAGAGGAAAGGAACTGGCAGATGAGGAACAGCAGCACAATGGTTGTCACTTTTGTATTAGAAAGATAGATGGCCACCCATATGGAAAATAGGCAGACTGGGGACAAGTCTAGAGATGGGACAGCTCATTTATTCATATTAGCTGTTATAAATTGTTGTCACAGTCAATTTAACCCTTTCCTAAACATTAAGCTTGAAAGCTGTTACAAAGACAAATCAGGCTGGGCTGTGTTTCTTCAAGGCACAGCTGGTAAGAAAGACTAGTGAGAACAAAGCGGTTTGAAGCAAAAACAAGAGGTAATAACAAGTTTGTAAATAATTTTTAAAGTTCTTTCACTGTCAGGAGAAAACAATAATTACCCCTCAGGGATTTAAGCAAGAACTGAAACACAATGACAATAATTGGACCCAGAAAGATCAACAAGCCACTTACCAGTGGGACTGGAGTATTTGGCTCAAATTCTGTAGAATTAGCATCTAAAGGAAAAGAGGACGTTTAGTGATTTACCAATTTTGCCCACACATTCTTGTTTTTAAATAAACAGTTCTTAGCGAACCTTGAACTTACCTTTCAAGTTCAGACAGTTTCTTGCAAATTCAATCACTGCCAGTTGCATCCCAAGGCAAATTCCTATTAGGAGAAGCACATGTGCATGTTTGGTATCAAGTGACACTTTGTATTCAACTGTTTCCTGTGAGCTCTTAGAACATAGACCTCAAGAGAGGAAGGCTTCCTGTTTTGTTCCCTGCAATCCCCTTGGCACCCAGAATAGTTCCTGGAAGAGCAGGAAGTGACAGGGTTAAAACTAAAGGAGCAGCCTAAAGTCCAGAAGGGAACAAGAAACAACTGGAGGGCAGATGAGGAAACAGCAAGCTCCCAGGACACAGATATGCCATCTACCACAGATGTTCTTGAACCAAGGCACCTATGTGGGCTGCAGAGCTATTTCAAAGACCTTGAGTCTTTCAAAGCACGTCTAACGACACCGCAACTAACCTCTTGAGACTTCCTCAAGTCTCCTTGGGCTGGGATTTCACACTCCTGCTTCTCGGGGAGACTTCATAACAGAAATATGGCCTTGGCCACAGGGTAACCTGAGGTCGGCCAGTGTGAGCATGACCACCTAAGGAGGTGGGGCTGCTAGTAAAAGCAGCAGCAGGGGCTAGCATCCATGCTGTGGGCAGATGCATGTCAGAAAGCAGGGAAGGAGACACAAAATGAAACTGAGCAGGTGCTCAAGAAAGGCAGAAGCGGGCTAGAGGAGTGGCTCCCAAGTCAAGCACACTTGTTACTATTGCAGAGGAGCCAGGTTATCAGCACCAACATGGCAACTCACAAATGTCTATAACTCCAGTTCCAAAAGAGCCAATGCCCTCTTTTGGCCTCTAAGGATGCTGCATGCATGTGGTGAAGAGACACACATACAGGCAAAATGCCCAGGCACATAAAGTAAAAATAAATCTGAAAAAAAAAAAGATGAGCAGAAGACAAAGGCCTGGGTTACTGCAGGCCTGTTGCTATACAGATGCTTTTGAACCTATCTCCACATTCACTGCAACCCACAAACTCCCTCCTGTAAACAGACAGCAATAACATTGCAGATGCTGTTACAGACATATACATATGATCCAGGAGACACAAAGGGAGAAGCCATCAATGCAGCAGCATGCCAGGATGAAAGGGATAAGCAGGAAATAGCTGAGTGCTCAAAGAACTTCAGAGAGTTCCATATGGCTAGGGCATAAAGAGACATGATGTTGTGAAGTGGGGTGCATACCTGTAATCCTAGTGCATGGGAGGTGTAGGCAGGAGGATCAGGAGTTCAAAGCAAGTGTCAGCTACATAAAAAAATGTAAGGCTCACTTGAGGATGAGGATATGAGAAAAAAACATGTTCAACATACACTATATACATAAACAAAAGCTTGAGAGGATAGATTAAGACAGTATAAATGGCCAGGTGATGGTGGTGCATCTCTTTAATGCCAGCACTTGGGAGAAAGGGTCAAGCAGTTCAAGGCTAGCCTGATCTACAGAGCAAGTTCCAGAACAGCCATGGCTACACAGAGAAACCCTGTCTGAAAAAAGCCAAAACCAAACAAACAAGCAAAAAAAAAAGTAGAAATGTAAAAAGATTTTCACTACCCATTTTACATATATACTATACACTGACAGACCAGATATAACTTGCACTGTATAGAACAGAGCACTTGAGGCTGAAGAGATGGCACCACAGTTAAGAGTACTTGTTACTCTTGCAGAAGAGCCAATTTTGGTTTCCAGCACCCACGTGGCAGCTAGTAACTCCCTACAACTCCAGTTCTAGAGAATTAGATGCCTTCTTCTGACTTCAGAGACCACCAGGCACCCATGTGGTACACAGACATATGCAGGTAAAACAAAAAAAGGGCACTCTGGTTATTTTGTCTTTATTAAACACACATACCTTTAACTTTACAAAAATTAAAACTAATAAAGACTATAAGAGGGGGGAGGAGGGAGAGAGGGAGGGAGGGAGCAGGAGAGAGAGAGAGAGAGAGAGAGAGAGAGAGAGAGAGAGAGAGAGAGAGAAGAGAACAACTTTTTTGCACAACGAAAAGCACATCAGGAGCTTTAACCAAGCGAGTTCAAGGTCATCTTTGGCTCTATAGCAACTTTAAGGTCAGCCATAGCTACATAAAACACCTTGTATGAAAATACCCTGGGATGGTTTGCTTGAGAACGGCCCCCAGAGGCTCCTATGTTTAAATATTTGGTCTCCAGTTGGAGGCTGCTTGAGGAATGACTAGAAGGTGGACCTTGCTGGAAGGAGTGTTGCTGCAGGCAGGCTCTGAGGTTTCAAAAGACTCTTGCTATTTTGAATTGGCTCTCTATGCTTCCTGCTCGCAGATCAAGATATAAGCTCTCAGCTGCTGCTCCGAGTGCCATGCCTGCCTGCCTGCTTGCTGCCATGCTCCCCACCATGATGGTCATGGACTCCTTCCTATGCCTCTGGAACTGTAAGCCTCCCCAAAACCCCTTCCTTCTATAAACTGCCTCGTTTTATCATAGCAATGGAAAAGTAACTAACACACAACACCTGCCCCTTTTTATTTGTGTGTGTACCTGATATATATGCAGTTGTGAGGTGATGGTGCATACCCCAGTGCAGAGGCCAGAGGCATAAGTCAGGTGTCCTGCATTGTCAATCTCTATCTCAGTCCCTTGATACAGAGCCTCTCAGTCAACCTCCAGCAATCCTCATGTCTCCCACCCCCTCACACACATTGTTAAGGTTACAGGCATGTGCAGTCATACCTAGTTTTTAACGTAGGTGTCAAGGATCAAATCAGGATGTCTGGTACCCACTGAGCCATCTCCCCAACCTGAATAACCCATCTTTAAAAAACAAAAACTAACAATGGCCTAAATGAACTTACGTCAGGGTAAAACAAAACAGATATTCTGGATTTCCTTTGGAAAAAGAGTTCTGAGAGTCTGGAGTATCCAGGAAAGAGCAGGTTATAGAAAAAACTAATGTCTAACATTCTTCAGATAGTAAAAGAGAACAAATAAGCTCATAAGCCCCCCAGAATAATGAGGAGACTGGGCTTCCATGCCCTCCCCATCTGAATCTCCAGCAGCAGAGCTGCCTTTAGCTCTTCCAGGTCCCGTGTCCTCTGGCCTTACTATTACAGAAACTAGGCTTTGCAGCTTAAGCAAGATCATTCAATAGATCTGCCTCTGTGCAAGGTATAGTGGTATGACACGGGCGTGTAGTCCCAGTATTTGGGGTGCTAAAGCAGGAGAGCTTGAACCAAGAAGCTCAAGGTCAGCCTAGACAACACAATAAGACAGTAAGACCCCATCTCTCTTTGTTAGTTTGCTTGTTTGTTTGTTTGTTTGTTTGAGACAAGGTTTCTCTGTATAGCCCTGGCTGTCCTGGAACTCACTCTGTAAACCAGGCTAGCCTTGAACTCAGAGAGCCATTTGCCTCTGCCTCCAGAACTCTGCCTAAGGCATGTACCACCACATCTGGCTTAAGTACTTCTTTTTCATACAGAAAGGTTATTACAGAGTTCTGTTGAATGGCTTTGCTGGAAATGCTAAGAGGACTAGTAAGAAGAAAATAGAGACAAACTTCTTCCAGCTTTTTGTTACTCAGAGACAAGTGTGTTTTTGCTGTTGTTGGTTTGGTTTGGTTTGGTTTTGCTTTTTAAAAAAGATTTATTTATCATGTTTACAGTATGCCTGCAGGCCAGAAGAGAGCACCAGATCTCATTATAGATAATTGTGAGCCACCATGTGAGTGCTGGGAATTAAACTCAGGACTTTTGGAAGAGCAGCCAGTGCTCTTAACCTCTAAGCCATCTCTCCAGGCCCCGATAAATTCTTTTTATATATAAACTAAGTAATAAATTGGATCTTCTTCAACTCTGCAGCCATGAGCAATATACAAAACAAATTGGGTGGCTGTGTTACAATAAAACTTTATTTACAAAAGCAAGCTAGGAGCCACTTTCAGTTTGTAAGCCCTGTAGAAAATGAAATGATTTGGTGTCTGATTTTCAAAACTGAGTTCACACCTTCAGAAGAACAAACTTTACTACATGTTACCTATTAAGATGCCTTACATGTACCCTTAAATTCCTAGACTCAGCTCCAAGCACTGAAAAAAAAAACTTAAAACTCATAGGAGCAATAAAAAAAAGTTTTTACCCAGAAATGGAATCTTCTTTGTCCTTGCCCAAGAAATTGCCTGGAGTTTTCCCAGTGTTCCTCGGATTCCAAAGCCTCCGGGCACAAGAATACCACTGAAATCAATACAAAATGAAAGTAAAGTTGACATCCACCATTTTTAAATATTTTTACTTAATTAGTGTGTGTGTGTGTGTGTGTGTGTGTGTGTGTGTGTGTGTCCAGGTGTGCCTGTGTATATACAGAAATGCATGCCACAGTGAGTATGTGAAAGTCAGAGAACATCTTGTGACAATTGGTTCTCCCTTTCTGCTGTGTGAGTGCTAGGGATTGAACACAAGTTGTCAGGCTTGGCAGCAAGAACTTTCACCTACAAATCCATCTCACCAGCCCACACTACTACTTTTATTTTTAAAACTTGTGTTTTCATCCATTATATTCAATGTTCCCAAACTCAACGCTTGGGACAATCACTAACGAATGCCTGAGGTCTATTTTTAGAATAGATTTCATAATTAAACATCTTTGAAGCTTAACCTTATAGGGACTTAAGATAATTTCTCACAACTGCCTCTAATATATATTTTCTGAAAGGTCTTCACAGCTTCTGAGTATAGCAATTGAAAAATTCAACTCAATGAAAAAATGCACTGCAAGCCAGTTATGGTAGTTCATGTCGATTAACTCTACACTCAGAAGATAAAGACAGGAGGATTGCTATAAGTTCTAGCAGTCGAAGTTGCTAGATGACTATGGCTAAGCAACAAGATTCTACACCAGTTAATCAAAACCCAGACCAAAGACTACACTGAGACCTGTGTGGAATGATACACACTTGTAATCCCAGCATTCCAGAGGCTGAGGCAGGAGGATTCAGACTTCCAGGTCAGCCTGGACTATACAATGACATCTGTCTCAAATGACAATATCTCAACCTCCCAAGCATTGGGACGACAGGTATGTACCATCACACCTACCTGGGTTGAAGTTCTTTCCTAACTACTATATAAAAACTTTCAGCTCTCTTACATCATCAGAAAGAGTTAAAGTGGGGGGAAAAAAGCCTAAGATTGCAACTCCCAATTAAGTTAAAGGTAAATGAAAATGTTTGGGCTAGAGCAAAGACTCAAAAGTTCAAGGGGGAATCCAGGAAGGTCATGGGATCCTCAAGATCCAGTGCTGCCCCAGGCTTCTCTCAAACACTTATGGAAAGAAGAGAGAAGGGGAAGAGGAGAACTAAAGCATGGGAAAGGGCTGGGGATACATTTAGGAGGTGGAGGCAGGATAATTGGGAGTTCAAAGTCATCCTAAGCTACATAATTTCCCGGCCAGCCTGGGCTCACAAGACCCTATTTCAATGATTAATTGTAACAATAAAAATAAATTAGAAAGCATATGGAAAAGAAAAGAAAATCAGAGACAGGTCCTGCTTGTACTTAAATTTATATGTGTAATAGTCACCACTGCATCCTGCAGTAAAACCAACACTCTTTCCTTCTAATGCTGCCCCTATACTCTCAAAAGAAAACCACTTCTACTGCTCAAGTCACCTGAGCTCTTGGGCACACATGAATACAATGTGGCATGAATGCTGCACAACCACCTGTAAAGACCACCCGGACTACTAACTATTCCAAATGTACAAAATCTAGCCACCGGAACAATGGACTAATTATAGAGAAAGCACAATGACATTATCCTCCTCATGTGGACAGGCCTTGTACTCACTCAGCTAGGCACAGCTTCTGCCAAGCTTCATGGAATTTCACAGGATCTTCAGCTTTGGTGACTGGCTCCAGGTCGATGGAGTCTATGTACTGAAAAAGCAAACCGAAACAAAACAAAACCACATCATCAAAAACCCAGCAGGCTAAAGGAACATTTAAGAAAATAAACACTCAAGAATACTAGAGCTATCCAACACAGTTATGCAATAATTGAGGGCTAGTAGAGCTTACCAGTAGAGCCCTTGCTTACAGGGAAATGAAAGAGAGAAAAATACCTAATTAATAAAGATAAAAATGAAGTAATTAGGGTATGCTGCTCCCACAGACCAGCTCCAGGAACAGTAGAGAGAAGAGAGGTGGATCCATGGTAGGGAGAATTGAGCAGGCAGTGAACAGCTGGTTAAGGGAGATCAACCTTTGGTTGAACAACTAGCTAGTTGTAGAGGAGAGGTTAAGGAACAGAGGAAAAAGAAATACTCAGAGGCTTAGCATATGTGGTACAAGCTGAAGGTCTCAAAGACCAGGAGAACTTTATTTTCTGTGTCTCTGTCTCTCTGTCCTGCATGTTATCTGACTCCTTGCTGTTCTCTTACTTTTATGTCTCTCTTCTTGCTTGTTGTCACCCATCTTCCTACCTCCCTTCTTGCTCTTACCGATCTTTCTACCTCTCTTCTTGCTTGCTTCCCCATCTATCTATCTCTCGTGCTGTTCCATCTCATGCTAGCTTACTCTCTCATGTCTGTTACTTGCTTGCCGTTCTCCTTGGGCCAACCCCAGTATTTTATTAAAATGAAGTTCAATTTTTTTTCATTATAGATTACATCATGATTTTTCTCATCTTTGACAATCAATAGGGCATTCAAGAATCAACAAAGCAGCCTGGTGGTGGTGGTGGTGGTGGTGACAGATGCCTTTAATCCCAGCACTCAGGAGGCAGAGGCAGGTGGATCTTTGTGAGTTCAAGGCTAGCCTGGTCTACAAAGCAAATGTAGGACAGTCAGGGCTACAAAGAGAAACCCTATTTTGAAACTCCTCCCCCCCAAAAAAAGAATCAACAAAACAAGGGAACAATCTAACAAAGAAATACAAACAGTTCTGTATAACCTACAATAAAGCATACAGCAAAAATCAATCCATTTCCAAGCAATGGTCAGCATAACCTGATCATTATTCCTTAAACAATACTTGGGAAAGTTTAATCATAAATTTCCCTAGACTAAAGCCACTGTGTTTACATGATTGTCATAGCAACATATCTTGAGCTAAAGGTTCTCTTAAAAGAAGAAAGAAAGAAACAGAAACAAAAAAAACCTTGACTTACTCCCAGGCCCAACAGGTAAGCTATCCAATCCTAGGCTAACTGCCAAGGGGTCCTCCATTGTAAAATATCTGGAAAGCATGACACTCCACCTTCTAGTGCTCTCAAAGCAGATTCTAAAGAAACATTTCTACAGGTAACAGCATCTAGTCAGGTACTGTTATGTCTCGGTCTAAACTTTCATGCAGTTTGGGTGCTCACAGTCAGAGCGGAAAAACTCTATCATTGTCTCAAGCTTTTCAACACTCTGTGGGAAAAAGTTTTCCCGGTATGAATTTCCTTAGGGTTGAGAGATAAAGAGAAAAACACAGTTTTAGGAGAAAAAGGCAGATTTTTAGACAAAATTATACCTGGATATTATATAACATTTAGGGGCAGTGGTAATCAGCTGGAGATCTTCGGAATTTTGTCAAGCAAAGCCTCAGCAGCTGCTCTGGATGTCTAGAGACCATGCTGGACCATCAGAGGTCTCTGGAACTTTGTCAGACAAAATCTCTATGGCTTCTCCTCATGTCTGTGACAAGGATAGGGACTAAGGGTACAGCTTAGTGGCAAAGCCTTCGCAAGGCCCTGAGTTCAACATCCAGTACCCAAAAACATTTCATTTTGTTTTTTCAAGACAGGGTTTCACTGTGTAGCCTTGGCTGTCCTGGAATTCACTCTGTAGACCAGGCTGGCCTCAAACTCACAGAGATCCACCTGCCTCTGCCTCCCAAGTGCAGGGATTAAAGGCGTGCGCCACCGTGTCCAATTTCCAAAACCATTTTTGGGTATTTTTGGGAGGAGGGGTGTTGAGGCAGGGTTTTCTCTGCATAACAGTCCTGGCTGTCCTGGACTCACTTTGTAGACCAGGCTGGCCTCGAACTCACAGTGATCTGCCTGCCTATGCCTCCCAAGTGCTAGGATTAAAGGCGTGCACCACCATGTACAGCTTCCAAAAATATTTTTAAAACTAAGAGAGGATTGTGAAGTGTGGTAGTCCATGTTTATGGTGCCAGAACCCAAGAAGCAGAGAGACAGAAGGATACTGCAAGTTAGAGGTCTACATATTGGATCTACAGAGGAAGTTTCAGGCCAGCCAGAATTCCAAGCCCCTGTCTCAAAGCCATAACCCTCCCTGAGAATTACAAGCTGTTAATGGTAGCTAGGAAGCCTTCTTGAGAGAACTCACTCTTCCCAGAGGATGTTATAGGGTACAGAGTGAATTCAAGGACAGCCTGGTCAACTTGGAAAAGCTCTATATCAAAATATAAAACTAAAACATGGTTAGAAATATAGCTTAATGATACAGCATTTGCCTAATACATGTGGTCCTAGGTTCAATCATAGTACCACAATGTATAAGGGGAGAAGAAGAGGGAGAGAAGGAAAAGAAATGACCTGGGCACCGAATCTCACAAAGCTTCCTAGTAGAGAGCACTTTACACATGTTATCACAGGTCATCATCACTGGAGGACTTCCAGCTGAATCCATGAGACTCCATGTTGGGAAGGCCTCTGGGAAGCTTGCACTTTCCTTTCCCCAGACTCCATCCCATAGCACTCTTCCAGTTGCCAGTTTTCCTTTGTGTTCTCTGGCTATCATAAATCTTACATGTGGCTAGGACTGTATGTTGAGCCCTGTCAGTCCTTCTGATCAACTTTCCATATAGCAGTTGGACTAAAGAGCGCTTCATCACAATCTGCCTCTTTGGGAATGTATAAATTGTGTCTATTTGTTTTGTGGTGCTGAGGATGGAACTCAGAGCCTTGATCATGCTAAGTAGCACTCCAGAACTAAGTCACATCTCCAACTATGGTAGTTTGAAGGAGAATGGCCTCCATAGGCTCATATGCCTGAATGCTTGGTCCCTAGTTAATGGAACTATTTAAGAAAGCTAAGAGGTGTGGTCTTATTGGAGGAGGTGCGTCATGGAGGTGGGGATGAGATTTGAAAAGCCCACGCCAGGCCCAATGTTCTTGTCTCTGCCTGCAACTTATGAATAAGATGTGAGCTCTCAGCTACTTCTCCAGCACCAAGCTGGAAATGATAATGAACCAACCCTCTGAAACTATAAGGAAGCCACCAATATAAGCAGTGCAGGGAATGGAAGTCAGGGCCTTGGTCATGCTAAGTGAGCACTCCAGCACTGAGCCACAACCCAACCCAACCTGCCTCTTAAGACTAGAAGAGGGGCCAGGCATGGTGGCACACACCTTTAATCCCAGCACTCGGGAGGCAGAGGTAGGTGGATCACCGTGAGTTCGAGGCCAGCCTGGTCTACAAAGTGAGTCCAGGACAGCCAAGGTTACACAGAGAAACCCTGTCTCAAAAAACCAAAAACTAAAAATAAAAAAGACTAGAAGAGGGCCAGAGATATGGTTTAGCAGTTGAAAGCATGTAATGCTGGGTTCCTAGCCCTCATGTCAAGTGGCTCACAACCACCTGTATCTCCAGTTCCCAGGAGAGCTAATGCTTCTGGCCTCCCTTGTGCACTCACACTCACATGTACATACCCACACAGAGACACAGATACACATACACGTAAGTAGAAATAAAAGAAAGAAATAGCGGGAAGAGCAGGCTGAGACTCACCATCAGATTCAACTTGTGGTTGATGGCCAAGGCTGAGTGCTCTAGCGCTTTGAACACAGAGGCATAGCAGTCTCTGAGTTTGGTGTATTTACCAACCAGGGCTATGGAGCATATTTTCTGCAATCTTTCATACCTGAGAGGGAAAACAAGTTCAAAGTCCATATGTACACTATGACATATCACAAGCAACAATGTAGCCACTGCTCTTATTCCATGGTACTTTTCAGAACTGTAGGCACAGAGAAGACACTCAGTGTACTTGATGCCAATCTCTCCCTCAACATGCCAAAATCTGGTCATCAAAAGGATTGCAAGCCAGACATGGTGGCGCACGCCTTTAATCCCAGCACTCAGGAGGCAGAGGCAGGTGGATCTTTGTGAGTTCAAGGCCAGCCTGGTCTACACAGAGAGTCCAGAACAGCCAAGGCTAACACAGAGAAACCCTGTCTCGAAAAACCAAAAAAAAAAAAAAAAGACTTCAAAAAGTACAAGAAGATCTGGGAAGATGGCTCAGTTTGTGAAGCACTTAACACATAAGGATGAGAACCTGAATTCTTATCTCCAGAAACCATATAAAAAGCTAGGCATGGTGACACACACCTGTAACCCCAAGAGTCCTATGAGGAGATAGGAGGTGGAGACAGGAGACACCTCAGAATCTGTCCTCTGTCTCCACATGTACACAGTGGTCCAAATGTATATGCGTGCATGCACACAAATTAAGAAACAAAGTTTGTTTAGAAGCCGTAAGAATCCTCAATATTGGCTTACATTAGCAAGTGCAAATATAAATCCCAAGAGTTTATGAGAGAAAAACTTCAAAGCATCAAAACAAAAAAAAATAAAAAGCTGTCTCATAAACTCTGAGTTGTTTTTCAATTAGCTTATAAGGTGGCATTATATAAGAATATGGCAACGTACTTGTCAACAGAAAACATTCTGGTATGTTTGTAAGGTGACATTGTATAAGAAAATGCATTCAAAGTTGTCTACATTTAAAACTGTCACATTCCCAGCTGGCCTACTAAAGTCTGGTTATTTGTGACATGTCTGAAGAATAGTGTTAAGAGAACTATTTAAAATATTACAAGCCATTTAGATCATTTTAATGAGAAAATTCCATTCTACAAAAGACACTCAATCACATGTCACAATTATAGTGTTGCTTTTTGTCAGGAAATCTGTTCCAAGAACATGAAAAATATGGTGATCATATATTAGGGATGTAGATAATGTTGTAGAGCTTTGAAGGAAGTTCTTGCTCCAAACGAGGCAAAATGTTGCCATAAGGAGGTAGCCCCCTTTCACATCTCCATCTGCAGTGCAGGCAAGAAACAGTATCAAACACAGACTGAGAGGTGGGGATGTAGGTTAGTGGATGAAACACTTGCAATCGTGAAAACTCATGAAAATGCAAAATGGGTGTAGTGACCTGGCTGTAAACCTAGGGCAAGACAGGTAGAGGTGAGTTCCCCAGGACAGGCTGGTTAGCCAGGCAAGCTCCAGAATTGGCAAGAGACCAGTGTCAATATACAGGGTGGCGATACTGAGGATGATACCTGATGTCAATCTTAGAACTCCACATGCATGTACACACATGCATACATGCCCACACACATGCAAAACTATATATATTATATACATGCAAAAACAAAACCAGGCTGGGTGCCAGGATACCACTCAGTTGGTAGAGTGCTTGCCTTGCATGGTAGAAGCCCTTAGTTTGCTGCTCCTCAGCACCAAGTAAAAATGGGCATGGTGACAACACACCTATCATCAGTCCTAGATCTCAGGAAGTGAAGACAGGATGATCAGAGAAGTTCAAGATCACACCTGACCAGTGAGTTCAAGGACAGCCTGGGATACATGAGATCACACCTCAAAAATAAAAACTAAGATAGATGTGATAACATGCAGGAGGCAGAAGCAGGCAGGGGTCTCTGTGAGTTTGAGACCTCTCTGGTCCACATAGCAAGTTCCAGGCTAGTCAGAGCAACACAGTGAAACACTGCCTCAAAATAAATAAATAAATAAATAAAATTCAAAACACAGAACCAAAAACTAGGCTGGGTGGAGAGAAAAAAGAAAAACTAAGAGACTAAAAATAATAGGAAAGATAAGATTTCCAAGGAAGGGCAATAAATAAAGGACCTGAGAAAAGGCTGTCAAACCTTTAGCTCTCTGCTTAGTTTGATCTTGCGCCATAGAATTCACAGCTGTGTGTGACCATAAGTGGTAAAGCAATTGCCTAGCATGTATGAGGCCCTGGGTTCAATCCTCAATACCACAAAATTATGCTGATGGTGATAATGATGCTGATGACACTGGTGATCACGAATTAAATTCCTGATAACAGAAAGCAAGTTCATCTCAAATCAACTATAGAGACACACATAGGCCGTGTTTCAGAAATTGGTTTAGGGATTGTAGGGATTAAGATCTCATTTTGGCAACAGATCCAGATATAGCCAACAGAAAACACACACACACACACACACACACACACACACAAATTCTTCACAGGCCATACTGATCCTCTAAAGTAGGCCTTACTTCTACCTCCAAGCCTAGGAATTACCAGTGTGGTAACTCATTCTGGAAGCACTAGCCACAAAAAGCATGAGGAACTCAGTTCAAACCCATGTAAAACCAGAAGCTGCAGTGTGGTCATCTGTGATCCCGCAGACCTATTTTCCTATGCATTTATAAAGACTGAGAAAGTCTGGAAAGAATTAGGAAAAGATTTTTTAGAAGTCCTATGTATGTTTTTAAAAAATTTTTTTTCTACATAAAGAATTCCTTTCACGTACCTGTCAGCCATGGTTTTCCACTTGAAAAGCAAATTAGTTGAACAGTCACTGATGGGCAGGTCCAATCTCTCTTTAAAATATTTAGTCACACCTTGCTCCTCCAAAAGGAGAGGCACCCGGTAGATGGAAGAAACATCATGGATACAGATGACCTGATCAAGGATAATTAAACATCTTTCTTAGTACACCACTGGAATAAGACAAAATTCAAGAGACAGTTTATACTGAAATAAGAAAACCTAGAAATCTGTACCTTGGGGTGCAAGATTAGTTCCAGCTTCCCAGGAAGCTGAAACAGGAGGACCATAAGAAATTCAAGGCCAGCCTCAGGTATACAGCAAAATATAATTTCAGCAAGGAAGAGAAGGAAGGGAAGGAGAAAGGGAGCAATGATGTTTAGTTTTAACTGTCAACTTTCTATAACCTGCAATCTACAGTCACCTGGGGAGAGTCTCCAGTAAGAATTGTGTAGATCAAATCAGCCTTTGAGCATGTCTATTGGGGACCTTTTTAATTTTTATTTTTTGTTTATTTTTTATTTTTCTATTTTACTTTTATTAATTTATTCATATTACATCTCAATTGTTATCCCGTCACTTATATCCTCCCATCCCTCCCTCCCTCTCGCTTTCACCTTATTCCCCTCCCCTATGACTATAACCGAGGGGGACCTCCTCTCCCACTATATGGTCATAGGCTATCAAGTCTCATCTTGGTAGCCTGCTTATTCTTTCTTTGAGTGCTACCAGGCTCCCTCACCAAGGGGAGGTGGTCAAATATGGGACACCAGAGTTCATGTCAGAGTCAGTCCCAGCTCTCCACATAACTGTGGAGAATGTCCTGTCCATTGGCTAGATCAGAGTAGGGGTTCGATGTTTACTGCACATATTGTTCTTGGCTGGTGCCATAGTTTGAGCAGACCCCCCTGAGCCCCGATCCACCCATCATGATGTTCTTCTTGTAGAGGAGACCTTTTTAAAAATGATTTA
This sequence comes from Acomys russatus, assembly GCF_903995435.1. Classification (NCBI taxonomy): domain Eukaryota; kingdom Metazoa; phylum Chordata; class Mammalia; order Rodentia; family Muridae; genus Acomys; species Acomys russatus. The sequence continues at coordinate 31,802,933 of NC_067169.1, forward strand.
TTTATTTATTATTTATACAGTCTGCCTGCATGTGAGCCAGTAGGCCAGAAGAGGGCATCAGATCTCATTATGGATGGCTGTGAGCCACCATGTAGCTGCTGGGAACTGAACTCAGGACCTCTGGAAGAAGAGCCAGTGCTCTTAGCCTCTGAGCCATCTCTCCAGGCCCCTGGGGTTTTTTTTTTAAAGACAAGATCTCACTATGCAGCCCTGGCTGGTTTGGAAATCACTGTGTATATTAGGGTTGACTCCAAATTCACAGAGATCCACCTGCCTCTGCCTACTGAGTGCTGGGATTAAAGGCATACACTACCACAGCTGGCTTGGAATTTCTTCATTTCATTAACTGACCCAGGAAAATCCATCTTAAAACTGGATGGCTCTATTCTCTGGGTTTAGGTGCTAGACTATATAAAAGAAGAGAGAGTGAGCTGATCAGTAGGCACATATGTATGAGTGCATTTCTCTCTGTTCTGGAGTGTGAGTGTGATGTGACTAGCTGCTTCAAATTCTTTCTGCCTTAACCTCCCCAAAATGACAGACTATAACATAACCTGGAACCAGAAGTTAAAAACAAAAAACCAAAAAACCTTTTCCCCTAAGCTGCTTTTAACAGAGTATTTCTTTTTTATTTTCTTTTTTATCTTTTTGTTTGTTTTATTTTGTTTTGTTTTTCTAAACAGGGTTTCTTTGTGTAGCCTTGGCTATTCTGGACTTACTTTGTAGACCAGACTGGCTTCCAACTCACAGTGATCCACCTGCCTCTGCTTGCATGGCATCCATGAGGACCTTGGGTTTGACTCCCAGTACCACATAAAATCAAGCATGGTGGCACACACCAGTAATCTTAGCACTTGGGAAGTAAGGACACGAGGATTAGCAGTTCAAGATCATCCTCAGCTACACAACAAATTCAAAGTTAGCCTGGACTACATGAAAAAAAGAACAACCAGTTAAACAGTGGTGGCCCATGTCTTTTAATCCCAGCACTTGGAAGGCAGAAGCAGGCAGATCTCTGTGAGTTCAAGGCCATGCTGGTCTACAGAATGAGTTCCAAGGCAGCTAGTATTACACAAAGAGACCCTGTCTCAAAATCTAAAAAAAAAAAAAAAACAATAAGAAAGAAAAAGAGCTGATGAGATGGCTCAGCTGGTAAAGGCACTTGCCACCAAGCCTGACAACCTGAGGAAGGAAAGAAGGAACAAAGGAAGGAAAGCAGGCAGGCAAGCTGGGCAGTGATGGCACATGCCTTTAATCCCAGCACTCAGGAGGCAGATCTCTAAGTTTGAGGCCAGCCTGATCTATAGAGCAAATTTCAGGACAGCCAGGACTACAGAGAGAAACCCTGTCTCGAAACTCCTCTCCTCCTCCCCTAAAAAAGGAAAACAATAGAAATGTAAGAAGGGAAAGAAGAAAAAGAAAACCCAGTAACTTAAACAAGAGTCAGAATTAGCACAAGGTTACTTTAATTATAGACCTCTGAATTCATTATTATACCCTGAAAGAATGGATATGATAAAATATAGACAGATAAAATAGTATATTATATATGTACATATATGTGAGAGATAGGTAATATATCATATATATTTATCTGTCAGTTTCACATTGGCAGATTCAACCAAATATGGATCAAAGACATTCAGGGAACAACAAATCTGTACGGAACACGTCCATACACTTTCCCCTAGACGATACCATATAACTGTTTCTATCATTTTGACATTGCACTGGTGTAAGTCATCTAATGACATAGTATTCAGGAGAATGTCACAGGTTATATACAAGTACTGCACCTGTTTTTGGTATGTTGTTTTGTTTCTTGAGAGAGACAGAGAGCATGCACAGTGTTTGGAGGTCAGAGGACCACTTACAGAGTTCTCTCCTTCCACCATTATCAGTCATGAGAACTGGAACTCATGTTGTAAGGCTTAGCAGCAAGCACCCAGCCCTGTGCCATTTTCTTTTAGGGACTTAAGCACTGGAGGAATCCGACATTCCTGTCGAGTCACAGGACCACCAATCCCTTGCAAATCATGAGAGAGGACTGTCCCTGGTCTTAGTCCCCAGTTTCTGGCACAAAGCTTCAAAAGACCCTCAAACTCCTGTTTGGCACAAGATTCTTTGCTAGGCAACTGATACGTTTGCTGGTGGTCCTGGAAAAACTTCATGTGGATCCCCCAACAACTGGAGGGGGGCCCCCTTTCTGCCTCTGATGCTTCCCTTTGGATTCTGTTCCCCTAACTGGACTGCTTTGTCTTCAGTGGGAGAGGAGGCACCAAGTTCTGTAGTGACTTAATGTGCCAGGGTGGGTTGGTACCCATGGGAATCTCCCCGTTCTCTGAGGGGAAGAGGTGAGAATGGTGGAGAGGTGGACCAGAGGGACTGCAAGGAGAGAAGGGAGCTGCAATCAGGATGTGAAGTAAACAAACAAACACACAAACAATTTTCCAAATAGTCACGGGGGAAAAACCCAAGCAAGTGATTAGAGGACCACCAACTAACATCTAGAGAGGGGAAGGAGGCTGGAGGCTGAGCTCAAACACATGGCTGAATAGTCCAATAACCATGCCCCCCATACAAACACTCCAATAAAAATTCTGGAAATGAGGCTGGAGAAAGATCTGCTCTTCCAGAGGACTTGGGTTCAATTCCTAGCATCCACATGGCAGCTCATAACCATCATGTAACTCTAGTCTCAGGGTCTCTGAGGGACCAGGCACACACATGGTGCACTGGTGTACATGCAAACAAAACAGTCCAACACAGAAAATAAACAAATAAACACCTCTGGAGAAGGCAGGTGTGGTAACCTACACCTTTAGTTCCAGCACGCAGGAAACAGAAGAAGGTCTGGTCTGGTTCGAGGCCAGACAAGGCTAATGAGACCCTGCTTAGTTTGTTTGGGGTTTGGTTTTTGCTTGTTAAATATCTGTGGAAAGCATGCTGGCACAAACCTCTAATTCCAGCACCTGGGAGGCAGAAGCAGGAGGGTCAAGGCCAGCATCCATTATGTAGGCTAGGCTACTCAGACCCTGAGTATAAAACTAGTAGGAAGGGGGTTGAGCAGCGATGGGGTCTCTCAGCAGCTACAGGTACTTGCTGTCAAGCCTGATAACTTGAGTTCAATCCCTGGAATCCACACGGTGGAAGGAGAGGTCCTCTGACCATGCACATACTGTAGCATACTACACACACACACACACACACACACACACACACACACACAAGCATATACGCATAAGTACATGTAAAAATATGAAAACAAACCAGAGAACAATGCTCAGGGGAACTTTCCACTTGCTGACTATACTGAGCTATGAGGAGGGAGACATCCTGATCCAACAAGAACAAAAGCTCCCTGGCTTGGAAGCCTCCCAGACCATTTGCATCCTTTATTATAAAGTAGGACTTGCCAACAAAGCACTTTGCTGAGCCCTCTGGGTCGCTTAATAACTATCAAATTTGAGAAGTCTATGCAAGCTCCAAAACTGTAGTCAGCTGGCAGGAACAGGGGTGGTACCTCAAGGCCATCGGAAACTCATGACAGGTATCTGAAGTGGAGGGCACTCTTGTAAGGGACTGGGCCCTTAAGTCGGTGGAGTTTGATACTCTGGGTAGTCAGTGTCAGGACTCAGTATAAAGCAAGGTGTGGTGGCACACGCATGTAACTCACACACTTTGAAGGCAGAGGCAAGATGATCAAGTTCAAGGTCAGCCTTGGCTACATGAGAAAAAAATTCTGTGTGTGTGTGTGTGTGTGTGTGTGTGTGTGTGTGTGTGTGTACTTGATAAAGGAGCTTAGCACCATGCCTGGTCACCTGAGTTGGATCCTATCATGGGTACTATGGCACAAGTACACCCAAAACACATTCTCACACACAAACATAATAGAAAGAACAAAAAAATTAAGCTGGGTATAGTCGTGAATGCCTGAAATCCTAGCATTTGTGGGAGCTTAAGGCAGAAATATCAGAAACTCAAGGTCACCCTCCTCTATGTAACAAAGGGAAGACCAGCATGGGCTACAGAAAACTCTGTCTCAAAAAAAAACTGTTTTTAAGGTAGTGAACTGACATAGCTTATGTGTACTGCCCAGTGTGGCCTCAGAAACACCATGCTTAAACAGACCTTGTCTTGTACAGATATGTATGAGATTGGTATTCCAGCTGCTTTCACCTGATGTCTATCACCTTGTTCCCTGTTCCCTTCTCTTGGGTAAATTTACAAGGGCACATTGACCAGAGGGAAATCAATCACATCTGTTAAAGACTCCATTTACGCTGTGAGTGTTTTTCACTTAACCTAATGGCTTTAACATACTCTCAAGAGCATGAAAGAGGTTATTTGTAGGCATTTAAGGATCTGCCAAATCCTAAATAAATGCCAAAAATGGTCTGCCAACTCTGGGTTTGCTTTTCCCAAGCCCACAGCTATAAAGTCAAGAGTTCTGAATATTGCCAACTTGCTACTCCAACTATAGGGCATCACTGTGCATGTAACAAGGCAGGTCCAAGTGCCAAAATGTCGCCAATATGTACTTTCATCCCAATTACTCATCAAAGCTAAATCTTGGGGGAGGAGGAAGCTCAGTGTGGCAGGGCTTTTCTAGCAATAGCAGCAACACCAAAAAATAAAAGTGGCAGGAATGGAGGTGGGTTTCTATAATCTCAGCAATTGTGAGTCTAGCCTGGGAGATATGACACCCATTCTCAAAACAAAACAAAACTACCTAAATCTGAGACACTCATCTGTTATCACAGCACTCAGGAGGCTGAGGCAGGAGGATCATGAGATTGATGCCAGCCTGGTCTAGACTACAGTGGCCTTGTCTCAAAAAAAAGGGCTCAAAAGCTGTTGCTCTTCCAAAGGACCCAATTTTGATTCCCAGGACCTGAATGGAAGCTCACAACTGTATCTTACAACCATCTTCTGCCCTTTCTGGGCACTAGGCATATATATGATGTGCATACATACATGCAAACATGCATCCATACACATAAGAAAACACTAAATCTATAGGCAACTGCAACTTCCACATGTAGAAAGCATGGAGTTATTTACTTATCCATCATCATAAAGCTGTGACACATACCATGGAGAGGTAGGAGGAGGAGGATCAGGAGTTCAAAGTCATCCTTAGTTACATAGAGAGTTTGAAGCCAGCTTGAGCTATAAGAAACCTTGTCTCAAAGAAAAGAAAGAATAAACAAGACTGGATCCCTGGAGCTGAAGAGGTAGCTCAGCAGTTAAGAGTACATACAGCTCTTGCAGAGGACCTGCGTTCAATTCCCAGCACCCACCTCATCTCACAACCACATATAACTCAGCTTCAGGGGATCCAACACCCACATCCTCTTTGGGCATCTGTGTTCACTTGAGCAAAGCCACACACATACATATACAACTTAAAATAAATCTTTAAAAGAACTGGGATCACTGTTACAGGCCTTAGGCCCTCAATGGCCACAGCTGGAACTCTACCTTCCTTCTTCTCCAAGCTCTCAGCAACCCAATGTAAAATGCTTTATTTAATTTCTTCTATTCTGGAAACAAGGCTGTATTGCTTAACCCACATGCAAAGTGCTAGCTACACCAAACAACCAAGTCAAAACAAAGTGGCTAAGACATTAAGGGGGAAAAAAAGGAAAAAAAGAAAAAAGAAAAAAAAGACATTAAGGGAACACACACAGAGAGCCAAGCCCCATCTGCTCAAAGCAGTTCAGGCTGGGAAGGCTTGAGTAAAGGGCTCACTCTCAGGCCACTCCCCAAGCACAGACACCCCATCAAGCAGCCGTGAGACTTCAGAGAGTCCAGAGCTCACATAGAGGGTCTCTAGCAAGCCTCACCCTGTTCCTGAGCCCCAGTCACACCACTCTTTATAAACTGTAGCTAACTGCAAGCCCTCATAACCTAGGCTTATTGGGAACAAGAGCTAGAAAGACAAAGAAAATCTAAATATGGGAATATCCAGGTTGGAAGTCCTGCAGAACAGAGGGCCAAAGCCTATATTATGGTAATTTCTTTTTTTTTATTATGGTAATTTCTAGAACAATCAAATAAGCTGGGCCACTTACATGAACAGAAAACATAGCTTGAAATGTCAGCACACTTGTGTGGTTTAACGTGTGTTAAGTTGTATCAGGTACAAAAGAGAAACAAACAAAAGCAGTGTCACAGCAAGATACAGGATGGAAAAAATGCTAGAGGCGAGTGCAGGGCAGCTTCGGGCGCCCCCAGCAGACACCCATCATGGGCAGCCAGAGCTCCAAGGCTCCCCAGGGTGACCTGACCTCCGAGGAGGCAGCAGATGCCTCTCCCCATCCCCAGAAGGCCAATGGACAGGAGAAAAGCAATGGAGACTTAACCCCCAAGGGTGAAGGAACAGAACAGATGAGGCAGCTGGAGCTACGGGTGATGACATCGAGCTAGCAACCCCTAGTCAGAAAGCTAAGGCCAAGTGGGAGGTGGCCCCCAAGGAGACCCCCAAGAAGAAATTCTCTTTCAAGAAGCCTTTCAAATTGAGCAGCCAGTCCTTCCAGAGAAATCGGAAGGAGTGAGTGGGGTGTGATTCCTTGGCCTCCTCCCCAACAGAGGAAGAGCAGAAGCAGGGCAGGGGGTGGGGGGGGCGGGGGACATGCATCAGCACCTGCAGGCACAAGGGAGAAGGAATAAATGTCCCGTTGAAAGAAAAAAAGCAAATGCTGGAGGTAGCAAAGAGTTCTCTCACTAGAAGTTTCGCTGAGCTAAAATGCCCTCCCTGAGCTTCAAGCGGTGGCTCATGATTGTGTTCTCAGCACATGGATGTAGGAGAATCAGGAATTCAAGGTCAGCCTGGGTTACATGAGACCCAGCGGCTCAGTGAGTAAAGGCACTTGCCACATATCCTCACAACCTGATTTTGATCTTTGGAACCAACGTAAAGGTAGGAGAGAATGGATTCTATTCACAAAGTTGTCCTCTGGCTTCCACACATGCATCGGTCACAGCAGAAGCACACACACACAAATGGATGAATGAATAAATACATTTTAATCTAAGCCAGTCACAGTGGTACACACTTACAATCCCAGCATTCAGGGAGGCAGAGACAGGCAGATCTCTGTGAGTTCAAGACAGCCTGGTCTACAGAGCAAGTCCAGGGCAGCCAGAACTACCCAGAGAAACCCTGTCTCGAAAAACAAAACAAACAACAACAACAACAAAAATTAATCGAAAGAGCACCAAGCACCAACCTGTTCAGGTTTCACGTGACAAAACATAGAAATCTTCTCTTTCACAGCCATCTCAATGGGTGCTGAACTACGGCAGACAATCTGTGAATGCAGTTATCATGGGTCAGTAAAATGGAACAGGTCTAATCAAATTGCCCAATTCATTGTCAGAAAGATATATATATATATTTTTTTTTATTTTCCTACAAGAGACTAGACCAAGAATGCACTTATTCACTCTGGGCATTCTTCTGATCACTAGCATAAGCATGTCTCACTAAGTTCAACAGAAATCTACCAGAAATAGCTCAGAACATCAAAATGTCTCCGATGAACAGTTAAAGCTCTAATGGGCTGTTTCACTAAACAGAAGGAGACCTGGATCAGGAGTTGACAAGCTTTCACTACAGGGCCACTTAGGAAACATCTTAGTCTCCCAAGTTAAGGCACTCAGGGTTCTGTGCCAAAACAGCTACATTAAACAAATGAGTAGCTGTGTGTCCATGAACTCTCCTTTCTTTTTCTGTTTTTTTCAAACAGGTTTTCTTTGTGTAGCCTTGGCTGTCCTGGTCCTGTAGACCAAGGCTGGCCTCAGACTCACAGAGATTCACCTGCCTCTCCCTCCATGGACTGGGACTAAAGACATGAACCAACACCATCCCGCTATAAATTCTTACTTATAGAAATAGGCAGTTGCTTTGTGAACCCCTATTTGTCTCCCTGTGACAAGCTGATGACTGCAACTGGATTACCTATTACAAGAACACGTGAGGAGTGCGTCACAGACTAAAACTTAAGGCAAAGAAAGCCAGGCCTTGAAGGGTCAACAGGAAAATCCCAAGGTATCACATTCACTCTGAAGGAGCCAGGAACCTTATAAGTGACAGGGCATTGTATCTGACCTGCTATCAATGGAGCCAGCTTAAGGATAAAGAAATTATCTTTTCCTGGCTGCCAGATACAAAACGTTTACTGTCATAGGAACATTTGAGAGGGACAAATGCCTCAGATGAGTGGTTAAAGATTAAGGTCCTAGGAGTATAGCTCAAAGGCAAAACACATGCTTACTATGTGTGAGACCTTATGTTCCATCCCCAGTACCAAAACCAAAAATAGAAAGAAGCCATCGGTGTTAGAGCTTGTGACATGGAGGTCCTACTCCAAAAGAACTTACAGACAAACTTACCCACGGTGCTTAACTCACCAGATCCGGAGATAAGCCCAACCCCCTCAGCGCGCGGACACTGTTTTGTGTAGGTTTTGTTTTTTGTTCTCCAGTAGCACTGGGCTAAAAAGAAATGAGACCCCATCAGCGCCACTGGATATCTAACTTCTGGGTCATGAGTTTCAAATGTAGGTCATATAAATGTCAGTGGAAAACTATCCACGTACTTCTCTGGAAAAAACCCACCTGTGGCACAAGGCTGACGTGAATGTTATAGAAATTCTCTCTTTTGACTTTAAACTGGAATTGTCGGAATGCTTCCACAAATGCCATTCCTTCGATGTCTCCAATGGTGCCTCCCAGCTAAGGGTGGAAAACAAAGATAAGACACAAAAGACCAAACATCTCCCATAGCACACAAATCACTGACATTTTCTTGTTCCTTAAGTAAAATAATTTTTAGTTACATAGTCACTACAGTTACAGTGTCTCCCAAGTTACCTCTGTCTCCCAAGTGCTGGAATTAAAGGTATGTACCATAACAACCAACTAAACTATGTAATTAATTACTTTCTGAGTTTCACACTGTAGCCCAGGCTGGTCTAGACTTCTACACAGCCCAGGCTGGCCTTAAACATGTAACAGGAGCTACCACACGTGGATTAGAAATAATTTTGTTTTGTTTTGATTTTTTTTAAGACAGGGTTTCTCTGTGGAGCCCTGGCTTCCCTAGAACTTGTTGTTCTGTAGACCAGGCTGGCCTCAAACTCAGAGATCTGCCTGCCTTTGCCTCTTGAGGGCTGCAATTAAAGGTGTGCGCCACCATCCCCAGCTCTAGAAAGAATTTTAATAGACAGAGGATAAGAACTGAAGCTTAATGCTTTCAGAAGAACAGAAATCTTTAAATGCTTAAAATCATTAAGTTATACACTTAAAGTGAATGAAATTTTAGGATATTTATTAAAAAAGCCTGGTCTGGTGAGACATATCTCTAATCCCAGCATTGGGGAGACTAAGGCAGCAGGATCACAGGTTCAAGACTAGATTGGAGTACATATATCCTATCTCAAAAAAAAAATCCAGGCATAGTAACAAAGAGAAACTGAGGCAGAAGGATTGCCTTGAATTTGAGACCTACCTGGCCTAAATTGTGAGTTCCAGGCCAGCTTTCGCTACAGTGAGATTCAGTCTCAAAAAGAGAGAGGAAGGAGAGGGAGGATAGAGAGGGGAAGTGGAGGGGCAAGGGGGGAAGAGAGACAGAGAGAAAGCTAGAGAGATGGCTCAGTGGTTAAAAGCACTGGCTGCTCTTCCAGAGGACGCAGGTTCAATTCCCAGCCTACATGGCTGTTGACAACACCTTGTAACTCTGCTCCCAGGGGTTCCCTTTTCCGGCCTCTGAGGGCACTGCATAAGCATGCTCCAGCCATACAAACAGGGAAACCACACACACATAAAAATAAAGTTTAAAAAAACAAAATAAAATAAAGTTTTAAAAATTTTTTCAAAGGACAGAGGCAGTGACAAAGAACTCATAAGCAGGTAGAAAGGGCTGGCAAGATGGCTCAGCGGGTGAAGACACTTGTCACCAAGCCTGATGGTCTCTGGGCCTGATGGTCTCTGGTCAATCCCCAGGACCTACAAGGTAGAGAGAACTGATTCCCACAACTTTTCCTCTGACCTACACAGGCATGCCCTGGCATGCACATTGGGGAACACATATGCAGACACACACGCGATACATAAACATAAGGTAGAATGTTCACAATAAAGAAAATGAATTATCTAAAACATAGACCACAGAAGAAAAAAGTAAGGATATTTCTACCAATAGTTCTAGTTGGAAGAAAATACTCAAACCCTGTGATGAGCAAGGCTGACGGCCATCCATTTCTGCTTGCGTTGCTGGATTGGCTGAAATAAGGAGAACTCTCAAATGCTTTTTCCATCTCCCTCTCTACATACAACTACAAACCTACACACACCTACACGTATTTGAACAGTCTTCTTGCAGGGTTGGTACTACTGAAAGTAAAGGGCTAGTATTAAAACATGCTGGCTTTCTAATACACTAGTACCTGAATGAAGGTTTCTGGTGGTGCAATCCTTCAACGTCAACAATGTGTTTCCAATAAGGTTGCTTAAAGAATTTCACTTTAACATAAATTCACCTTAACCCACTCAAGGTTAAAAATCAGATCAAAGGCCAGAAGGCTATCAAATAGATTTTAAGATGACGTCACCAGCATTTGAGCATCTACTCCATGATCAGGCAAAATGCTCAGAAGAACTAGAGACTTGCCAGCCAGGATTAAAGGAACACACCTGTAATGCCAGCACTCAAAAGGCAGAGGCAAAGGGACCACTACCAGTTTGAGGCCAGCCAGAGCTACATTGTATGGAGAGGGGAGGATACTCATAAAAAGCTCAGGACTTTTTTTAAAAACAGGGTCTTATGTATCACAGGCTGACCTATAATTAACAATATATCCAAACATGACCTTGAACGTCTGTAAAATGAAGCTAGGCATGATGGCTCATACCCTGTAACCCCAGGACCTGGGAGACGAGAGAAGGATCAGGAGTTCAAGGTCATTTCAACCACAGAGCAAGTGTGAGGACAGCCTGGGCTACATGAGAATTCAAACTAGCAAAAGAAAAGTTATATAGAATCAGAAGCTTAGCAGAACATAAGTGCTCACTGTCCATAAGACACCAAAATGGAAAAAAATACTCGAAAAGAAAAACAGTCTAAGGTAGAAGTGGTTTGAGACCAGACTAGACATACCAAGATCCTGTCTTTAAAAAAAAAAAAAAAAAAAAAAACAGAAAGAAAGAGGAGAGCAGAGGAGGGAAAAGAGAAGGAAGGAGGAGAAAGGGAAGAAGGGAGGGAGGGAGGAGAGGCGGAAAGGAGGGAGGGAGGGAGGGAGGGAGGGACAGGGAGAAAGAGCAGCAGCAGCAACAGCAGGAGAAAAACATGGTGACACACATCTGTAATCTCAGTACTTAGGGAGCTGGATGAGGCTGGGAAATTGCTATAAATTCTAGGCCAATGTGGATTACATACTTAAATGCAAAGCTGGCTTGAAATACATGAAGAAACACTGTCTTAGCAAATATGAACAGGGGTAAGTGATTCAGTCAATAACGTGACTGCCAGGCAAGCATGAGGACTTGAATTTGGCTTCACAGCACATGAATAAAGCTGTACACAGGGGCTGGAGAGATGGCTCAGTGGTTGAGAGCATTGGCTGCTCCTCCAGAGGTACTGAGTTCAATTCCCAGCAACCACATGGTGGCTCACAACCATCTGTAATATGATCTGATGCCCTCTTCTGACCTGCAGGGGTACATAATAAATGTATACATAATAAATAAATAAATCTTTAAAAATAAATAAATAAATAAAGCTGAACACAGCACCGTGTGCCTGTAACCCCAGCATTCAGACAGGAAGGTGGGGGGAGGAGCCAGACAGATCCCTGGAGCTTGCTAGCCAGCCAGTCTACCCAAACTAATGAGCTACAGGTTCTGGGAGACCCTGTCTCAAATTATAAGATGATGAGCAACTGGGGAAGATAACCAATGTAGACTCCTAGCTTCCATGGATTCTCAAATACACATGGGCACACATGTATGTGCATGTGCACCCACATACACCGCAGATGAACACAAAAGTAAGCAAAATGAAGAAGCCAGGCATGGTGGCATGTGCTTTTAACGCCAGCATTTGGAGAGGCAAAGGCAGGCGGATCTCTCTGAGTTCGAGGCCAGCCTGGTCTACAAAGAGGGTCCAGGAAGCAATATGTAAAAGACAGATCAGGCATGGTGGCTGTCACCTTTAATCTCAGCACCCAGGATAGAGACTGGTAAGGCAGGTGGAGCTCCATGAGTTCAAGAGGTCAGTATACCAGTTCTAGGCCAGCCAAGGCTACATAGCATGTTCCTGTCTGAAGAATATTAAAGGCTGCACTTAAGCCAAACCACACAGGAACATCTTAGAGGATTTTGTCCTATGTGTTTTTGTGGTGCTGGGGACATAACCCAGGGTCTCACATCGGCTAAGCAAGTGTTCTACTCCTGAGCATAAATCCCTAGCCTAGTTTTTATTTTTTGTTAGATGGGGTTTTCTTTCTGGGGAGAGCAGAGAGGGCAGTGACAGGGTCTGGCTCTGTACCTCAGACTGGACTGAAGCTCGATATTTAGTCCAGGCTAACTTCAAACTCTTGCCCTAGCCTCTGGAGTACTGGGTTATAGGCAGGCCCCCAAATCCAGCTTCCTCGTGTGCTATTCAATGGGATCCTATAGCTGTCGCAGGAGACTTTAAGTCTTATCCGTTCCTGCCCTCATGTGGTCTATTATGGTACTACACCCTCTCAACCCATTTCAAAGTTTCCTTTTCTCTGCCTCTAGGTCACCATTATCACTGTATTCAGAACCCTAACACAGTCCCTTCGTACCGTAAGTTTGTTTTTATTAAATTTAAAATTACAAAATAGATAACACAGAAGTTTTAAATAACTTGTATTATAATTCACTGTTATAATTGTTCCATTTTGTTGTTATTCTTAATCTTTTATCATATCTAACTTATAAGTTAAACTATTATATAGTCTGAAGTGGTGGCATGCTACTATATAATTCTAGTAGTTTGGAAGCTAGGGCACAAGGACTGCTGTGCGTTACAGAAAAGCCTAGGCTTGCATAATGAATCCCAAGCTGGCCTGGAGTACAACATGACATCTTGTCTCAAAAAAAATTAAAACCAGGGCTAGAGAGATGGTTCAGAGGTTAAGAGCACTGGCTGCTCTTCCAGAGGTCCTGAGTTCAATTCCCAGCAACAACATGGTGGCTCACAACCATCTATAATGAGATCTGATGCCCTCTTCCATCAGGCAGGCACACATACATGCATGCAGAACTTTGTATACATAATAAATAAATAGATAGGAAAATGTTTAAACCGGGCATGGTGGTGCAAGCCTCTAATCCCAGCACTCAGGAGACAGAGGCAGGCAGATCACTGTGAGTTCAAGGCCAGCCTGGTCTACAAAGCGAGTCCAGGACAGCCAGGGCAACACAAAGAAACCCTGTCTCGAAAAACCAAAAAAAAAAAAAAAAAAGTTAAAAATGTTTAAAAACAAACAAAAAACAAAACAAAACAAAATTTGATCATAGTTATATATGTTTAAGATGCATACATTAATGTTTGATACTATATATGGTTTTGGACCAAAAGAGACAAGCAGGGGTAGAAATTTAACTACAAGAGAGGACTCCATGACACAGCTTTCATGAAGTCATCTTCCATGACTAGGTGGGAATTTATGGGAAAGGTGCTGTTTTGCTGTGATCCATCTTTTTAAAATATTTGCTCATTTTATGTATATGAGTGCTCTATCTGCATGTACAGCATGCCAGAAAAGGGCATCTCCAACCCCAACATTCTTTTAAGCACCCTCTCACCTACGCTTTTTTTTTCCCCAAGAGAGTCTTACTGCATAGCCCTGGCTGGCCTGAAACTCTACATAGACTAGGATGGCATCCAATTCAAAGCGATCTGCCAGCCTCTGACTCCTGAGTGCTGGAATTAAACGTATATGCCACCATGCCCTGCTCCTTTTTTTTCTCACCTGTGAATTCTAAGTGGGACCAATAAACTCAGTGATTCAGAAAATAACAATAATAACAAAAACTTAGAAAAGAGATTAAGGATGCAGCTCAGTTGGTGGACTTCAAAGGCCTGATGTTAACCCTAGTATCACATATACCTGGATATGGTGATGAATGCCTGTAACCCCAGCACTTGCAAGGTAGAGGCAGGAAGTTCAGAAATTCAGCTTCATAGTGGAGTTTAAGGCCAGGAATATATGAGACTGTCTTTTTTTTAAGGGGTGGGTGCAGGAACACAGCCAGGCACAGTGGTACACACCTGTAATCCCAGCACTCAGGGAGGCAGAGGCAGGCAGAGTTCAAGGCCAGCCTGGTCTACAAAAGGAGTCCAGAATAGCCAGGGTGACACAGAGAAACCCTGTCGCAAAAAAAAAAAAAAAAAAAAAAGGATGGGTGCACTGTGGCTATGGAGATGATTCAGGGTTAAGTATTTGCTGTACAAGCCTTGACAACCTGAGTTCAAATCCCTAGCGCCCACATGAAAATCAGCCATAGTAGCACAAGTGTCTGTAACTGTTGCATGGGATGTGGAGACAGGAAGATCACCAGAAGCTCACAGGCCAGTTAGCCTGGCCTACAAAGCAGAGAGCCAGAGAGACCCATCCCAAACAAGGTGGGAATAGCTGAGGAGCAACACCCAAGTTATCCTCTGACCTCCACATGAGCACTGGGACACAGACACACAGACACACAGACACACACACACACACACACACACACACACACACACACACACACTTCTGTTTTTAAGCAGAAGCACTTTCTTGGCATAAATCATGAGGAATAAGTACCCAGGTAGAAAACAGTTCACTTAACACACTACATTACACAGACATACGGGAATGAAAGAAAAATCACAGCAGCCAACAAGTAGCAGTTCACATGCTGCTTTCTTGAAATGGCGGGTACCACCTCCCACCTCCACCATCTGCCTTTCCCAACTCAATCTCTGGTTTTCACAGCGCTTTGCAAATATTTCTCCAATACTGGGAATTAAAATATGCTCTGGGATAGGGATGGAGCTCAATTGGCGGCATACGTGCGTGGCACACATGAAGCCCTGGATTTGATGCCCAGCACGGCATAAGCCAGGTGGAGGGGCACATGCCTGTAATGCTGGCACTCCGTAGAAAGATCAGGAGTTCAAAGTCTTCATTAGCTATATAGTGAATTCAAGGCCAGCCTGGGCTACATCAGACCCTGCTGTCAAATAAATACACTCCATAGGTATGGACAGTGGGCCTATGGGCTTCTCATGGACAGAAACTGTCCACTCCAGGCTCCAGCCCCAACACTGACTTTGTTACTTATCTGTCTGCACATACGGATCAATGCATAATCACCTCGAGAGGACATGTGATCATCTTTTTAATAAGTGCCCACCTCTGTTGTTCCCTGGTGGAACCCCACCTCCCAGCCAAGTTTACAACACCCAGGAGCAAAGAGTGAAGAAAAGTTCCATGCTTGCCTCGATAACGCATATGTGCGGAGCGTCCTTATTACCATCCACAGACACCTTGGCTTGATTCATAACCCACTCCTGGATAGCATCAGTAATATGGGGGACAACTGCAGAAAGAAGAAAACACACAGCAGGTTACTTCATGTTCATTTGGACCTCCCAAAGAAGGTGAAAGCCACCAGGCAAATTAGACCAGCTAGAGCTCTCATGCCATTGTCTCCATCACTGGAACCAGTATGGACTGAGGAATTTAAGGCTAGCCATTCCCATGACAGGCAGGCCTTTGCTCTTGAAGCAGACCAGATGCAGAGAACAAGAAACAGGAAACAGAAGTGCTATCTTTGATGAGGATGAGAAAACACCAGACTAGAAAGATGGATCAGCAGTTAGTACTTCCTGCTTTCCCAGAGAACCTGAGTTTAGTTCCCAGTACTCACATCCAGAGGCCCATAAAAGCCTGTCACTCTAGCTCCATGGACTCCAACACCCTCTTCTGGCTTCCGAGGGCACTTACACAGATGTGGCATACATGTTTGTACACACACACATACACACA
The DNA here is from genome assembly GCF_903995435.1 of Acomys russatus. Lineage (NCBI taxonomy): Eukaryota > Metazoa > Chordata > Mammalia > Rodentia > Muridae > Acomys > Acomys russatus. The sequence goes on from NC_067169.1 coordinate 31,819,000, forward strand.
CATACAATAAAATAAATCTTTTAAAAACCCTAATAACTGCCTATCATGCCATCTGAGAACTGGGCAAGGAGAGCTTCTGGATGCACCAGATCGTAGAATCCATGGCAGAGGATACCCAGCAGCTGTACAGGGCTGCGCCCCAAGTTCTGTGGGGGTAACAGCAGCCAGTGGAGAGGTCCAGTCCAAGGGTTAGAAGAAGCCCACTCGGCAGGCGGTGGTGGCGCACGCCTTTAATCCCAGCACTCGGGAGGCAGAGGCAGGCGGATTGTTGTGAGTTCAAGGCCAGCCTGGTCTACAAAGTGAGTCCAGGACAGCCAGGGCTACACTGAGAATCCCTGTCTCAAAACACAAAAAAAAAAAAAAGGAAAAAAATAACTCACAAAAACATTCTGAGTCAAATAGAAAAGAAAGCAGAGATTTCAGGGCCCACTACCTTCTCATTTCTGTTAAATATATAGTTTCCCCTGAGTGATGCTCAGCACACAGGGTCCATAATGTTGTGCGATAAAAATACCTTGAACGGTTTTCCCCAAGTAATCACCACGCCTCTCTTTATTGATCACATGCTGGTATATCTTCCCAGTGGTGATGTTGTTGTCTTTATAGAGATTAATGTCCAGGAATCTTTCATAATTTCCGAGGTCCAAATCAACTTCTCCACCATCATTTAAAACAAATACTTCACCTACAATCACAAGGCAGTATAGAAATTAAAATTCAAGGCCTGCCTAAGCTCAGAGAGAGTTTAAGGCCAGCCTGGGTAACTTTGAGAGACCATATCTTAAAATAAAAAAGAGAAGAGCAAGACTTGGCTTAGGGGTAAAATGTTTGCCTAGCTTTCATGAGATCCCAGCTTCATTCCCTAGTACTGCAAAAGAAACAAAAATATAAATATAAATATAAATAAAACAAAGTTACAAACAACACAGGACTGGTCAAAGTGACCGAAGTCCAATGTGAAGATGCCCGGCAGTTGTAGTTGTTATGAGACAGGGTCTCATGTAGCCCAAGCTGGCTTCTGACGGACAATGTAGCTCACTAAAGCTGGCCTTGATTTTCTCCCTAAAAGCCCCATTGCTCCTGTCTCATCTCTCAAGTCCTGGGATTATAGGCATATGCTACCAAGCCTGGTATTAATGACTTTTTAAAATACGCAATGTATGCATAGCAAAATGCCTGGCTGCGGTGACTCAGACCTATAACCCCAGAACTCAGGAGGTTGAGATGGGAGGATTAATGAGAATCTGAGGCCAGCCTGGGCTACAGAGTGAGTTCTAGATTAGTCAGGATCAAAGAAAAATGTCAGGGAGATGACAGAGTGTGTAAAGCACTTGTCACAAAAGCCTGAGGACATAGCTCAGATCCCCAGAACCCATGTGCAAATGCCAGGTGGGCACAGCAGCCTGCCTATGGTCCTAGTACTTCAGCACTCAGCACTAGGGAGACAGAGGCTGCAGGTCCCTAGGAAGCTGGCTAGCTAGACTAGCCAAATCAACAAGCTCTGGGTTCAAACGAGAGAGCCCACCTCAAAATATAAGGTGGAAAATCATCAAGGAAGACATATGAAATTAACCACTTTCCTCCACATTCATGCACACTCACTCACACACACACACACACACACACACACACTCATGCATGCATACCCTCCCCTCTCGGACACACCTAAAATAAAGTCAATATTAATTAGTTACTCCAGCAGTGGAAAATGATAAAATAAAACAAGACATAGACCATAGAAAATGGTACCTTTCCAAAGACTTGACTATGTGGACCGTCATCAGTGATCAATGGCCATAAGAACTCTCACACATTTCTAAGGTATGATCCAACAAGTCTACTTCTGGAAGTCTAGCCTAGAGAAATTACCCAAAACAAGACAAAGGGCTAGAGAGATGGCTGAGTGGTTAAGAGCACTTGTTACTCTTACAGAGGGCCAGAGGTCAGATCCCAGAATACCCACGTCGAATAGCTCACATCCATCTGTAACTGCCTCTAGCTCCAGAGGACCTTTCTCTTCCAGCCTTTGTAGGCACCTGCATACATACAGACACACACACACATACACATACACACACACACACACACACACACACACACACATATGCACATAAATACAAATTTAAACACACAGATAAGAAACTATTGCAAATTAGGCATATTTATTTTAGCAAATTAAATTTTAGCACTTTAAAATGAAAAGATTTCTTTCCATACCATGTTCATAAGGTGAGAAAGTTCCAGCATCGATGTTAATATAGGGGTCAATTTTGATGGCAGTAACTCGGAGACCACATGACTTGAGAATGGTCCCAATGCTGCTGGCAATGATCCCTTTACCAATGCCCGAGATGACCCCACCAGTAACCAGGATATACTTCATTGGCAAGCGAATGGGTGGCTGCCAATACCCAGACACAATCTACAAGACAAACAAATTAAGAATCAGAGTTGGAAAAAAATAGGCAAGATATCCAATGCCTATAATCCCAGTACTCAGGAGACTGAGGCAGGAAGAGAGTTCTGAGTTCAAACCTGGCCTGGGCTACATAATGAGTTCCCTGGACTCTGTACAGAGTAAGACCCACCCCCATCTCAAAACAACAACTACATAAAGTTAGAATGGTGGCACACTCCCTTAGTCCCAGCACTCAGGAAGCAAAAATGAGTAGATCTCCATAAGTTCAAGAGCAGCCTGGTCTACATAGCAAGCTCCCCGCCAGTCATGACTACACAGTGAGAACTTGCTTCAAAATAGAAAGGAAGGCCGGGCAGTGGTGGTGCACGCCTTTAATCCCAGCACTCGGGAGACAGAGGCAGGTGTATTGCTGTGAGTTCGAGGCCAGCCTAGTCTACAAAAGCAAGTCTAGGATAGCCAAGGCTACACAGAGAAACCCTGTCTTGAAAAACCAAAAAAAAAAAAAAAAATCTAAATTAAAATTAAAAAATAGAAAGGAAAAGAAATGGGGGGGGGGACAAGGCAGACTGCCAAGAGTTTGAGGCTTATATGAGCTACACAGAAAGTACCAGGCGTGGTGGCGCACGCCTTTAGTCCCAGCACTCGGGAGGCAGAGGCAGGTGGATCGTTGTGAGTTCGAGGCCACCCTGGTCTATAAAGCGAGACCAGGACAGCCAAGGCAAACACAGGGAGACCTTGTCTAAAAAAAAAAAAAAAAAAAAAGTACCAGGCCAGAGCTACATAGCAAGACTCTGTCTTAAACAAAACCAAAAAGTATATAAATAAATGAGAGTGTAAGGCAGGCATGGTAGATTCCACCTGACCTATAATCTCAGCACTTAAAAGACTGAAGCGGGAGGGTCACTGAGAGTTCTGGGCCAATTTTGGCTACAGTGTGTCACAGAGTAGAAACAGTATCTCAAGTCAGTAGAGAACATAGCAAACTATAATTCCAAAAATACATGGAATTTTTTGCTAGCTAAATACTCAAAACTTTTGGGGTTTTTTGTTTGTCTGTTTTTTCGAGACAGGGTTTCTCTGTGTAACGGCTCTGGCTGTCCTGGACTCACTCTCTAGACCAGACTGGCCTTGAACTCACAGAGATCTGCTTCCTCTACCTCCCCAGTGCTGGGATTAAAGGCGTGCCCTGGCTAAATACTCAAAACTTCTGAACAAGTTTTTTAGGTTTTGACTTTTCTTTGAAAAAGGGCTTCGTGCTCTCTTCTCTCGCTCACTCTCTCTTCTTTCTTTGTTCTCTCTCTCCTCTCTTCTCCTCTCTCCTTTCTTCTCTCTCTGCCTGGGCTTTTCTCTCTTTGCCCCTCCCCCTGCATCATGGTGGCTGAGAGCTGCTTCCAATAAACCAGCATTTAAATACTTTTGGGGTGGGGGGGGAAGTGCTTCACTATCTCTCCTAAACTATCCTGGAACTCATGATCTTCCTGTATCAATCTCCTGAGTGCTGCAATTACAGATGCACAGCACCCCATCCAGTTTGGTGGTGGGGTGGGGTGGGTGTATTTGCTCTTGCTGCTGCTGCAGCTCCTGTTGTTTTTAGGGTACAGTCTCATATAGCCCAAACTGGCCTCCAATTCTCTATGTAACTTAGGCTGGCCTTGATCTCCTAATCTTCCTGCTTTTACCTCCCATATTCTGGGATTGCAGACAAAGCATTCTTTTGTAGGCTGCTTTTTACTTTTTTTTTTTTTTTTTTTTTTTTTGCAGTTAGCATACAAGCTAATAGGTTTTCTTGTGAGATTTTCACACACATGTATGGTTACACTTTTGTCTTTCTTAATTTTTATATGACTTTACACATATGAGTACTCTGCCTGCATGTATATCTGTGCACCATGTGCATTCCTGGTGCCTGCAGAAGCCTGAACCTGGAGTTACTGACAGTTGTAAACTGCCATGTGGGTTCTAGGAATTCAACCCAGGTCTTCGGGAAGAGCAGCAGTGCTCTTAACTACTGAGCCAGCTCTCCAGCTTTTATTTGTTTGTTCTTATTTGCAAGCTACTATGCTCCCTTGATTTTGTGGCTTTTAATCCTACCAATAGAGAAAAGGCTAAAGCTATTTCCTACAAACAAAGTAGCTGCCTTTGTTCCCTTGACTTTCCATCAACCTCAACTCTGACGCGCGCCTAGTTTTGTCATGAGCAACTACATTTCCCTAAGATTGAAAAGCACGGGGAAACGTTTCCAAGCTGTGCAATCTGTACGTAAGCAAGGCAATTACACTTTCTTAGCCTCTTTCATTATCTGGAAAGTGGAATAAAAGTACCAACAGTTTGGAATATCATTTGACCCTAAAGATAAATGAGCTCTCATCTCAGATAGGCAAGATTCATACCTGTAATCCCAGCACTTGGGAGGTTGAGGCAGGAGGATCAGGAAATTAAGACTAGTGTGGACTACATGAGACAGTCTAAAAAGAAAAGAACTTTGTTACAATGGGGGGCGGGGTTAAGGTGAAATATAAAGCTAATAGAAGAGGGATTCACCTATGTTTTTCATATTGAGAGGAAAATCTTAGTTGTCCAGATCCTAATTTAGTCCAAAATAAACCACTATCCTAGTATATTTAGGCAAGTGAATTGTAGACAATTGTTAGTTTTCTATATATTAAAAAAAAAAAAACACCATATCTGTCCCTTTTTTCTTTTGCATATACTTGTGTGCGCACACCCATGTATTCCTGTCTGTGGGTGCATTTAGAGGCCAGGGGACAATTTTGGGTGTATCTTCCTTTGAGACATGGGTCTATCATTTGCCTAGAGCTCACCTATTAGACTAGGCTGTCTGGAGAGTGAGGCCCAGAGATCTGCCTTATCTCCATTTCCCCAGGACTAGAATTGCAGATGCCATGCTCAGCTTTTTTATATGGGTTCTGTGGGTCAAATGCACATCCTCATGTTTTCAGGGCAAGTACCAATTACACCAGCTCCTTAGCTCAAAAAACCCTATATAATGAGATCAGAGGGCAACTTTCAGGAGTTAGTTCTCTCTTTTCACCTTGTTTTGAGGCATGGACTATGCCACTGCACCCAGCAAAGAAAGTTATTACAGATTTAGTTTTACGTATATTTTGAGGCGGGGTTCAAGACAGGGTTTCTCTGTGTAGCCTTGGCTGTCCTGGACTCACTTTGTAGACCAGGCTGGTCTCGAACTCACAGCGATCCGCCTGCCTCTGCCTCCCGAGTGCTGGGATTGAAGGCGTGCGCCACCACACCTGGCTCAGATTATTTATTTTCCTTATTTCTTTTCAGTACTAAGGTTTGAATGCAAGGTCTCATACATGCTAGGCAAGCATTGGGCCGCTGCTACGGTCCCAGCTGCATTCATCTTTTTTTCCATGAATTCTGGGGATTGAAATCAGGTTCTCAAGTCTCACAAGCACTTTTAACTAGCTTGAACCATCTAGCTAGCCCCACATGTGGTTTTCATGCCAGATTTTATGCAGCGCTGGGGACTGAACTCAGGGCTTTGTGAATGCTAGGCAAGCACCCTCCCTACTGAGCTCCGTGCCCATCCTAATCCTTTCTACCCTTTCTAAGCAAATAAGTTCGAGTACACACATACACACACAAACAAATAAATGTAATATAATTTAAAACAAAGTAAGCAGAACAAAGAGATGTCATTAACAATAAATATATCTGTTCCTTTTTTTTTTTTTTTTTTTTTAGTAACTTAGACTGGCCTTGAACTCAAAATGTAGCCATGGATGACCACTATGCCTGGTTAATATAATGCTGAGATCAAACCCAGGATTTCCTGCACACTATAGACAAGCATTCTCCTGCCTCAGCTACATCCCCATCCCTTAATGCTGCTGCTGCTGTTGTTAGAATTTTGAGATGGGGGACTCTCGCTCTGTAATCCAGGCTAGCCTCCAGACTCCTGAGTGGGAGAGCTGGGAGTCATCTCCCAGAGATGTTACAATATTTTTTTATCTCAAGGAGTTCAAAATTGTACCCACTAGCTGAGGGTGCTGGTGCAGGCCTGTAATCCAAGCACTTGGGTTGCGGAGGTTGGAAGATGAGTGTGAGGTCAACTTGAGCTACACAAGGCTCTGTCTTAAAGAGAACAAGAAAAGAGAAATGCTGTGATGGAGGTGAGAATTGACTTGTGAGTGACAAGTCACCAGCTTTGTACTAAGCCTTGGGAAAGAACACATTAAAGCACGTCTCTGTTCCAACTTGCCACGCATGACCAGGGGATCCATTCAGTTGTGCAGGCCTCCAGCAACAGAAACACCAAAGGACACCTTTCTAATGATGCTCATTTTAAAACTAATGTAAACCAGACACAAAAGAGTACTTACTGGATAAGGCCGTTTTATGACGTTCCTGATTAGCAAAACTAAGCTGGGACGACGATCTTCAAAACAGTGCAAGAGGGCGGGGTAGAGGAAAGGACTGACTAGAAAAAGGGGCACCCCCGAGGACCCTTTGTGGATTGATGGAAACGGTCTAAGTCTAGTCAAACCCCACAGCCCTGATGTGAAATGGAACATTTCTGGAGCCCAAAGTACACACCAATTGTTTTGAAACCGTCATCTGCCTCCCCAGGCGGTAGAGCTTAGTGCGCTGAGGCCAGCTAAAAGGGTTGTTGTTTAACCTGTATGCTGGTTCAGAAAGCAGACTCAAAAACCGAATCATCCCCGCGGGCCTCGCCCCACTAGTCTCCTGGTTTCACTTCCGCCAACGCCATCTCGGGGTTCCACAAAGCAGGGCGAAGTAGGGCTTGGGGTGCTGAATCCCGCGCGGAGGCACACCCCAGGCACGCACCGATTTGAACCCCTGGTCACCGGCTACCGCCAAAGGACAGGCTCCGACACGCACTGAGCACTCGTGGGCGTCCCGCCACCTTCTGAGTCCCCAAGGCCCGCTCTATTGCCCAGGTTTTCGAACACTGCGTGCAAGACGCGAACGGCTGTGGGCCGGGAGTGGGCACCAGCGGAAAGGGGAGAAAAGTGCCCAGGCCCCAAGTGTGCTCCGGGAAGGGCCGAAACGGCTCCAGGGGACACATGGAGGTCTGGGCACCGAGGCCCGAAGGGTTTCGGGGGAGGCCCAGGAGGAGAGTTACCTGTGCAGCGGCGAAGGGGGATACCGTGGAGGGTGGCTCACGCAGCTCCACCCAGCGGCCAGCCTAGCCTAGCGCTCACCTGTCCTGCGGGGGCAGGGACCGCATCTAGGGTGCTCTAATCACCTCTCCGTCCTGCCTGTCCCAGGAATTGAGAAGCCCTCCTCACCCACCTTTCCGTCGCGGTCTTGCGGCCCGCCCAGCTGACTCACGCTGGTTGTGAAACTGCGAGTGTTGCAGCGGTGGGTTCCAGCGACCGTACAAAACAAGCGCCTAAAAAGTGTTCCCTACGGCACAGGCAGCTCCCATCACCCTCCGCTCTAGCCGCCCTTGGCCCCAGGCCACGGCCTGAGACTGCCCCTCCCTCCCTCTCTCTCCCTCCCGTAGTTAGCTAGTTTCCGCCCAGCCTCTATAAGCTGCTGGTCAGCTCAGAATGCTGGCAAGCAGAGCCCTTTGCTCTGATTCTCCCGCCAACTTCACTCACCACAGAGGTTTGACTGTCTCCTTCAGCGCAGGCCAGGGGCCTGCCACAGGGGGAAAAAAAAGTGGGAAAGGAGAAAAGCAAAGCAGAATTCTCACTTAGGAGCGCACTGCCCACCTACACGCCTATTGGAAAATGAACTTCCTTAGCACAAAGTTAGGAAGAGAGGAGCACAGGAAAGTAGGAGAGAAGGCTTCCAAAGCAATGCTGCGGAGTGTGTAAAGGATAAGTGTGGCAAAGGACACGGGAGGTTGTTTCGGGGGAAGGGAAGGAGGTTGAAGCAACTGAAAAAAGAAAGGATCTAATTGGACACAGGTTTGAAATTTTAGAGAAGCCTTGACATTTGTTTCTTCGGTTGTTTTTGTTGTTCCTTTGGGGGGTTCTGGTGGTTGGTTTGGTGGTGAGGGGGGTGTTTTTTGTTTGTTGTTTTTGGTTTTTGAGACAGGCTGGGGCAGGAGATAGCTCATTTGGTAGAGTGCTTGCCTAGCAAACACAAGACCACAGATTGTATCTTAACCCACAACATCAACCTGCCATGGTGGTCCTTATCTATGATCACAGCCATGGAGGGTGAACACAAGATCACAAGTTCAAGATCCTCCTTGGGTACTTAGTAAATTCGAGGCCAGTCTGGGTTGTGTGAGACCTTAAAAAGAGAAAGAGGTGCACTAAGTCACCCCAGCTGAGCTAGAGCTCTGTATGTAGACCAGGCTGGTCTCAACCTGAAAGCGATCTCCCGCCCTTGTCTCCCAAATGATCATGAAATAAGACTCACAACTTACACGAGTGTTCCTGAAGACCTAGTGGGGTTTAGAAATGCAACTCTGTACTAATGTCCAGTTATAACTATATGAATGACTATATAATCTACATAGACGCTGATAAAACCAGTTTGCTGGTGGGGCCACATAGGGCAAGGGGGAGCCTCTTTAGAAGAATGTAATTGTAGTCGAGGGCCAAAGGTCTAATCCTAGAGGCCAGAGGCTGACATCAGCCAGGGCCTATTGAGCAGGGAGATCAGGAGAAGGGGCTGAAGAAAGCACCAGTGAGTTCAGCAGCAGAAGGCGTGCTAATGAAAGTCAAAATTTCACAGGAAAGCCAGGCTTGGTGGCTCACACCTGGTCATCCCAGAACTTGAAACTCAGAAAAGCAAGTTCCAGGCCAGCTGGGGATACAAATTGAGACCCTGTGGCAATTTTTTTTTTAATAGAGGGCTAGGGAAATGACTCAGCAGTGAAAAAAGTACTTACTGCTCTTGCAGAGGACTCAGGTTCAGTTCCCAGCACCCACATCACACAGGAGGCTCCCAACCACCTGTGACTCCAGCTCCAGGGGCATCCCACTCCTTCAGCCCCTTATGGCCCTTGCATCTGACATCTTGCACACACACTAACGCACAGAAAGAAAGCTGAAAATAAAACAAATCTGTAAAGACAATAATGATAAACGGGGAGGGGTAAGATGGCTCAATGATTTGACACTTAACCCAAGCCCAAACCTGAGGACTTGAGTTCAGTTCTCTAGAACCTACATGTTGGAAGGAGAGGACCAACTCCCCCCAAGATGTCCTTTGACTTCCACTTGGGGGATGGAACATAAACTCCAACACACATACATGTCACACACTCAATAAAAATTAAAATTACAGGAGGCAAAGGCAGGCGGGTCGTTGTGAGTTCGAGTCCAATCTGGTCTACAAAGCGAGTCCAGGGCAGGTAAGGCTAATGCAGAGAAACCCTGTCTCTAAAAACCAAAAAATAAAATAAAATAAAATTACCCAAAAAAAATTTAAAGGGGTATAGGGTTGTAACTCACTGGGTGTAGAGTACCTGCCTAGCATACATGAGGTCCTGGGTTTCATTTCGAAGCACCACATAAAGCCCATGTGGTAATGCAGGCCTGTATTCCCAGTATTTGTAAGATAGAAACAAGAGGGTAAGGAGTTCAAAGTCATCCTCAGCTACTTGGTGAGCTTGAGGTAAGGCTGGGTTACAGAAGAACCTGGGGCATAAATAAATAAATAAATAAATGGCTGGAGAGATGGCTCCGGCATTAAAAACATTGGCTGCTCTTCCAGAGGAACCAGATTCAGTTCTCAGCACCCACATGGCAACTCAGAACATTCTGTAGCTACAGTTTCAGGGGACATTATACCGTCCTCTGGCCTCTGCAGGCACCAGGCATGATTGTTGTGCATAGATATACATATGGCAAAACATCCACACACATAAAATAAATACTGCCACTCTGTTCACAATAAGTAGGAAACGGAAACAACCTAAATGTCCTTCATAAGAAAAGAGAGATAAGCCAAGCATGGTGCACACCTTTAATCCCAGCACTTGGGAGGCAGAGAGAGGTGGATCTCTGTGAGTTTGGGGCCAGCCTGGTTTACAAAGCGAGTCCAGGACAGTCAAGGCTATACAGAGAAACTCTGTCTCAAAAAAAGAAAAGAAAGAAAGAAAGAAAAAAGAAAAGGGAGATAAATAGAGAAGAAGGAGGGAGAGGACTAAAATAACAGTGAAGATGCCTTCCAAAAGTCATCTTATTATCTACCTAAACTTACATGTAATACACATGAGTCTGTATGTACATATATAGTTTAAGTGAAAATTTTCCAAGAGCCATAGACCATCTAACAAAAACCCCAACACCAGGCATGAGTTGTTGGCAGGGTTGGTTGTCCAAGAGACTCCCCCAACATTCCAAGCTATTGCTATTGCCCTTGGTTGCCTATCAGAAGTGGAAGATAAATCCATTTTGCTGAAAATACAATGAACTTCAGAAACAGGGCCCAGAAATCCTTGAACTGGATCTGACCTAAAAAGCCCTGAGGACTAGCTTTCATGATACCAGAAGGGTGCCATGCAAACTTACAAAAGAGGGAAGCACCAACAGCCCCACTCAGCTATAACATCTATGAACCACAACATGGACCAGCATGGCATGATAATCTAAAGGTATACAGTCATGGCACACATACTTTGGTGGTAACCAGCAGCTCTCTAATTGGTCTTAAGACCCATCTAACAAGAGAAAAAAGATTCCTGGTGCTGAACACCTAGCTAACCACCTGGGTCTAGTAAAGCCATGGGTCTCAAGGTAGAAAGTACAACCACCACTTTTACAGAAAAGATAAAGAAAGAAGCATAATCCTTAACTACATTCTAAATATTTGTCCTTATACCCACAGATAAGTTTAGTTTTCACACTTCATCGGGGAAATGTCTCTTTACAATAGATGGAGACCATTACAGAAAGCCACAACTAATCAAAATTCAGAGAACAAGAAATCCTGTGGTGCCAAGTGCCAACTGATATATCACAAATCCTACACTTAAGGCCACAGGACCATTATGGAAGAGACTCTGGAAGACTCTTAAAGAGCCAAACAGGACGTTTCCTATAAGATTGTGTCTCCTAGAAATGTCACAGGGGCTATACTCATGAAGTCTCAGCAGCATGGCTACCTAAGCAAGACCTGAACAACAATGACACCAATGCACATGCTGACATGAGTGGAGGAAACGTCACGGGGCCTCAACCCTACACAAAGAACTACAGGCAATTGCGGGATTTAGAGAGTGCGAGATATGGTCTTCCCCAGGAAAGAGTCCCCCAATTGGTTATCCAGTACCAAGTGATCAGCCCTAAAATGATAGGCATAAAGGTAGAATTATATGGATGGGATAGGTTATGTTTACATATTTAGGAATATATATATAAATATATACGAACATATTTAGGAATATATTTGTCCGTGTGTGCATGTGTGTGTGTGTGTATGTGTGTATGTGTAAGAAAAAAGAAAACAAGGCCATGAATTTGCTACATAAAATTAAATAAATAAATAAAAATAAATAAGGTCAGACAAGTTGGCTCGTTGGGTGACAGCACTCGCAGCAAGAACCCAACAATCTAAGTTCAATACTCAAAGTCCACAAAAGCAGGTGGAAGGAGAGAAGGGCCTACACAAACGTTGTCCTCTGACATCCACACACAGACCATGGTGCACATGCCCCCTAAACACACCTATCATGTACACATAATATAATAATTTGTTGATTGATTGATTGATTTGATTTGATTTTTTGAAACAGGGTTTCTCTGTGTAGCCTTGGCTGTCTTGGACTCGCTTTGTAGACCAGACTGACCTTGAACTCACAGTGATCTGCCTGCCTCTGCCTCCTGAGGGCTGGGATTAAAGGCCGCCTTATAATAATAATTTAAAAAATAAATATAGGTAAAGATTGAAAAGGAGAAACAATTCCAGAAGATGAGACAGCTTACAGAAACCCAGCTGAAATGGAATAGAAATTTGAGCTAAATGGCCAAGGAGATGGCTCAGCAAGTAAAGGTGCTTGCCACCAAGCCTGAAGACCTGAGCCTAATCCTTGACACCCACAGGGCAGAAAGACCTTATTCCTGAAAATTATTCTGTCCTCCTCCAGGGGCCACGGCAAGCCAACAGATCTATACAAAAACAAACACAAACTAAAATAGGTGCTGATAACAAAACCTGACAACCCAAGAATCCTATTTCCAGAACCCACGTGGTAGAAGGAAAGAACACACTTTCAAAAGCTGTCCTCTGACCTATATACACAAACCTCTGGCAAAGTCATCCCCATAACCACACGTGCACGTGCGCGCGTGCACACAGGCACGCACACACATACACACTACTAAATGTACAGAAAATTGAGAAAGGCATCCCTGGAGTCAAGTCTAGAACAGCATGGCCTTCGTGTCATGGTAGATGCAGGGAGTGGCAAGGCAGAAAGATAGTCATTAGAGGAGTTAACTGAGGCCAAGGAACAACACAGACCATAAGACAATGTTCCTAATGCTGATAGGAAGGTGGACACTGGCTGCTTAGCAAAGAACAAAAAACCTGTGAAAGAAAATGCAGTCTCTTCCCACGGAGGATGAAAAAGCATCGTTGTTCAAAACATCTGGGGGTTTGGGATTAAGGAGTCAATTTCTGGGAAAAGTAACAGAGGTTATCAGCCAGGCAAGGTGGCACACGCCTGTAATCCCAGCACTTGGGAGGGAGCAGCAGACAGATCTCTGGGAGTTCAAGGCCAGCCTGGTCTACAAAACAGGTCCAGGACAGCCAAAGCTACACAGAGAAACCCTCTCTCATTAAAAAAAGGGGGGGTCACATTTCCTACTTCATTTCCTGTTCACAACTAGGAAAGGAAGAGCCCAAGATTCCATGATATTTGCTTTGGTTTGACTTTGGTTAAGATGGGGTGTTGTATTTTGACGCTAATTACTGCTTGCTGTCTGACCCACCTTTTGCTTAATTAAAAAGCCATCCCACCTGGGCAGGGCAGGAGGTAGGTGGGATTTAGAGAGAAAGGAATTCTGGGAAGAAGAAAGACCACCACGAAGAGAAAGGAGAGAGACCTGAAGGGAAGAGAAGAAGGTCGCCATGGGTTAGGTGGAAGAGAAGCACATGGCTGGGACGGATGGAGAATCCGGTCCAGATGAAGAACATGAGCAAGTATTTGGGATTATAAATGGGAGGTAGCTTGATAGACGTTATTAGAAACAGCTGGCATGGGATTGAGACAGGGATCCCATGGCTGCCCCACTATGGAAGGTAGTTTACAGGATGATATCTGCCCTGCCCCAGGTTAACTAAGGCTAGCTTAAAATATAACAAGTGTCTTTGTCTTGATTGATTGCCAGCCGGGCCTACAGATAATACATGCAATTTAAAAACAATAATGGGGACCTGTGTATGGGTGAATGGCCTTCAACTCCTCATCCTCCTGCTGCAGCTTCTCCGGTGCTGGGATTACAGGCATGTACCACTACATCTGCTGGAACATCTGGCAGATTGCCTCTTTAGAATGAAAAACTGAGGCTCAGCAATGTTAAATGCGAATGAAAGGTACCTTAATTAGTAGGAATTGCCCAGCTTGGTGGCAAATGCACTTAAAGAGACAGCTGCTCTCTGTGAGTTTGAAGTCAGCCTGCTCTACTTGGAGAGATCCAAGACCACCAGGGTTACACAGAGACACTGTCTCAAAAAATAGCATTGAGTGACAAAAACAGGACAGCAACATCTAACATCTTTTATCATAGCTGGACTCCTCATCTAACTAGCCTATTATTATCCTATGAGGCCAACACATAATGCCTAAAATATAAGGGGGCTATGGTAACTATATTACCCATCTCCAATTTTAAAATAGAAAAACATGTGAGGAAACAGAAGTAGAAGAAGCCCAAGTTGGAGATTGCTCTGGGCCACACAGCAAGTTCAAGACAAATCTAAGCTGTATAATGCAAAGAGGCCCTGTCCAAAAAGCTAAGGATTTGATATGTGGCTCAGTGGACCACAGCTTGCCCAGCTATGCCCAAGGCTTTTGGTTTTATTGTCAGCACCTTTTTGAAGAAGCCAAATGTGTGTATTCATCACTACTACTGGCATAGCACTGTGCTAGGCTCTCAAGAGGGTTTTTAGAAAAAGAAGGCCATCGTTATGTTGATTGCAATCATTTTATAATTATATATAATCTTTAAAACCAAATTTCACACATTGATTTTTTTTCTCACACATTGATTTTTTTAATGAACGACATCTATTTCTTTTGTGTAAGCCCACATGAAGGCACTACAGCACACAAGTCAAGGTGAGAGAACAATTTTCAGGAGTCAGTCTCTCCCTTCATCTTATGTGGCCTGAGGATGGTCCTCAAGTCACCTTTACCTGATGAGCCATCTCACCAACCACCCCTCCCACTCCCTTGTGGTTTTTGAAAGAATCTAGCTTTGTAGCCCAGGCTGGAATCAAACTTGCTATCCTTCTGCCTCTGACTCCTGAATGCTGGGATTACAGACAAGCACAGTTACATCGGGCATAATCTTTTACTTTAAAGACTTCTACCAAGCTAGCGAGATGGTTCAGCAATTAAGAGCACTTCTTGTCTTCCCTGAGTTGGGTTCGGTTCCCAGCACCCAAACTAGGGGCTCACAACTGTCTGTGACTCTAGCTCCAGCGAGTCCAATGCCCTCTTCTGGCATCCTTGGTCAGGGACATGCACATGAACCCACAAGCACACACAGATAAAAGACACACATATACACAAGTAACACGTTTTTTAAATTCCTTTTCAAAGTTCATTCTCTGGCACGCTCCTCCCCGCCAAAGACCCAAAATGTCAAAGTTATTCACCTACTAAGAGCTGGAAATAGAACTATCTTGGGATTCCACGCTAATTGTGCTTTAAACAAATACCATCTTCTGAAAATTGCCAATAAATTCAGGTTCTCACTGACTTAAAGCCAAGAAGCCAGCTAAGGACAGTAGCACACACCTTTAATTCCAGCACTTGGGAGGCAGAGACAAGGGGATCTCTGAGTTCCGGGGCAGCCTGGTCTACTGTGCAAGTTCCAGGTCAGCCAGACCTACACAGAGAGGCCCAGCCTTTGGAAAATGGAAAAAGCTAAGATAAAACATCTCCTGGTGCCAGGCATGGTGGCGCACACTTTTAATCCCAGCACTCAGGAAGCAGAGGCAGGCAGATCGCTGTGAGTTTGAGGCCAGCCTGGTCTACAAAGCTAGTCCAGGACAGCCAAGGCTAACACAGAGAGACCCTGTCTCGAAAACAAACAAACAAACAAACAAAAAAAAACCCATCTGGCAAGCTGGGTACAGTGGTGCAAGCCTCCAATCTCAGCACTCCAAAGGAAGAGCCAAGCTGATCTCTGTGAGTTTGAGGCCAGCCTGGTCTACAAAGTGAGTCCAGGACAGTTAAAGCTACACAGAGAAACCCTGTCTCAAAAAACCAACAAAACAAAACAAAACAAAATTTCCTGGCTTTTGAAGTTAAATTAATACTCCAACTTTTAAAACAGGTTATTGCACCAATCAGAGGTGGTGCTCCCCTTTAATCTCAGCATGGGGAGGGGTTTGAGTAGCAGCAGAGGCAGGCAGATCTCTATGAGTTTGAGGTCAGCCTGGTCTGCAGAGTTAGCTCCAGGACAGCAAGGGCTACACAGAGAAACCCTGTCTTGAAAACAAAAATAAAAACTGGAGGGCTGAAAAGATGGCTCAGAAGCTAAGAGCACTGGCTGTTCTTCCAAAGGTCCTGAGTTCAATTCTCAGCAACCACATGGTGGCTCACAGCCATCTATAATAAGATCTGATGCCCTCTTCTGGCCTACCAGCTCACATGCAGGCAGACTGTATAAATAATAAATAAATACATCTTTAAAAAATAAAAATAAATAAATAAATAAAAACTGGATATTGGGACAAAACTCAAACACCCCCCCATCCAGTCACATTCATGCCAAAACTGACACCCCAGAGTTATATTCCCAGAGCTCCTGTGGTAAAATGAAAACTGATTCTCAGAAGTCCTCCTCTGACCTCAGAAAGCGTGCCATAGTTGGTGCCGCCGCCCCCTCTTAAATAAATGTCATTAAAAAAAACATTATAGTCGGGGAGCACCACCTCTGATTGGTGCAATGACCTGTTTTAAAAGTTGGAGTATTAATTTAACTTCAAAAGCCAGGAAATTTTGTTTTGTTTTGTTTTGTTGGTTTTTTGAGACAGGGTTTCCAAGAGGCAGAAGCAGGCGGATCTCTGTGAGTTCGAGGCCAACCTGGTCTACAAAGCGAGTCAAGGACAGCCAAGGTTACACAGAGAAACCCTGTCTTGAAAAAACAAACAAACAAAAAAAACCCAAAAACTGTTAGAATGTCATCAACACCACAAAATTCTACCCTTAAAGTGGTAAATCTTGTTACATTTCCCAACAATTTTTAAAGTAAATAGTATATTAAATACTTATGCCTTTGTCTTTTTCCTTCCTTGGCCGCCTGAGGGAAAGAAGGAGATGTAGGAGGTTCCACTGCCTCCCACAAAAATCCTCTCATGATTCTCAGTAGTTCATAAAATGGCATAACAAACGGCCTTTGGCTGAACCAGAAATACCTTCCGACCACATGCCAGAAGTTCAAAGGATCTGACCTTCCTAACATGGATGATTCAAGAAAGATCATGTTAGCTTTGTACTTAAAATAAAATCAGTTTTAAAGTTTTATTTATTATTAGTGTACATGTGCAGAATGTATGGAGAGCAATGCATGTACCTGGCGGTCTGAGGACAACTTTGTGGAGTAGGTCCTTTCCTGCCTTTAAATTAGTTCTGGAGCTTGAACTCGGGTAACCAAGCAACCAGGTAAACACATCAAGTGCCTTTACTTTCTGAGACAGCTTACTGAGGTATGCTGTGTTTCGCCATATATATGTAGGAGGGACTCCAGCCAGCTCAGGCATGGCAAACATGGGTCTGACAGGCCTTGCCCCTCTGCCCCATTCCCTCTGCCTTACTAAAAACCACTAGATCACATTCCTAAAGGTAGCAACTGAGGTCTGTTCCCTTATTTGGCCACTTGCTCCTCCTGAGGCTGACTATGAAGGTCCAGCATGAAAGTATTGAAGTCCAGTAATCAAAAGCCCCCTTTGCTCACTTAGTTAACATGCCCAATTAAAATTGACACCTCATCCTAACACAGGGTTTTCTCCTTGTGCCTTTATTTACTTGTTTGTTTATTGTTTTTTGAGACAAGATTTCTTTGTGTAGCCTTGGCTGTTCTTGACTCGCTTTGTAGACGAGGCTGGCCTCGAACTCACAGCGATCCGCCTGCCTCTGCCTCCTGAGTGCTGGGATTACAGGCACGCCACCATGCTGGGCTCCTCTTGTATCTTTATAAACCTCCATTTGCCTATGGGCCAGGTCTGTCTCCTCTCTTTCTAGAGGAAGTCCTTTGTCCCCCAGGACAAATACCCTTCCCCATCTCCCTTGTTCCCGTTTCCTCTTCCTCTGTCTCCTGTCCCTCTACGACAAATAAAAATCACCTTTGTGCTGAGAATTTGGTCTTGGGAGTCCTAAGCTGATACCAATCACATATAATATAATATAATATAATATCATATCATATCATATCATATCATATCATATCATATCATATCATATATCTATTTTTTATTAGGGGAGGCTGGATAAATGGCTTGGAGGTTAAGGGTCTTGCTACTCTAACAGAAAACTGGAGTTCTATTCCCAACACCTGTAAGAACCAGACAAACTCCATTTGTGTTAAAATAGCCAAGGGCTGAACCCAGATTCCAGAAAAACCACAAACTAGTCTAAACAGAAAAATATTCCCTAGCAACACAATCAGCTCACCTTGAGAAAGTCCAAATATACTCTCTTCTGGTCAAGCTGACCAGCAGGTGGTCTGGTGCATAGCAACAACCAATTAGGAGAAGCCAAGCCAAAGTTCCTAACGCCCCCATGACTGCTTCAACCCATCTTTTCTATAGGCCAACTTGCCCCTACACCTATTATCCAACCATGGAATGCCAAGGCTTGTAACTCCCTGCTTGCAGCTTTTCTGCCCAAATGCCATCCAATCATATACTGTAAAACCCATTTCTTTAGCCGGGCATGGTAGCACACGCCTTTAATCCCAGCACTCTGGAGGCAGAGGCAGGTAGATCGCTGTGAGTTCAAGGCCAGCCTGGTCTACAAAATGAGTCCAGGACAGCTAAGGCTCCACAGAGAAAGAAACCCCGTCTCGAAAAACAAAAAAACAAAAAAAATTCTTTTTCTAAAACCTATAAAAGACCCTATCAACTAAAACTCGGAGCCACTTACTTGCATCTGCTGTGCCAGTACATGGGACAGGTGGCCCGGGTTCAAACCTGCATTAGAAAATTCCTTGCCATTGCATTTGGACTCGGCTCTTGGGTGGTCTGCTCGGACAGTCTCTCGAAATTTTGGGCATAACACACCCACTTGAGGTAGCTCACAACCACCTGTAACTCCAGCCTAGAGGCATCTGACACTTTTCTTCTAGTCAGAGGCAGGCAGACAGATTCCTGTGAAGTTGAAACCAGCCTGGTCTACACAGCCAGCTTCAGTCCAGGCCAGGGCACATGATGAAACCTTATCTCAAAAATAAAGCAATTTAAAATTATATCTCTAAGTCCAGTGAAATGGATCTGAAAATAGGGGTATTTGCTGCTAAGACTGACCTACCTGAATTGCATCCCTAAAACCCACATGGTAGAAAAGAAAAGTTGTCTTCTGCCCTACACACATGTGCCATGGCATGTGAGTATATATAAGCATACACACATACACACACACACACACTACATACATATAAACATACATATATGTAATAAAGCCAGACATGGTGAGACATGCCTGTAATCCCAGCACTCGGGAGGCAGAGGCAGATGGATCACTGTGAGTTCGAGGACAGCCTGGTCTACAAAATGAGTCCAAGATAGCCAATGCTACACAAAGAAACCTTATCTGGAAAAATAGATAGATAGATAGATAGATAGATAGATAGATAGATGAAAAACTTTACAAGTGGGGTGGCTCGGAAAATACAGATGCTTGCTATCAACCCTTCCCTCCCCCACTTACCCCCACCTACCCCCACCTCCGACAGAGAGAGAGAGACAGAGACAGAGACAGAGACAGAGAGACACAGAGAGAGAGAGAGAGAGAGAGAGAGACAGAGAGAGAGAGACAGAGAGAGAGAGAGAGAGAGAGAGAGAGAGAGAGCTTTTTGTCCCCCCCCAAACAGAATTTCTCAGTGTAGCCCTGCCTGCTCTAGAACTCCCTCTGTAGAACAGGCTGGCCTTGAACTCACAGAAATCTGGCTGCCTCTGCCTCCCAAGTGCTAGGATTAAAGGCCTGCACCACCACCACCTGGCCAAACTATTTTTTTATTTAAAAGCCAGAGGACTGGAGAGGAAGCTCAGCAATGAAGAGTGCTCACTGCTTTCTAAGGACTGCGGTTTAGTTCCCCACACTCTCACATCAGGGGCCTCACAACTGCTTCTAATTCCAGATCCAGGAGATCCAACGTGCTCTGGCCTCTGAAGCATCTGCATGGATGTGGTTCACATAAACTCGTACAGGCACACACATACACATAAAAATAAATAGACGTATCTTTTTCAAGAGTTAAAGCCATGTGTACATAAACATATAAATGTATAACTATTTTGTTGTATGTACTAAGCAGGTGCATTGTAAGGTATTTGAATTATATCTCAATAAGCCTATTAGGAGTTGCAAGTTGTTTAGGCTTGTCAGTCTATAGTTCTAGATCTAAATAAAATGTAAATACAGGTTAGTCTTGAGGACTGGACCACAGGGAAATCAGAATTATAATCATTTCCTCCATTTATTTGCAAAGATCACTGGAACTGTCAAAATGGTAAGGGAAGGGGACTCACACACATCATTCTGCCCCAATGGCTAGAGTCTAGGCTTGGGCACTCTGTTCATCAACTCCTTGCCAGGTTTACTTGTTTGACATATTGTTACAGAAAAAAATAACATAAAAATGTAAACCTAAGCCAGGCATAGTGGAGTACACCTTTAATTCCAGCATTAGGGAGGTAGAGACAGGCTCATCTCTGTAAAATTGAAACCAGCCTGGCCTACTACATAGTGAGTTCCAGGACAGCTAGGGCTACATAGTGAGACCCTGTCTCAAAACAAACCAAGCCAGGCATGGTGGTACATGCCTTTAATCCCAGAACTCCAGAGGCAAAGGTAAGCGGATCTTCCTGAGTTTGAGGCCAGCCTAGTCTACAAAGTGAGTCCAGGACAGCCAGCGCTATTACACTGAGAAAAAAAAAAATGAAAAAAGTAGATTTAAATTTAAAATCAGTCAGCATCAACAATTAGCAACCCAGGAACAGGCTTGTTCATTTATATCCCCAGAAATTTCTCCACTTCTAGTACTAAGTTTTTTTTTAAGATTTATTTTTATATAGCTGGGCGGTGGTGGTGCACGCCTTTAATCCCAGCACTCGGAAGGCAGAGGCAGGCGGATTGCTGTGAGTTCTAGGCCAGCCTGGTCTACAGAGAGAGTTCCAGGATAGGCAAGGGTACACAGAGAAACCCTGTCTCGAAAAACCAAAAAAAAAAAAAAAGTATTTATGTTTATTTCTATGTGTATATGTGTTTTGCCTGCCTTTTTGTGAACCACATACCTGCCTGGTACCTGTGGAGTCCAGAAAACAGTGTAAGATCTCTGAGACTGAAAGTACAGATAGTGGGTGCTGGGATTTGAACCTGAGACCTCTGTGAGAACAGCCAGTGGTCTTAACTACTAAGCCATCTCTCCAGCCCCTCTGGTACTAATTTGAAGCAATTTCTGACCATATGCTGACCAGCAATTTCTGGTTCCATTTTGTCCTCCAATATTCTTTGAAAGTCTATACCTACAGCCACATAATAATATCATTACCCCAATTTTAAACTGAAGCCAGGCAGTGGTGGCACACACCTTTAATCCCAGCACTTGGGAGGCAGAGGCAGAAGGATCTCTGTGTTCAAGGCCAGCCTAGTCTACTGAGTGGGTTCCAGAATAGCCAGGGCTACACAGAGAAACCTTGTCCTGAAAAAAAAAACACAGAACAAAACAGTACAGTTTTGGATTGGGAGTGTTGCTCGTTAGTAGAGCTGTTCATACTCAAAGACCCAGGCTCAATCCTCAGTCAAGAATTTTTATTTGGTTTTTGTTTATTGGGACAAGGTTTTTCTATTATGATGCATGTCTGGCTGTCTTAGAACTTGCTTATAGACTAAGATGGCCTCAACATCACAGAGATTTACCTGCCTCTACTTCTCAGGTGCTGGCATTAAAGTCCTGCGCCACCACGGTAGACTAAGAATTGTTCTTTTTTTTTATCGCTTTGTTTTTGTTTTGTTTTGTTTCTCAAGACAGGAGTTCTCTGTGTAGCCTTGGCTGTCCTAGACTTGCTTTGTAGACCAAGCTGCAGAATTTTTTTTAAAGAATGCTGTGTTGATCTACATATGAATGGATAAACACAATGTGGTACTGCATATACACACAATGTATGGCCTCATAAAGAAGGAAAGTTATAATATGCTACAACATGGATGACTTTTGAGGATATTAATTCAATAAAGAAGCCAATCTTCAGCCGGACACAGTGGCGCACACCTGTGATCCCAGCACTTGGGGAGGCAGAGGAAGGCGGATCGCTGTGGCTTTGAGGCCAGCCTGGTCTACAAAGCAAAGTCCAGGACAGCCAGGGCTACACAGAGAAACCCTGTCTCAAAAAAAAAAAGCCAATCTTGAGTTGGCTGGTGGTAGCATATACACACCTTTAATCCTAGCACTCAGGAGGCAGAGGCAGGTCGAGCTCTGTGAGTTCCATTGAGTCCATCTTGGTCTACAAGGTGAGTTCTAGGCCAGCCATAACTACACAGAAAAAAAAAAACCCTATCTTGAAAAATCAAAACAAGGCTGGGCATGGTGGTGCACACTTGTAATCCCAGCATTCAGGGAGGCAGAGGCACAGGGATCTCTGTGAGTTTGAAGTAAGCCTGGTCTACAAAGAGTCCAGGACAGGCAAGGCTACACAGAGAAACCCTGTCTGGAAAAAAAAAAGGAGAAAGAGAAGCCATCCAGTCACAAAAAGACAAATACTGTAACAATACTCTAATTGCCCGTCGTCTATGGATTGCAGTTTGCCCCTAGGGCCATTGGCAGCACCCCAGTCCGGTGACTACCTCCAGTTGTCAGACTCACAGAGGTGAAATGAAATGAATGTTTGCTAGAAGCTTGGATGTAGAGAATGAAAGGAACGTAAGAATTTCGGCTTGCAAGATGAGTCATTCTGGAGGCTGGTTCAAAGTAAATGTGAATGTTCTTAATACTACTAAATTACTGACTTCCAGATGAGTGATTATAACTTGTAAATTGTGACCAATTTAAATAGAATCCCACCACTCCTGTGTCTCATGAGCTCCTGAAGGTCCAAATTGCCATCTATGTATCGTGATTTTTTTTAAATGTGTTTGCTGAATTAGTAGCCAAATAAGATGCCCAGTTGTGGACGGTGGGCGTGTAATTCAGTCGGTAGAGGACAAGGTACTGACTGTGCTTGATTTCCAGAGCCAGATAAGAAAGGCTTGGTGAGTGTGCCCGAGAGTTCAAGACAAGACCAGACTGCGTTATTTGAGGCTCTATTTTTAATTAAAAAAAAAAAAAAAAAACTTCACTATGTAACTCTGGATGTCCTAAGTAGACAAGGCTGGCCTCAAACCCACAGAAATCTGCCTGCCTTTGCCACCCAAGTGCCAGGCTTTGAGACCCTGTCTTTAAAAGAAAAGAAAAGAGAGAGAGAGAGAGAGAGAGAGAGAGAGAGAGAGAGAGAGAGAGGCAAAGAAAGTAAGTACACGTATCCAAGGGTTTTCTTTTCTATTTTATTCTTTACTACATGATATTTAGTGTTTGGGGTGGGGAAGAACACAACACATACTCTGGTACAGGCATGACGATGAGAGGACAAGTTACCAGAGTAGGTGCTTTTCTTTTACCATGTGGATGCCAGGTCGAGGCAAGGTGGCAGGCACCTTTACCTATAAGCCATGGGACCCACTGGAGTTTTATAGCCTAAGTTTCACTCATTTTTGTGTTTTCGAAAAAGGTCTCTTGTAGCTCTGGGTAGTGTTAAACTCACAGTGATCCTCCAGCCTCACCTTCCTGAGTGCTCAGGGTACAGGTGTGCACCACCATGTTCAGCTAAATCTTTCTATGCGTACACGTATGTGCACGTTTTGCTGTGCTGGGCATGAATTTTTTACCACTCTACCATGGAGCAACAGTCCCCGATCTCTAAGTTATTGGGTAAAATATTTTAAATTATATTTATTGCGTAGGTAGCCACAAAGACTGTGTGGAGGTCAGAGGACAGACAACCTCTAAGAGCCAGTTGTCTCACTCTATCACATAGGTACCAGGAATCAAAATCAGGTTGTCAAGCTTGGTGGCAAGTACCATTCCCTGCTGAGCCGTTTCACCCACCCACTGTAAACCATTTTCAATCTACAAATACCCCACTCCACTTCTTTCTTGCAATTTGTTTTCTTTTCTTCTTTAGGGTTTTTTTTTAATGATATGCTTTTGTTTTGTTCTGTTTTTCCAGATAGGGTTTCTCTATGTAATAGCCCTGATTGTCCTGGAACTCTCTTTGTAGACCAGGCTGGCCTCGAACTCAGAGATCCGACAGCCGCCCCCTCCTGAGTGCTGGGATTAAAGGCGTGCGCCACCACGCCCACCTGGCTAATGTTAAGCGTTTGCCACATAGGTCTTATGTAGCCCAGGTTGGCCTAAGTCACTGTGTACTTAAAGCTGCCTTTGACCTCTCAATCCTTCTCTCATCTCCCAAAACCTGGGATTACAAGTATGTGCCATTACTCCCACTTTGGGGTTACTTAGACTCAGGAGGAGGTTTGAGTCCTCAATTTCCAAGGGTGGGGGTGTAACCCAGTCCAGGTAGGACAAGCCCAGAAAGATGCTATTCCACACACTTAAAAAGGAGAAAGAGTAAACGGGCAGGGACAGGGGGCGGGGCTCCGCAGGGTAAGCCCTTTGGCCCTTTGCCTCTTTTCTACAAACACCCTGCGGGCGGCGGGCGGCGGGCGGCGGGCGGCGGGCGGCGGGCGGCGGGCGGCGGGCGGCGGGCGGCGGGCGGCGGGCGGCGGGCGGCGGGCGGCGGGCGGCGGGCGGCGGGCGGCGGGCGGGGGGGGGCACGCAGGAGGGCGTATTGGCGACGCGACGGGGGCGGAGCCTGACCCGGACGTGACGCATGCGCGGCCAGCTGAGGCGCCATCATAAAGGGTGGGCCAAAGGCCGACTGGCGTCTGAGGTGTCGCTCCGGTTTCCGCCGAGTCTCTCTCGAAGACCCGCGGAGTTAGGTCGTTCTACGGGTAGAGGCGGCAGACTATTAGGTGAGGGGACCGCGGCGGCGGCGGCGGCGACCCCGCCAGCGGGATGTTCCGAGGGCTGAGCAGCTGGTTAGGTTTGAAACAGCCCGAGGGGGCGGCGGCAGAGGAGGAGCCGCCCCGCGACGAAGGCGAAGAGCTGTTGGCGGGAGCCGCGCCTCCTGAGGAGAGCTCTGGGGCCCCAGCGGAGCCCACCCCGGGCGAGCAGCAAGCGCCGCAGGAGGACCCAGAACCCCACCAGGCCAGAGGCCTCAGCAGTGAGTCCTCTCCGGGACCCGAGGGCGGGCTGGGAGGGGACGCGGCCATGCAGGTGTGTGAGGAGGGGCGTCGGTCGCCCGGGACGTGGGACAGATGGGTGAGGAGCTAGGCAACGCCAAAGCTTCACCCAGCCGTCGCGTCGTGTTGTCGACGCGCCTAAGAACTTGTCACTTTCCTGCAAAGTTTGTATTCACGGGAAGCCCGGGCTTGGAAAAGTGAGCAGTGTGCCTCTGTCTTCGGTGTTTTGACAAGGAGTTCGGTTTGTTCAACTTGCCAGTTTTCTTTTCTTTCTTTCTTTTTTTTTTTTTTAATTTATTTATTTATTTATTTTTGGTTTTTTGAGACAGAGTTTCTCTGTGTAGCCTTGGCTGTCCTGGACCCTCTTTGTAGACCAGGCTGGCCTCGAACTCACAGCGATCCACCTGCCTCTGCCTCCCGAGTGCTGGAATTAAAGGCGTGTGCCACCACTCCCGGCTCAACTTGCCAGTTTTCATCTGAATCTCCACCTCTGTCTCCCAGCTAGAGTTGGTTGAGAAAATGCCTTTTGTCCCAAGAAAAAACTAAAAGGTATTGTCTCGAGTAACTTGGTTAAATTACTCAAGCTTAAGTCATGCATGTCTTTTTTTTTTTTTTTTTTTTTTTTTTTTTCTTTCCTGAGACAGGGTCTCAGGTAGCTCAGGATGGTTTTGAACTGAAAGTCCAGAATGACCTTGGTCTTCCGCACCCCTGCGTTCCTGTTGCTTTCTAATCAGTATTTCTCTCCCCCCCTCAGGTGCATGAAGCAGGACCTTTTTCCTTGAGGTGGGAAAGAAGCTGCCAGTTGTCTCCTATATTCGGGTTTCAATGCTAGGTCTTTGATTAATAATAAAGACTTCATTTCACCCATTCACCATCCCTAAAGGGTTGGGAGAACAAGCAGAGCATTTTACTGATAGTGAGCAGTACAAGTAGAATTTGAGCCAAAAATCTACCTGATTTCAAAGGCCATACTCTTTCCAAGTTTATAGTCTAATTGAAGTTGAACAAACAATAGTCCTTGAGAATATAACCGCCTGCTGTAGTAACTAATCCTGGAGAAACTTTGGCAGGCTTAGATAGCCAAAGAAAGTGATTTTGGGGGGAGGTGTACCCTAAGGAGAAGTAAACAAGAGAATTGCAACAAAAATATATACTGACTTTAGCAAATTTTTTGTTGTTTTTTGAAACAGTGTTACATAGCCAAGGCTGGCTTCAAACTCATGACCAAGGATAGCCTTGAACCCAACACTCCTTCCTCTATCTCCCTCCTGTTTGGATTACTGGAGCTCACCACCACTCACCCACTAAATTTAGGGGTTTTGTTTGTTTGTTTGGGTTGGGGTTTTTGGTTTTCGTTTTGAGACAGGGTTTCTCTGTGTAGCCTTGGGAATTTAGAAAGTTTTAAGGGCCTATTAAGTAGGTTCACAATGCCAAAAAGCAGAGAAACACAGACTTCGGTAGAAAAGGCCCTAATGTCCAAAAAGTTTGACTTTGAGGTAAAGTGATAGGGAAAATAGCCACACTATCAAATTTTAGCAGCACATCATCTCAACCAAGACCCCCAAAGACTGCACAAGGGAAATAAAACTAAGTGTGATACTGTGAACTCACCAGAAAAGAGAATGGATATTTCCAGTGTAGAAAGTTGGGAAAGAATGAACTTGAAATAGTCAAGGAATGTGAAAAGACTTTACTGGAGCAGAGGTTGTATTAGGTCTTAGATGTGGTAATATGAGATGACAGCCAGGTGTGGTGGCACAGGACTATAAACCCAGTATTTGGGGGACTTAGAAAGGAAGATCAGCAGTTCACGGCCACAATGAGAAGTTACGCCACCACGCCTGGCAAGCCTCAGACTTCTTACATACTTGAGGCTGACTTGAACTCCTGCCTCCATATCCTAAGAGTAATCAGTGAATGTCAAATTTAGCTACACCAAGCCTGGCTCCTACCTGTGCTTTGAAAAATGTCATTTAGCTGGGTGTGGTGGCGCATGCCTTTAGTTCCAGCTTTCAGGGAGGCAGAGGCAGGCAGATCTCTGAGTTCGAGGCCAGCCTGGTCTACAAAACAAGTCCAGGACAGCCACGGCTACACAGAGAAACCCTGTCTTGAAAAAAAAGAAAAATGAAGTTAAATATCTCTGAGCCTGGTTCCCAGTAAGTAGTTTGTTTGCACCTTTGAAATCTATTGGAATCTACTGAGAGCTCCATTTGTTAAACAAACATTTGTTGAATCCCTACCCTACCTTTAAGGTGGAATCCTAAAGCTGGGCATGGTGGTGCATGCCTTTAATCCCAGCACTCGGGAGGCAGAGGCAGGTAGATCTCTGAGTTTGAGACCAACCTGGTCTACAAAGGGAATTCAGGACAGCCAAGGCTACATAGAGAAACCCTGCCTCAAAAAAACAAAAAAAAAAGGATCCTAAATACTTGCTGTTTAGTAGTGCCCTCTTCTGGTGTGCAGGAGTACATGCAGACAGAACACTGTATACGTAATAAATAAATCTTAAATATCTAATTGAGTTCTGATAGCACAAATTCAGTTACAGAGAGACTTGGAACCCATGGCTTATGAACAATAGTCTTTAAAACTGGCAGTTTTAGTTTGAAGAAGAAACTTAAGGACATTGCATAGATTAGAAGTTTATGTTCCCTAAGAGGAAGGATAGACATAGGAGGATGACTCAGTGGGTATAATCACTGGCCTTGAAAATCTGGTGACCTGCTTTTGATTCCCATAACCCACAGAAAGAAGGGGAGAACTGCCACCAAGTTGTCCTCTGACCTCCACATGCCCACCATAGCACATGTTTGTACCCCACATACATCATGTGCTCATACACACAATAACAAGTTTGGGTTTTGTTTGTCTTAGAGACAGGGTCTCACTATATAGTTCTGGTTGTTCTGGAACTCACTATGTAGACCAGGCTGGCCTCAGAATCATAGAGATCTACCTACTCTTGCCTCCTAAGTGCAATTATGCTGAGCAATAACATTTTTGTTGTGGGGGGAGAGACCTAAAGCTGAGAGGTAGAAATGACAAGAGGCTTTAAAACGCTATATGTGGCTAGCAGTAGTAAATGTAGAACTCCTAAAGTTATGTCCTGGGAAGTAGGTACCTGTATAGAAAGTATCTTGTCTCTTTTTTGTCTGTTTTTGGTTTTAGAATATGTGTGCCTGGGTTTGGGTGGTGGTGGTTTTTAGACATAAGGTTTCTCTGTGTAGCAGAGCCTTGGCTGTCGTGGAACTAGCTCTGCAGACCAGGTTGGCCTCAAATTCACAGAGATCCACCTGCCTCTGCCTCCCTTGTGCTGGGATTAAAGGCATATACCACCATGTCCAGCCAGTTTGCCAGTTTTGTTTTCTTTCTTTTTGGGGGGTGGGTTGGGGCTCAAGATAGTTTCCCTGCATTGCCCTGGATGTCCTGGAACTCAATCTGTAGACTAGGATGGCCTCAAACTCAGAGACTCACCTGCCTCAGAAGTGCTAGGAGTAAATGTATGTGCCAGGAGTAAATGTATGTGCCAATACCACCCAGCTCAAGTTTGCCAGTTTTCTTTCTTTCTTTCTTTCTTTTTGGTTTTTTTTCCAAATCAGGGTTTCTCTGTGTAGCCTTGGCCGTCCTAGACTCACTTTGTAATCCAGGCTAGCCTAGAACTCACAGAGATCCACCTGCTTCTGCTTCCTGAGTCCTGAGATTAAAGGTGTGTGCACCACACTTGGCTCAAGTTTGCCAGTTTGCAAATAATGTTTTCCTTACATTAAAATGGCAGTGTGAGGGCTAAAGAGATGATTTAGTGGTTAAGAGCTGTGCAACCATGAGAACCTGAGATTGGAACCCAGTAAAGATGACTTAATGTACCCAGGACTATGTGGGTGAATAGTCATAGGCTCTATGTTGTGCCATTACTACAAAAGGGACCTAAGAAGGTACAGATTTTGGTATTCAAGGGGGTTCTTAAACAGATCTCCCTGCACATACTGATGCCAAGGTGTGATAGTCATTGTACTCTGATAAAATGCAGGCCCTTTTTTTCCTTTACAGGTTATTTGTTTAGCTTTGCGAGTGCTGCCACAAAGAAGATAACTGAGTCTGTTGCTGAAACAGCTCAGACAATAAAGAAATCTGTGGAAGAAGGAAAAATAGAAGACATCATTGATAAGGTACCTTTAGATAACTTGTAAAAGGAAGAATATATTAAAGTTGTAAGTAGCTACTGTAATCACCTCTTTAACTCACGTAAAATATATTGTGCTGATGGAATTTTTTAGAATATCTCCTTTTTGTTTTTGGTTTTTCAAGAAGGGTTTCTCTGTATAGCCTTGGCTGTCCTGGACTTACTTAGTAGACCAGGCTGGCTTCGAACTCACAGAGATTTACCTGCCTCTGCCTCCCCTAATGCTGGGATTAAAGGCATGCACCACCATGCCCAGCTTGACTGTAATTCTTACCTAATAGTAAACTTTCACAATAATTTAACTTTTCATATTTTTTTTAACAGACCATTATTGGGGATTTTCAAAAAGAACAGAAAAAATTTGTTGAGGAACAGCATACAAAAAAGTCGGGTATGATATATGTTTGTCTTACTTTCTCAGCCAAAATTTTAGTGTGTGTGTGTGTGTGTGTGTGTGTGTGTGTGTGTGTGTGTGTGTGTGTATGTGTGTGTGTCGTTTGTGATGCTGGGTATCAACCACAGGGCCTTGCACATGCTAGGCATGCTAGGCAAGCATTGCTGCTGAGCTACAATCCCAGCTTTTCTACCAGGTTTTATTAAGCATCTACTGTGTGCTAAACTTATACTAAGGCTCTACGAATATAAAAATGTATAATACTTTGGTGGAGCTCAGCAGTAGAATATGTACATAGTGTATTTCAAGGTCCTAGGTTAGATCCTCAGCACCAAAAAATGTACCAGTATAGGTATAGCCAGGTGTAGTGGCTCACACCTGTAATCCCAGCACTTGGAAAGCTAAAGGAGTGTTGTGAGTGAGGCTGTACATAGTAAATCCAGGCCAGCCTGGTCTACAAAATGAAAAATAAGTAAATAAATAGTCAGATATGGTAATGTATGCCTTTGATCCCAGCACTTAGGAAGCAGAGGAAGGTAAATCTGCCAGTCTGGTCTGCATGGTGAGTTCCAGAACAGCCAGGTTTATGTAGAGAGACCTTGTCTCAAAAAAGAAAAAGAAACACACACACACACACAAGAATTCAGTGTTTTATTGAGCATGTTAGAGAAGAGGGTCAATCAGAGAGACCAAAGCCCAGCTGGGCAGTGGTGGCTCACGCCTTTAATCCCAGTACTCAGGAGGCAGAAGCAGGTGGATCTCTATGAGTTCAAGGCCAACCTGGTCTACAGAGTAAGTTCTAGGACAGCCAAGGCTACACAAAGAGACCTTGTCTCAAAGAAAAGAAAAATTAAAAATAAAAAGACTGAAGCCAAGCCAGGCCTGGTGGTACACATCTGTGATCCTTGTACCCAAGAGGCTAAGGCAAAAAAGATTGCTAGTAGTTTGAGACCAGCCCTGGTTAGATTAGCAAAACCTAGTCTAAAAACAAAATAGAAAACCTAGCTGGGCCCTATAACCCTAGCATTTGAAAAGCACAGGTAGAAAGATTGCCTTATCATGTGTGGGGCAAATTTGGAACTGCCTCTTTAGAATAGATTGCTCTGGGTCTGTCATGTTGTAGTGGTTAGTGGAGTTAGAGTCTACTATAAGGAGCAGATCAGTGCTTGAGTGGAGTCATGGATTCCCCTCCTAATCTTGCCTAGCTAGGTGTATGTCACCTTGGTATCCTCAGTATTCACCTTCTAACTGTTCATTGACAATTTGGTTCCAGCCCATCACTTATTACCTCTAATTTGACTTTTGCTTTGGTTTTACTCCTCAAGATCCTATTCCTTCTCCTCCTGCTCGTCTTCTTCTTCCCTCACCTCATATTTTTACTTTTACTTACTTCTGGTCCGTGTGTGGCAGAGGACAACTTTCAGAAGTGAGTTCTGTCCTTATACCATGTGGGTCCCAAGGATTGAACTCATGGCATCAAGTTGGTAGCAAGTACTTTTAACACCTAAGCCATCTCAATACCTCTTTCTATTTATTTTTATTGCTAACTATGTATGTGTGTGATAGGGCATGTCCCTTGGAGCTGGAGTTAAAAGTGGGTGTGAGCCACCTGACAGTGGATGCTAGGAACTGAATTCTGGCCCTTTCAAAAGCAGTATGGCACCTGTGGAAGTCAAAAGAAGATGGTATATCCCCCTGGAACTAGAATTTCGGAAAGTTATGATCCACAACTTATGTGCTGAGAATCAAACCTGGGTCCTCCCAGAAGAATAGCAAGTACTTACACTGAGCCATCTCTATCTTTTGTCATGAAATCTACTCCATTAAGCCATCTTTCCAGCTTTTTTTTTTTGAGACAGGGTTGTAACTATGTATCTTTGGCCTCAAGGATGGCCTTGAATTGACAGAGATTTGCACAGAGAACTGCCTTCCAAGTACTAAGATTAAAGTGGATCACCATGCCCAGCTTTTTTTTTTCTTAACAGCATCTCACTCTATAGCTTAGGCTGCCTAGAACTTGAAGCAGTTATTTGCCTCAGCTTCCCAAGTGCCAAGATTACAGATATACACCACCATGCCCAGAGACATACATTAATCTAACACTCATTTTGCTAGTTGACCCAGTGATGTCCTTTATAATATTTCCCCCCAGAATCTAGTTAAGGTCAAAAACTAGTTGAGGATATGATATTATAGTCTGTCATTTCTCTTAGACTTCTTTAATCTGGAATGTTCTAACAACCTTTCTTTGTCTTTTTTTGAGACAGGGTCTTAGGTAGTCCTGGCTGACCTCAAATTTGCTGTGTAGCTGAAGTCCTGGAATGCCTGGTCTTCCAGACTCCACCTCTAAGCATTGAGGCTGGGCTGCTCCCTGCTTAATATATTTGAGCTTTGTCTGATACTTCCTCATGACTAGAATCAGATTGTTATTCTTGATATTTTGCCATTTTCAAAATAACATGTTCAGGGATCCACAGTATGTTTCTCCCTTACTGTTGTATATATATGTGCATGTCTACACACATGTGTGCCACTTTGCACATGTGGAAGTCAAAGGATTCTTCCACCATGTGGGTCCCAGGCATCAAATTCAGGTCTTCAGTCTTGCTGGTAAGTACCTTTACCCATTGAGCCCAGTGATGCCTGTTTTGATTATCTCATTAGTGAGGTTCCTGTACTGTCATTCAAGCAGATTATTTGTTGACCAAATGCATACATTCATAAAGATTACAAATTGAGTCTGAAGCTGGGGGTGGTGGCACATGCCTTTAATTCCAGCACTTGGGAGGTAGAGGCAGATAGAGCTGTGAGTTTCAGACCAGCCTGGTCTACAAAGTGAGTCCAGGACAGCCAAGGCTAAACAGAGAAACCCTGTCTTGAAAAACCAAAAAAACAAAAAACAAATTAAGTCTGGGTATTACAGTGAATAACCATATTTGCTGCTTATTGATTAATTACTATTTTAAGTGATCTTGTAAAATCTTTTCCTTGTATTTTGAGATGACAGATGTTGGGTAAATATTGTAACCATGTAATGCCTGCAGAAGCCAGAAGAGGGTGTTGGACCCCCTGGAACTGGAATTAATATAGGCAGTTGTGAGCTGCCATGTGGGCGCTAGGAACTGAATCCAGGTTCTCTGCAAGAGCAGCAAGTGCTCTTAACCACTGAGCTTTCCCTCTAGCCCTTATAACCTTTTTTTCTCCTGTACAGAAGCAGCTGTGCCTCCATGGGTTGATAGTCATGACGAAGATACAATTCAGCAGCAGATTTTGGCACTATCAGCTGTGAGTATCCTGTAAATACCCCATATAAATATCCTGTAAATACCCTGTGGAACTGTTCAAAAAGTCCTGTTCATAGGACCTTATCTTTAGCTGAATTCTTTTTCTTACGTACAGTTTTTATATGCTCTTTTTTGTTTGAGTTTCTGTCTTTGTTTTTTGAGATGGGGTTTCCCTTTGTAGCCTAAGCTGGCCTTGAACTCCCACTATAAACTCTAGTCTGACTATAACTGTTTTCCTGTTTGAGCTTGCCTAGTACTGTGGTTGTAAGTGTGCACCACCATGCCCAACTTTTACAATTTGGGTTGGTTGGTTGGTTTGTTTTGGTTTGAGATAGGGTCTCACTACATAGCTCTGGCTATCTTAGAATTTACTTTGTAGACCAGGCTAACCTTGAACTCACAGAGATACGCCTACCTTTGTCTGCCAAGTGATTGAATTAAAGTCATATGCCACCATACCTGGCATTTTTTAACAATTTTTGAAAAACATTTTTGACAGCCAGGTGTGGTAGCTCATGCCTGTACTCCCAGCATTCTGGAGGCAGAGGCAGAGGCAGGAGGATCACTGTGGGTTCGAGGCCAACCTGGTCTACAAAGTGAGTCTAGGACAGCCAAGGTTACGCAGAGAAACCTTGTCTGAAAACAAAAAAAAAAAAAAAAGCATAAAAAACATTTTTGAAAGTTTGGAACATATTTGTTAGTTAACTTTCACTATTTTTGTAGTAACGTCCTAGATTATTTTATTTTTGCAGTTCTAAGAGTCAGGCATGCAGCGGGGCATGGTGGTGCATGCCTTTAATCCCAGCAGAAACAGGCAGATCGCTGTGAGTTCAAGGCCTGCCTGGTTTACAGAGAGCGTCGAGGATAGCCAAGACTACACAGAGAAACCCTGTCTACATTAAAGGCGTGCACTACCACGCCAGCTGGAAGAGGTTCTTTGATTTAATAAAAGGAAGATAATTTGTATAAGATTTAATAATCTTTGAGGTATAGTAGCATATGAAGTTTTAAGGCAGTACTGCAGTTCTTGTGCATGAAATGATTATTTTCCATATTTTTGGTTTACCTACATATGTTTGTTGGTAATTGACATTGATACAGAGTTCCAATTGCTGCCCCACAAAACTTTATCTCAGGAGTTCAGGAAATGTAACCATACGAGCCAGTAGTGATGTTTCAGATGAGTTTCAGAAAGCACTATCCCCCACCTCTTGTTTGTTTGTTTGTTTTTGGTTTTTGGTTTTTGGAGAAAGGGTTTCTCTGTGAAGCCTTGGCTATCCTGGACTTGGCTTTGTAGACCAGGCTGGCCTCGAACTCACATCAGTTCGCCTGCCTCTGCCTCCTGAGTGCTTGGATTAAAGGCATGCACCACCACGCCCGGCTCCACACTCTGTCTTTTGAAGCTCCCAGCGTGACTTTAATGTAGCTAGAGTTCTTATCCCTATTGGATACTGAGGGGGCTGAGACTCTGGTGTTATGCTTACGTATCTGTGTTCTCTCAGAGAACAAAGGCTAGCTTAGCTTGATCAAAGCTCAGTGCATGGCACAGAGCTTTATGAATCCATATTTGTAATGTGATCAGTAGTTCTCACTTTTATTTGTTTATTTTTATTGTATGGGTTTATATGCCTGCACATATGTCTGGCCTGGTGCCCTTGGAGGCCAGAAGAAGGTGTAGGATATCCTGGAATGGAACTTACAGATAATTATGAGCTTCTATGTATGGGTGCTAGGAATCCAACCCAGGTCCTCTGCAAGAGCAGCCAGTGTTTTTAACTGCTGAGCCAAGTCTCTAGGACTTCCCACCACCTTTCTTTGTTTTTGAGACAGGATATTGTAACATAGCTCTAGCTGGCTCAAAACCTAGATATACACCTGCCCCTGCCTCCCAAGTGCTAGAATTAAAGGTACATTTTCATTTTTAATGTACTTTTTAAAAATTAATTTATTTTATTTGCATTGGTGTTTTGCTTGCATGTATATCTGTGTGAGGATGTCAGATGCCCCTGGAACTTGAGTTATAGACAGTTGTAAACTGCCATGTGGGTGCTGAGAATTGAACCCAGGTCCTCTATAAGAGCAGCCAGTGCTCTTAATCTCTGAGCCATCTCTCCAGACCCTACTTTTTCTTTTTCTTTTTTAAGAAAATATTACATTTACTCATTGTATATGTGTTTTCATGTACACACATCATAGCACATGTGAAGATCGCAGTATAACATGCAAGAAGTTGGTTCTCTCCTACCATGTGGGTCCCAGAGATCTCTGAGCTGTTTCACTAGACACTTATCTTTAACCTATCCCCCACCTTTTTTGGGAGCTAGGAAACTCAGGGCTTTGTGTATTGTATATTTTATGCATATGATCCATTATCACAGAACTACACCACCAGTACCCCACCACTATTGGGGTTTTTTCCTAGTAAAAAAATAGTGAGTCTTTTTTGGCTTATAGTTCCTCCCAGGAAGGCCTGGGAAATATTCATTGAAATAATTGTACTCATGGACCAGAAACTCTACTTCTAGGAATTTCTTCTAAAGATATCATTTTATGGGCCAGTGAGATGGCTCAATGGGTAAAGAAAACTCTTGACTCACAAGCCTGATAACATGAGTCCAATCCCTTGGAACCTCATAAAAAGGTGGGAGAACCAAATCCGCAGTTATCCTCTCACCTCTACATGCAAACTGTGGAACAGTGGTGTGTGCCTCTACCTCCCCCAATACACACAATAATCATAATAAATACAATTTAAAAATTTTAAAGAGCCAGGCGCAGTGGCACATGCCTTTAATCCCACCACTTGGGGAGGCAGAGACAGGCAGATCTCTGTGAGTTGGAGGCCAGCTTGGTCTACAAAGTGGGTCCAGGACAGCCAAGTCTACACAGAGAAACCCTGTCTCCAAAAACAAAAAAGAAAAGAAAAAAGTGTTAGCTAATCACAATGTATGGTGCATTCCTATTTCTGTCAGATCTTACCTGCTATATTAGTCAGGATTTTCCAAAGGCACAGAACTGACAGAATGAATATGCATATTAAAAGTAGATTTCTTCGACTGGCTTTCAGGATGTGGTTTAGACAGTCCAACAGCTGTCTCACAACATAAAGCTCAGATTCTGGTAGTTGTCCAGTCCACAAGGCTGGAATGTCTCTGCTATCCCTGTCTAGTGCTGTAGTCCTGAATGATTCCTGGATAGTTGCTGGTTTTCAATGTACATTGGAATCCTGAAGAGGTTGGATTAAATACCAGTTGTAGCAACAGAATAGATGAAATTGTCATAGAGAGTAAAAACAAGCAGGTAAAAAGCAAGGTTCCCTTCTGTGTTCTTATATGTGGGCTGCCAGCTTTAGGGTAGGTCTTCCTGCTTCAAATAACCTGATTAATAAAATCTCTCACATTGCCAGGTGTGGTGGTGCATGCACGCAGGAGGCGGAGGCAGGCAGATTTCTGTGAGTTTGAGGCCAACCTGGTCTACAAAGTGAGTCCAGGACAGCCAAGGCCACACAGAGAAATCCTGTCTCAAAAAACCAAAATAAAATAAATAAAATCCCTCACAGGAGTGCTTAGTAGCTTGGGTTTTACTTAATTCCAGATATAGTCATGTTGACAGCCAAGATTAGTCATCACTAGCCAGAGACACTAGATATATTGGAGAGAGGGGCCCAAGAGAATATTGCACTGGGCCAGAAGTTGTCGGTAACTAGTATGATTCTATGCTGTGATATTTTGTTTTACTTTGTTGAGTTTGTTTTTAGATAGATCAATCTGGTCCCAAACTTAGTAGTAGCACAAGGTTAGCCTTGGACTCATTTTATAGCAGAGGCTACTGGCCTTAAATCCTCCTGCTTCTCCCTTCTAAGTACAGGGATTACAGGCATTAATACTATACCCAGTTCTTGCTTCTGGTATTTTTTACAGCTTTTTTAACCTTTATTTTATGTGCATTGGTGTTTGTTTTATGTGCATTGGCATTTAGCCTGCATGTATGTCTATGTGAAAGTGTCAGATCTTGGAGTTACAGACAGTTGTGAGCTGCCATGTGGGTGCTGGGATTTGAACTCGTGTCCTTTGGGAGAGCAGTCAGTGCCCTTCACATACTGAGCCATCTCTTCAGCCCCTGCTCTGGTTTTTTTGTTTGTTTTGTTTGGTTTGGTTTTTCGAGGCAGAGTTTTCTCTGTGTAATAGTTCTGGCTGTCCTAGACTCACTTTGTAGACCAGGCTGGCCTCTGCCTCCCAAGTGCTGGGATTAAAGGTGTGTTCCCTCACTGCCTGACTGGTATCTTTTTTTTTAAATTTATTTATTTATTTATTTATTATGAATACAGTGCTCTGTCTGCATGTACACCTGCAGGCCAGAGAGGACATTAGATCACATTATAGATGGGTGTGAGGCAACATGTGGTTGCTGGAATTGACCTCAGGACCTCTGGAAGGGCAGTCAGTGCTCTTAACCTCTGAGCCATCTCTCTAGCCCCTGACTGGTATTCTTGATTCTATGCTTTTCTTTAATGTTTCATGGGGGTTTCATGATGGTGGTAGGTTTGTTTGTTTGTTTTTCTGTTGCTTAATTTTCAGTGTTTTTATTTTTTTTTTTATTTTTTTATTTTTTTTTTTTTGGTTTTTTGAGACAGGGTTTCTCTGTGTAGCCTTGGCCATCTTGGACTCACTTTGTAGACCAGGCTGGCCTCGAACTCACAGCGATCCGCCTGCCTCTGCCTCCCGAGTGCTGGGATTAAAGGCGTGCGCCACCACGCCCGGCTTAGTGTTTTTATTTTTAATTGTTATGTATATGGGTGTTTTGCCTGCATGTATGCCCATTGCACCACTTGCATGCAGTGTCTGAGGAAGCTGGAAGAAGGTATAGGATCCCCTGGAACTGAAGTTACAGACATTGTGAGCTGCTCTGTGGGTGATTTTTTTGGGGGGGGGGTGTTCGAGACAGGGTTTCTCTGGGTAGCCTTGGCTATCCTGGACTCACTTTGTAGACCAGGGTGGCCTCGAACTCACAGCGATCCACCTGCCTCTGCCTCCCAAGTGCTGGGATTAAAGGCGTGCACCACCACCGCCTGGCTCTCTGGGTGATTTTAATGGAATGTGGGTCCTCTAGAACAGCAGCCAGTGCTTCTTACCACTGAGCCACTACTCCAGCCCCATCTCCTTCCTTTACCCACTGAGCCATCTTCCCAGCCCAGTTTCTTGTCTTTTTGAGACAAGGTCTCATGTAGCCCAGGCTGACTTCTAAACCTCTATACAGATAGTCAGATAGTACTGACTTTGAAGTCCTGATGCTCCTGGCCTCTAACTCGCAAGTGATGGGATATATAGATAGGCCTGTTCCATTGCACTTTGGCCTTGAGTTAGACTGTTTTTAATAGTTTTCACATACCTAAAGGTGTCCAATAAAAATAAATACATGTTTATATGCTTTTTAACTATGTGATTTCAACCAACTAAGTGAACTATCTGGCCTCCTGGGAGCCCCTGTCCAGGTGAGTGTTAGAAAAAATATGAAAAGTTGGATTGTTCTGTTTTAAGTAGGCAAGGCAGTGACAGCTCAGTTGACTTTGTGACTGAAGGCTCTGTTAAAATTCAGTGTATCAAGCTGGGCATAGTGATGCATGCCTTTAATCCCAGCACTCAGAAGGCAGAGGCAGGCGGATTGATGTGAGTTCAAGGCCAGACTGGTCTACAAATAATCCAGGACAGCCAGGGCTCTGTGTTATAGAGAAACCTGTCTTAAAAAAAAAAGTCAGTGTATTGAATCTTTGGTACAAAGTAACCTTTACAGTTTTTGCCTCCATTTCTTATCACAGGACAAGAGGAATTTCCTTCGTGACCCACCAGCTGGTGTGCAATTTAACTTTGACTTCGATCAGATGCACCCTGTTGCTCTGGTCATGCTCCAGGAAGATGAGCTACTAAGCAAGATGAGATTCGCCCTCGTTCCTAAACTGTAAGTGTTCTCCGGTCAAAGAGACATGGCTCACTACTGCAGTGGTGGTTTCTGTTCCACTGTAGTGATTTCACTTTCTTAGGGGCTCTAGCTACATGTTCAGTGCTAGGGAAGAGTCACTGAATGGAGGCCAGAACCCTCTCGGCGCTATCTGTTCACCCAAAAAGATCCTGCAACCCATCAGAGGCCCTGTGAGCTTGGCAGCATGCCCAGAGTGGAAAGGGAGGGCAGACTTGGCAGGAAAGTCAGGATGAGAAGGAGATGTGCTCTTTCACCCAGTGAAAAGGTAGAGCATGTCTCCTTCAGAAACAACAAATAGACTCAAATCAAATCAGGTCGATAAAGGTCCCTTGCCGTTTTTTCCCTGAACTCCAATGTTTTGTATTCATACTCTGCAGCAGCTGTGTTCTGTTCTTTTTTTTTTTTTTAATTTATTTATTCTTGTTACATCTCAATGTTTATCCCATCCCTTGTATCCTCCCATTCCCCCCCCCCACTGTTCTCTTTTTTTGTGGTTTTTTTTTTTCTTCTTCCATCAAAGAAAGGCTCTTCCCTATTCATAAAATCCCAGTTGCCCTTTAAGCTCCAGAACAAGCAGTGTTCTCAGATGCCTTGCCATTGGCCTGCCAGCAGAGGGCGGCCTTCCCCTCTGCAGCATCTGTGGGGGGCTTTGTCTCCCTCTGACTCTCCTGTAGGGTTTTTGTTGTTGTATTTACCATACTGGAAATTGAATTTTGGGCCTCACTCACACCAGGCAATTGTTTTAACATTGAAATACATCCCCAACCTCTTTTTTACGTTTTATTTTAACATAGGACCTTAATAGGTTGCCTAGGTGAGCCTTGAAGTCACTCTATCCTTAGCAGGACTTGAACTTTCAGTCCTGCTTTAGGTTCCCAAGTAACTTGGGTTTACAGGCCTGAGCTATCAGGCCTAGTTTTTATTATAATGATGATGATTGTCATGCTATTATTTTGTTCATATTTTTGAACTCAGCTTTCCAAGCATGGCCTGACACAGGACTATAATCCTAGCACTTGGGAGGCAGAGGCGGTAGGATTGTAAGAGGCCAGCCTAGGTCACAAGTAGGAGTTCCATTTCTAAACAATAGTCTGGGCATAGTGACTCATATTTGTTATTCCAGTACTTAGGAAGTTGAGGCAGGAGAATCACGGTAAGTTTGAGAACAGCCTGGGTTACATAGTTCAAGGCCAGCCTGGGCTATGAAGTGAGACCCTATCCAAAAAAACAAAACAAATAAATAAAAGCTGGTATTCTTTCTTACTTTGTAATACTTCCCTTCTTAGAATATTCCTTTTTTTGTTTGTTTGTTTGGTTGGTTGGTTGGTTGGGTTTTTGTTCTTTCAAGACAGGGTTTCTCTGTGTGGCCTTGGCTGTCCTGGACTCACCTTTGTAGTCCAGGCTGGCCCCGAATTCTTAGAGATCTACCTGCCTCTGCCTCCCAAATGCTGGAATTGTAGGTGTGAGCCACTATACCCAACTTTTCAGAGTATTCTTATCCTTGCTTTTTGGTTGCAAGATCTTACTCTTCCCCTGAGGGTAAAATGTATAGTTCTATCAAAATATCTTCTTTCTGTGAACTTTTCTCAGAAACTGGTTGGTGCTCTGCGTTCTGGGTTGTGGGCTCCTCTCCCTTGTCTTTTGCACTGTACTGAGGGTACTTGACCACCTTATCTTGAGATGGCCTTTTACAGCTGGAGAGACTTAACTAGCTGTAAGTAGGTAGCTTCTGCACTAGAGAACTCTTCAGCCTCCTGGCCAGCTGCAGGTGAGACAACAAGGGCCTTACTTGACACCAATTCCTGTGCAGGCCATGCCTGCAACTTCAGTATGGCCTCATAGCCCCAGTCTCAACTGCATCAGGTGAGCCTGGGTCCCACATGAGAAATTATTTAGACTCTATTTATAGCAATAGCCAGGGCAAGGGGGTTATAGTAGAGCTGTCTCCCCACTCTTTAAACAGACATGTGGCTTCTGTTCCAGAGCTTGTCTGAATTCCTGCCCAGTAAGCAGCAGGGCCAGTAGGCAGGCCTACCTCTTCCTAACCACCCATCCCATGGGTAGCACAACTCCACACAGTACAATTTTGTTTGCCTGTTGACTTTTCAGCTTCCACTGTCCTGCCCTCTCCTATTCCCTCTGTCTGTAGGATTTATCTATGCAATTCCTCCTCTGTGATTTCTAGGTTGTTTTCAGAGGAAGTATACATAAGCACATGTTCATTATACAGTGTTTAGCTGACCACAATGTTTTGACAAGTCCTTGTCAAACATTTCCTAGTCCTTGGGACCCCATGGCAGCTCAGGTGCATTGTCTAGATGAAAATACCACTTTGGCAAATTTATTCTAGCCTTTGGAAGCCAGTTACATAGAACCTTTTCTTTGTGTTTTCCTCTATAGTGAAACTCCTCTCTCCATAACTGTCAATGTACTGGTGGTAATTTCTTTTTACTGTGGTTTGGTGCTTTTTTGGTTTTGTTTTTGAGACAGGCTTTCATGAAACCCAGATTGGACTTAAACACCATATGTAGTTGAAGATGATCATGAACATCTGATCCTCCTACCCTCACCTCTCAGGAGCTTGGTTTACAGGCATATAACTTCTGGAGACAGAGACCAAGTTGCTCTGGCTGGCCTGAGACTCACTATGTTATTGACCAGGCTAGCCAGCTCCAATCTCTCAGAGATCTCCCTGGTTCTGCCTCTTACGTGCTAGGTGCTGGGATTGGAGACATGAGTCACCACAACCAGCCTTCTTTTGAGACCTATTTTCCTATATACCAGGCTGGCTTCAAACTTGCTCTGGAACCAACATTATATAGTTAAAATCACATTACAAAATCATCTTTAGACTGTGGCTAAAATGTCTATTTTTAGTTAAGGATATAAAGAAATATGCCATCTATTTCTCTACTGCATATGCTTACAAAACCTTAGGTATTGACTTTTTAAAATATGTATATTGTTTTAAAGAATGCAGGGATAGCCAGGCGGTGGTGGCGCATGCCTTTAATCCCAGCACTCGGGAGGCAGAGGCAGGTGACTCTCTGTGAGTTCGAGGCCAGCCTGGTCTACAAAGTAAGTTCAGGACAGCCAAGGCTACACAGAGAAACCCTGCCTCGAAAAACCAAAAAAAAAAAAAAAAAAATGCAGGGATGAAGAAGACAAGTATTCTGCCCTCACGTATGGTCACAACAACTTCTAATTGGATATGGTTGTGCGCCCCATCCCATTACTCAGGAGGCAGAGGATACGCACGTGCGCACACACACTCACTCACTATATTTTTTTAAAGCCTAGAATGGGGGACTGGAGAGATGACATAGTGGTTAAGAGCACTGGCTACTCTTCCAAGGGACTCGGGTTTGATCCCAGGACCAGTATGGTGACTCTAACTCCAGGGGGTCTGATGCCCTCTTTCTGGCCTCTGTGGGCACAGGCATACACATTCTGCACAGACATACATGTAGGCAAAGTACTCAAACATATAACTTAACCTTTAAAAAAATCTAGCTTGAGCTGGTGAAATGGTTCAGTGGGTAAAGGCATTTGCTGCCAAGATTGAAGACCTGAGTTAAGTCCTTGGGGCTATATGGTGGAAGGAAACAGGCTTAGGGGAGCTAAGATTGGACATGCTTACCTTGTTAGTCCCAGGTCTTA
The DNA here is from genome assembly GCF_903995435.1 of Acomys russatus. NCBI lineage: Eukaryota > Metazoa > Chordata > Mammalia > Rodentia > Muridae > Acomys > Acomys russatus. The sequence goes on from NC_067169.1 coordinate 31,861,612, forward strand.
AGCCATAACATCAGAGCTAGGCAGCTGAGTGTTTAGGAGGCTGAGACAAGAAGACTGCTACCAGTTTGAGACCAATCTGGGCTTCATAGTAAGTTCCAGACAAAGTTTGTGTTACAGGCTAAATGAAACTCAGCCTTTAAGGGAAAAAATTGAAGTTGTGAGCAAGTGGGCTGCCTATGTATCTTCAAGGCCACTTTTTAATTCTGAGCTCTCTGAAATCATTCCATGTGAACTAACCTTGGGTATACTAATGTCTTTGTGATGACTCATGGGCTGTTTGCTCTTTTGATGAACAAAACAACCATTTGGACTACTTTCTTTGCCAGACTCCCTCCCTCTTAATGTAAGAGAGGCAGGTAGTTATAGAAAACTTTTGCATCAGCCTCTGGCAAAGAATCACTCCAGATGACATTGTAAAGGCTTGAAAGGTCCTCTGATAAAGAAGCCTGCTGGGCACAGCTGTAGCTCCCAAATATTAATCTATTTCTGCTTTCGTGGTGGATCTGAAGCATTAGGAGCCTGTGGACACCCTGTGAGAAACACTGGGCAAATGTCAGCCTGATCCTGGAAAAGACTGGTGGTTTCCCTCCTCCTATCAGAGGCCCTCAGAGTGTGACTATGATGTAGCAGCAGGGCACTGGCTGGGTTCAGGCTACCATTGGCAAGTGCTCATATACTGATGTACATTTTGATTGTTTGTTTGTTTTGATTTTTCAAGACAGGGTTTCTCTGTCCTGATGTACATTTTGAAATACAGGGCCAGTGCCTCGTTTTCTAAACAAAATAATAGCTGACTGCATCTGTTCAGAAAAAGTATCCCAGATGATGAGAGTAACACTTGGAGAAGAAAAGTCTAGAAGCTCCATATTTATAATGGCTTGATTTTATTTTTATATATTTTAATTAATTAATTATGTATACAGTACTCTGCCTGCATGTGAGCCAGCAAACCAGAAGAAGAAACCACATCTCACTATAGATGGTTTTGCACCATCTATAATGAAATCTCGGGACCTTTGGAACAACAGTCATTGCTTTTAACCTCTGAGCCATCTCTCCAGCTCTTTTGTTTGTTTGTTTTTGGTTTTTTGTTTTTGTTTGTTTGTTTTGGTTTTTGAGACAGGGTTTCTCTGTGTAGCCTTGGCTGTCCTGGACTCACTTTGTAGACCAGGCTGCCCCCAAGTACTGGGATTAAAGGTGTGCGCCGCCACCACCTCCTGACTTTCAGCCCTTGTTTTTATATTAAGGGGGGGGGGTTGTGTCTTGCATTTCTTTCTCCCTCTCTTGTTTCTTTGAAGTTTTGTGGTTGTTGTTTGGGGTTTGTGTGGTTGGTTGGCAATAAGGTCTCACATATCCTACACTGGTCTGGAATGCTATATATAATGGAAGATGGCCTTGAAGTTCTGATTCTCCTGCCTCCACCCCGAACTTCTGAGATTACAGAGTTAGACTACCATACCTAGTTTATATGGTGCTGGGTTTAGAACACAGAGCTTTATGCATGCCAGGCTAAGCAAGTACTCTACCAGCTGAGCTCCATCTCCAGATGTGTACCCTTTCTGCTTTGGTTTAGGTTTGTCTTCTAAACTAGAGATTATACATTCATTGAGAGAACAGTCACCAGTTTTTAAAAAGATTTATTTATTTATTTAATATGTATGAGTGCTCTGTCTTCATGGACAACTGCATGCTAGAAGAGAGCATCAGATCCCAGTATAGAAGGTTGTAAGCTACCATGTGGTTGCTGGGAATTGAACTCAAGACCTCTGGAAGAACAGACAGTGCTCTTAACTTCTGAGCCATCTTTCCACCCCCAATTTTTTAAATTATTATTTTGAAACAGTGAAAAGTTAGACCATTTGGAGCTTAGTAATTTATTACTGTGTGTGTGCATGCATAATGTGTGTATATGGGTACAAGTGTAATAGCTTCAGGGTTTTTTGGTTGGTTGGTTGGTTTTTTGTTCTTTGAGATAGGGTTTCTTTGTGTAGTCTGAGGTGTCCCGGAACTCACTCTGTAGACCCAGGCTGGCCTTGAAGTTAGATCTACCTGCCTCTACCTCCCAAGTGCTGGGATTAAAGGCATGTGCCACCAGCGCCTGGGAGCTTCAGGGTTTTTTGTTTGATTTTTGGTTTTCAAGGCTGGGTTTCTCTGTGTGTCCTGGACTCACTTTGTAGACCAGGCTGGCCTTGAACTCACAGAGATCCACCTGCTTCTGCCTCCTGAGTGCTGGGATTAAAGACGTGCGCCACGACCGCCCAGCTTCATGGCTTCAGTTTTAAGGTGAGAACAGAAGTTAGTTCTCTCCTTCCACCTTTATGTGAGTCCTGGCATCAGACTCAAGTCACCAAGTTTGTATGGTGGCAGGAGGTCGAGAAGATGATGTTAGATCCTTAGGAGCTGGAACAACAGTTGTGAATCACCCAATGTGGGTGCTTAGGAACCAAACTCAGGTCTCCTTGAAGGAGCAGCAGCAAAGTCTTAACTCCTGAGTTATCTGTTTATCATCCTGTTATTGTTCTCATATTTGCTTTTTTATCTTTAGTTTTAGTTTTGAGATAGTCTCCTGTGTAATCAGGACAGGCTGCCCTTGAACTCAGGATCCTTCTGCCTCAGCCTCCCAGAGAACATTTTTGTTTTCATTTGAAACCTGGTGTCTCATGGCCTTTGGTTCTTCTTTTGTGGGGAAAGGGTACGGGAGATGGAACCCAAAGCCTTGTACATGGTAAGCAACTGCTCCCCATCAGTGAGCTCTGAAGTACAACCCTAAATATTTTATTATGCATTTCCTACAGACATTCATTCTTTACCACAACCTCAGTGTGACCATGTGACATGCACACATTATTATTACAATCTGGTTTTCAGGCCCTATTTTAATGTTTTATTTGTTCTTATAATGTTCTTTTGAGCAAAAGAAGCTAATTAACTTCACAAAGAATGCAGTTAATTTCACAGATTGCATTTAGTCTCCTTCCATCCTTTGCACCTTGTGTGGGGCACACTGTGTCCTGGCACAATTCACACTTTGTTCACTTGAAGGTGGTGTCTGGCAGGCTTCTTCACTATAAAATTACAGTTTTCATCTTTGAAAGTAATTAGTGTCAGGCATGATGGCAAGGCTGATCATGCACACACTTGCTGATGAGCTTAATGACCTGAGTTTGATCCCTGGGCCCCATATGGTAGAAGGAGAGAACTGACTCCCACAAGTTGTCTCCTCAAACATTATGTTTTTATTAAGTCTTTAATGCTGAGATAAAGCACTTGCTTAATATGCACAAAGTCCTGGGTTTGATCCCTAGGCATGGTGGGGCACATGGCTGTAATCACAGCACTCAGGAGATGGAGGCAGGTGGGAGGATCAGAAGGAAAAAGTCATCCTCAACTACACAGCCAGTTCCAGGCAGGATACATGAGACATTGTTTCTACACACACACACATACACACACACACACAAAACAAAACCCATCAAGGTTTCTACTCACAAAATACTAATTACCCTTTCTTCTTTTTCTTTCTTTTCTCTTCCAACAATTCCTCTTGTGATATAGGGTCTTACTCTATAGCTCACCTTTATTTTTTTTATGTATTATCAACCCAGGCTGGCTGTGAACTCTTCTCCTGGTTCAATCTCCTAAGTGCTGGAATTAAAGGTATTTGCTGCCAACCTAAGCTTTTTTTACTTGATATCATGTGCTTATAACACTTGCAGAGACCAGAGTAAGTCATCAGATCCCTTGGAGTTGGAGCTGCAGGTGGTATGAGCCATGCAATGTTGGCTAGAAACCAAATCTGGGTCCTCTGCAAGAGCACCAAGTGTTCTTAACTGCTGAGTCATATCTCCAGCCCCTTGTTTATTAAAACAGGGTTTTGATATGTATCCAAGGCTGGATTTGAACTCACTATGTAATCTTCCTCCCCAGTGCTAGGATCAGATGTACACAAGTATGCCCAGCTATACTTATTATCATTAAAATTATATGAAACATGGTCTTGAAATGTAGACTAGGCTAGCCTTGAATTTGCTATTCTGTCTCTCCTTTGTGAGTGTTGGGATTAAAGTCATGTGCCACCACACCAAGCTCTAAGCTCATTTTATTTTTACCTTCCTCTAACCCTGGGATCCACTATTTATTCAGAAAGTGCTGGTACCTCCTAGTGGAAAATAAGATAAATTTTATCTTATTAGCGGATATTAATTAAACATAATAATGACATATAGAAAGCAAGAACTGAGCACCATTGGGGTATCACTTCTCACCAGCAGAGATGCAGCTGACAGGGATCACCGCCGTGTTTATGACTCCCTGCTCTGGCAGTGAGAAGCCTGGTTCTTTGATCTTTTTTCTGACTCCACTCCCTCTCTCACTCTTTTTCTGCTTGGTTCTTATTGTCCTTCTAAGCCACCCATTGTGTGTACTCACCATACTCCACTTGGGCACCAGTGCCTCATGCCAGACAAGTCTAATATGCAACCAAGTTTGAGGAGCTTCAGGCTGAATAGATAGAACTTCAGTCTTTATCAGCCATCTCCCAGATGATCATAGGTATAATTTGGTAGTAGAGTGCTTGCCTAGAATGCACAAAGCCTCAGGTTCTGTCCTCAATTCTGCCCCACACCCAAAGCCTTTATAACCATCTCTCGTTCTGTTTCTGCTAGTTGCTAGCTATTTTAGCAAGCTGCCAGCTGATGTATTTCCTGAGGACTACCGTCAAGCCAGATATGGTAGAAAACACCTGTAATTCTAGCTCTTGGGCGAAGCAGGATGGCCATCCTTAGCTACATAGTGATTTTGAGGCCAGTCTGTGATAAATGGAACTCTGTCGTTAAAAACAAGCGAGGGCTGGGGAGATGGCTCATCAGCTAGAGCACTTGCCTGCAAGCTTGATGACTAAAGTTCAAATGCTCAGAACCCATGTAGATACCAGGTGGGTATAATCCAAAGGATACAGGAGATCCTGGAGCCAGCTGAGAAGCCAGACTGGCCATATCTAGACTGGCTGTACCTGTGAGCTCAGGGTTTGATTGAGATCCTACTTCAATACATAACAAAGTAGAAGAACAGTTGAGGATGGCTCCCAATATTCAACATTGAGCCTCTACATACACATGTATACATGTGCTCGCACACATTCAAACATTTATACCCCCACACAAAAACACATGAAAAGTAGAAAACAAAAATGAACAATATCCACACTAATTTCTTCCCACTGCCTAAAAGCATATATTCTTTCAGAAAACAACAAAGGGCCCAATAGAGTCCTGGCTCTGCTTCTAGTCCCCCTGCTTAGTCACACTGCTACACACGAAGGCTTTGTTTCTTTCTACCAAGGATCAACTATGTATATTAAAATACTAAGAAATAGGAGGCTGCCGAAATAGCTTAACAGGTAAAGGCACTTGCTGTCACGCCTTACCACATGAGGTCAAGCCACACATGGCAAGAAAGCCAACTCCTGAAAGTTGTCCTATGAACTTTGCATGCATGCTCATACACACACAATAAATGTAATTTTTTTGTTTTGTTTTGTTTTGTTTTTTTCAAGATAGGGTTTCTCTGTGTAACAGCCCTGCCTGGCCTTGAACTCACAGAGATCCGCCTGCCTCTGCCACCTGTGAACCACCACCATCCAGCTTGGTTTTGTTTTTATATATAGATATAGGTATGATTTATTTATTTTTATTTTATGTGCATTGGTGTAAGGGTGTCAAGTCACCTGGAACTGGAATTAGATAGTTGCAAGCTGCCCTGTGGATGCTGGGAATTGAACCCGGCTCCTTTGGAAGAGCAGACAGTGTTCTTAACCACTGAGCCGTCTCTCCAGCCCCTTTAAATGTAATTTTTTAAAAAGGAGAGATGGCTTAGCTGTCAAGAGCACTGGCTCCTCTTCCAGAGCACCCAGTTTCACTTCCCAGCATCCACATGGTGGCTCATAATAGTCCGTAATTCAACTTCCAGGGATTCTGATGCCCTCTTTTGGCCTCCATGGGCCTTGCACACATGTGGTACACAGATATGCATGCAGGCCAAACACCCATTCACATACAATAAAATTAATTTTAAAAATACCAAGAAATACTGACATCTTTTTCTGCTGTGGTGAACATTGTTTGTTTGTTTCTGTCATTTAGCTTTCACTTGTAAAGCGAATGAGCGTTTCCTTTAGCACTCATAAGGACTGGAAAGCTCTCAGAGGCTGGAGCTTTACCTTGGTGGTACTGGCATGCATGAAGCCCTAAGTACCACTCCTGGAGCCAAATAAATAGGTGATCTATTCTAGGCTCTGTTGTTCTAACATATATGTCCTTGACCCTCAAATTCTCACATGTGTCACTATCTATCAAAGTGTGAAGGAAGAAGTATTTTGGAGGAATTACTTCTATCGCATCTCCCTGATTAAGCAGTCAGCCCAACTCACTGCTCTGGCCGCCCAGCAACAGGCCTCTGGAAAGGAAGAGAAAAGCTGCAGCAAAGAGGATGATTTGCCTCTGACAGGTACATTCTGGGGAAAAGAATCATTCTGGAAGAAAAGAATTGATGTAAAAATACTCCTGACTTAGAGATGCTAATGAGCTTGTCATCATGTATGCATCAAAAATGTTGACATCTCTGCACAGAAAAATTATTTTCTTTGCAAAGGAAATTTTATTTTTTGTTGCCCTTTCTGACCCAGCTTATATGTGTCTTTCCCAAGTGTTCTTTTCTTTGCTATCTCATTCTTGGTTCTTGTCTTTTTGTTTTGTTTTGTTTTAACTCTTGAATGGACCCTACAACCACAAGTCCAAGGAAATCAGGATGAATAGAAATCTAGAAATCTGAGAGCCACCTGGCCATGGTAGTGCAAGCTTGTAACCCTAGCACTTGAGATGTGAAGGCAGGAGGGTCAGGAGCTCAAGGCAAGCCTGGGATATATGGGACCCCCAAACCAAAAAGCCAAAAGGGCAAGAAAACAGCTCAGTAGTGCTTATTCTAGTCCAATTACAGGTATCTAGCCCTGAGCTAAGCTATTAAACACCTGGCACTTTCCTCCTGTGAAATAACTCTGCTTCTAGGGAACAAGTTTTACTGTATCAGCAACTATTTAATGAACTATGATACTAATTAATGTAAGGTTAGAGAGATGGCTCCACAGTTAAGAGCACTTCCTGCTCTTCCATAGGACCCAGGTTCAGTTCACAGCACTCACAATGATGGCTTACAGTCCCAGTACTTACAGGGGATTGTGACACCCTCTTCTGACCTCCATGGGCACGCAGATACATAAATAAAAATACAAGTGGAAAGCAGAACAAGGTGGCACACACCTTTAGTCCCAGCATTTGGGAGGCAGAGGCAGGTGGATCACTGTGAGTTCGAGGCAGCCTGGTCTACAGAGGGAGTTCCAGGACAGCCAAGGCTACACAGAGAAACCCTGTCTTTAAAACAAAATAGGTGGGTGTGGTGGCATACACCTTTAAATCCTAGCACCCTGGAGGCAGAGGCAGTCAGATCTGTGTGAGTTAGAGGCTATCTTGGTCTACATAGAGAATTCCAGGCCAGCCTGGGATATATAGTAAGACCCTGTCTCAAAAAACCAACCAACCAAACAATAAATAAATATTAAAATATATATTGTATAATATTTTATTTATTTTGTGGCACTGAGGATCCTAGGGCTTTAGAAATACTAGGCAGGAGCTCTACTGAGGTATATCCCCAGCCCTTCATATTTTTTTAATTTTTCATGAGTGCCTGCTGTGTGTATAGATATGTTCTAATTATGACTAGAATCATCTGATAAAAGAAGTAGGGCAACTTAGTTTGTAGAATTTTAGGTAAGTATAGCATAAAATACAGGTTATACAGACTGCTAGGAGAAGCTTTGAAACTACACTCAAGGTCAAGTTGCATATAAAAATCATTTTGAATCCCAGTGAACTTTCATTCTTTATCATATTCTTAAATTATGGTTGGTTTTTGCCTTTTAGAGGGCACCTTTTGAGACAAGGTCTCACTGTAAATCCCCAGCTGGTCTTGAACTCCTGAGTCATCCTCCTATCTCTACCCCTGAAATGTTAAGATTACAGACTTGGGCTACCATTTCTTGCTTCCTCAAATTAATGTTATTGGGAAATGCTGGGCTGGGAGTATAGCTCAGTGGTAGAGCATTTACCCAGCATATGTGCAGATAATAATGTGTTCAATTCCCAGCACTGCCAAAAAGAAAAGAAGAAAACCATTTTTTCCAAGGAAAGTATTCAGTAAGGATTGTTAGCATAGTTAATACAATAAAGAGCAGTTAAGAATGAGTGTTGCAGCCGGGCGTGGTGGCACACGCCTTTAATCCCAACACTCGGGAGGCAGAGGCAGGCGGATCGCTGTGAGTTCGAGGCCAGCCTGGTCTACAAAGTGAGTTCAGGATAGCCAAGGCTACACAGAGAAACCCTGTCTCGAAAAAAACCAAAAAAAAAGAAAAAAGAATGAGTGTTGCTCTTAAGGAGAACTCAAGTTCAGTCCCCAGCTGAACTCACATTAAGCAGCTCACAGTTGTCAGTAACTCCAGCACTAAGCTAACCCACAGAATGTTGAGATGGGGTTTTCATTTGTGCTTGCTTGCTTGCTTGCTTTCTTTCTTTCTTTCTTTCTTTCTTTCTTTCTTTCTTTCTTTCTAGATGTATTTGTTATGTATACAGTGTTCTGCCTACATATATGCCTGCATGCCAGAAGAGGGCATGGTTATGAGTCACCATGTGGTTGCTGGGAATTGAACGCAGGACCTCTGGAAGAACAACTAGTACTCTTAACCTCTGAGCCATTTCTCCAGCCCCTCCTTTGCTTTCTAACCAGGTTGATAACAAGGAAGCTTGATAAGTAGCTTCATTCTTAGTATCCTAAGAGAAAGAACAGAACCAGTTTTGCTAACCTTCAAGTCCAAAGATGATTTCCTAATTGAAATTCCATGTAAGGGACATTGAATGTGGTTACAGTTTTAGAAAGACATTCCTGCCAGGCATGGTGGTGCACATATTTAATTCTAGCACTTGGGAGGCAGAGACATGTGGATCTCTCTGAGTTCCAAGGTAGTCAGGGCTGCATAATGAGATCCTGTGTCTAATAGATAAAATAAATTTTTAAAAAGACATTCACCAAAGTAGGAGGTTGTGCCTGGCTACGTCTACTCATAACTTCAGGAGAGCTTTAAAAAAAAAAAAAAAAAAAACCCGTAAAAGCTCATTTCTTATCATATCTGTGAATATTTTAGCTGTTCTTATAATATGTATTCAGAAGTAAATCAAGCAATTATTGTCTCTTTTATTCTCACTTCATAGAGGCAGTACGGCCCAAAACACCACCTGTCGTAATCAATGCTCAGCTTAAAACTCAAGAGGTAATACAGTTTTAAATTATACCTAGAAGATGATGTCTGAAATGAAGTTACTGGGTTAACTATCTAATACCATTTAAAACTACTTAAGGGTCTCTGTCTTATGTCTGTAAGATGAGGAGTCCAGTACTTAAGTAATAGCTCAGAGCTGAGGTGATTTCCTGGCATAAATAATTCTAGATGTGCTCATCAGGAATCAGAGAGAATGGCTTGAGAGATCTAAACAGTGATGAAGAATAATTGCCTCAGGTGGTAACTCATTCTGTTACCAAGCAACTGCTAGTTAGAAGGTTGGAGAGCAGTGAGCATTGTCTTACAGCTTGCAGAGAAGAACGAAAAATGAGGCTGTGTTAAATTGTGAGACAACTATTAACCAGAATTCTAGTACATCAGTGTCACTTAGCAGCCATTCCAAGAGCTCTTTGGTTGCATTTTAGGATGAGGAAGAAATCTCTACCAGCCCGGGAGTTTCTGAGTTTGTCAGTGATGCCTTCGATGCCTGCAACTTAAATCAGGAGGATTTAAGAAAAGAAATGGAGCAGCTTGTGCTTGATAAGAAGCAAGAAGAAACAGCTGCACTAGAAGGTAACACGTGTGCAATGGCTTTGTGCTTTTTCCTAATTCCAAAGTTGGTTGAATAAAAATCTCATTTTAAAGCCTGTGGACAGAGGCTTGGGGTGTAGCTCAGTTGGTAGAGTGCTTACTTAACCTATATGAGGTCCTGAGTTCAATCCCCAGCACCACATAACCATACATAGTGGTTCATATTTGTAATTCCAGTATTCAAGAGGCAGAGACATCAAGATCAGAAGTTTGAGGCCAATCTTGGCTACATGAGACCCTGCCTCAGAAAAATAATAAAGCCAATCAACAAATTAGGTATGGTAGTGTATACTCCTCTAATCCCAGCATTAGAAGGATAAGGTAGAAGAATTGACATGAATTTGAAGCCATCCTGAGTTACACAGTAAGTTCCAGGCCAGCCAGAGCAGCATAGTTGTCTCAAAAACAAACTAAAAACTAAAAATGAATTTTAGTTTTACTACTTTTTGTTTGGTTGGTTTTTTTTGAGACAGGGTCTCTCTGTGTATCCTTGACTGTCCTGGACTCGTTTCGTAGTCCAGGCTGGCCTCAAACTCACATCGATCCTCCTGCTTCTGCCTCCCGAGTGCTGGGACTAAAGGCGTGCGCCAACACCACCCGTTTAGTTTTACTTCTTATACAGGATGGGGATTGAACCCAGGGCTTTGCAGGTTGGCTACACCTCACTCACAGATTCTCACGTAGTCTAAGTTGGTTTCAACCCCACTGTGTAGTCTGTTGGCCTTGACCTCCTGTCTCTCCACCTCCTATGTGCTGGGATTACAGGAATCCCACCATGCAGCCTAACATTCCTTTTTAAATAGCCAGGTTTTTTCTCACTCTTCTTTTTCTAACAGTCTGCAGTATCCGCCTTATCTTCTACATACTGGGTTCGCTACCAGGCATGTGATAAAACTGGGCATGGTGGCCACAACTGTAATCTCAACACTCAGGTGGTAGAAGCAGGCGAATCAGAAGTTCAGGGTCATCCTCAGCCAATAGTGGGTTGGAAGCCAGCTGGGATACCTAGAGAGATGGCTCAGTAGGTAACCGTGCTCACTGTCAGGCCAGGTGACTAATTGGATTCCTAGAACCCACATGATAGGAAGAGAGAACCAAACCCTGGAAGTTATCCTCTGGCCTTGCCTAGCAATGGCTGAGGCCCTGGGTTCCATGCCTAATACTACAAAGGAAAAAAAAAGCTGGTTTGGCCTTTTGTCAGGTATTACAGTTAAATGAACTGTAACTGTGAGTATTATGAGTTCAAAGAGCATATTTCTTTGCCTCTCCCTTTGTTTCCTATAGAAGATTCTGCCGATTGGGAAAAGGAGCTACAACAGGAGCTTCAGGAATATGAAGTGGTAGCAGAGTCCGAGAAGCGAGATGAGAACTGGGATAAAGAAATTGAAAAGATGCTCCAGGAGGATAATTAGCTGTCTCCCAAAACGATTTCTTAACATTGTGCTGACATTAAATTCTGATGCTCACTGATTCAGAAGGCACAAAAGTATGTAACTTTATGCAATTTGAAATTATTCTTTTCAAGCTAAAACTTGCTTCTTAAAAAGAAAGTATACAGCCAGAGAAACCCTGGTTCAAAAAAAATAGAAAGTAAGTAGAACAGCTATTGTAATAATAAAAAATAACAGGATATTGTATGTAATGTTTCATATAAGTCAAGTTAGTAATGCACTTATAGGCAGCAGAGCTATCTATGCCACAGAAACACAAGTAAAATACTAGAGTTTGTTTTCCACAAGGCTGGCAACATATAATTTATTCTTTAGTCATGGTTTTCTAAGCATATATATACTCATTGCCTTTTTGTTGATACATGGCTAAAGTACTTAATGACTTAATTACTACCAGAATGACCAAATTATACCAAAGAACTCAAAAGAAAGCACTTTCAAAACTATTTTCTTGCCAGATATTTTCCAAAATTCTGTCTGAAAGCTAAAAGCTGAGATAATTAAGTTCATTTGAATGATATAAACATCACCCAACTTGACATTAAGCCTTGGGATGTGGTAAGCACTTGCCTGTCATTCACAGTGCCCTGGGTTCCATCTCTAGTATCTCAGCTATTAAAATAAAAAAGGAAGATAGATTTGTTTAAAGAAAGTTTTGCTTTTCCCTAGAGCCTTTTCATTCTGTTCTGTTAAAATATACCACAAATTCAACATTGTGCTTTTAGTAGGAACCGGGGCCTTCAGTCTTTTTTGTATTAATAACCATCAAGAAGCCTGTTTACCTTAAGGTTTGTTCTCATGGTAATGGTCACTATGTATAAATGTCTTAATTAAATGATTGGCCTTTATAGAATGATCTTCCTTGGAGTACAACTTCTAGAACTTGCTAATTAATCCTTGTATTCTTCTATGCCAGCAGGCATCTGTTCATAGAATGTGACTTTAAAAGAGCAAAGTGATTTAATGTTAGAAAACTAGTATTCACCTTTCGTATTTTCACAGCGCCTTTATTTCATAAAGGGGAATAAAATCAAGACATATCTTTATAAGAAAGTTGTACATATTGATATTCTTATACCCATTAAAACTAGTCTGTGATCTTCTGGCATAGGAGGTAGTCAGTGAGAGAACTGGGAATGGATGCAAACTTTTTTTTTTTTTTTTTTTTTTTTGAGACATGGGTTCTCTGTGTCTCCCTGGTTGTCCTGGACTCACTTTGTAGACCAGGCTGGCCTCATTTAAACTCACAATGATTCACCTGCCTCTGCCTCCTGAGTGCTGGGATTACAGGCATGCACCACCATGCTCGGGTGCAAACATTACTTTCATGTTTAACATTTCAGAGATGCAACGGTAAAATGAACCAGACTGTTCCACCTCATGTCACTTCATTTTAGCAATAAACTTGAATGTTCTATAAGGCCAGTGACCCAATATGAAAGTTTCGACTTAAAATGTCAGAAACCACCCTACTAAAGTAAAAAGTGCTTGTTTGTGTTAGATTTGGAGATAGGGTCTCCTTCTGGTTTGGGATTCACTGTAGATCAGGCTGGGCTCAAACTTAAAGTGAGCCTCCTGCCTCTGCCTCTGCCTCTGTGTGATACTTTGTTCATTTGATAGAAAAATATGTTAAAAGTATTTTAAGCAGATAAAATCCTAGATATAACCAGGCATGATAATGCCTGGTTCTTAATACATGCGCGAGTGCGCACGCGGCTTTTTTGAAATGGTCTCATTATGTAGCTTTGGCTATCTTGGAATTCACTATGGAGATCAGGCTTGCCTCAGACTCACAGAGAGCCACTTACTTTTCCCTCCCCAGTGCTAGGAAGAGAAATGTACCACTATACCCAGTTTACACTAAAATTATTTCTTTTTTTTTTTTTTTTTTTGAGACAGGCTTTCTCTGTGTAGCCTTGGCTGTCCTGAACTCACTTTTGTAGACCAGGCTGGCCTCGAATTTACAGTGATCCACCTGACTCTGCCTCCCAAGTGCTGGGATTAAAGGCGTGTGCCACCACCGCCCGGCTACACTAAAATTCTTATTGATGATTAAACACAAAAAAGCAAAGGTTTCAGAGAGAGAAGAAAAAAGAGCCTGGGCATGGTGGTACTTGCCTATTATCTCAGTACTTGGAAGACAGAAGCAGAAAAATCAGGTTCAGGATAACCATAACTTCACAGTGAATTCAAGGCCAGCCTGGCCTACATGAAACCCTAACTCAAAACATTTAAAACAAACAAATGGAAATTCCCTTATGAAGTGGGAAATCTCGGTTAACTTTCAAGAAGTTGAACTTAAGCAGGTAAGTTGGTTCATTGGCTAAAAGCACTTGCCATGTAAGCCTGAGTCCTTCACCAGAACCCATGGTGGAAAGGAAGAACCAACTCCTCAAAATTGTTCTCTGACATCCACATTCTCACCGTGGTGCACATGCCCATACATACACACACAAATTTAAGTGTCTATATATAAGCATATGAGTGCAGGTACCCATGGATGCAGGAAGAGGACATCAGATTGCCTGGAGCTAGATTTATAAAAGGTGGTAAGCTGCCTGACATGGGTACTGGAAACTCAAATTGAGTCCTCTGCAAAATCAGTATACATCTCTCCCCTGCCCCAATAATAATTTTTTAAGTTAAACTAGAAAAGTTTACCTTAAGATTCAAAGCATTCCCGGGCAGTGGTGGTGCACGCCTTTAACCCCAGCACTCAGGAGGCAGAGGTACGTAGGTCTCTGTGAGTTCCAGACCAGCCTGGTCTACAAAGCAAGACCAGGACAGCCAAGGCTACACAGAGAAACCCTGTCTCAGAAAAAAAAATTCAAAGATTCTGATAAATCTGTGTGCATGGTGTTTTAAAAAGTATAAGCAGATACTTTTCTGTGATCAAAAGATCATTGGACTGGAGGTATAACCCAGTGGTAGAGCTCCTGCCTAGCATGTGGGAGGCCCTGAGGGTTTTAAAATTTTTCTTGTTATTACTGTACATATGTGAGTAACCATGCTATGTGAGTATGGGAGATCAGAATAACTTTTAGGACTGAGTTCTCTCCTTTTACCTTTATGTGGGCTCCAGAGTTCAAACTGCACAGCAAGCACTTTTATCCAGTGATCTATCTCACATCTCACCAAACCCTGAGGGTTGATTTGTTTTGTTTTAAAGATTTTTTTATTATGTATAGAGTATTCTGTCTGCATATGTGCCTGCTGGCCAGAAGAGAACACCAGATCTCATATGTAGATGGAATGAGTCACCATGTGGTTAGCTGGGAGTTATTAAACTCAGGACCTTTGGAAGACCAGCCAGTGTGCTCTTAACCTCTGAGCCATCTCTCCAGCCCCTGAGGTTTTTTTATTTATTTGGTTGGTTGGTTGGTTGGTTGGTTGGCTTTTCAAGACAGGGTTTCTCTGTGTAGACCAGGCTGGCCTCAAACTCACAGAGATCCGCCTGCCTCTGCCTCCTGAGTGCTGGGATTAAAATTATGTTCCACCACTGCCTAGCTTGAGGGTTGTTTTTTAAACAGATTTGTTTTTCAGTTTTTAAAGACTTAAGTGAGTCTGGACATGATAGGACACATCTTTAATTCTAGCAAGAGGCAGAGGCGGGCGAATCTCTGTAAGTTTGAAGGAAGCATACTCTACATAGTGAATTCCAGGCCAGCCAGGACTACTTAGTAAGACTTTATTTAAAAAGAAAATATCCACACACATTTGGTCATAGACCTAGGGAAGGGGAAGAGGGTGGAAGAGGGAGGGAGGGAGGGAGGAACAGGAGGATACAAGTGATGAGATAACAATTTAGTTGTAATCTGAATAAATTAATAAAAACTAAAATTAAAAAAATGTCCGGGCATGGTGGTGCATGCCTTTAATCCTGGCACTTGGGAGGCAGAGGGGGATCACTGAGTTTGAGGCCAGCCTGATCTACAAAGCAAGTTCCAGACAGCCGAGATGAGACAACACAGAGAAACCCTGTTTCAAAAAAACAAAACAACCCCCCCCAAAAAAAAGAAAGAACAAATGTGCATATGTTTATGTGGGGAGTGGTGAAATGGCTCAGAGAATGAAGTCACTTGTCTCCAAGCCTGAAGACCTGAGTTCGATCCCGAGGACCCACGTGGTAAAAATGAGAGAACATAACTCCCAGAAGTGACTTCTAGACATGTGCTGTGGCGCACACAAACATGAACACAGAGATGTGCTAAACACCTTTAATCCCAGCACTTGGGAAGCAGGTGGATCTCTCGGAGTTCAAAGCCAGTCTGGTCTACAGAACAAGTTCCAGGACAGCCAGGGCTGTGTAGAGAGACCCTATCTTAGAAATCAACAAAAAAGAAGTAAGGGGCTGGAGAGATGGCTCAGTGGTTAAGAGCACCACCTGCTCTTCCAAAGGTCCTGAGTTCAATTCCCAGCAACCACATGGTGGCTCACAACCACCTATAATTTGATCTGATGCCCTCTTCTGGCCTACAGGTGCACATGCAGACAGAACATTGTATACATAATAATAAATAAATTTTTTTTAAAAAAGAAGTAAGAAGGCTGGTGAGATGGCTCAGTGTTTAAAAGCACTGTCTGCTTTTCCAAAGGATCTGGGTTCGATTCCCAGTGCCCTCATGGCAGTTCAGAACTGCAGTTCCAGGGATTCTGACACCTTCATACCAATACACATAAAATATATTTTTTTTCGAGATAGGTTTTCTCTGTGTAGCCTTGACTTTCCTGGACTCACTTTGTAGATCAGGCTGGCCTCAAACTCACAGCGATCCTCCTGCCTCTGCCTCCCAAGAGCTGGTATTAAAGGCGTGTGCCACCACTGCCCGGCTAAATAAATTATTTTTTAAAAGAAGTAAGCCAGTGAATCTAGATGCACTTGCTCATGCTTGGTGGCTGCAAAATAGAAACCACCTGAAGAGTCAGGAACTATTAGCCTCCAGGGCCTTCTGCAGAAGTACCAAAGAAACTGGCCCCATGTATAGTCATGGAGGTCTACATTGTCAAAAACTCCATAAATCATTCTTATGGGCAACCAGAAAACATGGGTTGAATCAAGAGGCTTGAGTGATAAGAGATGCCTTTGCTCGGGAAACCAGTGCCCCCTATATCAATCAAATGAATTGGTTGAGTTACATGGTTCCTAAGACCCATTCAACACATAAAAGGGCCTCTGCAGGTTAAGGATATAAATCAATAGTAGGGTACTTGCCTAGCATGTACAAACATTTTATATAACGGATGGCATCTATTTTTTTGTTTTATAATATTTTCTCCTTTGATAATTTTATATGTATACAATGTCTCTTCAAATCCATCCCCAACCCTCTCCTCCTGTTCCTCTGGTTTCCCGTGCACACTTGGTTCTATTTTCAAAGTGACTTTGTTGGGGCTAAAGAGATGATTCAGTGGGAAAGAGCAGTAAAAGGAGCCAGGAAGTGGTGGTGCACGCCTTTAATCCCAGCACTCGGGAGGCAGAGGCGGGTGAATCACTGTGAGTCCGAGGCCAGCCTGGTCTACAGAGTGAGTCCAGGACAGCCAGGGATACACAGAGAAACGCTGTCTCGAAAAACAAAACAAGCAATGAAAGGACCTGAGTTTGGATCCTAGAACCACCTTTTAAAAGGAAGGGAAGGGGGATGAAGACAAGGCTGAACAGTTAGGAACATTAGCTGTTCTTCCAAAGAATGAAAGTTTGGTTCCCAACACCCAAGTTTGACAGCTCACAACCACCTAGAAGTCTAGTTCTAGGCAATCCAACACCCTCACCTGGCCTCAGTTACCCATATAGGAATGACTAACATGGGATACAAATAATTCTTTTTGTTGTTTTTGGTAGACCAGGCTGGCCTCGAACTCACAGTGATCTGAGTGCCTCTGCATCCCTGAGTGCTGGCATTAAAGGCTTGAGCCACAATGCCCAGCTCCACAGCAATTTTTTTTTTCTTTTGGTTTTTTGAGACAGGGTTTCTCTGTGTAGCCTTGGCTATCCTGGACTCACTTTGTAGATCAGGCAGGCCTCAAACTCACAGTGATGTGCCTGCCTCTGCCTCCCAGGCGCTGGGGTTAAAGGTGTGCACCACCACACCCAGCAAATATTTAACTGGGGATGGCTTTCAGTTCAGAGGTTTAGTCCATCATCATCTTGGTGGGAAGCATGGCAACATGGTGCCGGAGAAGTAGCTGAGAGTTACACATTTGGATCCGCAGGCAGCAGCAGGAGTGACAGTGGACCTGGCTTGAGCATTTGAAACCTCAAAGCCCCAGTGACACACCTCCTAATAGTTCCACTCCCTCTGACCCTATGTGGGCCATTTTCATTCAAACTACCACACTACTTAAGTGCTAAGTTATTTATAGGCATTTGCTACCTCACCTAGACTTCTGTTTTCCTCCACTCCTACCCTTGTCAAAAGTAGAGATGGCTCAGTGGTTAGGAGTACTTGCTGCTCTTTATAGAGGCCTGATATGTGGCTCCCAGCACCCACATGGCAGCTCATAACAATCTGTAACTCCAGTTCCTTGGGAACCCAGTGCCCTCTTCTGGCTTTCTTGAACACTAGGCACATGGGGTACAGACATACATGCAGGCAAAACACTCACCTAAAATTGTATTTCAGACAAGCCTGAGCTAAAGATTTAAATCCTATTTAAAAGGAAAATAAGAGCCAGGCATGGTGGCGCATGCCTTTAATCCCAGCACTCGGGAGGCAGAGGCAGGTCTACAAAGTGAGTCCAGGATAGCCAAGGCTACACAAAGAAACCCTGTCTCGGAAAAAACCAAAAAAATAAAATAAAAGGAAAATAATGTATTTCTTTTTATTGTTTTTTGGTGTTTTGAGACAGGGTTGTGTCCTGGCTGTCCTGGAACTCACTATAGACCAGGGTAGCCTCGAACTCAGATCCACCTGCCTCTGCCTCCCAAGAGTACTAGGATTAAAGGCATATGCCACCACATCCGACTTACACAAAGCTTTTAAAAGAGATCCTGTAACCCGCCTCCCCAGGAATTCCCAGTTTCCTGGAGCCATTTCAACTCTTAGCTTCTGTGTCTCACAGTACTCAACCTTAGACAGCCATTACTATACGGAGAAACCCTGTGTCAAAAAAACAAAAAATCTGGGCATAAACTGGATACGTTGGTGCACGCCTTCAATCCTAGCACTCAAGAAGCAGAGGCAGACAGATCTCTATGAATTTGAACTCATAGAGATCTGCCTGCCTCTGACTCCTGAGTGCTGGGATTAAAAGTGTGTGCCATCACACCTGGCTTGATGGCACATTTTTTTAACATCATGCTGCGGAAATGGAGACAGGAGGCTCCTTGGGACTCACTGACCTAGCCTAGCCTCCTTGCCACTTCCAAGTATATGAGAGAACTGTCTTAGATAACAAAGTGAATGAATGTTACCTGGTGAATGACACCTGAGGTTGAATTCTAGACATGAATATGCACCTCCCCTTCCCTCCTCCCCACCCCACACACCTATTGTAGTTGGGGAAGTAAAACTGTTAAATGTCTCCAAATGCCAGAAAGGTAATATAGATGGAAAAGTGAAATATACAGAACATTTAATGTAGCATTTCCACTCTTAGAACAAGCATCTCTTCAGTGATAAAATGAACTGGAAAGTAGCCATTAGTCCTATCCCAGAATGGTGATTGGAACAATGACTCAGCCAAGCCATTGTATGCAAATATTTTAAGTAATGGATTCCACACCCACCATGGTCAAAAATATAAGTCTAAAGATAGCAAAAGTTACTAAGTGGGCCAATTCGATGGCTCAGAAGATAAAGAGGTACCTGCCACCAAGCCTGACGATCTAAGTTCAATTATCAGGACCCACATGGTAGAAGAGAAAACATGGCACAAGTTGTCACTCTGCCCTCCACAAGCACAACATAACATTAACACATAATGAATGTTAATTTATTAAAAAGTTGCTCAGTATGTGAAATAAGATTGTTTGATATTCTGCTGGTGATAATACAAAGTGTGGAATTTCTCTTTGGGAAAAGCCAATACTGGAACTCTTTAAGTGGGAAGTTGACTATGGACCTCTCTTGGACTAACAGTTCCCCTCTCGGGGCATATAAGACACTGTATCACCCCCAAAAAATAATTACTTAGTAAAGTGGAATGTAGGCATAAGGTTTTGTGTAATTAAAATGCTGATTTCTGTACTCCCCATATCTGGTTGCAATCGTTGTGAGAATCTCCTGTCTCAATGTTGTATAAACACTGCTCCCTAGTTGTTCCCTGGTATGCTGATGAAGCAGCTTATAGCCAGTCGCTGAGCAGAAGGGAGAATAGCACTGGACTTCCTGCCAGCCAGGGGAGGAGGAGTTAGGGGAGGAAGTAGGGGGCTGAGCAAGGGAGATGTCTAGGAGAGATCTCAGGAGAAGGAGCTGGAGCAGGGAAGCTACAAAGTGCAAGTATCTCTGGAACATAAACTGGGAGGAAACCAGATTAGCATAGAGGGTTGTGAAGCTTATTATTAAACAAATACAATAGAGTCTCAATTATTTGTGTGATAGCTGGGTTAAGAGAGAAACTGAGAAACACAGTTTTATAAAAATAACAGCCGTGCATGGTGGCGTACTCCAGAGGCAGAGGCAGAAGGATCTCTGTGAGTTTGTGGCCAGCCTGGTCTACAAAGGGAGTCCAGGACAGCCAGAGAAACCCTGTCTTGAAAAACCAAATAATAATAATAATAATAACAAGTACAACATTAACAGTTGAAGATAGATCTATTCTGTGGCAGGTACACTAAATGACACATGTAACCATGTTCATAATAGTAGTGTTCTAATGACCTCAGTCTGCACCCAAACCCAAATTCTATCACCAGTAGAATAGAATCATAATTACACTGTGATTCTACAGTGGGATGCCAAAAGTATGAGCACACAGTGATGGATGCAGGAGTCTCACAAACATATTGCTAGACAAAGCCAGGATGGCATGGTGGAACATGCCTATATTCCTAGGATTCAGTAGGCTGAGGCAGGAGGATTGCCTCAAATTGGAGGCCACCCTGGAGTACATTAATTCCTGGCCAACCTGAACTACAGAAAGACTGTCTACATGCACACACATACACACAGGGAGAGAGACCAGGCTGTCTTTGGACTTATAATCTTCTTGCCTATGCCTCCCAAGTGCTGGGATTACAGGCATGCACTACTAAGTCCCTATTTTTTTAAAATGGCACTAGAAGTAGTGGTTCATTTCTGTAAGTTCAAGGTCATCCTGGTGTACATAGTAAGTTCTAAGACAGTCAGAGCTACATGGTGAGAACCTGTCTCAAACACGCATCACACACACACATGCACACATGCATGCACGCACACTTGCTTGCTAAGTAGGACTTGACAGAATGACATCACGTACACAAACTTCAAATGCAGGCAAAACTAGGCTGTGTGGTTAATAAAAAACTAAGTGAAATAGTTACTGTAAAAATAGCTACTGCACCCAGGAGTCAGAGGCAGGCAGATCACTGTGATTTGGGGCCCAGCCTGGTCTACAAAGCGAGTCCAGGACAGCCAAGGCTACAAAGAGAAACCCTGTCTCGAAAAACCAAAAAAAAAAAAAAAAAAAAAAAAGCAAGAATTCAGTACACTACCAGGGAGTACACACTTGCAATCCCAGAAGCTTGAAAGGCATTGGCAAGAGAATCACACGTTCAGAGGCAATCTGGGGTACATGAGGAGTTCAAACCGGCCAGCACAACTTAGCTAGACTGTCTAAAAATAAAACCCAAGAGCATTTGCTTTAGCAGCACATTAAATAAAAATTGTAACAATACAGAGAATATTAGCATGCCCCTGCACAAGAATAAACACAATTATAAAGCAGTCCATACTTTTTTTTTTTTCGAGACAGGGTTTCTCTGTGTAGCCCTGGCTGTCCTGGAGCTCTCTTTGTAAACCAGGCTGCCCTCGAACTCAGGTCGATCCACCTGCCTCTGCCTCCCGAGTGCTGGGATTAAAGGCGTTAGCCACCACCACCCGGCAGCAGTCCATACTTTTTAAGTAAGGTTTTTATTTTTAGTTGTATGTCTCTATGTAGGTTTGTGCATGTATTTGCAGTGCTCACAGAGACCAGAAGAGGACACCAGGTCCCCTGAAGCTAGAGTTACAGCCAATTGTGAGCTACCTGAGACCAGTGCTAGGAAGTAAACTCTCTCTCTGTCCTCTCTCTGCAACAGCAAAGCATAGTCTTTTTGGGGGGGAGGGAGGTTTCAAGACAGGGTTTCTCTGTGTAGCCCTGGCTGTCCTGGACTCACTTTGTAGACCAGGCTGGCCTCGAACTCAGAGATCCACCTGCCTCTGCCTCCCAAGTGCTGGGATTAAAGGCATTAGCCATCACCGCCTGGCTAAAAACAAAATTTTAAAGGAGTCTAGGGTTTTCCCTGAGTTCAATTCTTAGCACACACACACACACACACACAGACACACACACCCCTATCTTTTCTTTCCTTTTTGAGACAAGATTTGACTATGTAGCCTGGCTAGCATGGAACTTGTATGGAGACCAGCCCTGCTTCTGCCTCCCAAGTGATGCTCTTAAAGAGTAGGGTTTCACTTAAAGAAATGCTCGGGGCTGGAGAGATGGCTCAGTGGTTAAGAGCGCCGCCTGCTCTTCCAAAGGTCCTGAGTTCAATTCCCAGCAACCACATGGTGGCTCACAACCATCTATAATGTGATCTGATGCCCTCTTCTGGCCTGCAGGTGTACATGCAGGCAGAACATTGTATACATAATAATAAAAAAAAAAAAAAAAAAGAAATGCTCAACCTCCTTAGTCATCAGGGAAATGCAAATCAAAACAACTCTGAGATTCCATCTTACACCCATCAGAATGGCTAGGATCAAAAATTCAAGTGACACCACATGCTGGCGAGGATGTGGGGAGAGAGGAACACTCCTTCATTGCTGGTGGGAATGCAAACTAGTACAGCTACTTTGGAAAGCTATCTGGTGCTATCTCAGAAAAATGGGAATAGGGCTTCCTCAAGACCCAGCTATTCCACTCCTTGGAATATACCCAGAAGATGCTCCAGCACACAATAAGAAAATTTGCTCAACCATGTTCATAGCAGCCTTATTCATAATAGCCAGAACATGGAAACAAAGCCGGGCGTGGTGGCGCACGCCTTTAATCCCAGCACTCGGGAGGCAGAGGCAGGTGGATTGCTGTGAGTTTGAGGCCAGCCTGGTCTACAAAGTGAGTCCAGGATGGCCAAAGCTACACAGAGAAACCCTGTCTCGAAAAAAAAAAAAAAAAAAAAAAAAAAAACAACATGGAAACAGCCTAAGTGTCCCTCAGTAGAAGAATGGATAAAGAAACTGTGGTACATATACACTATGGAATACTACTCAGCTATTAAAAACAAGGAATTCCCGAAATTTGTAGACAAATGGATTGAACTAGAAATGATCATAATGAGTGAGTTAACCCAGAAGCAGAAAGACTCAAATGGTATATACTCACTTATATCTGCATACTAGCCCAAGGGGCATGTCCCACGAAAGTCTTCACTTACCAGGAAACTGGGACAGAGGGGGAGGACATCCTATTGGGACTCTAGATGAGAGAAGCATGGGAGAATATCAAAGTAGAAGGATCCAGAGGGTCCTAGAAACCTACAAGTAGAACATTATGATAGGCAGATTTGGGCCCAGGGGTCCCGCTCAAACTAAGGCACCAGCCAAGAACAATACAGGAGGTAAACTTTAAGCCCCAACCCAGATCTAGCCAATGGTCAGAACATTCTCCACAGTTGAGTGGAGAGTGGGATATGACTTTCTCACGTACTCTGGTGCCTCACATTTGACCATGTCCCCTGGAGGGGGAGACCTGGTGGCACTCAGAGGAAGGACAGCAGGTTACCAAGAAGAGACTTGATACCCTATGAGCATATACAGGGGGAGGTAATCCCCCTCAGGAAAAGTCATAGGGGAGGGGAATAAGGGGAAAATGGGAGGGAGGGAAGAATGGGAGGATACAGGGGATGGGATAACCATTGAGATGTAACAAGAATAAATTAATTAAAAAAAAAGAGTAGGGTTTCTTTTACTTTTTAGCTATTGTTTATTTTTATTTTATGTGCACTGGTGTTTTGCCTACATGTATGTCTGTGTGAAGATGTCAGATATTCATTCAATCTACAGACAATTGTTAGGTGCCATGTGGGTGCTGGGAATTGAACCTAGGTCCTCTGGAAGAGTAGCCAGTGCTCTTAACTGCTGAGCCATCTCTCTGGCCCAAAAGGATACTTCAAAATAATTATATAGCCAGGTGGTAGTGGCTCACGCCTCTAATCCTAGCACTCGGGAGGCAGAGACAGGCAGATCTTCATGAGTTCAAGGCCAGCCCAGTCTACAAAGAGAGTCCAGGACAGCCAAAGCTATACAGAGAAACTGTCTGGAAAAACAAACAAAAAAATATATAGTGCATATTTAGAAATAGGGGGAGAGCTATATATAAAGAATTAGGAAATCAAGAAGTTAATAGTTTACAAGTGATGGGATAACAATTGAGTTGTAATCTGAATAAATTAATTAAATAAAAAAAAGAAGTTAATAGTTACCTAAAACAAGGGAAACAATGCCTGCCACTGTTCATAACTGCTGCAACTCAAAGTTGTCTCCTGCCCCAGAAACCTTTGGCCAAACACAAATGATCTGTAGGGCCTGAGGGGCTGGGAACAGTCCAAGAACTCTGGAAACACAGCTGCCAGATAGAGGGCCTCCTCCAAGTCCACACAGGGTGAAAGGAAACTGACAGAAGCTCACAGTACTCCCCAGCGAAATGTCTCGTTTCATTCTTTCAAACCGTACGGTAAAAAAAACCTACAGCTTTTAATTTAAAACTCGGGTGCTTGCACTATGCCACGATTATGCAAATGGAGAGCTGAGTCACTGCCTTTCCCATTAAAGCCACTGCTCCATGGTATGGCTGAGAATCTTTCTAGAAAATAAAGTGTGACTTCTCCTTAGAGACAAGGTCTCTATGCATTCCTGGCTGTCCGGGAGCTCACCACTATGTAGACCAAACTCATAAGACTTCTGCCTTGCCTCTGCCTCCCAAGTGCTGTAATTAAAGGCCTATGCCACCCTGGCAGTGATTTGAGACAAATGTATTGGCTGCATAAAATAACAGGGCTGAAGCCGGGCGTGGTGGCGCACGCCTTTAATCCCAGCACTCGGGAGGCAGAGGCAGGCGGATCGCTATGAGTTCGAGGCCAGCCTGGTCTACAAAGTGAGTCCAGGATGGCCAAGGCTACACAGAGAAACCCCGTCTCGAAAAACAAAAATAAATAAATAAATAAATAAAATAAAATAAAATAACAGGGCTGTGGATATAGCTCAGTGGCCAAGTTGGTGTTAAACCTGCAAAAAGTGAGGTAGAGGCAGGTGGATTGCTATGAGTTCTAGGCCAGCCTGGTCTACAAAGCGAGTCCAGTACAGCCAAGGGTACTTAGAGAAACCCTGTCAGCCGGGCATGGTGGCGCACGCCTTTAATCCTAGCGCTTGGGAGGCAGAGGTAGGCAGATCGCTGTGAGTTCGAGGCCAGCCTGGTCTACAAAGTGAGTCCAGGATGGCCAAGGCTACACAGAGAAACCCTGTCTCGAAAACCAAAAAAAAAAAAAAAAAAAAGAAAAAAAGAAACCCTGTCTTGAAAAACTAAAAAACAAACAAACAAAACAAAACAAAAAACCTGCAAAATGCATTGGGTTTAATTTCCAGCACCAAAATAAAACTCTAGGCCTTTAATCCCAGCACTCAGGAGGCTAAAGCAGGAAGTTTGCTTCACATTTCCGTTTATTAATGTTAATTGCACTAGTTAAGAGCACCCTCTGCTCTTGCCGAAGACTCAGGTTCTGTTCCCAGCACCCACATGGCAGCTCACAACTGTCTGTAAGTCCAGCTCCAGGAGATCCAATGTTTTATCTGACCTCTACGGGTTCCTGCATGTTCATGGTGTACCTGCACACTACACTCAAGAACATACACAGAAAATTATTTTTAAAACCATGTGTATAGCTGGGCATGGTGGTGCACACTTGTCCCAGTACTCAGGGAGGCAGAGGCAGACTGTTCTCTGTGAGTTCCAGGCCAGCCTGGTCTACAAAGCAAGTCAAAGACAGCCAAGGCTACACAGAGAAACCCTGTCTCGAAAAACCAAAAAATAAACTGAAATAAGATAAAACCATTTGTACGCATGGAGTGAACAAGTATCTCTGCGTGTATGGCGGTCAGAGGATATCTTGTATACACATAAAATAAAATAAAATAAACACTCACTTCCCCAGCATGATACAAACAAAACCACAAAATCAAAAAAAACAAGCCTTGGCCACCTTGACCAATGTGTTAACAGCTTTATGCCTTTTACAGAAAAAAAACTTCATTTGTATCTGTGTTTTCAGAAATGTCTGCACTTGCTAGGGGTGTAGCTCAATGGTAGAGTCCTTGCCTCCCCAGAATAAGCAAGGCCCTGTATTTAATTCCTAGCACAAGGAAAAAGGAAGGAAAATGTTCCATTTTACCTGAGTGTTAGTGACTCAGGCCTGTAATCCCAGCACCCTAAAACAGACACAGAAGGATTGCTACAAATTCAAGGGCAGCCTTGTCCACATAGGGAGTGCCAGGGCTTCAGGATGAGACCGCATCAAAATACAAATGAGCCAGGCAGTGGTGGCACACGCCTTTAATCCCAGCATTCCGGAGGCAGAGGTAGGTGGATTGCTGTGAGTTTGAGGCCAGCCTGGTTTACAAAGTGAGTTCGGAACAGTCAAGGCTACACAGAGAAACCCTGTCTCCAAAAAAACAAAAAACAAAAGGACATCCATGGCTAACAAAGAAAGACCCTGTCTCAAAACAACAACAACAAAAAATCCCAAAAAATGAGAGAGACAAAGAAGAGCCGAAAGCCTGATATGGTACACACACCTTTGTGTTGTTTGGTTTGGTTTTTTGAGAGGGTTTCTCTGTGTGTAGCTCTGGCTGTACTGAACTTGCTTTTTAGACCAGGCTGGCCTCGAACTCACAATGATCCACCTGCCTCTGTCTCCCAAGTGCTGGGATTAAAGGCGTGCGCCACCATGGCTGGCTTGGTACACACACCTTTAATCCTAGCATTCAGGAGGCAGAGGCAGACAGATCTCTAAGAGTTTGAGACAAGTCTGGTCTACATAGCAAGCTCCAGGTATAAGGAGACCTTGCCTCAAAAAAAAAAAAAAAAAAGATGGGGAGTGACAAGATGGTTTAATAGGTAAAGATGTTTGTTGGCAAGCCTGAAGAATTGAATTCAATCCCTGGGACCTATGTGGTGGAAGAAAAGAATTGACTGTCATAAGCTGTCCTCTTACTTCTACATGTGTGTTCTGGTACACACATGTCCCCATATATACACATGCACAAATCACAAATAAGTGTAAAAAGATATGTTTGTGCTAAGCCGGGCATGGTGGCACATGCCTTTAATCCCAGCACTCGGGAGGCAGAGGCAGGCGGATCGCTGTGAGTTCAAGGCCAGCCTGGTCTACAAAGCAAGTCCAGGACAGCCAAGGCTACACAGAGAAACCCTGTCTCAAAAAACCAAAAAAAAAAAAAAAAAAGATATGTTTATGCTGATCTTTGTGCATGTCCATAATCCCACAAGCAGGAGTTGAGACAGGATCAGTGCAACTTCCAGACCATACCCCCCCACACACACACACACACATTTGGGGCTGGAGATAGAGCTTGATGCTCTTGTAGAGTTCAGTCCCCAGCACCCACCCACTTGTAACTCTAGCTCTGTGTGATCAGACATCCTCTTCCAGCTCCACAAACACTGTATTCACATGCTCACACATGGAGCTCAGTCCTTGGGACCCATTGGTGGAAGGAGAGAACCAACTCCAGCAAATTGGCCTCTGACCTTCACATGCACACCAGAGCACAAATATGTCTACACCTATGTATGTACACATACACTCCAAAGCAATAAGAATGTAGATAAGGGGGCTGGAGAGTTAGCTCAGAGGTTAAGAGCACTGTCAGTTCTTTAAAAGGTCCTAAGTTCACTCCCAGCAACCACATGGTGGCTTACAACCATCTACAGTGAGATCTGGTGCCCTTGTCTGGTGTGTAGGCACACATTTAGGCAGAATACTGAATAAAAAAAAGAATGTAAATAAATATTTTGGAGGCTTGAAAGCCAAGGTATGGGAATAAGATGATGCAATTAGACCAAGGAAGTGCAAGATGCCACGTTTCCCAGCTGGCCACTGCCTCTTGAGTAGCCTTCAAGAGAGAAGCAATGCCATGCACTACTTCCTAGAGGGAGAGAAGGCAGAATTTCTTAGCCTAGCTCTCGAACTCCCACTGCCGTTGATCAATGTTTACCCCATGACTATAGCTCCCCCACAAGGCTTGGTTGCTGTGGCTACATGGAATGCAGATCTTTTGCCTTGTGGTGGGCATTCTATGCAAGTCTGGTGGGAAGAGACAGAAACTCTGGACATACAGTCACTGCCAGGGACATTCTGATGGCATATATGGCATTGTCCTAAACAGGCCAGCATTGTTTTTCTTATTTATCCAGAAGAAGAAATAAGGTAGTCAACATCCTTTTCCAGGATCATATTGGTAGTAAGTTATACTTTTCTGATCTTGCCCATAACCTAGCTCCATAAAATGTGGAAGGCCAGGTCAAGAATATAGATTTTGGGACTGGAGAGATGGCTTAGAGGTTAAGGGCACTGATTGCTCCTCCAAAGGTCCTGAGTTCATTTCCCAGCAACCACATGGTGCCTCACAACCATCTATAATACGATCTGGTGCCTTCTTCTCGTCCTGCAAGTATACATGCAGGCAGAACACTGTATACACAATAATAAATAAAGATCAAAAAATATTTTTAAAAATATGGATTTTATGGAGCAGGATTTGAATCTGGGGAGTGACACCAGGTCAGAGCTCTTTAGGAAAGCTTCAGTCTCTGTTCTCCATCTTCTCAGCTGGCTAAATGACAGAAGTGGTTGGTCCCTGAGAAGCAAGACACTGGAGACGTTACTTATGAGGAACCCCTAATGGAATCTGGAGCTTCATTTAGGCTTGATCACCCCTTCTAACTTTCCTATCTCCATTTAACTCTACCTTTTTCTACCAAAGAGATGAGCTGGTCCAGAGGCAGCAGGATCTTGGGTTAGTGAAAAAGAGTGACCCTCACAATGCTCTTGACCAGAAGCAAGTGGACCACTGTTGGCTTGTTATCATAGGGATCCTGGCACCTCCGGATGTGTCTTTGGATATTTCAGGAAATAGTAGTACAGTCCCATGAAATGTCGGCTACCCTCACGACATCTATGTGGTGGACACCCAATATGTGACCACATGTTGTTCAAATGTCAGATGGGGAAAAAGACTCCTTACAGGCTTACCAAAAGCATCTGTTGCACTTCTCACCTGTAGATTGGAGGTGGTGTCTCAGAAGGTTGGAATGCTTAGTATCAACATCTCTACAGTTGTCATACCGGCACAAGTGTTCCTTTGTCACTGTGGGTGCCCCTCCTTGGACCCTGGAGTTCTCTTTATTCTGTGGAGCAGTTATGGGCTGCTTAGGCAAGAAGATGACTTTCTGGCATTCTGATTGGTTGACAAGTGATTCTTGAGATTTGAACATCTGACATACTCAGGCTGTATGTGAAAGTCACAAAGATTGCTGGGGTTCAACATTTGGTCCACATACGGGGACGTAACCTGAGCCTCAGAGGAAGGCATGCCTAGTACAGGTAGCATTCCATGTGTACTACAACTAGGCACTGTTGTTGCAATTGTGGAAGACATCAGTGAGACTCCGCTATAAGTCGGGTCTGGCAGGCTTCCGCTCCTGAAAGATGATGGAGTATCAAAGCTTGGCAGTGACCTCTCACTGTCCAGGGGGTGCTGGTGTGCAGCCTGCTGCTGGCTCAGGTCCTCAGCCTCCTCCTGCTTCATGTTGATTGTGGGTCAGCTGAGGATGGGGACTGTGAAGTTCCACAGCCCCTTCAGACCGGACGAGAGGCTGTCAATGCTGGTACAGACATGTGCTACAATACCACTACCAAAGAAAAGTTTGGGTTTTGTTTTGTTTTTGTTTTTGTTTTTGTTTTTTTTTTTTGTTTTGTTTTGTTTTTTGTTTGTTTGTTTGGTTTTTCTAGACATGGTTTCTGTTTAGTCCTGGCTGTCCTGGAACTCTCTGTAAACCAGGCTGGCCTCAAACTCACAGAGATCCACCTGCCTCTGTCTCTGCCTCCCGAGTGCCAAATAACATTTTTTGGTTTTGTTTTGTTTTTTCAAGACAGGGTTTCTCTGTGTAGCCTTGGCTGTCCTGGACTCACTTTGTAGACCAGGCTGGCCTCGAACTCACAACAATCCACCTACGTCTGCCTCCCAAATGCTGGGATTAAAGACATGCGCCACCACCACCCGGCTCCAAATAACATTTTTTTTCTTTTTTTAAATGTATTTATTATTATGTATATAGTGCTCTGCCTGCATGTACACCTGCAGGCCAGAAGAAGGCATCAGATCACATTATAGATGGTTGTGAGCCACCATGTTGTTGCTGGGAACTGAACTCAGGACCTGTGGAGGAACAGTCAGTGCCCTTAACCACTGAGCCATCTCTCCAGCCCCAAATAGCTTTTTTTAAAGGATCATTGGTGCTCTCTTGCTCTCCCTCCACTCTTCTTCTCTTCCTCTGTCTCTGTCTCTCTCTGGGCACCCCCTTTTCCTTCTCTCCCCATGCTCATTTAATAAACCTCTCCATATAAAAAAATTAAAAAATAAAAGGATCATTGGTATAGTAGCACTCAGAATCCTGAAGCAAGAAGATATGGATTCTAAGCATAGTCCGGGCTACATATCAAGACCCTGTCAAAACAAACAAAAGCTGTGTATATAATTTAGTTTTGTGGTAGAGTGCTTATCTAGAATGCACAAAGCCCAGAGTTCAGTTCACAGAGCAAAATAGGAAGTGAGCAAGAGAGGAAAGAAACAATGTAGATCGGATGTTTTGCTAGGCATGGCGGTAAAACACCTGTAATCCCAGCACTGGAGGCAGAGGCAGGAAAATTAAATGTTTATGGTCATCCTTCACCACATAGTTGAGTTCGAGGCATAGGCTATATAAAATCCTATCTTTAAAAAAATCTATAAGGGCCAGGAGTGGTGGCACATGCCTTTAATCCCAGCACTCGGGAGGCAGAGGCAGGCGGATCGCTGTGAGTTCGAGGCCAGCCTGGTCTACAAAGTGAGTCCAGGATGGCCAAGGCTACACAGAGAAACCCTGTCTCGAAAAAACAAACAAACAAAAATCTATAAACGCCAGGTGTGGTGGTACATGCCTTTAATCCCAGCACTCAGGAGGCAGAGGCAGGCAGATCTCTGTGAGTTCAAGGCCAGCCTGGTCTACAAAGGGAGTCTAGGACAGCCAAGACTACACAAAGAAACCTTGTCTCAGAAAAAAAAAAAAACTATAAACGAGCCTCTGTTTCTTAACAATTAAACTTTATTATACAACCCAACTATCCTATACAAGAGGGAAAAACGGTTAAAGGGAAACAAGAATAAACCTTCTGGTGTCTCGCCGGGCGTGGTGGCACACACCTTTAATCCCAGCACTCGGGAGGCAGAGGCAGGCGGATCGCTGTGAGTTCGAGGCCAGCCTGGTCTACAAAGTGAGTCCAGGATGGCCAAGGCTACACAGAGAAGCCCTGTCTCGAAAAACCAAAAAAAAAAAAAAAAAAACTTCTGGGGTCTGTTCCACAGGACAGGTCTTTAGGTTTCTGGTCTGTCCGCTGGCCCGGCCTGTACACTGGTCCTTTTCCTGACCCACGTGCTCTCATGCTCTGTCCGAACCTGTAGCCTCTTCCTCTCCTTTCTGCCTACACAATATGACCAGTCTCACTCCCAGATCTCTCTTCTCATCAATGTTTGATTAGAAACACAATAGCCAAAAAAAAAGAAAGAAAGAAAGAAAAAAGAAATAGTCTGGCCAGAGTCTCCAGTCAGTTTTCTGAATTTTGGACCCAGGATGATTCCTCCCAGCCTTCAACAATGTCCATCTCAGTGGGTGTCAGTGGTGTTTCCAAGCAGCATAGCTGGAGGCAAGACCCGCCCAAACTGCCTTCACCTGGGATAATGCCTACAATCCTTCCACAAGCCTCTTTGTATGAAATATAGTGGCAAGGGCCGGGCGTGGTGGCACATGTCTTTAATCCCAGCACTCGGGAGGCAGAGGCAGGTGGATCGCTGTAAATTCAAAGCCAGCCTGGTCTACAAAGTGAGTCCAGGACAGCCAAGGCTACACAAAGAAACCCTGTGGCAAGTAGAAATGACTATCTCAAAAGGAATTAAAATAAAGGCTGGAGAGATGGCTCAGCAGTTAATTAAGAGCACTGGCTACTCTTGCAGAAGAAATGGGTTCAATTCCAGCACCAACAGGACAGCTCACACGGCAACTGATAACCCTCTCCTGAGCTCCTTGGGCACTGCACAAATGTGGTACACAGATATACATGTGGATAAAAGACCCATAGAGAGGCCAGGCATGGTGGCGCGCACCTTTAACCCCAGAACTCAGGAGGCAGAGACAAACAGATCCCTGTGAGTTCGAGGCCAGCCTGGTCTACAGAGTGAGTCCAGGACAGCCAGGACTACATGGAGAAACTCTGTCTCCAAAAAAAAAAAAAAAAAAAAAAAAACATCTCCAGCAGTGGTGGCTCATGCCTTTAATCCCAGCACTTGGGAAATAGAAGCAGGCAGATTTTTGAGTTTGAGGCTAGCCTGATTTAAAGAGCAAGTTCCAGGACAGCCAGGGCTACACTGAGAAACTATCTAGAAAGACAAAAACAAAATAGCAGTTCATCAAAAGCAATGAGGGCAAGAACTCACAAAGGGCAGGAGCAGACACAGAGGCCACAGAGGGGTGCTGCTTACTGGCTTGCTCCCCATGGTCTGCTTTCCTATAGAGCCCAGGGCTACCATCCTGGGGGGTGCACCTATAATGGTCTGGGCCCTCCCCCATCAATCATTAATTAAGAAAATGCCCTACAGCCAGATCTTATGGAGGCATTTTCTCAACTGAGGCTCCCTCTTCTCTGATGACCCTAGATTGTGTCAACTTGACATAAGCCTAGACAGTATACAACTGTAGACCAGGCTGACTTTGAACTTGCAGATCCATCTGCCTCTGCTTCCCAAGTGCTACAATTAAAGGCTCTCTCTACTACCACTGCCTGCCTGGCCAAAACATAAATAGCTACAAGTCCCACAGTCCTTACAAATACAAACACATTAAAAGCTCAGTCTTGCTGGGTGATGATGACGCATGTCTTTAATCCCAGCACTCTGGAGACAGAAGCAGGCAGATCTCTGTGAGTTCGAGGCCAGCCTGGTCTACAAAGCAAGTCCAGGGCAGTCAAGGCTACATGGAGAAACCCTGTCTTGAAAAACAAAAACAAAAACAAATCAAAACAAAAAAGGTTCTGGAGCCAGGCCATGGTGGTGCACGCCTTTAATCCTAGCACAGAGGCAGGTGGATCTCTGTGAGTTCAAGGCTAGCTTGGTCTACATAGTGAGTTCCAGGACAGCCAGAGCCACACATCGAAAAACCCTGTTTTGGAAAAAAAACAACAACAACCAAAAATCTCCTGGTATTTTGTCAACCACAGCTGATTCTTCAGCCCCAGCTAACCAGAACCACAGATTCTTCCCACAAAAAGCCCAATAAAGTCTTTGCATCCCTCTGAAATGTCACAAGCTAGGTCCCTGTTGTCCGTATTGCTCTCAATTTTCTTATCTTCCAAGCTCCTACAGAACAGTTTACTGCACTCTTGATATTTAAGGATTTTTTTTTTTTTGAGACAGGGTTCCTCTGTGTAGCCTTGGCTGTCCTGGACTCGCTTTATAAAAGACCTGGCTGGCCTCACAGAGATCTGTCTGCCTCTGCCTCCAGAATGCTGGGATCAAAGGCATGTGCCACCGCACCCCCCCCCCATCCCACTCAGTGACTTTTCTAGCCCAAAGTCCTGAAATCCTTCCACAAGCCTCTCAAAGCAACATGGTCAGGTTTATTACAGCGAGACTCCATTACGCTGGTACCAAAAAACTAAAAGTAGTTTGACATAAAGAGTGGTGCAGCTTACGGGCTTGTGTGTGTGTGTGTGTGTGTGTGTGTGTGTGTGTGTGTGTGTGTGTGTGTGTCCTGGGCTCGCTCTGTAGACCAGGCTGGCCTTGGACTCACAGAGATTGCCTGCCTCTGCCTCTGCCTCTGGAGTGCTGGGATTAAATGCGTGTGCCACCACACCCAGCCTTACTGGCTTTCTTATATAGCACTGGTCTATCTATCCAGCGACGACACCGTTCACAAAAGGCTAGGACCTCCTACATCAATTAAGAAAATACCTTACCAACATACCCAGAGGCCAACCTCATGGAGGCAATTCTTTTTTTTGTTTGTTTAGGTTTTGGTGTTGGTTTTTCAGGACAGGGTCTCTGTGTAACCTTGGCTGTCCTCGACTCACTCTGTAGACCAGGCTGGCCTCAAATTCACAGTGATCCACCTGCCTCTGCCTCCTGAGTGCTGGGATTAAAGGCGTGCGCCACCATGCCCTGGTCTCATGTTTCTTTTTTATTTAACTTTTCCTTTATTTCTACTTTATGTCTAGAGGTATTTTGCCTGCCTACATGTATGTCTGTGCCCAATGCCTGTAGGAGGCTAGAAGAAGCCCTCAGATGTAGGCTCAATTTCCTTAACAATTATACTTTATTATGAACTTATTAAACGAGCATACCTCCCTTATAATCCGATTAATCTAAACAAGAGGAAAAGAAGATTAAAGAAAACAAAAATGATGCCGGGCGTGGTGGCGCATGCCTTTAATCCCAGCACTCAGGAGGCAGAGGCAGGCGGATCACTGTGAGTTCAAGGCCAGTCTGGTCTACAAAGCGAGTCCAGGACAGCCAAGGCTACACAGAGAAACCTTGTCTCATAAAACCAAAAAACAAAAAAACAAAAATGAAACCTTCTGGGTTTCAGTTCCTAGGAACAATTCTCCTGGCATAGTCAACAGGATTTCAGCATCCAGAACCCAGAGCAGCAGCCGAAGCTGGGAGCCCAAAAGCCTTTGCTGGAACAGTTCTCTCTAGGAGCCTCTCAAAGTGGAGCAAAGAACAGCCAAACAAATTCAAGACACCAAAAAGCCCCGCCTCCTGTTTTGGGCTCATATATATATATATATATATATATATATATATCCTCCCAGAGTCTGTTCAAGCATATTTTTCAGCTGGCAACAACCAAGCTCGCCCATGCAGTGGTTCGACTTCTAAGTGGATAAACATTACCTGCTCTCTCACAAGTCTGTTCCCATCCCACAGTTGGGATCATAACAAAAACAGGTTTATCTCCTCTTCACTCACATTCCCTGGGACAAGACTTACAGACAGTTGTGAGCCACCATTTGGATGCTGGAAATTGAATCCTGGACCTCTGAAACAGCAGCTGGTGCCCTTAACCACTGAGCCATCTCTCCAGCCCCTTCCTTGTGCCTCTTTATAGTTTGTATGCCTTTAGAGCTGTCCTTTTGTGTGTTTGTGTGTGCATGTGCATTAGGAGGCCACAGGATGATGTCAAGTGTCTTCCTCAGTTTCTCTCCATCTTATAGAGAAGACTGCTTGGAGTCCCAGGAGATCTGCCTGCCCCTGCCTCCTGAGTACTGGGGTTAAAGCCAGCCCCACCTCATTTCTTTTTTTTTTTAATAATTTATTTTTATTTCATGTGCATTTGGTGTTCGTCCTGCATGTATGTCTGTGTGAGAATATTGGGTCCCCTGGAACTGGAGTTACAGACAGTTGTGAACCATCTTGTGGGGGCTAGGAATTGAACCCGGGTCCTCTGGAAGAGTAGTCAATGCTCTTAACCGCTGAGTCACCTTTCCAGCCCCCCTACCACCTCATTTCTTTTTTTTGTTTTTTGTTTTTTTGTTTTTTTGTTTTTCGAGGCAGGGTTTCTCTGTGTAGCCTTGGCCATCCTGGACTCACTTTGTAGACCAGACTGGCCTCGAACTCACAGCGATCCGCCTGCCTCTGCCTCCCGAGTGCTGGGATTAAAGGCGTGCGCCACCACGCCTGGCTTCCCACCTCATTCCCTGAAGCAGAGGATCTCATTGAACCTGGAGCTCACCAATTCAACAAGGCTGGTTGAGTGGCCAATAAGCTACAGGGATGGGTCTGTTCCCAGCTCCATCCCCTGCCCAAGTGTTGGAGTTACAGCTTGTCTATTTTTTTTGTTTGTTTGTCTTTTTTGAGACAGGGTTTCTCCGTGTAGCCTTGGCCATCCTGGACTCACTTTGTAGACCAGGCTGGCCTCTTGTCTATTTTTTTTTTAAATGTCGTTTAGCCAGACCAGGTGGTACACGCCTGTAATCCCAGCAGCACTCAGGGAGGCAGAGGCAGGCGGATCTGAGTTGGAAGCCAGCCTGTTCTACACAGCAAGTCCAGGACAGCCAAGGCTACACAGAGAAACCAAAATAAAATAAAATAAGGAAATGTCATTTTAGTCATTGACTGTCTTCAATTTCTCCTTTGTTCTCTTTCCTTGTATATGAGCATGTGTGCACATGTATGTGTGGAGTGGAGGTTGGGACCAGGGCTGACCTCAGACTTACTAATGTAATCAACTTGGCCTTGTAGCTGTGTTCTAAATACTGGGACTCTACAGGTATACATTGCACCAGGTTACTTTTTTTCATTACATCTTATATATAGGGGCTGGCGATATGACTCAGCTAGAAGAGTGTCTGCATAGCATGCACAAAACTCAGGGTTTGATCCCTACCATTAAGTCAACTGGGGACGGTGGTGTATGCCTATAACCTACAATCCCAGAGCTCAGGAGGTGGAACTAGGAGGCTGAGAAGCCAAGGTCATCATTGGGAACAGTATTAGTAAGGATTTCTCTAGAGCAGTGATTTTTTTTTTTTTCCGAGATAGGGTTTCTCTGTGTAGCCTTGGCTGTCCTGGACTCGCTTTGTAGACCAGACTGGCCTCGAACTCACAGAGATCTGCCTGCCTCTGACTCCAGAGTGCTGGGGTTAAAGGCATGTATCACCATGCTTTGTTGTGGTTAATTATCAGTATGGCCTAATAATGTTTATTATTAGGCCTATAATTATTATTCAGCAGTATTTCCCAACCCACTAGCAATCAATCAAGACACAGACGCCTGTTATATTTTAAAATAGCCTTAGCTAACCTGGGGCAGGGCAGATATTAATCCCCTAAACTACAACCCCATGCCATCTGGTTCTAATAATTTCTATCAAGCTACCTCCCATCCATAATCCCAAATACTGGCTAATTATCATCATCTGGGCCAAGTCTCCATCCACACCGGCCATGTGCTTCTCCTCTACCTAACCCATGGTGCAGCCTTCTTCTCCCCTCCCCTCTGGTCTCCTCTTCCCAAGATTCTCTGTCTCCCCAAGCCCTGGAACCTTAGACACACCTGTCCCATTTGCCCTGCCCAGGTGTGATGGCCTTTTATTGGTCAAACAGGTTAGGCTCTAGGCAAGGTACAGGGGCACAGAGACAGCAAGCAGTAATTAGCATCAAAATACATCAGACCAACCTCCAACAAGCCAGGCTGAACAGTGAGTCTCAACCTGTGACCTTTTAGCCAGGCAGGGTGGCACATACCTTTAATCCCAGCACTCAGGAGGCAGAGGCAGGCAGATCGTTGTAAATTCAAGGCCAGCCTGGTCTACAAAGTGATTCTAGGACAGCCAAGGCTACACAAACCCTGTCTCAAAAAAAAAAAAACAAAAACAAAAAACAAACCCAACTAACTAAAAAATAAGTAAATAAATGAAATAAACCTGTGATCCTTTAATATAGTTCCTCATGTTGTGGTGACCCCTGTCATATACAAAAACTAAAGATTAAAGGCGGATGACAGAATACAAGGTACCAAGCAGATATTATGTTATACAGAGTCTATTAGATGAGCATGGGGGAGAAGGATAGGAGGGAATGGGGTACCCCAGAGAGAGGAGAGAGAGGAGAGGCAGAGAGGAGAGGGAAGAAGAGAGGTAGAGAGATAGAGAGCACCACGTGGAGGGTCTGTTCTTTTATATGGCCCAGGGCAGGGCCATGCCCCTGTGGCAGGTAAGCAGTGACATCACAGGTGGGCGGACTGTCGCAGAATCCTAACCACCCCCAACCACAAAATTATTTTTGTTGCTACTTCATAACTGTAATCTTGCTATGGTTATGAATTGTAATTAAATATTTTTGGAGTTAGTGGTTTGCCAACAGGGTCTCAATCCACTGGTTGAGAAATGCTGCTCTTGAGCAACAGAACTGATAGAATTAGTATATATGGGGCTGGGGGGACATTTGGAAGGATGGTTCAGTGGCTAAGAGTACTTAAGTGGTTAAGAACCCTAGCTTTGATTCCCATATCCACATGGGGGCTCATAATCACCCATAAATCTAGTTCCAGGAGATCTGACTCATGGTGCACAGATATACATGCAGGCAAGATACCTAGACCCATAAAAAAATAAAAAATTTAAAATATGGGTGGATATTGCACTAGTTTACATAATATGGTCTGAGCAGTCCATCAATAGCTGTCTTCACACTGAAGAGACACAGCTTACTGCCTTAGCAATTTCAGTCTGGGGCTGAGGAAAAGCCACTGATCTTCAGTTCATATTGGAAGGTCAAAGAAGCTGAGTTCCAATGACAGCAGAGGGTAGCAGCAGAAGTAACAGAAGCAGTACCGAAGTAGATGAACTCACCAGTGAAAATGCCAATGGGACAGACAACTGGGCAGCAAGATGAGAAGGCAAGTAGGTGGGAGGCGGGGAATCTGAAGCATTTTCTCTGCCTCAGACCATGCTACACATGGTTGCTGATGAAAGGCATGCTGCGCAGCTACAGTGGATCTTTTCATGTCAATTAAGCTAGTCAAGAAAATCCCCAGGCCGGGCGTGGTGGCGCACACCTTTAGTCCCAGCACTCGGGAGGCAGAGGCAGGCGGATCACTGTGAGTTCGAGGCCAGCCTGGTCTACAAAGTGAGTCCAGGATGGCCAAGGCTACACAGAGAAACCCTGTCTCGAAAAAACCAAAAAAAAAAAAAAAAAAAAAAAAAAAAGAGAGAGAAAGAAAATTCCCTTTAGGTGCACCTACAAGCTCCTTCATGGATGCTTCTAGATCTTGTCATATTGACAATCAATAGTCACCATCACGGCTGCATTCTAAGCTTGAGGCCAGCCTGGGCTACATGATACCTGGGATATAAGAGACCTTGACAAAAGAAGGAGAAGGAGAAAAAGAAGAAGAAGAAGAAGAAGAAGAAGAAGAAGAAGAAGAAGAAGAAGAAGAAGAAGAAGAAGAAGAAGAAGAAGAAGAAGAAGAAGAAAGAAGAAAGAAGAAGAAGAAGAAAACAATAATAACTGGGTTACATGAGAGCCAGTCTCAAAATTTAAAAAAAAGAAAAAAGAAAAAAAACAAAGAATAATTTAGTGGGAGTAAGCCTTATATATGGAAGAGATTGAGGCCTGTTAAGACCCTGCCACTTTCATCTATAAATTTCTAGGTGTAGGGCTGGAGAGATGGCTCAGAGGTTAAGAGCACCACCTGCTCTTCCAAAAGTCCTGAGTTCAGTTCCCAGCAACCACATGGTGGCTCATAACCATCTGTAATGTGATATGGCGCCCTCTTCTGGCTTGCAGGAGCACTGTATATGTAATAATAAATAAATAAATAAATCTTACATTTCTAGGTGTATATTCAAAATGCAGCTTAGTGACCAATTCTACCAGTAGCATTTTCTGGAAACTGACAGCTCAAGGCCAAGGCTTGCTCCAGCTCAGAACTTTTGCCTTTAAGTTTGTCTTTCTTTTTCTTTCTTTTTTTTTTTTTTAAAGATTTATTTATTTTATTTATTGCATATGAGTGCTTTATCTGCAGAAGAGGGTATCAGGTTACATTATAGATGGTTGTGAGCCACCATGTGATTGCTGGGAATTGAACTCAGGACCTCTGGAAGAGCAGGTGGCACTCTTAACCACTGAGCCATCTCTCCAGCCCCTTGTCTTTATTTTTCTATTGGTATGTATTCATCATACATACTCATGGGTTTCATAAACATACATTTAACTAGGCATAGCAATTCATGCCTGTAATCTCGGCACTTGGGAGGCTGAGGCAGAATGTTTGCCATCTCTTTGAGGCTGGCCTGGATTACACAGTAAATTCCAGGTCAGCCTGAGCTATGGAGGAAGACCTTGTCTCCAAAGAAAATGCAGAAGTTGGAGAATGGCATAATCATAATTTCATGTTTTTTCAAGACAGGATTTCTCTGTGTAGCCCTGGCTGTTCTGGACTCTCTTTGTATTTGTAGACCAGGCTGGTCTCGAACTCACAGCAATCCACTTGCCTCTACCTCCCCAAGAGCTAGATTAAAAGCCTGTTATACCACACCCTGCTATAATTTCAATTTTTGTTTTGTTTTTCAAGACAGGGGTTTCTCTGTGTGTATCCCTGGCTGTCCCAGACTCACTTTGGAGACCAGCCTGGCCTCAACCTCACAGTGATCCACTTGCCTCTGCCTCCTGAGTGCTGGGATTAAAGGCGTGTGCCACCATACCTGGCTATAATTTCAATTTTTTTTCTTTTTTGTGGTTTTTCGAGACAAGGTTTCTCTGTGTAGTCTTGGCTGTCCTAGACTCACTTTGTAGACCAGGCTGGCCTTGAACTCACAGCGATCCGCCTTCCTCTGCCTCCCAAATGCTGGGATTAAAGGTGTGCGCCACCACGCCCGGCATATATTTTCAATTTTTTAAAGTTATGTTTTACAAAAGGAAAATGAAAACAAGCTAGCTAAGATGGCTCAGCGAGTAAAGGTGCTTGTTGCCAAGCCTGATGATCTGAGTCTAGTCCCTAGCACCCACATGGTGAGGGAGAGAACCAACCCCTGAGACTTTTTATCTGACCTCCACACATGTGCTCCCCACCCACAAATGAATAAATAAAAGTAATTTTAAAAACCTATAAACAGTATATTTTCATTCAAGTATGTTATGCATTTTTATCATATTTGTCCTTCTTTGTCATTATTTCTCTAACTTTTCCCAGATAGCCCTGATTTTACCTTTATGTTACAAATATAAAAAGGATTATACACACACATAATACATACAAGCATATATGTGTGTGATATGCTGAGTATGGTGGCTCATACCTGTAATCTCAACACTCAGGAGGCTAAGTGGACCCCTGCAAGTGTGTGGCCAGCCTGGGCTACATAGTGAGGTAAATACACAAAATATAGCACCCGCATATAGGAGAAAACATGAGAGATATCTGTTTGGGTCTGGTTTATTTCCAGTTCTATACATTTTCCTGCGAATAGCATATTTTCATTCTTTTTTAAATGGCTGAGTGATTCTCCATTGTGTGCACATAATTTCTGGAACCCAAACACAGGTGGTGGCTGTTTCTCATCAGGAGACAGAAACTGCTTGCAGCTTTCCCACTCACAGGAACTAGGGGTCTTTTGATGCTCAAATTTATTCATTTATTGGGGAGAGGGGTCCATTGTGATTTCCTGTTTCTTTTCTTTTTTCTTTTTTTTTTTTTTTGAGAGGTATAGGTAAATTTATTACTGACACACCAGAAGTCCCAATTGTTGATGTGTCAGGGTCTCTCAGCACACGGGAGGCAAAGGACCGATTTCCTGTTTCTAAATGGCAAATTCTGCAATAAAAAATATACATGTTCATGCATGTGTGCTATTTGCTGATATGTCTAAAGGACAAAATGTAAGGATGTAAAGTGTTAATAATGGTTGTCTTTTGATAACCTTATAGGTGATTATTGCTTACTGTATCTGCAATTCTTTTACTTATTATAGTTTCACAATAGGTAACAGCAATACATCAGTTTCATGACAGAGCAAAAAAGTAGAAAAGAGAAAATAAAAATGATGGCAAAATGCATTAACGAATATAAGCCAAAATTAGGCTCAATGAATGAGGGACGGAAAGCCTTATCAGGAAAGCAAAGAGAGATGGAGAGGGCTTGGTTTAATAATATTAGAGATTATAAAATGTCACAGTTGCTGCTGGCTGCCTTTGCAGTATCAACAGTGTTATATCTGTATATCTGAAAAACATTATGCTAAGTGAAAGAAACCAGACACAAAAGGTCACATATTGCATGATTCCATTTCTATGAAATATTCAGACTCTGTAAATCCATAGAGACAGAATGCAGATTGGTGGTTGCCAGGGACTGCAGGGGGGGTGGTAGCGGGGAGCAGGAGAAACTGCTTAATGGATTTTTATTTTAGAATGATGGAAATGTTTTGAGACTAGACAGAGGTGGTAGTGACATAAATTCTGAATATACTAAAGGCACTGAATTGTTCCCTAAAATAGTTAATTTTATATTATGTAAATTTTACCTCAATAAATTAAAAATGGTTATGAGTCTTGATACGGAAGTACATAAAGTACACACACACACACACCCAGACACACAAAACATTCTAGATAGTCTAGAGACAATACGTTTGAATATGGACTGGTTAGTCAGTATTACCGAGGAGTTACTGTGACAGCGTCGATAATGACACTGTAAGTATGTCCCTCTCTCATTTGGGCCACTCAGACCCCTTCTCTGAGATGCATGCCCAGCTTACCACATGATCCAGCCACTAAACCTTGAGCTCAAGGCTTCTAGGACACCCTAGAAAGTAACCCCAAATGGTGGTCCTGGTCCCTAAGGGTTTTGTTATTGTTGTTTGGTTGTTTTGTTTTAAAATCCAAGACAGGGTTTTACTTTGCAGCTGAATCTGGCCTGGCCAGGAACTCACTCCACAGCCCAAGCTGGCCTGGAACTTTCAATCATCTTGCCTTAGCCTCTCAGGAACTGGGGTTATGGGTATATGTCACCATATCAGGATCCCAACAGCCTCAAAAGCCAGCAGCTTCCATGTGCTACTCTGGAAGGCCAGGGTTGAGATGAAGATCTAACTCTGTCCTCTTTGGTGACTTTTCCTAAGGAAGCAGTGACATCCAGTGATCAAACTCAGGTCATCAGTCTTGGTGGCAAGCTCCTTTGCTCTGAGCTATAGTTTTAAAATGATCTTCATGATAAAGCTGGTACTCTTAGGTTTGTTTTTTTATTTTGGCTTTGGTTTTTCTTTTCTTTCTTTCTTTTTTTTTTTTTGGTTTTTCCAGACAGGGTTTCTCTGTGTAGCCTTGGCCATCCTGGACTCATTTTGTAGACCAGGCTGGCCTCGAACTCACAGCGATTCACCTGCCTCTTTCTCCTGAGTGCTGGGATTAAAGGCATGTGCCACCACACCCGGCTCTTTTTTTTTTTTTTTTTTTTTTTTTTAGTGAAGGAAATTTTTAATTCTTTTTGTCTTTTTTAAATTTATTCAGGTTACAACTCAATTGTTATTCCATCCCTTGTATCCTCCTGTTCCTCCCTCCCTCCCACTTTCAGCCTGTTCCCCTCTTGGTTTTGGTTTTTCGAGACAGGATTTCTCTGTGTAGCCTTGGCTGTCCTGGAACTCCCTTTGTATACTAGGCTGGCTTTGAACTCACAATGATCTGCCTGCCTCTGCTTCCCAAGTGCTGGGACTTAGAAGTTCCGTCCTTCCATCATAGGTTCCAGGGACAGAATTTAGGTCACCAAGGTGGCATGGCAAGCCCTTTTACCTACTGGGCTATCTTATTGTCCTTTTTGGTTTTTGTTTTCTTTTTTGGAGACAGGTTTTCTCTGAGTAGCCCTCTCTGTCCTGCACTCACTTTGTCAACCAGGCTGGCTTCGAATGGGCAGGTCTTGAGCTTGAGATAGAGAAGTGGATAAATTTGAACTCCTGATCCTCCTGTCTCCACCTTCCCTGCAACCAGAACCCGTAGTGCTGGGATTATAGGTAGGTACCACCATGCTTGGTTTGGGAACTCTTTCGTGCCCAGTATTCACTAAATCACTCAGAGGTGCCTGGTGAATGTTCAACTGATGAACGCAAATGCAGTGCTGCTGCCAACATTATCCTGTGCTGAGTTTGGTCCTATTGCTGCCAGAGGTCCTCACAGTGACACAGACTCACATCACTACCAGAAAGAAGACAAGAAGTCACAGTTCTGATGTTCTGGCACTCATCTGAACAAATTTAGAAAATATATTACCACTGGGCATGGTAGCACACACCTTTAATCCCAGCACTCGGGAGGCAGAGGCAGGCGGATCGCTGTGAGTTCGAGGCCAGCCTGGTCTACAAAGCGAGTCCAGGACAGCCAAGGCTA
This sequence comes from Acomys russatus, assembly GCF_903995435.1. Taxonomy (NCBI): domain Eukaryota; kingdom Metazoa; phylum Chordata; class Mammalia; order Rodentia; family Muridae; genus Acomys; species Acomys russatus. The sequence goes on from NC_067169.1 coordinate 31,905,417, forward strand.
TATAATGCAGAGAGATCCTGTCTCAAAAAAACAAAAACAAACAAACAAACAAAAAAAAAGAAAATGTATTACCAATATATTTTACTGACTTGGGGGATCTCTCTCTCTCTCCCTCTCTTATATGTGTGAGGAGTGTGTACAAGTGCACATACATCTATGCGTTTGTAGAGCAAAGGGCAACCTTGGGGTGCCATTCTTTCTTCGGCACCATCATCTTGTTCTTTGAGTGAGGCTCTCTCACTCGAACTTGGGACTCACTGATGAGACTAGGCCAGGCTGCTTGGCCAGCAAGTTCCAGGGATTCACCAGTCCCTTCCTCCTATCACTGGGTTTACAGACATGTGCTGTAAAGCCTACCTTGCTTTCTACATATAAGTGTTTTGCCTGTGTGTGTGTATGTGTGCCACATCAGTGCCTGATGCCCTTGAAGGTTAGCAAAGGCCATCAGATCCCCTGGAACTGGAGTTATGGGTGATTGTGAGCTACAAACCCAAGCCAAGTCCTCTGCAACAGCAGCAACTGTTTAAAAGATAGCACAGCTCTCCAGCCCAAGGCTGGCTATTCATGTGGATGCTGGGGATCAAACTCAGGTCCTTGTGTTTGTGTGTCTGCACAGCAAGCACCTTACCAACTGAGCTATCCTCAGTTCCTCCTTCCTTCCTTCCCTCCCTCTCTTTTTTTTTCTTTCTTTCTGCCTCCCAGGTGCTATGATTAAAGGCTACCATGCCCAGCCCCCCTCTCTTCTTCGTTTGTTGAAATTAAGGGTTTTTCCTAACCCCATTCTAGCTTCCAAATATGACACAGAGACCTGTTACATTTATAATAAGCTTTAAGCACCATTATGTAGGCAGACATCGATCTATTCTAACCAGACTCTGCTAGCTAGCCTGGCCGACTTCTCAGCATTACCTGTCCTTTAGTTTCTGGGCTGCCTCTGCCTGCTCCATCCTTGTCTCCAGGGTGACTCCTCCAAGGTAACCTACTCCTCAAAGCATAGTGACTTTCTTCCTCCCTTTCCCCCTTCTCCCCATGAGACAATCCCTCACCCTACACCCTACCTATTGTCTCTTCTCCCCAGTCATAAACTCATCAGTGATAATTGGGGAGTCATTTTTACACAACATTGAGGCAGGAAATTCCTGAATAGCAATGACAATAGCAGCATCCGTTAGCATTTAGCTCATTGCAATACAGAGACACACCTTAATACCATGTGAGTGAAAGTCACCTCTATCTCCTGGCTTCCTCCTCCCCCTCCTCCAAGACAGGATCTTACTTTGTGTGTTTTGGTTTGGTTTGGTCTTTCTTTTTGTTGTTGTTGTTTTTATTTTTGTTTGTTTTTGGTTTTCGGGACAGTTTCTCTGTGTAGCCTTGGCTGTCCTGGACTCTCATTGTAGACCAGGCTGGCTTTGAACTCACAGCAATCCACCTGCCTCTGCCTCGAGTGCTGGGATTAAAGGTGTGCGCCACCACCGCCTGGCTAGGATCTTACTTTGAAGACCAGATTGCCCTCAAACTTTGGGCAATGCTCTTGCTTCTGCCTTCGGAGCACTACTATTAAAGGCATAAATCACCATGTCTGAGTACAGGGGCTCTTCTCCCTCCCTTTTTTGTCAGTATGGATGTGTCTCAGAGAGCTGTCTCTGTAGCAGCATTTGGTAGGCATTTGGAGACATACATCACATGACCCATCCTTGCCGTTACTACCACAAGAAGTTCGGAATTCATGGCAGTGTCATAACCTACAACATTTTTCCTGGGGCGGAAGTTTCCTATAAGGAAAGCCAAGTTACCTTTTTTTTTTTTTCTGGGAGATATCAATTACCCAAGCTCTCAGGCCAGACATATAAACAAATACAAAACAAACGTGCTTCCTTCCTTATTAGCAATGCGCCTCGAAGACTAGAAATATTATCTCTTTCTGTAGTCAAACCCTCACAGCTAGCCTGATGCAATTTGACGAGACGTTTCAATCTAGCTGGGTATGGAGGTACATACCTTAAAACCAATGTTTGAGAGGCAGAGGCAAGTTGGTCTCTGAATTTGAGGCCAGCATGGTCTACATATGAGTTCCAGGCTAGCCAGTAAGTAAGGTGTGTCTGTATATTCCATTGTTAATTGCTGAACCAGCAGTGAGCTAAATGCTAACCTGGTGTTGTCATTGCTATGGTGAAATCTCCAGTCTCAGTGTTGTGCAGAGTAAGATCCTGTTTGTTTCATTGTTTTTGTTTTGTTTTGTTTTGTTGAGACAGGGTTTCTCTGTGTTAGCCTTGGCTGTCCTGGACTCGATTTGTAGACCAGGCTGGCCTTGAACTCACAGTGATCCACCTGCCTCTGCCTCCCAAGTGCTGTGATTAAAGGTATGTGCCACCACATCCGGTAAAAAAAAAAAAAAAAAAAAAAAAAACCAACAAAAAAAAGAAAAATTGGGGCTGGAGAGATGGCTCAGCGGTTAAGAGCACCGACTGCTCTTTCAGAAGACCCGAGTTCAATTCTCGGCAACCACATATGGCTCACAACCATCTATAATGTGATCTGACGTGCACTGTATACATAATAAATAAATAAATCTTTAAAAAAAAAAAAAGAAAAAGAAGGCCGGGCGTGGTGGCGCACGCCTTTAATCCCAGCACTCGGGAGGCAGAGGCAGGCAGATCGCTGTGAGTTCGAAGCCAGCCTGGTCTACAAAGTGAGTCCAGGACAGCCAAGGCTAAACAGAGAAACCCTGTCTCAGAAAACCAAAAAAAAAAAAAAAAGAAAAAGAAAAATTAAAACTTATGATTAAAACTTTTTTATGTGTACTTAAGTGTTTGTATGTGCCTGTATGTTAGCATGTGCACATGCATGCAGAGGCCCTTGGAAGCCAAAAGAAGGTCTTTGAAGCCCTGCATGATATGGGTGCTGGGAACCTAACTCTAGTCCTCTACAAGAGCAGCAAGCACCCTCTACTGCTGAGCCACCTCTACAGCCCTTTCCCAAAAGAAAAACAATACAAATAATAAGCAAGGCCCACTTACAGAGGTCAGAGTTCCAGTCCTCAGTGAGCCTATTGTCAAGCAAATTTATAGGCACAAGGCTTAAGAGATGGTACTTCCTGGAGTGAAAATGAAAACAGTCGATGTACACAACATGGAGTGCCCCATAAAGATTTAGAAACAAAGACCCAAAGCAATATTTGAGGCCTATAATCTGAGCTCTCAGTAGACTAGATTAACAGTCCAAGGCCAACCTCAGCTACATAAGTAAAAAGAGAGGCCATGAATTTGAAGGAGAGTAGCTAGGGTGTATGGGAGGGTTTGGATGGAAGAAAGAGAAGGGAGAAATTCTGTAATCAAATTATAAGCTAAAAACATAAAAAAGGAGCAGAGCCACACACACCTTTGGTCCCAGCACTTATGAGGCCAAGGAAGGCAGATCTTTATGAATTTGAGGCCAGCCTGATCTAGCGAGTTCCATGACAGCCAGGGCTACACACAGAAACCCTGTCTCAAACAAAAAAACCCAAACAAGTTGGTTTGATTCAGGAATCCTGTGCATGTGTGAGAACTTGGCAGAAGCTATCTTTCTTTATAACTTTAGAAATTACACTACTGGGGGCTGGAGAGATGGCTCTTCCAGAGGTCCTGAGTTCAATTCCCAGCAACCACATGGTGGCTCACAACCATCTATAATGTGATCTGGTGCCCTCTTCTGGTGTGCAGGCACACATGTGGGCAGAATATTGTATAAATAATAAATTAAATTAAATTTAAAAAAGAAATTATGTTATCATTTCTACTACAGTGTATTCTTTTTTGAGGTGTGTGTGTGTGTGTGTGTGTGTGTGTGTGTGTGTGTGTGTGTGTGTTTGAGAAAGGTTCACTGTTATAGCTCTGGTTGGCCTGGAACTTGCTATGTAGATGTTAGACCAGCATAGTCTTGAATGCACCATCATATCTGGCCTGGGAACACCTACATAGTCAAGAATGAACCTCAGCCTATGATCTCCTTGGTAGTTGTTTTCACCTCCCAAAGTCTGTGATTACAGCTATTTGTCACCATGCCCAGTTGGCATACTCAACACTTAAAATCAGAAGTGACGAGTCGGGTGTGGTGGCGCACGCCTTTAATCCCAGCATTCAGGAGGCAGAGGCAGGCGGATCGCTGTGAGTTCGAGACCAGGCTGGCCTCTTCTGTCTTCACAGTGCTCCTAACTGCTGAACCATCTCTCCAAGCCCCTATTATTGCTTTTTTTTTTTTTTTTGAGACAGGGTCTCTCTACATAGTTCTGGCTGTTCTGTAGTTGCTTGTTATGCAGATCTGGTTGGCCTCAAACTCATGGAGATCTGCCTGCCTCTGCTTCTCTGATGCTGGGATTAAAAACGTGCACCTTGAGCCAGGCATGGTGGCACATGCCTTTAATCCCAGAACTTGGGAAGCAGAGGCAGGTGGATCGCTGTGAGTTCGAGGCCAACCTGGTCTACAAAGCAAGTCCAGCACAGCCAAGGCTAACACAGATAGGCCCTGTCTCGAAAAACAAACAAACAAAACAAAACAGAAAAAGCCAGGCTTATTTTCTTTCTTTCTTTTTTCCTTTGTTTTTGTTTTTTGAGACAGGGTTTCTCTGTGTAGCCCTGGTGTCCTGGACTCACTTTTTAGACCAGGCTGGCCTCGAACTCACAGCGATCTGCCTGCCTCTCCCTCCCGCGTGCCGTGCTGGGATTAAAGGCATGGGCCACTATACCTGGCTTTTGTTTTTTTTTTTTTTTGTTTTTTTTTTTTTTCTTTTTTTTATTTATTTATTTTTATTATGTATACAGATTTCATTATAGATGGTTGTGAGGCACCATGTGGTTGCTGGGAATTGAACTCATGACCTTTGGAAGAGCAGTCAGTGCTCTTAACCTCTGAGCCATCTCTCCAGCCCAGTTTTTCTTTCTTTCTTTTTTTTTTTTTTTTAAACTGCCTTTCTATGCTATGCTGGCTGGCTGGCCTGGTACTCACTATATAGGCCAGACTAGCCTCAAACTCACAGAGATGCCCCTGCTTCAGTCTCCTGAGTGCTGCTAAAGTCTCTTAAAGGCTTGCGCCACCACACTGGGCTGAAGAGTAATTTTCTGACATGTTATAAATATATGATCATGTTGTTCTGTATAAATGAGATCTTTTTCCTAAGTAAAAAAATGTTTGAAATGTTTATAGATAACTGTTATTCTATTATACTATAATTTGACTATGATGCACTTTGTCACTCAAAGCCATGGAGAATTGCACTACTAATGTATTTATTCTAAGTCTTGGGACAGTTTTACTTTTAGAAGATGAGAGATGGTATGATGATGGTATATAGAGTTTGGCTGTAGGTTCATTGTCATCTACCATCTGTGTCTCGAACAATGTTTTTGTTTTGAAATCTCAAACCTGAGTTGAGGTGTTTGAATAATGGTACATGCCCCAAATTTAAAAAAATAAAATAAAATTAAGAATTTCTACAGTTGAATTGAGCTGGAGTGCAGTCCAGTGGTTGAGTGCTGGTTTAATCACAAGCACCACACCAAAAAAAAAAAAAAAAAAAAAAAGAAAGAAAGAAAAAGAATAATAAAAACCCCAAACAAACAACATCAATAACAAAAGCAACCCTGTTTTGTCTTAAGAATTTGCTCAATTGAAAATTTCTGGCTGGGGCTGGTGGTGCACGCCTTTAATCCCAGCATTTAGGAGACAGAGGCAGGCGATCACTTTGAGTTTGAGGCCAGCCTGGTCTACAAAGAGTCTAGGACAGCCAAAGCTACACAGAGAAACCCTGTCTGCAACACACACATACCCCGCCTCCCCCCCAAAAATAAATTTTCTATCACTCACGTTGTTTAAGTTTTGGTTCCTGCTATCATTGTTTTGTGTTCAAGTGTAGAAAAAGTATATTTGAAAAAAAATATTTGCACAGACTTTAATAATGAATTATTTCAAGCCAGGCATGGTGGCGCACGCCTTTAATCCCAGCACTCGGAAGCAGAGGCAGGCGGATCGCTGTGAGTTCGAGGTCAGCCTGGTCTACAAAGTGAGTCTAGGACAGTCAAAGCTCCACGAAAAACAAAACAAAACCAAAAAAAAAAAAAAAAGATTTCAAATCATGTCTGGATTTTGTGATGGTCTGTGACTTCTAGACACTGGGCCACTGAAGATCTGGTTCCATTAGATAGAAACAGGGGTATTTCTGTGGGGGCCCTTCTCCAAAATATCAAGAAAAATAACTGTTTCAGTAAACTGAAGCCATTGACATTTTTAACTAGAGAAACATATGGTGGAGGAAATAAGAAACATTTAACACGAATTAAACTCGGTCTAAGCGTGAAGAAGTGTGCTGGAAGCCGGAGCAGTTCGGCCACGGTGGTGAACAGACCTCTAGCCCAAAGAAACTCTGGCCAGTTAAATCTTGGTGAGAACTCTGGTAGAGAGTTCTCTGGGCAAGTGTCCAATATTTCAAATTCTGAGGTTACACCTCCCACCTCGAAAACAGCAAAGTTAGAGTGCCTTATTCCCAAATCATACCCGCTCAATTCTGAAGAACAGCAACAAAAGCAGAAACACAAAAAAAGTGTCTCTGGTTCTATTCCTTTTCAAACTCTGGAATATTTTAAAACTTTTCTTGCAGGTTAATAATGACTACCTTCCGGTACCACGACATTGCCCCTCAGAGACTACAAGCCCCAGTAGGCTGCACACTCGGCACAGCGGGTACTCTAACCCCTAGGACGCGAGGGACGCTCCTATCCGGATCCGTGGCTGGACGCCTTGGCCGCACATTCTTCTGGGACTTGTAGTCTACTCCGTTTTCCTGTCCGCGCAGACTCCAGCGGCCTCTGTCTGCCCTTCGGTCCTTGCAGAAGCCCAGCCCAAAATTCGATGCTCCCCACCCCCATCAAGTGGCCTTCCCTCCGTAGCCAACCTCCTCCGGTCACGTGGAAGACTCTCACGATACGATTGGCTGGAGTGTGAAGGGGGCGGGGCCCAATCCCCTGCGAGGTTCCGTGCCCCTGGTCCAGCCGCTTGTTTGGTTGCTGCCGTCACCTCATGGCGACTCGGCTTGAGGAGGCAACGCGGGGAAGAGGTGGCGGTTCCGAGGAGACTGTTGAGGGCGGACAGAGCGGACGGCTACGCAGCCCCCAGCAGAAGGTCAGTGGAGGGGACGCCTTCGTTGTACTTGGGTCGCGGGGATGATTGGGTTACCTTTTTCGGGGTTCACCTCTTCACTTACCCCCTTTACCTTTAGCCACGGGACGAACATCCGGCCCATTCCCCCTTTTCCTTCAGCGTGATGATAGTTGGAGCAGGTGGGGGGTGTGGGACTGAAATGGATAGGGTGAGAAGGGACAATGTTTGGGACTTGGAGGCACTCGGCGGTAAGGGTTTCGGGGCAGGCAGGGTGGACCCCTCGCTGTGAGGGCAAAGGGGTGCTAGGCAGGGGCGCTCCAGGTGTGACAGCCACGTGCGGCCGGTGCTGCTCCGGGGTGTCAGGTGTTCTGTCTCAGCCGGTGTGGTCACTGTGCTCTGGGACTCCGCTGCCGGTGGAGGCGGCAGTGTGGGGGTGGGGGCTCACCGGGGTACAGGATAGTCCTCGCAGCATTGGGCAGGTGCGTAGGGCGCGCTGCGGGGTGCTCCCCGGCCTCGGAGCTGAGGCTGTTGCGCAGTAAGATAACAACGCGGGAGCCTGGGCTGCGTTTCGCCCCTTCCCCCCCTTTCCTTCGCCCCCCTCCCCGCGCCACTGCGCGGGCGGCTACGCGGGGGACGCCATGGGGCTCCCGGGGCTTGGTCTCTGGGCATCACCAACCTGCCATGAGCGTGAGGCTGGGAATGAGGTAGTGATGCTGGAGAACCAGCATCTTCTGATAGCAGTTTCCCCATTCTTGCTACTAGCTTCTTTCTTTTCTTTCTTTTTAATTTGGTAAGTGGAAACTTGAGTGCCTCCTGGGCTTGGGTTTTTGGTCTTTCTTAATCTAGCAGAGGAGCTGGACTGTTTGTTCCCCCTAGCCTTACTTGACTCATGTCAAGGAGTTTTCAGTATCTCCCTGGATACAAGAAAATTGAGATCTCTTTCAGAATGGGAGAAATCCACTTGTTCTGGAGCTCAGTGGGTGGAGTTTTGACGATGATTGCACAACGAATAGGGTACAGGGTTTTCTGGCCCTGGAACCAAGAACTGGGGTGTATGGTATTGAAAAGGTGGAAATTCCATCCTTTTTCCTTGCAGGAGAACATATTGAAACTGCTCGAGTCGTTGGACACCCTGCTTGACCACTGAGGGCTATTTAGAATTACTTAATTATGTATTTGACTAATCTTAAAAGCCACTCCTGTATGAAGTTACGAAATAATATTTTCTAATGCCATTCATGAACTTCAAAAGGGAGAACAAAGGTCTGGTTTACATTTGAGCAGTGTCAAGAATTGGCTTTTTAGGGCCTGCTCCTTTTCTCCCTCCCTTTTTTGCTTTTTTGAAATGGGTTCTTACTCTTTAGCAGCCTGGCCTTATCTGACTATGTATCCGAGGCTTGCCTTAAATGTACCGTGACCCTCTTGCCTTAGTTTCCCTAGTGCCGGGAGCCACCACTCTGGCCTTTTGGTGCTTTTTTTTTCTAAGGTCATGCATTTTCATGTTATTCTGTCTCATAAAAGAAGGATGTACTGCTTGTAGGACTGGAAGGGAAGCTGTGGCCCAACAGTTCTTTAGGGATTCAACACTGTCACTTTGGACATTTATTCCCTGAAGGTGGGGAGCCAATCTCAGTGTTTGATTTCATAGGTTCCCCAAGGGAGAACTCTGATAAAAAGCCACTGCAATTAAGGACATAAGTTCCCTTTTATGCCACTGGAATAAGGACAAAAAGTCATTGAATTAGTAAGTAAGGTTTAATCAACTAGTATTTTAAACTAGGAGAAGAGGTAATGACTTGGAGTTTAGAGCCCTCATTAATACCTGGATATGAATAGTCTTGTATGTCTATTGTCTTATTTTTATTTTTATTTGTTTGCCCATGCTTTCCTGGAAATCTTTCTTCTGGTTTCTACCTGACTATAAAATAGAATAGAAATTAACATTACTTCTTGAATTTTCAGTTCAAAATTGAGTGAATAGCTTGTGTCTGTAAAACTTAATTTTTAGTTGCTCATTCATGATCTTCAATTTATTCATTCTAGATTAGGAACCTGAGAAAATACTCCTTTTTCTAACTTAACCTCTGTATTTTTGTTTTTCAGGAAATGATGTTAAACTCAGTTGCTTTTTAAATATTGGAGGACTTGAGAAACACAATTTTATTATTTATATTATAGGACTTGAAGTGAAGAAAACTGGAGATGGGCTCTGTTGGTTCCTGGTTCAAATCATCTGCGTAGTTCCTTTTATTCTTTGAGGCAGTGTCTGGTCTGGCCTCCCAAGTGCTGTGCAAGTGGGATTACTATACCCACTTGTTAAAAAAGAGACAGAATCTTGCTGTGTTCTTTTGGCTAGCCTTGAACTCCTAGGTGTAGGTACCTAGTCTCTCTTGACCCGCTCAGTTGATTAATTATAGCATGGTTTCATAACTACATTCATTTCAACAGGCTCTTGAGGTGACTTTTCTAAAAGTAATATTGCAGTATATTCTAGGTGTCATTTGAGGAATTGTCTGTCTTTTTGGTTTTTCGAGACAGGGTTTCTCTGTGTAGTTGGCTGTCCTGAACTCACTTTGTAGACTAAGCTGGCCTCAAACCACCTGCCTCTCTCCTGGATGGTGGGATTAAAGGCATGCACCACCACCATGCCTGGCAAAGAATTGTCTTAAAACTGCTGGTGTTACAGGCATTGGCCACATTTAGTTAGCTAATATTTTTATTTTTTTACTACTAGGGACTGAGTAGTGGGCATTATAGTTCTGTACTTACTGGGCCCAGCTTCAATTTGTTAGGGTTAAATAAAGTTTTAAGCTTTTCTTTTTCAATTATACTAACCAGATTTCAAGTATTTCAGTAGCATTAATATAGCTGTGCATATTACAGCAAATCTAGGACAGTTTCTGGGGTTTTTGTTTGTTTTTTGAAAGCCAGCGTCTCATTGTCATGCTGACGTGGAACTCAGTATGTAGCCCATACCAACTTCAAATCAGCAGTCATCCTTTTGCCTCAGCTCTCCAAGTGTGACCTACTGCACCTGGCTGGAAGATATTGGCATCATTGAATAAAATTCTATCGGGCAGCACTGATCTAAGCAATGGGGTATATGCTCAGTGTGATGGTACACTGCACACCTTTAATCCTAATACTTGGGAAGTAGTGGCAGGTGGATGTCTGTGAGTTCCAGGACAGCCAGGGCTATTACACAAGAGAAACCCTGCCTTGAAAAACAAAATAAACAAAAAAGAAACTTAAGTATACATTATTAAATATTACAGGCATTTTCAAAATCAAAGAATTATGTTCACTAATATTACTTCCTATTTCATAAAGTTGAACTTAAGAAAGCTAAGACACTTGAACAATTTGTCAATTTACAGAAATTTGAGTAGAAAGTACAGAGTTCTCATATTCCTGCTCACACATAGCTTTTCCCCTTGTTGACATGTTGTAGTAATGTCACAATTTGTTAACAATTATTCAGGTACCACAGATACAGATTACTAACTAACCCCGTAGTTCACAGGGTTCAGTGATGTTATACATTTATGGATTTTGACAAGTATATAATAACATGGGTCTAGAGTAGCCTGGGCTCCACCTAGTCATCCTTCCCAACTGCTGGCACTAACTGATACCACCACCACTGGTAGTTAGCACCAACTGGTATTTACTTATGTGTCCGTGTCTCTGTGTGTGTGTGTGTGTGTGTGTGTGTGTGTGTGTGTCTCATACTACATGTGTGGTGGTCAGAAGACATTTACCACATGGGTCCCTACAGATCAAACTCAGGTTAGCAACAAGTGCTTTTACCCACTGAACTATTTTGGCAGTCTCAAGTCTGTTTTTTGAGATAGTATTTCACTGTGTAGCCCAAGCTGGCCTCACAATCCTTCTACCTTAGTACTCTATATGTTGTTATTTTAGGCATGTGCCACATATGTCAAGTTGCCACTGTATGTGTGTGGTTATTACCAGACAGGCCCTCAGTATGTAGTCTACAGTGTCCTATCAAACTGGTCATTTAACTCTTTTTGTTTTTTCTAAAATGTCCCAATGTTTTTGTTTTTAACTAACTTTCTGCTTGGGAATGTTAAAAGATGATTTGACTAGGGGCAAGAGAGATGTCTCAGCCATTAAGAGCACAACTGCTCTTATAGAAGACCAGAGTTCAACTCCTAGTGGCCTGTAACTCCAGTTTCAGGGAACTGTAATGTCTCTGTCCTCTGTGGGCACCTGTACATACCCACATACATACACATAATTAGGAATAAAAACCTTGTAAAAATTTAACTATTACTAAACATGCTTTTAGGTCTACAAACCATTTTGAAAGCTAAAATATGATACTTGGATCCACCTTAAGAAAACCTTGCATTTATATCGTGTCCTATCTTTTTTTTTTTTTTTTTTGGTTTTTCGAGACAGGGTTTCTCTGTGTAGCCTTGGCCATCCTGGACTCACTTTGTAGACCAAGCTGGCCTCGAACTCACAGCGATCCGCCTACCTCTGCCTCCCGAGTGCTGGGATTAAAGGCGTGCGCCACCACGCCCGGCTCTCATTTTTATAACATATTTGCAAATGCATTAACTCTATTATCATCACTCAGATGCTGTAGAGAAGGTTGGGCAGCTGACATTGGCCTCATTTCCTGATGATACACTGCTAGGTTAAGGTCAGGTGATTTGCCCAAGGGATGAAGCTAAGTCTAGAACCCAGTGCTCTTTCATCTCTACTGTGGTAATAAGTAGTGTAGTAGTGGGTAAATAGTATAGTTTTTAGAGTCAAGACTCTTGGCTCTCTGCCACTTAATAATTCTGTAACCTTGGGCATACTTCTCAAGCTACACTCCTCAATCGAATTGTCTAGAAAGTAGTAGGGTTGCTGCTATGTGCATCATATTAGGATTATTGTGAAGAATGAATTGATAGGACACTTGGCATAGTATGAGATATATAGAATTGTGTGTAGTTTGTGTGAATGTTATTTGTTTAATTATTCTATGTGCATTAGTATGAAGGTGTCAGAATCCCTAGAACTAGAGTTACAGACAATTTTGAACCACCATGTTGTGCAGGGAATTGAACCCGCGTCCTTTGGAAGAGCAGGCAGTGTTCTTAACCACTGAGCCATCTCTCCAGCCCCAAAGAATTCATTTTTTGATTGTTTTTCTAGACAGGGTCTCTCTGTGTTGCCTTGGCTGTCTTGGACTCCCTGGCTTTGAACACACAGTGATCTGCCTGCCTCTTCCTCCCAAGTGCTGAGATTAAAGGCATGTGCCACCACCACGTCTAAATGTTATGTAGTTTGGAAGGGATAATATATGGTAGATGAGATTCTGTTGCTTTTACGGTACGATTTTATAACCCATCTTCCAGACTTTGTATTTTCTCCCCTTCTCAGAATCTCTGATAAGACAATCGGGGCTGGACAAGAGTATATATAGTTCAGGAAGGAACCATTTCTGTTATTTTTTTTTCTCTATTTGCCAACTTCATGAACTTTCCCTTTTCTGTCATAGATATTAATAAATAAAGCAATCTAGCTACATTGTTTTAGCTATTGCCAAGGTTTTTTTGGTTTTTTGAGACAGGGTTTCTCTGTGTAGCCTTGGCCATCCTGGACTCACTTTGTAGACCAGGCTGTATTGCCAAGGTTTTATTGAAAAAAATATTTTTAATTAAATCTATGTGTTGAGGTATGTGCATATGAATGTGGGTACTTGTGCAGGCCAGAAGAGGGCGTTGAATTCCCTGGAGCTGGAGTTACAGGCAGTTGTGAGTCTCCTGACATGCTGCTGGGATCTGAACACTAGAGCAGCAAGTGCTCATAACTGTTGAACCATCTCTCTGGCCCCCAAACTTCCAAATTTTTTAAAAAATAAAGAGTCATGCAGGGCCAGGAATGGAGGCTCACACCTTTAATCCCAGCACTAGGGAGGCAGAGGCAGATGGGTTGCTGTAGACTGGGCCAGCCTGGTCTATAAAGTGAGTCCAGGACAGCTAAGGCTACACAGAGAAACCCTGTCCGGGGGGCAGGGGAAATCATGCAGAAGAAGCTGCAATGAGAACATCTATATACAGGCAGTACTTTCTTTTAGTTATCTTCACATTTTCACATTATAATGTAATATTCATTTGTCTTTCTTTTTCTTTTCTTTTTTGAGACAAGGTCCCGCTATGTATCCCAGGCCAGGCCTGTCTCAAACTTGTGATTCCCTGACCTCAACTGCCAGAATACTAGGATTACAGTTGTATGCTACCATACCCAACTGGAAGGTATTTGGATGTCGTCTTCTGTGTCATTTGTTGGCCTTGATTGGAGAAGTTGTATGTAGGGAAGATTAAATTCACATAAAATAGAGTCTATATTCGATCACCCTTTTCCACCATTTCTAGGGATGGAACACAGGGTTTTTGCATACTAGTTAAATGCTATACCATTGGACCTGTATCTCTCAGCACTTTGGGGGGGGTATTCTTTACAAGATTCATTATAATAGATTTCTTGCCAATAGGTTCTGTTTAGATTTTATATTTTTTAGGGAGTTAAATTTCAAAGGAAAGAAATGTGATTTTTTTTTCTTGTTTCATGTAGTGTTAGGTACTTTGAATGTTCATGTATTTTAATATCTGAGCTCTACAAAGTAGTTGGTATTACTTTTTAAAAATATTCTCACCAGGTGGTGGTGGCACATGCCTTTAATGGATAATGTATTAAAAAATGGAATGCTACCGAGCTCTAAAGAAAAATTAAGTTAAAAAATTTACAGGAGGGCTGGAGAGATGGCTCAGAGGTTAAGAGCACTGGCTGTTCTTCCAGAGGTCCTGAGTTCAATTCCCAGCAACCACATGGTGGTTCACAACCATCTATAATGAGATCTGATGCCCTCTTCTGCCCTTCAGGTGTACACACATACAAAAGAAATAAATAATAAATAAATATTTTTTAAAAATTTACAGGAGGCCATGTGCGGTAGCACATGGATCTCTGTGAGTTCGAAGTCAGCCTGAGGTCTGGTTCAAGTATACATAGTGAGTCCCAAGCCAGCCAGAACTACATAGTGAAGTCCTATTGTGAAAAACAAAGAAACAAACAAACAAACATGAAAATGGATGGACTTAAAAAGTACATTAAGTAAGGCCACACAATTACAGAAAGAACAAACCTTATGTTTTCTCTCATATGCAGAATGTAGCCAATTATATGTTAACAAATGTACATGAAGAAAAAACAAGAAAGGCTAAATATAAGGGCATAAGGCATGACTGACTATAGATAACGAACTTGAGTTATGAAAGAGGACATAAAGCTAATTGCTGGGCCTTTTGGTTTGGTGGTGAATAAGTACATAAAATATTTAGCTGTGAGTTTGAGGCCAGCCTAGTTTACAAAGCAACTCCAGGACAGTCAAGGCTACACAGAGAAACCCTGTCTCAAAAAACCAAAAAATTGATACTGTAAGTGCAAAATATAATATGAAGCTCTGTTCTGACTGTGTAGAGATTCAATTGGGTTTGGTTAATTTTGGTATATGTTTTTATTTATTTGCAAGGATTTTTATAATAAAATATATAAAAATGTAAAAAGAAAAAGAAAAATATTTGAACAAAGTTCAGCTAAGACAAACTATAAATGAGAAGGAATTAATGGATAATTTTCATTATCGATTCATTTGCTGTCTGACAACTAACTTGATTCTAAGTCTTTGCTATAGTGAATAAAGCACCAATAAACACAGAGGGTGCAAATAATATTTAAACTGATTTCCACAGTGGCTATATTAATTTTATCCCACAACATTTTTTTTTTTTTTTTTTTTTTTTTGGTTTTTCGAGACAGGGTTTCTCTGTGTAGCCTTGGCCATCCTGGACTTACTTTGTAGACCAGGCTGGCCTCGAACTCACAGCAATCCACCTGCCTTTGCCTCCCGAGTGCTGGGATTAAAGGCGTGCGCCACCACACCTGGCTCCCACAACATTTAAGATCTGTTCACAATTGATCTGTGTGTGGTGGCACACACCTTTAATCACAGTACTTGGGAGGCAGAGGCAGGCATATTTTTGAGTTGGAGGCCAGCCTGGGCTACATAGTGAGTTTCAGGACAGCCAGAGCTGTATGAGACCCTGTCTCAAAATCACAAAACAAAACAAAAATCTACTCATACTTGGACCATGTCTTTTTGTTTGTTTTTTTACAATTCAGTTTATTTCCTTAGTTGAAATTCTGTTTCCACTTGTGACTAATTAAATTTTATTACTTGTGAAAAGGGCACATAAAATAGTCAATGTGTCCTATGTTGTCAAATTAATTTTTATTAGAATTTATTGTTTTGAGTGTTGATTTCTGTGTTGTTTTTCCAAAGTGTCTACATTATGACCTTTATTATGCCTTCTGAGAATAAGAATTGCTTGTAACTCTCACACATTTTCATCTATCTTTTTTTTTTTTTTTTTTTTTTGGTTTCAAGACAGCCTTGGCTGTCCTGGATTCACTTTGTAAACCAGGCTGGCCTTGAACTCACAGAGGTCCATCTGCCTCTGCCTCCTGAGTGCTGGGATTATAGGTGTGTGGCACCACGCCTGACCATCTATCTTTTTTCTTTATAGAAAAATCAAGGTAAGGGCTGGAGAGATGGCTCAGCAGTTAAGATTGCTCTTCCAAAGGACTCAGGTTCGGTTCCCAGCACCCACATGGCATCTCACAGTTCTCTGTAACTCCAAGATCTGGCACCTTCACACAGACATAAATGCAGGCAGGGCACCAGTGCACATAAAATAAAAACAAATTATTTAAAAAAAAAAGGAAAATCAACATAGAGTGGTGATAAAGATAGGCCAGTAGCCTAGAAACACACCTTTTCTTTTTCTGGCCCAAAGCATGCCACCCTCTTCCTTTTGTTGAGACGGGGGCCATCCCACACTAGCCCAGGCTGTCTGTAAACTTGGTATGTATGTAACCTTGGTTGGCTTTTCTTTTGTGGCAGCCCTACTTCAGCTTCCCAAGTGCTGGGATCATAGGGACGACTGACGACACTCCATAACAAGCACATTTCTCTAAGGATTGTTTGCATTGAAGTGTAGGCCATGTACAAAATGAGAATCTATGATTAAAAATACCCTTATTGTGTGTGTATTGTGTGCATGAATGTATACAAGTAATTTTGCCATGACATGAGCATGGCTGTCATAGGACAGCTTGAGGTGTTGGTTCTCTGTTTTTTTTTTGTTTTTGTTTTTGTTTTTTTTTGTTTTGATTTTTCGAGACAGGGTTTCTCTGTGTAGCCTTGATTGTCCTGGACTCGTTTTGTAGTCCAGGCTGGCTTCGTTTCGTAGTCCAGGCTGGCCTCGAACTCACAGCGATCCGCCTGCCTCTGCCTCCCGAGTGCTGGGATTAAAGGCGTGCGCCATCTCGCCCGGCTGGTTCTCTGTTTTTTATAAGGTTCCAGGGAGCAAACTCAGATTGTTAGGCTTTGAGGGAAATGCCTATACCCACTGGGTCATCCCACAAGCCCCAGGTATGCTTTTTATAAAATACCTTTTATTCAAATATTCTATTATTTTGTTTGTTTGAGACAGGGTCTCTCTGTGTAGCCTTGGCTGTTCTGGACTCACTTTGTAGACCAGGCTGCCCTTGGTCATCCACCTGCCTCTGCCTCCTGAGTGCTGGGATTTAAGTCAAGTGCCACCACACCCGGCTCAAATATTCTATTTTTTAAAGTTGTTTACTATTTTGGGGGGAGTGGGTTTGAGACAAGGTCTTAGTATGTAGGCTGGTCTCAAATTCACAGGGATCTACCTGTGAGTGGAGGCAGAGGCAGGTGGATCTCTAATTTTGAGGCCAACTTGATCTACAAAGACAATTCTAGTATAGCCTGTGCTACACAGAGAAACCCTGTCTCGAAAAAACAAAAGATGGATGGATGGATGGATAGATAGATAGATAGATAAGATAGATAAAATAAAAAATAAAAATGTTGCCTGGAGGCACAAGCAAATAAAATATAATAAGATGACAAGAGAATGAAAGATTTTCTTAGTTTGGAAAAGCAGCTCCTTTTTATTTTAAAGGAGGATCATTTGAGCCTAGCAATTTGGCAATTTGAGATCAGCCTTTATAACATAGCAAGACTCTGTCAAGAGAAAGCAGAGTGGGAAACTGAAGGAATACCATTTATATGACTACAAGACCACCTTCCTTCTCTCTCATGCTAAGGAAGCTGGCTATCATATTTTTAAAAGGCTGATGGAAAGACTTATATGGCAAACAACCAAGGAAGGTCTTGGGCCTACAGCTCATGAAGAATTGAGGCCTCAGGCCCATATGGAATTGAACCCTAGCAACAACCATAAGAGTAAGCTAGGAAATGGATCTTCCCAGTCAAGGCTTCAGATTATTTCAGCCTATGGGACCCTGTCAAGGACCCAGTCAGGCCACATCCAGATTGTTTTGTTTGCTTGTTTTTTCAAGATAAGGTTTCTTTGTTTAGCCTTGGCTGACCAGGAACCCACTATGTAGACCAAGCTAGCCTCGAAGTCCACAGAGATCCACCTGCCTCTGCTTTCTGAATCCTGGAACTAAAGACATGAGCCGCTGCCTGGCTCTTTGTTTTTAATTTACACTGATGTAGGGTGTTTGCCTTATTTATTTTTTCCTATTTGATTAGCCTTGGAGAGCTGGCATGGGATCTACCTAATTCTTTTGGCAAGTGTGTTCAAATTATTTCAGAAACTTACTGTTTGCTTTTTGTTTTTTTTTAAGATTTATTTCTGCATGCATGTGTGCCTGCATGCTAGAAGAGGGCACCAGATCTCATTATAGATGGTTATCAGCCACCATGTGGTTGCTGGGAATTGAACTTAGGACCTTTGGAAGAGCAGGCAGTGTTCTTAACCTCTGAGCCATCTCTACAGCCCTGTTTGTTTGTTTGTTTTTAAAAGAGAAGTGAAAGTTCTGTCTGTGTGTGTGTCTGTCTGTCTGTGCCACAATACACATATGGAAGTCAAAGGACTGCTTAGAAGAATTGGTTCTCGTCCACCATGTGTGTTCCACGGTTTATCAAACTCAATTTAATAGGCTTGGCAAAAAGTGCCCTTACCTCCTGAACTATCTTACTGGCCATCAAATCTTGTTTTGAATAGTGACATTCTTTTACCTTGTATGGATTGTTTTTTTTTTTTTTTGTTTGTTTGTTTGTTTGTTTTTTGTTTTGTTTTGGTTTTTCGAGACAGGGTCTCTCTGTGTTAGCCTTGGCTGTCCTGGACTCACTTTGTAGACCTGGCTGGCCTCGAACTCACAGCGATCCGCCCACCTCTGCCTCCCGAGAGTGCTGGGATTAAAGGATTGTCTTTTTTTTTTTTTTTTAAGCCAGTTTTTAGCTTGTTTCCAGATTTTGCATGGTACAAAGTAGTGGTTTGGTGAATAACCTTTTTTATTCAAATGAGAATGTCTGGATAGTAAGTCAAGCAGAATTGCTAGGTAAAAGCTAATTCTATTCAGATGTTAATAGAGATTGTTTACCTCTGCAAACCTCAGAACTACTAAGTTAGATCTTTTGTTGTTGTTTTGTTTTTCGAGACAGGGTTTCTCTGTGTAGTCTTAGCTGTCCTGGAACTCACTCTGTAGACCAGGCTGGCCTTGAACTCATTAGTCTGCCTGCCTCTGCCTCCCTGTTTTATTTTTTTAATCTTTAAATTTTGGTAGGTAGTAGCTGGATACAGCGCGGCATGCCTTTGATCCTAGAGGCAGGCCGACTTCCACGTTTGCTTGAGGCCAGCCTGGTCTACAGAATGAGTTCTGAGATAGCCAGGGCTACATAGAAAAAAACTGTCTTGAGAAACAAATAAATATTGGTAGGTAAAAGACAATGCCTTACTTTGATTAGAATTTAAATTAAATAAGTTTATTGTTGTTAGTGCATGTGTGAATATGGGTTCATATATGAGGATCAGAGAAGATTTGCGGGGAATTGGCTTTTTCTGTTATTTTTCTTTTTGAGATAGGGTTTCTCTGTATAGTCTTGGCTGTCCTGGAATTTGCTTTGTAGACCAGGCTGGTCTCGAACTCAGAGATCCACCTGCCTCTGCCTCCCAAGTGCTGGGATTAAAGGTGTGCGCCACCACTATCCAGATGCAGCAGGTACTTTTATCCACTGATAGATCTTGCAAGCCCATTTATAAGCATTTTTAAAAAATATTTATTATTCTTATGTGTATGTATGAGTTTGTGTATGTGTGTCGGGGGTGTTGTGTGCCTTGTGCATGTAGTTCTTAGAGTCCAGTAGAAGACATTAGTTCTGCTGGAGTTACAGGCAGTTGGGAGCTGCCATGTGGGTGCTGGAAACCTCACCCAGTTCCCCAGTTCTTCTGTAAGAACAGCAAGTGGTCCTAACCATTGAGCCATTTCTCCAGCCCAATTGACATTTTTATCATATTTCTTTTATTATGAGCAAGGTTGAAATGTTTTTCTCTATTGGGCGGTTTTAGTTCTTTGTGATATACCTACTCACAAACCCTTGAAAACTAGGGCTTCCTGTGGCTTTTAGGTTAGTCTGAATTTTTCAGTTACCATCTAGTGACTTGATTCTACTCACCCCACCACACCCATACCAGGCCGTTTGTGGTTTTCACTTTTCATGTTTCAGTTTTGGTTTACCTACAGGTGTGAGAATATCACTTTGTTTCCCTTCCTCCGTCCCTCTCCTTCCCAGTATGGTTTAGGATATGTCCTTCACATGAGATAGTGTCTGTGATTACTCTCTGAACTCTTTTCTATCAATCCATCTATCTATCAACAGGGACAGGTTTTCTCTATGTAGCCCTGCCTATCCTGGAACACACTTATGTAGACCAGTCTGGCCTACTCCTGAGTGCTGGGATTAAAGGTATGCTCTATCATACCTGGCCCAAACCTTAATTTTTAAGGGTCTCACATTGAATCTGGAGCTCATCAATTCAACTAAGCCATTTTTATATGGATGCTAGATACCTGAACAAAGGTCCTCATGCAGCTGGTAGTTTACTGACTGAACCACCTCCCTACTTCCTACCCTGTTGTCTTTTGAATATAGGCATGAACTGGGTGTGGTGGTGATGTGTGATCATAATCCCAACACTTTGAAACCTGAGGCAAGGGGGTTGCAACAAGTTTAAGGCCAGCCTGGGATATATAATATAACCTTGTCTCAAAAGACAAAAACTAACAAACAAAAAATTCACATAAAAATTATAGAGCTAGCTGGGTGTGGTGGCACACACCTTTAATCCTAGCACTCAGGAGGCGGAGGCAGGTGGATCTCTGTGAGTTTGAGGTCAGCTTGGTCTACAAAGCGAGTCCAGGACAGCCAAGGCTAACAGAGATCCTATCTCAAAAAAACAAACAAAAAATTTTTTTTAGAGCTATACACCAAAATCTAATATATACTAGTACATAACAATTATCATTAGATCTGTTAAAAAATAAAACCTTTTAATTTCATTTCATTCTTCTGTTCTAACAGGAAAACATATTACTGTTTAAGGAAGCATTGAGGCTGGGTGTGTTGGCGCACACCTGTAATCCCAGTACTCAGAAAGCCGAGGCAGGTTGATCTTTGTTAGTTCAAGGCCAGGCAGGGCTACATAGTGATACTCTGACTCAGAAAAGGAGATAGTTGAATTATACACTTATTTTATTTTGTTTTGTTTTTTCGAAACAGGGTTTCTCTTGTCCTGGCTGTCTTGTCCTGGACTCCTTTGTAGACCAGGCTGGCCTCGAACTCACAGAGTTCTGCCTCTGCTTCCCAAGTGCTGGGATTAAAGGTGTGCACCACCACACCCGGCTCACTTACTTTATTTCTACAAATAATTTGGTGGTTTTTTTTTTCAGGTAGATAATGGCATGTTTTTTGGCCTCTGTTGAAACCAGGTACATACACATTTAGAGGGTTTTGGATTCCCTACAACTGGAGTTACAGACAGGGGTTGCTGAGAATGGAACTTGGGTCCCCCGGAAGAGCAGCCAGCACTCTTTTTTTTTTTTTTTTTTTTTTTTTTTGGTTTTTCAAGACGGTTTCTCTGTGTTAACCTTGGCTGTCCTGGACTTGCTTTGTGGACCAGGCTGGCCTTGAACTCACAGTGATCCACCTGCCTGTGCCTCCCAAGTGCTGGGATTAAAAGCGTATGCCACCACACCCGGCTTGAGCAGCCAGTACTCTTAACTGCTAAGCCACATTTGCAGCCCCCTAATTTTTTTTTGAGACAAGTATCTTGGTATACAGTTCTATGTAGCCTGGAATTAATTAACTGTGTATGTAGTTCAGTCTGGGCTACTCAGACTCAGAGTGATCTTGATTCTTCAGCCTCCGAGTGCTGGGATTTATAGGCATAGACTAGCATGCCTAGGTGGTTTGTTTGTTTTACACATTTATTTCTCATGTGTTGATGTATGTGGATGTGCATATGCTGTGGCACACAAGTGGAGGTCAGAGAATAACTTGGGAGAATTGGTTCTTTCTTCCACCTTGTGGATTCTGGAGATTGATCTGAGGTTGTCACTTGGTGGCACACAGCTTTACCTGATCTTACCCTAGTACTTTGAGATAGAGTCTTGCTATATAATGCATAGTCCTGATTGGTCTCAAACTTGTTATAATTGACCTGCCTAAGCCTCCCACGTTGGTTACAGATGTCTACTATAATGCTCTGCAAAAATTATAACCATTTAAGAATATTTTTCTTTCAACATTTTATTGTGCATATATATAATCATACATAAACATACACATATAGTGTGTATATAAAATACAGGACATGCATGAATGGTTTTTGTGATTTTGTTTTCTTTCTTTTGGTTTTCAGGGTTTCTCTGTGTAGCCTTGGCTGTCCTGGACTTGCTTTGTAGACTAGGCTGGCCTTGAACTCACAGCAGTCTGCCTGCCTCTGCTTCCTGGAGTGCTTTTTAAAATCTTGGTAGGATTTGAACCCAGAGCCTGACACATGCTAAGCATCGTACTTTACCACCAAGCTATACCATGCTTGTTTGTTTGTTTGTTTGTTTTGTTGTTGTTGTTATTGTTTTGAGACAGGATTTCTCTGTTTTAGCCCTGGCTGTCCTTGAACTCACTCTGTAGACCAGGCTGGCCTTGAACTCACAGAGATCCACCTGCCTCTGCCTCCTGAGTGCTGGGATTAAAAGTGAGTACCACCACCGTCCAGCTTGTCGTTTGTTTTTTTAAGTATTATTTTTCAGAGCATCTTTCTATTATTGTTGATTTTTGTTCTTTATTTTGAGTCAGGGTCTCTTTGTATAGCTCATGCTAGACTAGATCTTTTAATCCTCCTGCCTTGGCCTTTCAAGTACTGAGATTACAGCCGTACGCCACCATGTTCAGTTTCTCCTTATTACTAAGTAGACCATGGTAAGATAGGTAGGACACAGTGCAATGAGATTTGTATAGAAGTAGATAAGGGATAATATAATTACAAAACAGCCAGTAGTTGAAGCTACAGCCTGGACTGAGAAACTTATATTGCTAAGGTTCAAGTCTTTGCCCTGCAATATACAGGAACCTTTGACCATACACTTTGCCATGCCACAATTTATTTATCTGTTCAAGAAAGTGATAAAACTTTCATCATGACCTTGTGTGGATGAAGTTAGTTAATAATAATAGAAAGTGCTTACCGAGGTCCCTGGTTTTAGTATTTACTGTGTTAGCTGCTACAGCTATTGTTCATGGAAAAGATCGTGTGAAAGAAAATATACTTCAGGGCTGAAGAGATGGCTCAGAGGGTAAGCGCACTGGCTGCTCTTCCAGAGGTCTTGAGTTCAATTCCCAGTACCCACAAAGTGACTCACAACCATCTATAATGAGATCTGGTGCCCTCTTCTGGCATGAAGTTGTACATGCAGATACAACATTGCATACATAATAAATAAATAATTAAAAAAAAAAAAGAAAAGAAAAGAAAATATACTTCAGCTGGGTGTGGGGGCGCACACCTTTAATCCCAGCACCTGGAAGGCAGAGGCAGGTGGATTTCTGTGAGTTTGAGGCCAGCCTGGACTACAGAGCCAGTTCCAGGACAGCCAGAGCTGTTACATAGAGAAACCCTGTCTTAAAAAACAAAAAACAAACAAAAAAAACAAAAGGAAAAAAGAAAGAAAGAAAAAGAAAATACCCCTCAAATGCTTATGAAACAGTAAAGAAGCAAGTTTTCTTGTTTTATTTTAAAGATGGCTCTGATGTAGCCAAAGTTGACCTTCAACTTCTAATCGTCCTCCCTTCATCTTCCAAATGTTGAGTTGCAGGTTTATACCGCACCATCACGCCAGGTTTAAAACAGTGCTGGGAAGCAAACCCAGGCCATCTGCAAAGTTAGCTACACTCCCAGCCTCTACAGTAAAAAAATGCATTGACTACATATACAGAATACTCTTGACAAAACGAGGACTGGGAAATAATTCACATGTTGGCCTAAAATTTTGCTTTGTACTTAACAGCCCACTATAGAACTTGAAGAACATAAGTTAAAAATGGATAGTAGGCTGGGTGTGGTGGCTCACACCTTTAATCCCAGCACTTGGGAGGCAGAGGTCAACCTGGTATACAAAGCAAGTTCAGGATAGCCAAGGTAATACAGAGAAACCCTCTCTCAAAAAAAAAAACAAAACAAAAAACAAAAAAAAAAAAACAAAGAACAACAAAAGAGTAGAAAAATGAGCTTGCTTCAGGAACATTTGCTGGTAACCTTAACTAGAAGTAGGCTTATTCAAAACTAGAAAGTCTTTCATTAGTAAATATGAAAAAAGCTACAATACATCAATTAGTTACTGTAGCACACCTGTAATCCCAGCACTCTGGAGGCAGAGGCAGGTGGATCGATATGAATTTGAGGCCAGTCTGGTCTACAAAGTAAGTTCCAAGACAGCTCCAGGCCCACACAAAAAAACCCTGTCTCAAGAGAAAAAAGATTGACAAATTGAAAGTCTTAAGTACATAGACAATGAGAGCATAAAGTTAGAAGGGAAACATGAGGTATGATGGTACGCTGTAGACCATCGTCATGCTGAATGCCACTGGCCATTTTGAGTTAGTGGATTGTTGTTAGCATTTTAAAAAATTATTTTTATTATTGTGTATGTGTAGAGACACATTTTAATTTTGTCTCCGCACTGTTTTAAACCTGGCATGAATGGTGCAGTGAATACTTTTTGGGAGGTAAAGGCAGGATGATCAAAAGTTCAAGGTCAGCTTTAAAATAAAACAAGAGACACATCAGAAGATAATTTTGTGGTGTTGATCTTTGTGTTTTGTTTTGGTTTTTGTTTTTTTTCCGAGACAGGGTTTCTCTGGATAGCTCGGACTATCCTGGAACTCCCTATGTAGACCAGGCTGGCCTCGAATTCATAGAAATCCACCCACCTCTGCCTCCTGAGCGTTGGGATTAAAGGCGCATGCCACCATGTCTGGGCGATCTTTGTATTTTTATGTGAGGGTAAACTGGGGTTGTGAGGCTTGTACAACAAGCATTTAAAAAAATCTTCTGAGATATTTTTGCTGGATCTGTTTTTGGCCCTTCTTGAATCTTTTATTTATTTATTTTGACACAGGTCTCACCATATAGTCTTGGCTGGCCTGGGTCTTGTTAGTGTAGACTGTTTTGGCCTCAAATGAGATCTGTCTGCCTCTGCCTCCTGAGTGCTAGGATTACAGGTATATCACTCAGCACTTTTCTTAAGCTGCTTTTTTTGTTTTTTCTTGTTTTTTTTTCTTTTTCTTGTCTTTTTTGTTTTGTTTTGTTTTTTCTTGTTTTGTTTTTCAAGACAATGTTTCTCTGTGTAACATCCCTGGCTGTCCTGGACTCACTTTGTAGACCAGGCTGGCCTCGAACTCACAGCGATCCACCTGCCTCTGCCTCCCGAGTGCTGGGATTAAAGGCGTGCGCCACCACGCCTGGCTGCTCTCAAGTCTTTAAATTGTGTTTCAATATATATGATAAGAGTAGCTATAAACTGTTAATCTGAAAACAATAATAGCTTTGTGCCTGGTATATATGTGTACATGTTTATGTTTTGAGTGATTGGGGTAGATATCTAACATTGTTGTTTTAGTTTTTTTGAGACGGGATATTTCTGTATAGCCTTAGCTGTCCTTGAATGGACTCTGTTGACTGACCTTGCTGGAACTCACAGAGATCCATCTGCATCTGCCTCTGCCTCCCAAGTGCTGGGATTAAAAGCGTGTGCCACCATCACCTGGCTTAAGTTTTTGAGACAGGGCCTTGCTCTGTATACCACACTAACCTGGACCTTGCTTTGTAGACCAAATTGGCCTAGAATTTATAGCAATCCTCCTGCCTCTGCCTTCTGAGTACTGGGATTACAGATGTGTACTACTACATCTGATAAGAACAATTTAGATTTTTTTTAAAAGTTAGATTTATTTATTTAGTGTTTTTATATGGGAACATAAAATGTGTGCAGGTCAGAGGATAGTTCTCAGGACTCTGTCCTTCCTTTCCATGTGAGAGCTGGAGATTGAACTTGTGTTGGCAGGCTTGTGATTAAGTCCCTTTACTTGCTGAGCCTTCTCCTTGGCCCACAAATAACTTCTTTTTTTTCCAATATCGGATTTCTCTGTGTAGCCTTGGCTGTCCTGGACTCACTTTCTAGAGCAGACTGGCCTTGAACTCAAAGAGATCTGCTTGCCTCCAGAGTGCTGGGATTACAGGTGTGAGCCTCCACTGCCTGACACCCACGAATAGCTTTTGAATTCAGTCTTCTTTGGCATTTTGAAATAGCCAAAATTGTGTCTTTTGTCCAAATTGAGACAATGAAAAAAATCAGAATTGGGTGAAAATATTTGACAATCATATATCTCATAGTAGACTTATATCTAGTTATATAATGTATAAGAAAGCAACAAGTAACTAGATGACAAAATGAGTAAAGGACCTGAATAAACTCTTTTCCAGAGAAGGTATCCAAATGCCTAATAAATAGAAGGTAGATACCAAACATTTTCAGTCCTCAGAAATGCAAACCCAAATCAGTTGGTTACTATGGAAACACTTTTTCTTGCCTTCCTGGTCCTGGACTCACTTTGTAGACCAGGCTGGCCTCCAACTCACAGAGATCTACTTGTCTCTGCCTCCAGAGTGCTGGGATTAAAGGCATGCATCACCACCGCCCTGCAGGAACTGATTTTTTAAAAAAGATTTATTTATTTGTTATGTTTACAGTGTTCTGCCTGCATGTACACCTGCGTGCCAGAAGAAGGCATCAGATCTCATTATAGATGGTTGTGAACCACCATGTGGTTGCTGGGAATTGAACTCAAGATCTTTGGAAGAATAGCCAGTTCTGAGCCATCTCTCTAGCCCCCAGGAACTGAGTTTTAATCTGTTTAGGGAAAAGATTTGTTTTGTTCCTTATAACTCTTTAAATTGGTCATGGTGACATATGTCTTTAATCCCAGCACTCAGGTGACAGTCAGTTGGCTCTCTGTGAGTTCAAGGTCAACCCTATATATATATAGTGAGTTCCAGGACAGCCAGGCTACATAGTGACACCCTGACTCCATAAGAAACAAGTAGTGTCTAAATTGTAATTGTGTGTGTGTGTGTATGTGTGTGTGTCTGTGTGTTTGTGTTCGTACCAGAGTTTGAACCCTAGGTCTTAGGTATCCTAACCATTGAGTTATGTTTCTAGCTCCTAAATTGCAACTTGAAAAAAAGAATTTTTTTTTGAGACAGGAGTTCTCTGTAGTTTTGGCCATCCTGGACTCACTTTGTAGACCAGACTGACCTCAAACTCACAGATATCTGCCTGCCTCTGGCTCCCCAAGTGCTGGGATTACAAGTGTACGCTGTTGTGCCTGTCTTTGATTTTTTTTTTTGTTTTGTTTTTACTTTTACTTTTTAAAATTAAATATGAGGCATTAGATTTTTTTTTCAAGACAGGGTTTCTCTATGTAGCCTTGGCTGTCCTGGACTTGCATTGCATACCAGACTGGCCTCGAACTCACAGAGATCCACCTGCCTCTGCCTCCTGAGTGCTGGGATTAAAGGCATGCACCACCATGCCCAGCTAGATACCATTTTTTATTTCTAATTTACTTCATTTATTTTGAGACTAGGTCTCATTGTAACTCTGGCTGCCCAGAACACTCTGTGTAGACCATGGTGGCCTTGAACTCACAGATCCATCTGTCTCGGTCTCCTAAGCACTGGGATTAAAGGTGTGCACCACCACACCTGGCTAAAATTGTGTGTGTGTGTGTGTGTGTGTGATATGTACATACCCATAGATGCCAGAAAAGGGTGTTAGATCCCCTGTAGGTGGAATAACAGGTATTTGTGAACTGTCTGACATGGGTTCTGGAAGCAAATCTCAGGTCATTTGAAAGAGCAGCACATACTGCTAACTGCTGAGACATATCTCCAGCTCCCCATTGTGAAACTCCCCTCCCTCACCCCTAAACAAGGTCTCATCTCACTATGTAACCTTGAGCTCATATGTAACCAGGCTGACCTTGAATTTATAGCTTCTATCTCCAGAGTGCTGGGATTAAAGGTGAGTACCACAACTACATCCAGCATCCTTGTGTAACTTTTAACAAATTTTGAAGTTCAGAAAAGTACACAAATTATAAATGTTTGAGCTTAATAAATTTTTAGGAAGTGAACATCTGTGTTATTCCATCTACATTAAGAACTATTGCCAAGCACTCTAGAAAGCCCATCCAGTTCCTTATTTCTAGTTCCATCCATTCACCTAGAATCCTTTTATATCTAAATTGTTCCTTCCGTAAGTATTCTGTGATGAAAGTCATGCTGCTGTGTGTGCAGAAGTTCATTCTCATTGCTCAATGGTCTGATCATGTTGTAATTGATCAATTCTTCTGTTGAGTTGGTTTCGTTTTTGGACAGTTCCAAGTAGTGCTGCTTTAAACATTTTTGGCCTTTCAGTGCACCTATGTACAAACTTGTGAAATCCTAGAAGTGGAATTAAGTGGGTTAGAAGCTATCCAGATTTGCCAAAGAATTGTAGGGCCAATTTGTTCTCCAGAAAGCAGTGTAGCTGGCCTATAATTCCAGCACTCATAGTCAGTTTTGGAGATATAGTCAATGTTAGGCTAGCTTGCACTACACATTGCCCTGCCTTAAAAAGATAAAAACAGCCCCCTAAAAGCATAGTAATTGGTTTCTGTCAACCCTAGATTATAAAAGATAAGTATTAGTTGCCGTAATATCTTCGTTTCCTTCTACATTGATCCTTCAATTATTTTTAGTTCTTCAGATGGATATGCCACAGTTTGAAATATCTTATTTTAATTGTGTGTCTACATGTGAGGGCAGATCCTTTCTCCCCCCCTGCCGCCCCCCCACCCTGGTTTTCTGCAGACAGGGTTTCTTTGTGTAGCAAGAGGCTGTCCTGGACTCAATTTGTAGAACAGGCTAGCCTTGAAGTCATAGAGATCCACCTCCTCTGCCTCCCAAATGCTGGCATTAAAGGTGTATGCTACCATGCCTGGCTAAATTATCCGCTAATAATTTGTCACATGTATTGTGGCATGCTTATACACATACACACCCAGTGTACACACAATAAATAAATAAGTGTAGTAAAAAACATTTCAAAACAAGATTCCCGCTCCATCATTAATTATTGTTGTTGCTGTCATTTCTGCTCAGGCTGGCCTCAAACTTAAAATTCCCCTACCTTAGTTTTCTAAGTCTCTGGCTCCTACTAGTTTTGTTTTGTTTTGTTTTGAGCCATGGTTTCAACTCTGTAGCTCAGTCTAGCCTGGAACTCACTATACAGTTAAGGCTGGTCTTAAATTTGCCTCAGTCTTCCTGCTTTAATCTTTTTGTTTGTTTTTTGTGGTTTTTTTTTGTTTGTTTTGTTTTTTTGTTTTTGTTTTTCAAGACAAGGTTTCTCTGTGTAGCCTTGGCTGTCCTGGACTCACTTTGTAGACCAGACTGGCCTCAAACTCAGAGATCCACCTGCCTCTGCCTCCCAAGTGCTGGGATCAAAGGCGTGCGCCACCATGCCCGGTGCTTTAATCTTTATTTATTTAACTTTTTCTGAATTGAAAACAATTTTAATATATAATATATTTTGACCAAGTTTTTCCCCTTCCTTGATTCCTCCCAGATCTACCATAACCTTTTGGTTTTTGTTTATTGTTGTTTTTGTTTTCCTTGACAGGGTTTCTTTGTGTAACACAGAGCCCTTGGCTGTCCGGGACTCACTTTGTAGAACAGACTGGCCTCAAACTCAGATCCACCTGCTTATGCCTCCTAATTGCTAGGATTAAAGGCATGTGCCACCTCCCCACCCCACCCCCTGGCTTGGAAACCCTGTTTTCAACCAGAGAGGAATTGTAGAGTGTACAGTTGTGGCATGGCATATCATATGACCAAATAATATGAAAAAAATACGATGTGGAGAAGACAAAAAATAGGGTTGGCCAATCGCAGTGTGGTGCCAGGCAGAAGAATATTAAGTTTTAGGCCAACCTGAGCTATGTATAACAAGACCCTGTCTTGAGCAAAAATATGAGAAAAGAGAATAAGGTAAAAATAACGATTCAAAGGAGAATTAGAATAAGTGGTATTTTTGTTTGTTTTTGTATGTATGACTTCTGTATTAGTGATAGGGAGAGCTGTTTAACGTACCAGTCTCAATTTCTATGATATAATATGAGAGAAGTTTATTACTTATTCACCTAGTGTTTCCAGTATGTGTTTTCTTTGCAGGTAGTGTGTCTTTCCTGTATGCATATGGAATTTGAACCAGGCTGCTTTTGTCACGTGGCCCTGCCATCTTACAGCACCTTGATGACCTCTGTATTTAACCAGAGTGGGGAAGAGATGGAGGACAAAGAACTTGTCCTTCTGAGGATAAAAATCTGGTCGCTGGGGCTGGAGAGATGACTCAGAGGTTAAGAGCACTGACTGCTCTTCCTCAGTTCAATTCCCAGCAACCACATGGTGGTTCACAAGCATCTATAATGTGATCTAGTGCCTGTCATGCAGGTGTATACATAATAAATAAATCTTTTAAAAATTGGTTGCTAGCCAGGTGTGGTGGCGCACGCCTTTAATCCCAGCACTCGGGAGGCAGAGGCAGGCGGATCGATGTGAGTTCGGGGACAGGCTGGCCTACAAAGCGAGTCCAGGACAGCCAAGACTACAAGGAGAAACCGTGTCTCAGAAAACTGAAAAAAAAAATTGGTTGCTGAAATGAGAGTCATGGACTCAGCTGCAATAAAACTGGTTGCTAAAGTGACGCTCATAGCCTGAACTAACATGGGAGTCTTACTTAGCTGTCAAGGGGCTGAGAAATGTAGTGTGCTATCACTGGGTACTGGTACTTATCCCTCAGTGCCTACTCCCCTGGATAATTCAGGAGCTGGTTTTTTTTTTGGGTTTTTTTTTTTTTTTTTTTTTTTTTTTTTTTTTTTTTTGTGGATTGCCACCTAGTTAGCTAGCTGAGCTGTCCTATCATCTTTCAGAGAGCAGCAGGATAGTTTGTTGACTTGGGACAGTTTACTGTTTAAAAGATAGTAATTATCTTTAAATGATGAATTTTTATAAAGAAATAAGTTTAGATTTATTACTAAGTGGCATTTTAGTCTCCTTTGGTAGCATATAGTTGTGTTTTATTTTACCTATCTTTTGGCAGTGCTATGGACGAGTCCCTGAGGCTCTTGAAAGAAAGGACTACTACCTCAGATATACCCCAGCGGTTTTAACTTTAATAGCCTTATATTTAACAGTTTAGATGATGTCTCAGTGAAACTTAAAAGCTACTTTATTTACATCGAATGCACAACCCACTAAATAAAAAAGCTGTTAAGCTATGGCATGTCATTGGTTATATATATTGATTACTTTCAATTTAACTTTATCTTTCTCCCCTTCCCTCTAGTTTCAAATTGGTACAATGGATGAAGCTGGAATTTGTGGGTTAGGAGTGAAAGCAGACATGTTATGTAACTCTCAAACAAATGCTATTCTTCAACATCAAGACTCCACAACTAAGAAGCATTCACTGGAAGGGGATGAAGGCAGTGACTTTATAACAAAGAACAGAAACTTGGTGAGCTCAGCATTCTGTACACAGGAGTCAAGAGAAGAAATTCCTGGACGGGAAGCTCGCACAGGTCCTCCTGATGGCCAGCAGGATCCAGAGTGCAGCAGGAACAAAGAGAAGACCTTAGGTAAGCAGCTCTGGTCACCGGGTGAATGGTGTTCTCACATCTTGCTCATTTTATTCCCATTGTGTTCAACACAGGTGACCATGAACATTGCCAGGTTGGGGGTGCTTAGCCAGAACACATGCCATGGGTCTGTACGATGGCGCGCTGAGTAAAGGTGCTTGCTGCTAAGCCTGAGGACCTGACTCTGATCCCTGGGACCCATAATTGCCAAAGGAGAGCACAACTGTTACAAGTTGTCTTCTAACCTCCACACATGTACTGTGGCATGCACACAGACAGATAGACACACATACACACTAAATCAGTATAGAATAAATAACCTGTTGCCTCAAGTTAGTCAACTTGTCTGTTGCAGTTGTGTACAGAAGGTGGAGAGAAGAGTAGGAAAGAACAGTTATTTCTCTCTAATCAAGCAGAAAGTCAAAAATTGTTGAGGATAGAGTGGCATTTGACTTGCTTTATTTGCAGCTTTACTAGGCTGATCAAAAAGTATGTGGAAACTGTGTATTTAGTCAGTTTAAGACTGAACATTTCAGCACTTGGAAGGTACAGGCAGGCAGATCTCTTTTAGTTCCGTGCCAGCCTGGTCTACAGAGTGAGTCCAGGATAGTAGTCAAGGCAGAAGGAAAAATCCTATCTCAACAAAACAAAACTCAACAACAACAACAACAACAAAAACCCAAACAACCAAACAAAAACCAACAACAAATTTTAAGTCATTTTGTTATTTTCTTTCCATTGTAATCTGTATACCAGAGGCATTAAGGTACATACATTGCTGAGATAGCTCATATGTAAGAGTGAACATTTTTTTAAATGAAAATGGTATCTTGGGGGCTAGGCATAATGGAGCACGCTTTTAATTCCAGCACTTGGGAGGAAGAGGCAGGTGGATGGCTGTGAGTTCAAGGCCAGCCTGGTCTACAAAATGAGTCTAGGACAGTCTAGGCTACACAGAGAAACCCTGTCTCAGAAAAAAGAAAGGAAAGAAGGAAGAGAAAGAAAGAAAAGAAAAGAGTATCTTGGGGCTGGAGAACTGGCTCTGCAGTTAAGAACACTTGCTGCTAATGCAGCGGACCCAGGTTTGGTTCCCAGCACACACACATGGTCGCTTACAACCATCTGTAACTCCAGTTCCAGGGAATCACACACCCTTTTCTGGTCTCTTTGTGCACTAAGCACACATGTGGTACACAGACATGCAGGTAAAACACTGACACACACAAAAGTAAACCTCAAAAAAAGAAAAAGAAAAGGATATCTGTCATCCAGCTTGAGATAAATTTCAACAAGTGAGGGAATAACATATCAGCGCTCAGGAAGCAGAAGCAGGTAACTTCAAGGCCAACCTGGTTTATTACATAGTGAGTTTCAGGACAGCCAGGGCTACTGAGAAACCATCTCCAAAAAAATCACCTATTTTGAAACACTGTCTCTACATGATTTTCCCTCTCAAAGTCCTTAAAATACTGTTAAGCCTCCCCACCCCCACCCCAGGGAAAAGTTATGTTGCTGTTCTTTTACTTGTTTAACATTGGCTAACACAGGAATAACAAAGTAAATCACTAGAAAGTAAGTTACTTAAACTACACATAGGAGAGGTATGTGCATTTGAGATAGGCAAAGCATGTCAACTGAAACCATCTGAAAGTCTGTTTATATTTATATTTGGTCAGACTGAAGCTTTTAAACATAGTCTTTGCTGTTTTTAATTTGCCATTTGTCTTAACATAGACATCTTATGGTTAGACAAGGGAATATTTACCTCCTTTTTTTGTTTGTTTGTTTTTTGAGACAGGGTTTCTGTGTGTAGCCTTAGCTGTCCTGGATACACTTTGTAGACCAGGCTGGCCTTGAACTCACAGCGATCCACCTGCCTCTGCCTCCCGAGTGCTGGGATTATAGGCGATACTACCACCCAGCCTGGAATTCTTAAACCAGGCATGGTGGCGCACACCTGTAATCCCAGCACTTGGGAGGCAAAGGCAGGCTGATCTCTGTGAGTTCGAGGCCAGCCTGGTCTACAAAGCAAGTCCAGGACACAGCTAAGGCTACACAGAGAAAACCTGTCTCAAAAACCAAAAAAAACCAAAAAGAATTCTTAGCAGCATTAATGAGTTTAGTCACTTAAGATGGGGTAGATGAGGGACAGAGGAGGATCTGTTAATCCTGAATGTAAGAGCCACTCCTCACCTTGCTGAGAATCAAAGCCAGGACATAGTGACCAAGTGTTCTTCCACTTAGCCCTCTTCCTAAATAATTTGTTTGATTTGGATTTGGTTTTCTGATACAGGCTATCACTCTGTGGCTCAGGATGGTCTTGAACTCGAGAATCCTCTTGTGTATTGCAGTTAGCAATTTGAGCCAACATATGTAGCTCAAAATAGCTTTCAGATTGAACTGGCAAGTATATTTCTCGTTATAGGTGGAAATTATTTTATCTTGAGATTAGAACATGGGAAGTGCTGGTAGAATTCACCGGTCATATTTGATCTTATTATTCAGGACTTATTTCTTATCTTGTTAATCATCAGGAAAAGAAGTTTTATTACTGATGCAAGCACTAAACACCCTTTCAACCCCAGAGGAGAAGCTGGCAGCTCTCTGTAAGAAATATGCTGATCTCGTGAGTATTCAGTCACAATTTGTGAGGGCCATGAAAATATAGCAGAACATGTGTGTATGTTTGATAAGCTTTATTAAAATATAATTTTATTTATATAAAAATATAGCTTAAGATTGAAAGAGAATCTGATTTCTTGGGGTCTTTTGTGGTTTTTAGGATTTTATTCTGTATTTATTTATTTTTGGTTTTGTGGAACTTGCTACGTAGGTTGCTATGTAGGCCTCTGCCTCTGCCTTTTCAGCCCTGGGATTAAGGTATGTGCCAGCACACCCAGCTGATTTTTCTAGCACATAGAGAACGCCATAATGCTAAGCTGTGGTATAGACCTTTTCCTGTGCTTCACATCTGAGCCAGAGTCTTCATGCATGCAGTCTTCAGCTTCTGGGCTCAAGTGATCCTTCTGCCTCAGTTTTCTGAATAGTTGAAACTACAAACATGTACCCTCATACCTGGTCGGTGTAGATTTTCTAAAACTTGATGTTAGAGTTATATAGTGTGCTGTGTGTGTGTGTGTGTACACATACATGCGCATGGCACATGCTCAAGGATGTATGCCTGTGTCTGTATATGTATGTGTCTGATTGCAAGTGTGCATGTGTATAGTGCACCTACATGCATAAAGCTCTGGCTTCCATTCCCAGCACAGCATGCAACAATGTTGTTGTGCATGCCTGTAATCCCAGGCCTTGAGGCAGGAAGAGTCAATGGCATAGGGAGTTTGAGACCAGCTTGGGCTATAAGACCTTGTTTCAAGATAATTTTTTGAGATGCTACTTAGATTTGTTAATAGTTAATAGTTAAATCTTTCTCCAACTTTGGAAGAAAGGATCTCTTTTTGTTTTTGTTGTTGTATGAGTTTGAGTCTTATGTAGCCTTGGTTGTTCTGGAACTTGATATATGAACTAAGTTGGCCTTGGATGACTACCTCTATAACCCAGATGTTGTTGAGATAGATAATAAGTGATAAGGCTCTTGTCCCCTTCCCACGTGTGTGTGTGTGTGTGTGTGTGTGTGTGTGTGTGTGTGTGTGTGTGAGAGACAGAGACAGAGAGAGAGACAGAGAGAGAGAGACAGAGAGAGAGAGACAGAGGAGGGGAGGGAATTGGGCCAGCAAGATGACTCAATTGGTGAAGCTTGAGGCCCTGACTTGGGTCCCTAGGACTCCTATGGTAGAAGGAGTGAACCGACTCCTAGAAGTTACCTCCTAATGTCCACTGACATGTTGTGGCACACATATACACACAATAAATAAGTAAATAATTAAAAATTATAGAAATTGGTCTTCCTAAAATCAGTAAATACCTTAAAGACTGGGACCTATAATTCCAGCTCTTCATGGGGCGAGGCAAGATCATCACAAGTTCAAGACCTATACGGGCAATTTAGTGAGACTCTACTGAAAATAAAAGGTAAAAAGGGCTAGAGATACAGCTCAGTGGTAGTGCGTTTGCCTAGCATGTGCCAGCCCCAGGTTTGATGTATAGAAGGTACCAGGGGAAAAGGATTGGAATTACTTTGAAAGATGACATTACAAACCTGAGACATTTCCAACCGAGTTAGACTTAGTACCAAAAATATCTGAAGGGGGCTGGAGATGGCTTAGTGGTTAAGAGCACCTAGCTGTTTGTCCAAAAGACTTGTGGTTAGAGTCGTAGCACTTACATAGCAGCTAACAACCTGCTATAATTTCAATTCCAGGGGATCTGATGCCTTCTTTGGCCTTTGTAGGGTCTATGTAAATGTGGTATACATGCAAGCAAAATGCCCACTCATGTAACATTTTTTTAACTGTACACCTAGAACTAGGGGTATACAGCTCAGTGTTAAATCATTTATGTGCCTTACATGTACAAGGTCTTGGGTTCAATCCCTAGCACAGTACAATAAGAATAACCATGAAAGAATAAAACAATACCTATAAATATGAAAGAAAGAAACAAAAAACCAGTGGAGGGACTGGAGAGATGGCTCAGTGGTTAAGAGCATTGTCTGCTCTTCAACCATCTATAATGTGATCTGATGCTCTCTTCTGAAATGCAGGTGTACATGCAAATAGAGCACTCATATACCTAAAATAAACAAATAATTCTTTAAAAAACAGTGAAAGCTGGGTGAAAAATAAGAAAAGGGCATTTCATAGGAGTAGAAAACCACAGTACAAAGATAACCTAGCCATAAGGACATGTGGAAGTATTAACTTCATGTAGTGGTCAGAGAGGAAGAGCACAGTGAGATGCCATTCCATCCCGACCCCCCTTTAAAGACAGGGTCTCACTACGTTGCCCTGGCTGGCCTGGAAATCAGCAAAGATCACCAGCATTTGCTACTGCCTCCCGAGTGCTGGGATTTTATAGGAATGTGCCATCATGCCTGGTCCATTTTATATCTATTATGTGACAAAAATTAAAGAATATAATCTTCATATACTTAAAGAAGATAGATTTGCATGGTATTTTGTCTTGTTTCTTGTTTAAGAAATTACTATTAAAAAAGAAAAAGGAAAAAATTACTGTTAATTACATGTGTGTGTGTGTCTTTGCCTTTGCACATTCATACATGGAAGCATAAAGTTTCAGATCCTCTAGGGCTAGGATTATAGGCAGTTTTGAGCTTCCCAACATGGGTGTTGGGAACGGAGCATAGGTCTTCTACAAGAGCAGTATGCACTCTTAACCACTGAACCACCTCATGAGCCCCTGCATGATCTTTTTTCTTTTTTAAAGATTTGTTTATTAAGTATACAGTGCTCTGCCTGCATGTACACCAGAAGAGGGCACCAGTTCTCAATATAGATGGTTGTGAACCACCATGTGGTTGCTGGGAAGTAAACTCAGGACCTTTGGAAGAGCAAGCAGTGCTCTTAACCACTAAGCTCCCTTTTTTCTTTCTTTCTTTCTTTTTGGGTGTTTTTTGTTTTTTCTCGAGACAGGGCTTCTCTGTGTAGCCCCGGCTGTCCTAGACTTGCTTTGTAGACCAGGTTGGCCTCAAACTCAGAAATCTGCCTGCCTCTGCCTCCCGAGTGCTGGGACTAAAGGTTTGTGCCATCACACCTGCCTAAGAATGGGGTTTTTGTTGTTGTTTTTTTGTTTTGTTTTGTTTTGTTTTTTTGAGATACTGTTTCTCTGTCTTATCTTGGCTGTCCTGCACTTGCTTTGTAGACCAGGCTGGTCTTGAACTCACATCGATCCCGCGAGTGCTGAGATTAAAGGTGTGCACCATCATGCCTGGCTAAGAATGGGTTTTTAATGTGTTTTAAAAATGGATGATGTGAGCCGATCGTGGTGGCCAGCCTGATCAACAAGCAAGTTCAGGTCAGTCAAGGCTAACACAGAGAAACCCTGTCTCAAAAAAGAAAAACAAACAAACAAACAAACAAACAAAAATGCGTGATGCCAGGCATGGTAATACATGCCTTTAATCCCATCAGTCAGGGAGGCAGATGCAGGCAGATCTCTGAGTTTGATGCCAGCCTGGGCTACAGAGTGAATTCCAGGAAAGCCAGAGCTGTTACACAGAGAAACCTTCCCTCAAAAAACAAAAAACAAACAAACAAAAAAACCCTAAAAAACAAAAACCCTTCAGCTGGGTGTCCTGGTGCAGGCCTTTAATCCCAGCACTCAGGAGGTAGAGACAGGCGAACCACTGAGTTCGAGGCCAGCCTGGTCTACAAAGCGAGTCCAGGACAACCAAGGCTACACAAAGAAACCCTGTCTCGAAAAGAGAGAAAGGAAGGAAGGAAGAAACCCTGTCTGGAAAAGAAAGAAAGAAGGGAAGGAAGAAAAAGTTCAAGGCCTGGCTGGAGAGATGGCTCAGAGATTAAGAGCACTTCCTAAGGTTCTGAGTTAAGTTCCCAGCAAACACATGGTGGCTTACAACCATCTGTAATGAAATCTGGTGTCCACTTCTGGCATGCAGGCAGAATACTGTAGGTATAATAAAGAAAATAAATCTTTAAAAAAAATACAAGATCACATAAAGGTGTTGTGGCATACACCTTTAATTCCAGCACTTGGCAGGCAGGTGGATTTCTGTAAGTTTGAGGCCAGCCTGGGCTACAAAGTGAGGCACTGCTTTAAAAAAAGAATACATGATAAGCTTTGGAAATGGGGAGTAGCTTTCTATTGGCAGTCAGCAATTCTGACAACCACCTGTTTGACCAGAATGGAGCATGTCTGCACCATGGGGAGCACAAGAAGCAATCAGGGGTCTCCACAGAGAAGGAGTACAAGTTTATATGTGGACTGTGCTTCTCTGTTGACTCATTTGTCAGTCAGATGTCCTCCTAGACATGAAGCGTGGCCTTCTGGATCTCCAAACTAGCTGTTAGACTCTCCATTACTATGATGTTGTCATGAACACTGCTGACTTGGATGTGGCCTCCATCTGAGATGCACCACATCTGCAGTGCTGTATCTGGAATTGATCCTGAAGAATCCTCTATGCTGTTGGGACTAAGTGCAAATTAGGCTTCTTTATTCCTGGCTAGCTTTCTTTGTCTGCTCTTTTCCCTTCTCAGTTGGAACAAGCTGAAACACCTACATCACACCCAAAAGTATCTCTGACTGCCTGGGCCCTTCTTGACTTGGTATTATCATACCTGCCTGCCTCCCCAAATTTTCAACCTGAAGGTCCCCACTTTCCTGCCTTCAAGTCATCCGAATGAAGCACACAGGAGTCCTTTCCAGTTTTATCCCCATCTGATTGAGAGACGCCTAGAATAACTTTTTTACATGATAGTTTTTGGCCCACAGTGTTCCTGATAATCTCTGATCAGAAGGTACATGTAGGCTTTGAACTTGCTCAAACCTAGTTTATTTGGGGACTTTTAATGCTTATCCCTCCCTTCAACCCACCTACCCTAGATAGGAGAGAAAAGAGGTTAATGGGGACAGGAGAAGTATTTACATCCACTACAGATACATGCCAGCCATATTGTTGAGTTGTAGCAATATAATCCAGAGTGTGGCATCCCAGAGTGACCCTGCGGCTATTTAGTGTAAATTAATGGAAATTAGTAAAGAAAGGAAAAACACCAGTTCTACTAGTCCATCCTAAAGTCACAATAATGAAAACCAACAAGGGTGTTTGCTTTTCAGAAATTTATTTAGGACTATACAGATGAAATAGCATAAAAGGGCAGCAAAGAATTAGTGAACACAGGGCTGTGGTGATCCTGGACAGGAGTGGCTGCAGTAGTTCAGTCTGACTCTTCAGAGTTATGATGCCAGGCCTAGTCCATAGCTGGGCAACTTCACATATTATGTAAGAACAGCGATTCTTCCCATAGGAATTTCTATAAAAGTGTCTGTAAGTAGATAGTTTGGAAGAAGTTTTTGTCTGGCTGATTTGGCCTTTTACAGACATAGCCTTATTTGTCCCAGTGTAGTCTGGAACTCATTATGTTGTCAAGTATGCCCTTGAACTCCTTATCTTGCCTCCATTACCGTCCCAAGGTTACAAACAGGAGCATCCTGCTGCAAGGATGTTTTTGGTACTTTTTTTTTTTTTTTTTTGGTTTTTAGAGACAGGGTTTCTCTGTGTAGCCTTGGCTGTCCTGGACTCACTTTGTAGACCAGGCTGGCCTCAAACTCACAGCGATCCGCCTACCTCTGCCTCCCGAGTGCTGGGATTAAAGGCGTGCGCCACCACCACCCGGCCTTTTGGTACATTTTGATGGGCCACAAGATGGCACTGTTACTCTTTGTAATTTAGCATCAGTTTCTACAGTAAAAGGTTTTTAGAAAGGTTGATAAAGCTGCTGTCTTGTCTGTTAATGTAAATGTCACCTTGAAAGGCATTCATTTGCTTCTAACCTAAAATTGCAGGAATTCTGAATCCTAGTTAGTTAAAAAGTTCTAAATTTAGCTCAGTAATCTGGATATTTTAGAAAAGTACAGTTGAGTATTGATTCCTAAAACACCAGCTTTTGTGTGTATGTGTGTATGTGTGTTTGTATGTGAGAAAGAGTGCTAGCATTTGAGTACCACAGTGTTTATGTGGAGGTCAGGGGACAACTTTTTTCTTTTTAAGATTTATTTGTTTATTATTATGTATATAATGCTCTGCCTGCATATATAATGGCAGGCCAGAAAAGGCATCAGATCTCATTATAGATGGTTGTGAACCACCGTGTGGTTGCTGGGAATTGAATTCAGGACCTCTGGAAGAGCAGGCAGTACTCTGAGCCATCTCTCCAGCCCCAGAGGACAGCTTTTCAGAGTGTGTTCTAGGGATTAAACTCAGGCCGTAAGGTTTGCATGGCAAGCCTCCCTCCAAGGCCAGCCATCTTATCTTGATGAGAAGATCAAGATAAGAACATCAACTTCTTTTATAATAAAAATAAAGACAAAAGCATAATAATCCTTTTATTTGCAATTTTTCATTTTATGTATATGAGTATTTTGTTTGTATGTATATCTGTGCATCATGTGTGTGCTTGGTGCTCTTGGAGATCAGAAGAGTATATCAGATCCCCTGGGACTGGAGTTAAAGACAGTTGTAAGCTGCTTATACATGCTAGAAATATACCCAGGGAGTTACAGATGCTTGTCAGAATCATGTGGGTGCTAGTGCTCTTAACTACCAAGCCATCTTGCCAGTCCTAATAATTCTGTATTTTATATTTGGAGTTCAGCACATCTTAATAGATAGGAAATAGCCTATAGACGGCTACCCAACAGACAGAAATTGAAGAGATGCTGGCCTTACCAACTGAGTCAGTTCTGGCCAGCACAGGGATTAGTTCATTTTACAAAGGGTTAAACCCAGAATATGAAATTCTGGGATGAGAAATGAAGAGTATATCATCAATTCAAACACAGGATTTTAGCTGGAAATTGAGGAGCCTAAATTGCCTGTGAATCACTGACTTGAAACCAGCAAGAGCTATAATTAGTCTCTGAAGTCAGGCAAAGGTGACAAATCAAGGTCCTCAGTTCAGTGTGGAAGGTTTCAAGATTCCAGTCTCCACCTCACTCTTTACTCTTGGGCAACTCTTGGGCTGATATATTT
Organism: Acomys russatus; assembly: GCF_903995435.1. Classification (NCBI taxonomy): domain Eukaryota; kingdom Metazoa; phylum Chordata; class Mammalia; order Rodentia; family Muridae; genus Acomys; species Acomys russatus. The sequence goes on from NC_067169.1 coordinate 31,946,393, forward strand.
GAACAAAATTTGGATAATAAAATGGAACTTGAATAATTAAAAGTGTTCTAAAGATGTATATCTAAAGGGCTGAAAAAAGATTAAGGTAACAGGGTTTCTCTGTGTGGCCTTGGCTATCCTAGACTCACTTTGTAGACCAGGCTGGCATTGAACTCACAGGGACCTGCCTGCCTCTGCCTCCCACAGTGCTGAGATTAAAGGCATGTGCCATGCCCACCAAGTTAATTTCTTCCATCCACATTAAATTGCTTACTCTCCTTACAACTTGAACAGGGAGGAGGTTGGTAGTTTCACATAGTGTTAAACAGCTTGAATAAAATTATATGATGCAGTAATGGGCTTTTCCTTCCCTCCTTTAGTGGTGCTATGGATGGAGTCTCACCTCAAGTGTTACTTGTGGGAGGCAAGTGCTCTATCATTGGAGTGCGGGTGTGGGCGGGTGCATGTGAATGCATTATCTGATACCAGAAGAGGGTATCAGATTTCCTGGAGCTGGAATTAGACTGTACTGGGAACTGAATGAACTAACTCTTTGGGTCCTCTGCAGGAGAAGCAGTCAGCACTTCTTAACTGTTAAGCCCAATAGTTGGCCTGTTTTGTTTTATATTTAAAGGCGGGGCTCATATTGTAGTCCAGAGTGAGCTGGTACTCAAGTAGCCCTAGGCTGGCCTTGAAATCATGGCAGTGCCTAGGATTACAGTTGGGCCATGACATCTGAATATTCATCTTGATTGAATGAAATGTTCCTGATGCTCAAATTTTTTCATCTGAGTGATGAACATTTGATTTTTTTTAAAGAAGAGTGTGTGTGTGTGAGAGAGAGAGAGAGAGAGAGAGAGAGAGAGAGAGAGAGAGAGAGAGAGAGAGAGAGAGAGGGAGAGAGAGGGAGAGAGAGTGAGTGTGTCATAGGTATGCAGGTGCCCATGGAAGCCAGAAAAGGGTATTTGGTCCTTTGAATTTAAGCTACCTAATGTGGGTTCTGGGACCCAGAGGTGTCCCCTGGAAGATTAATAAGTGCTCCTAAATGCCTAGCCATCCCTCCAGCCACAGCTCTTAGCTGGCTTTCGTGGCACATGCCTACAATCCCAGATCCCAGGTTGAGGGAGGAGGATTGAGGGTTTAGGCCAACCTGGACTGCATAGTGAGACTCTTGTCTGAAAAAACAAAATCAGTGAGGCATTGAGGGCTTTTGATGTGTTTTCTGAATATAAAGTGCTTGCTAATTTTAGCTGGAGGAGAGCAGGAATGTTCAGAAACAAATGAAGATTCTGCAGAAGAAGCAAGCCCAGATCGTGAAAGAGAAAGTTCACCTACAGAGTGAGCACAGCAAGGCCATCTTGGCAAGAAGCAAACTGGAGTCTCTTTGCAGGGAACTTCAACGTCATAATAAAACCTTAAAGGTTAGTTGATTTACTGTTTTTCTGTTTTATAGATGTGATATTAAAAAGGGTCACCTTGTGTCTATTTGAAATCTGTGCCTATCTAGAGATAAGATGTGACCTTTTTTTTTTTAAAGATTTATTTATTTTATTTATTGCATATGAGTGCTTTACAGAAGAGGGCAGCAGATCTCATTATAGATGGTTGTGAGCCACCATGTGGTTCCTGGCAATTGAGCTCAGGACCTCTTGAAGAGCAGGTGGCGCTCTTAACCACTGAGCCATCTCTCCACCCTGGTTTTGTGAGAACACTGTTAAACCTGGGTTTCCTGTTCAAAAAAGGAATTCCATCATATTTGATCATAGGTCACATATTTATACAACTCCCACCCAACTTTCTTTTTTGGTTTTTGTTTTGTTTTGTTTTTGAGACAGGGTTTCTCTGTGTAGCCTTGGCTATCCTGTATTTGCTTTGTAGATGATGCTGGCCTCGAGCTCACAGAAATGTACATACTCATCCTCCTGGGGTGATGAGATTACATGTGTGTACCACTGGGCCCGGCCTTACAACTTTTAAAAATATTTTATTTGTGTATATAGTATTTTGCCGGAATGTATATTTTTGTGCATGTCTAGTGCCCAAGGAGGCCAGAAGAGGGTGTTGAAGCTCCGGGAACTGAAGTTACTGATGGTTGTAAGCCACAATCTGCTGGGTCCTGGAAACTAAGCATGGGTCCTCTGCAAGTGTAGCAGTGTTCTTTTTTTGTTTGTTTGGTTGGTGTTTCAAGACAGGGTTCCTCTGTGTAGCCTTGGCTATCCTGGACTAACTTTGTAGACCAGGCTGGCCTTAAACTCACAGTGATCTATCTGTCTCTGCTTCCTGAGTGCTGGGATTACAGGCATGCACCACCAAGCCCATCCACTTCCTGTTTTTTTTTTTAAGGTTTTTATTCATGATGTATGTGCACATGCATGCTCTTGGTGGGAATTAGAATCCCCTGGAGTTACAGATGGTTGTGAGCTACCTAATATAGATGCTGGGGACTGAATTTGGGTCTTGTGGAAAAGCAGTAAATGCTCTTAACCCCTAAGGCATCTTTTCAGTCCTTTCCTTATTTTTGATCCTTCATATTTGTTAATTTATTGAAAATATGTATTTATTTTATATGTATGAATGTTTTGCTTGCATGTACACTTGTGTACCAGTACATAGCTGATAGCTGTAGAGGTCAGAAGCAGGCATTAGAAACTGAAATTACCAGCTGAGTGTGGTGGCATGCGCCTTTAATCCCAGCATTCAGGGAGACAGGCAGGCAGATCTCTGTGAGTTTAAGGCCAGCCTGGTCTACAAAGTGAGTCCAGGACTGGCAACGCTATACAGAGAGACTCTGTCTCAAAAAAAAAAAAAAAAAAAAAAAAAACACCAAGAAATTGAAATTACCCTGAACTGGGAGTTAATGGATGGTTGTGAGCTACCATGTGGGTGTTGGGAGTCAAACTTAGGTCCTCTGCAAGAACAAGTATTCTTAAACATTGAGCTGTCTTTCCAGCTCTGAACCTTTAACTTAAAGTAGATGGTACCTGGGTTAGTGGTATGGGCCTATAACCACAGCTACTTAAAAGACTGAGGCAGGAGTATTGCAAGTTCAAGACCTGCCTACACTATAGAATAAGTTCAGTGCCAGACTGGGGAACTTAATGAGATCTTGTCTCAAAATGAAGATTGGAGCTCTGAGCAAATACCCCTCTCCTAATTACATCCTAAGGATCTAAGAACAACAGCATTTAACTTAGGGTTGGTGGTAGAGCATTTGCCCAGTGTGCTCAAGGCCCTTGTTTCAGTCCGATTTAATTTATTCACACTCTACCACCAAATAAAAAGTTAGATGGACTAATAGAATATACTTGAAGGTAAGCTTTTTTAAAATAAGGATGCTAAGTTGGGCACAGTGTCATACACCTTTAATCTTGGCATTCTGAGAGGCAGAGGCAGTCAGATCTCAGAGTTGGAGGCCAGCTTGGTCAACAAAGCAATTCCAGGACAGCCAAGGCTACACAAAGAAACCCTGTCTCAAAAAACCAAAGCAAACCAAACCAAAGGATGCGACTGCTCTCTTGACCTCTCAGGAATGAGATGTGTGCCCTTGAAAGCAAACTGAAAGAGGGGCTGTTTGCTAGGCTGATCTAAGCTGATTCCTTGGGTAGTTATCAAGAAACCTATTCCTGTAGACAGGCATATATATAATCACCCTCAGTTGATATAACTGGAACTCTGTCTTGGTGCTCTGTATTGGCAAAGTAAAAAGAAGTGTGCTTTTAAATCAGCTTTCTGGTCCTATATAAGGTGGGTAAACCTTACTTTAGAAGTCATATTTCTGGGCAGTGGTGGTTGTAAAGTAAACATACATCACAGCATTTTTCTTTCTTTCTTTTATCTCCACATGCTAGGCAAGCGCTTTTTTTTAAACTGAGCTACATCCCCAACGTGTGTGTGTGTGTGTGTGTGTGTGTGTGTGTGTGTGTGTGTGTGTGTGTGTGTAGGTCCCATTTGTGTGTTGGAGGTGGTAGTGTGGTTATGCATGTGGAATCCACACAAAGCAGAGATTACAGGCACAGGCTGCCATGCCTGACTTTTTACATGGGTGCTGTTGATTTGAACTTAGGTCTTTGGGCTTGGGCAGCAAACACTTTACCAACTGAACCATTTCCCCTGCGCTTTTTGATTGAGACATGGTCTCAGTAAGGTGGCCAAACTGTTTTTGTTTTGTTTGGTTTGGTTGGTTGGTTTTGCTTTTTTTGCTTTTGTTCTTCAAGACAGGGTTTCTCTTATAGTCCTGGCTGTCCTGGAACTCATTCTGTAGACCAGGCTGGCCTTGAACTCACAGAGATCCACCTGTCTTTGCCTCCCTGAGTGGTGGGATTAAAGGTGTGTGCCATCACTCCTGGCTAGCCATACTGTTCTTTAACTCACTCTGTAAGCCTAGGCTGGCCTTGAATTTGGGATCTCGTCAGCCACCTGAGTAGCTGGTATCACAGGCCTGGCCATAGCAGCTTTTTTGAGCACTTTGTCCATAGGTCTGTTATTAACAGAAATTCTTTTGGGTACTAAGGAGGAAAATATGCAGCAAGCACGAGAGGAAGAAGAACGCCGTAAAGAAGCAACAGCACATTTCCAGATTACTCTAAATGAAATTCAAGCTCAGCTGGAACAACATGACATACACAATGCCAAACTTCGACAGGAGAACATTGAACTGGGAGAGAAGCTGAAGAAACTCATTGAGCAGTATGCACTGAGGGAAGAGGTAACAGCGTTCGATTGCTTTACACAGCTTCTCACTGTTAGTGACAACTTCTCTGTTTACTACTGTAGTAAAGTACTGCTGTAGGATATTTAGAACTGTTCCTGTGTAGAAGTAGGCTTAGTGACTGGGGAAGGATCAAATCATTCCATAACCAGAAGGACTGAGAGCCCATCTGCATGAATAGGTAAGATAATTTCCAGGAATCTTATTAAATATAAGTTCCATGAGAAGATGACAATTCTCACAACATAGATTACTTTCTTATCTGGACTATTAATAAATATTTGGTCCCAGAATACATTGCATCCCGACCATTTGTGATAATCTATACAGTATCTATAGCCGTTACATTACAACTATGTTTTAGGTTTTGTTGGATTTTTGGTCATTGAGATTGGGTTTTACTTATTGCCCTGGGTGGCTTCCAACTTGTGGGCTTAAACAGATCCCCATGTTTGAACCTCCCAGATACCTGACTGAGGGCTTTCTGCTACTAAACTAGCTACCCTGCCCTATTTTTTATTTATCTTTTAGTGTAGGGATCAATCCCAGGAACCTTGTGTATGCTAAGTATGTTTTATCATTGAACTTATACCCTAGGCCTCTGTCTTTTGTGGGTTTTTTTTGGGGGGTGGGGTGGGGCGTACAGGAGTATGCCATCACACCCAGCCTTTTGTGAGTTTCTGTGGCCCAGGCTGAGTTTGGGTATGGGTTTGTGCACAAGTGCAGTAGCCACAGTGGCCAAAAGAACTGTAATTACAGGTGATGATGAGCTGCCCAAGGTGGATGCTGGTAACCGAACTTGCACTTAATTGCTGAGCCATGTCCACAGCTCCTATGGCTCAAACTCATTAAAAATTTTTATAATTATTATTATTTTACTTTCATCTGCATTTATTTCATGCAGAATTTATTCCCATGCCATCAGTTTTTGTTTCTTCAGTTTCTTCTGGGATATCTTCTTCTGTGCCACCTCCTCCTCTGGCTTTGGAACAATCTGCTAAAATTATTTTATGTAAATGGGTCTTCTGTTTGCATGTGTCAGTACACATGTGCCCAGTGTCCAAAGTGTCAGATCCCATGAAGTTGGAGTTAACAGATGGTTGTGAACCACCATGAGTGTAGGAACTCAAATCCAGATTCTCTGGAAGAGCAGCTAGTGGTCTCAACCACTGAGCCATCTCTCCAGCCCCATTCACTGGCATTTAATGAATAAATCCAAAAAGTTAGTTTTTTGGCCATATCATCATCTAAAAAGTGAAGTTACTTAGTGCTAAATCTAATCAGTGCTAAAATACATCTGCTTTTTTTTGTTGTTTTTAATTTATGTATGTTTGGGTGCTCCAAGAAGTCAGAAGAGGGTGTTGGGTTCCCTGCGGCTGGAATTACAGGCAGTTGTGAGCTGCACATTGTTGGGTCCTCTGCAAGAAGAGCAGCAAGAGCTCTTAACCACTCCTACTTTTCTGCTATTAAAAACAAAAAGTCTGAATTAAGATCCAAATAAAGCCTATTTCTTTCACTAGTTTGTCTCATTTCCAAAATATAAATTTCCTTGTCCTGTTTTATTATGAAAGAGCTTATTAAAGTTTTGCTGCTTTGTTGTTGTGCAGGTTAAGATTTATTATTAAATTATTAAAGCCCTCATTTTCTTTCTTTTTGGTTTTCTCTGTAATCCTAGCTATCCCTGGAGCTTGCTATGCAGAATAGGCTGGCCTTGAATTCACAAAAATCCTCCTTCTGGGATTAAAGGCATGCACTACCAGGCTGGGCCTCGCCCTGATTTTCTTAAGCTTTTTTTTTTTTTAAAGGTTTTTTGTTTTGTTTTTGTTTAATGGGCTGTTTACTTCTTCATAGATGTAGCAAATTAGAAAATTGTGTTTGAATCCTGCTAATTGTGATTAATATTATAGCATGTTCAAATTCATAAAGAGGTCACCTACCATGTTCATAATACCTAAACTACCTTATCACCCACTAATATTTCCCATGTCATATATCATACTATACCTGGAAGAATCTTAAATTCTGTATCCAGCTCCAAGAAACCCTGCACGTTTTCATGGCTTCCGCTATATACCTAGCCACGTACCAGTTTTATTTGGAATACAAGCTTTTGCCAAATGTCTGGTATAGCACTAGGTACTTTAGGTGGCTCAACTATTCATAGCTCAGCAAACCTATTTTTTATTGAGATTTAGCAAGACAGAAATTTGCCTAGTGTCACACATTAGATTGGCTTTGACTACTATCATTCAATTTGTCATATGCTTAGCAAAGTTTAATTGGTAGAAAAAAAGCTCTGTGTGTGTGTCCATGTATGTATGTGGATCTATTAGTTAGATCTCTTGATTGACTTTCTTAGTGCAGAGCAGAAACAAGGATTCCAAAGCTTGTGGTAATACCTAGCTCCAACAGTGCTGACCACAGGGCAGTGCTCTTGCAAGTTATATCAAGCACAACTTACTATAGGTGCAGGGACAGAAAGACCTAGTGTTCTTAGCTGTGTGGTAATAATAGGAAAGCAGGGCAAGCAGTGTTGTAACATCTTATATTTCCTCCCCATTGTTTCTGTCTTCATCAAGTGATAGAAGGAATTCTTTTTCCATAGCATATTGATAAAGTATTCAAACACAAGGAATTGCAACAACAGCTTGTGGATGCCAAACTTCAGCAAACGACACAGCTGATAAAAGAAGCTGACGAAAAACATCAGAGAGAGAGAGAGTTTGTAAGTTCTGTTCATTAAGAAAAAAAAGGAAAAGGTATTGCCAGTATTTTAACTAAAACACCCCTGCTCACCCCTGCAGTATGATAGTTAATTATTAGGTCTAGAAAGCTACTTACTTCTGCTCAGAAAACCTCATGCCTCTGTCGAATTAAGGCATACCTTGTTCTGGTTTTGTTTTTGAGCATGTTTTCTCTAGGAAAATAGTTTATTTTCATTGGTGTAATTTTAATTTGTGAGTTTGTTGAGTCAGGGTCTTATATTGTAGCCTGGCTGGAGGATGATTTTGAACTTCTTGAACCACCAAACCCAATTTATGAGGTGCTGAGGATTCAACCCCTAGGGCTTTGTGCCTATAAAGCAGGCACTGTATCAACTGAAGCCCATCTCCAGTCCTCCACCTGTTTTTTGGTTTTTTGTTTTGTTTTGAATGGTCCTGTGCTCTAATTTCACTGCTTTTTTCCCATACCCTTTTATCCTGTCTTACTTGCTCCTCAGCAGAGCTTTCTTAGCCATGTTTCTACTAATATTAGACATGTGATTGTTTTCGCCTTAAACACCACCCTTTTGTTTGTGTTTTTGTTTTCTTTCAAGACAGGGTTTCTCTGTGAAGCTTTGGCTGTCCTGGACCAGGCATGCTCCACTGTGTCTGCTGGATTAAAACACCAACCTTAGCCAGGCAGTGGTGGTGCACACCTTTAGTCCCAGCACTCAGGAGGCAAAGGCAGGTGGATCCCTATGAGTTCAAGGCCAGCCTGGTCTACAAAGTGAGTCCAGGACAGTCAAGGCTACACAGGGAAAACCTGTCTCGAAAAAACAAACAAACAAACAATCCATACCACCCTTAAACCCTGAGTTTTGTAAATTGTTTTAGGCCTCCACAGTACCTTTTTCTACTTAAGCAATAAAAGATGTCTTTCTACTTCTGTAAGCATTGTAAGAAGTATACTGATGGAAATTATGTGTGAATGGCAACTGGTAGAAAAAAGATATTCCATTTGTAGAATAGTTATTCTTGCTAAAATAGGTGAGCAGAAGGATGTGGAGTTATTTAAAATTGTATTCACATTTGCAATTGCTATTAGTACTTTTGCAAGAATGTTTCTATTTTCTAGTTATTAAAAGAAGCAACAGAATCCAGGCACAAATATGAACAAATGAAGCAGCAAGAAGTACAACTAAAGCAGCAGGTAACTTGATAGTTGGGGGATAGCAGAATTTGTAAGAAAACTGATTCATTTCTTATATACTTTGAAACTCCTCTAAGATGGTTTGCTTGTTTCCAGCATGAGCTGACCAAAACTGAGGAGGCAGTCTCATGCATCTTTGATGTCTCTTTTCATTTAGGGTGACAATTCAAACTTGAGGGTGTCCCTGGTTTTAGTAGTAGTAAGATCTTACTCTCAAATCTCAGCCAAATTGGGATGGTTAATTATCCATCTTCAACCACTCTCATTTTCAAGGTCCCAGACACTTCTTACCTGACTAGCTTCCAGACTTAAAAAATGTAGCCAGGTACAGTGGTGAAACATACCTATAATACCAACACTCAGGGAGGCAGAGGCAGGCAGATCTCTGAGTTCAAGGCCAGCTTGGTCTACTAAGTGTAGCCAAGGCTACACAGAGAAACCTTGTCTCAAAAAATAAAAACCAAAAAAACTAGATTTAAATAACTTCACACTTTAACCTATTTATATATTTGTGCTCACACCTAAACTGTTTTAAAACTGCTTGTGACCATAGTTCCACTTGTAGTTTTGTGAAATGCTTTTATCCAAGATTTCCACCCCCTTTTTCTTCTTTTTTTTTTAAAGTTTTATTTATGTATAAAATGTTCTTGTACTCCAGAAGAGGGCATCAGATCTCATTACAGATGGTTGTGAGCCACCATATGGTTGCTGAGAATTGAACTCAGGACCTCTGGAAGAATGTTTCCCCTGATCATAATCAATTTACCCTAGCTCTTATCTTCCTGTTCCTACCCTTCCTCTTTCACCCTATTCCTCTCCCCTAGACTTCTGACTAGGAGTCCTCCCACCACTGTCTTACCCAGTGCTCTTAACCTCTGAGCCATCTCTTCAGCCCCTTTTTTCTAAATTTTAAATGTTTTTGTTTGACTTTTTTTTTTTTTAAAGATAATGTCTTACTATGTTGCTCTGGCTGTCCTGGAACTCACTATGTAGAGTAGACTGGCCTCAACTCAGCTTTAATTGTAAGTGTGCACCACAACACCTGGCCATTAGTTTGGAAAACTAAATGAGATAATCCTCACGAACTACTGCTCTGAAACATAACAATGGCTAACAGATCTGGGGACTCCTATTGGTGATGGGGGCTCTGTTTAGAGTGAGCTGAGGAGACACTGGGATGGCTAGGGAAACCTGAGACTCAAGAGGTTGCTAATCCCAATGTTAATTCCAACTGACATAATAGCTCTTAGATCCAGACATCTAACCTTTCGCCGCCCAGGGATCACCTAGCATTGTCTGGGAACTGATAATGCCTGCAGCAGAAGCCAGGGCAATTGAGGAGCCCTGTAGCTACTTATCCTTTACTCTTCCAGGCCTCTGGCCAGTAGAGCACCACCACTTAACAATTTCTCCAGACTGTCCCCATGAAAACAGCACTCAACTAAAACTGGTCCTGACCCATATCCTCTCAGAGAACCATAGGTTCCCTAATCCTCGCAGCAACTCCAGGAAGGCTTGGGATGCTTCAAGGACAAGGCTAGACTCCTTGGGACATGAACACATAAAAAAATACCTTTAAAGCACTCGGGAGGCAGTGAGTTCGAGGCCAGCCTGGTCTACAAAGTTAGTCCAGACAGAAACCCTGTCTCGAAAAACCAAAAAAAAAAAAAAAAAAACCTTTAAAAAAATTTATGTGCATTGGTGGTTTGCCTGCATGTATTTGTGTGAAGATTGGAGCAGTTGTGAGCTGCCATGTGGGTATGGGATTTGAACTCAGGTCCAATTGACCTGTGTTCTTTACCACCCTCCTTTCCATTCCAGATTCTGTAGGTGTTCTGGCACAATCTGTTTGGAATACAAGTAGTGTGTAGTCTTGTGAAAGTCTTAATAGGTCAAATTAAATGCTTGTACCTTTTAGCTACCCTGGTTCTATTTTATTGGGAAAAAAATAAAGTTTGTCTCTTTAAAAAAAAAAAAAAAGACCCTAAGTACACTAATTCATTAAGCCTGTCATGACTCACATAATTTGGGGTGGGATAGGGTGGTCATGTGGGACATTTCACAGTGTTGATATTAAATTCCTGGCTGTCCCGAACCTCTTTGTAGACCAGGCTGACAAAGTACCCTTTTTGTTTTGTTTTGCATTTTGAGACAGTGATTTTCTGTATAGCCTTGGCTATACATTTCCAAGTGGAGACAAGAATCAGTGTGGACACGGTGTTGATGTGCTGGGACCTGTATCCTCCCATTCCCCCCTTACTCCCCTCCCCTATGACTGTGACTGAGAGGGACTTCCTCCCCCTGCATATGCTCATAGGGTATCAAGTCTCTTCTTGGTAGTCTGCTATCCTGAACTGTGGAGAATGTCCTATCCATTGGGTAGATCTGGGTAGGGGTTTGAGCGGGACCCCTGGGCCCAAATCTGCCTATCATAATGTTCTTCTTGTAGGTTTCTAGTTTCTCTTCAGAATGTTTCCTTTGCTGTCATTCTTTTCTTTTCTATTACCATCATCTTTGTTACTCTTACTGTAATATATTTTATTGGTGTGCCAAGTTTTATAATTAGCCAAGTGGATAGTTGGCATCCATTACCTACTGTGGACCATCACTGAACTCAGTTGAACAAACCTCACTGAACCTACTGGAGTGTAGGTTATAATTAAAGTGTGAAAAATGCTCCACTGTTCAGGCCATCAGACTCCAATGTGTTTACTGGCTTTGGCTCAATCCTCTGCATTCTACTGCAGTTCTTGTTCTTACACTTTTCTTCAGGTGCTTTTTGCCTCTCCCAGTAATCATTCTTGCCTGATGAACTTTGCTGCTGCTTCACCGACCGTAGTGCCTGTTTTAAGTGTTCCCCATGTGGCACATCTACCCAGGACCTCTGTGGGTGGGCTGCCTTCCTCAGCCTCCCACATTTTGTTACATGATGTTTTATTTGTATTATATTCCTTTCCCCTCTCTTACTTGATTCCTTACTGGCAACTGAACTTATGGCCTTCTACATGGTACAGTGGTAGCCCCAGGGGCCCCCTTATCTCACAAGATTAAATTTTTGTGTGTATGAGTGCCTTGCTTGCAGATATGTGTGTGCCTGGTACAAGGGTACAGATAGTTGTGAGTCCCCAGGCCAGAACAGCAAGCACTCTTAACAGTCTGCCCCTTAAATTTTCGTGATTCCTCTGCACTTTTCCTTGTGATGAGTGACATAAGACCATCTCCATAGGGTTCCTCCTGGAACTCTGAAAGCTTTAGTTTCTTCTGTCAGTCTTTACAACACCCCACCCACCCCAAGGTTTCTGTGTAGCCCTGGCTGTCCCGGAACTCACAGCTATCTGCCTGCCTCTGCCTCTGAGTGCTGGGATTAAAGGTGGCACCAGATCTCATTATATATAGATGGTTGTGAGCCACCATGTGGTTGCTGGGAATTGAACTCAGGACCTTTGGAAGAACAGCCAGTGCTGTCAATCTTTCCTTAACTGGATACTTTTTCTAAAGGAAAATGAAGGTGTTCCTTGAAACTAAAAGAAAAGTTGGTGTTTCTTAGTTTTGGTTCTTTCCTTAACTGTTCCTAACTACGTAAGTTAAGAGCTTATGCAAAAGAATGGTCTTTTAGTTTGTTTTGGGTTTTTTCTGTGTAGCCTTGGCTGTCCTGGACTTTACAGAGTAAGATCTGCCCACCTCTGCCTCCCCAAGTGCTGGGATTAAAGGTGTGTGTCACCACACCCGGCCTAAGTATGTGAATTTCTAACTACCATGCCCATTAGGCTTCATTTTAAATGTTAACAGCAATAAGATTCCCAAGTGAATTTAGCCATCTGTCTGTTCTCTCATAACCGCATCATGTAGAATATAAATTTGAGTTGTTTGCCTGGAACTCAGAATAACTGACTTTCTGTTTTGTTCTGTAGCTTTCTCTTTATATGGATAAGTTTGAAGAATTCCAGACTACTATGGCAAAAAGCAATGAACTTTTTACCACCTTCAGGCAGGAAATGGAAAAGGTATTTGTATATATATTATATTTTGTTGTTTTACGAGACAGGGTTTCTCTTTGTAGCCCTGGCTGTCCTGGACTCACTTTGTAGACCAGGTTGGGCTCACACTGAGAGATCCACCTGCCTCTGCCTCCCCAAGAGCTGGGATTACAGGCGTGCGCCACCACTGCCCGGCTATTTGTTTATTTGTAGCAGTTTGAATTAATATAAAAGGTATATTGTGAGCTGCTTATTACTACTTGCGTGAGTTTATATTGTTATGAGACTACCTTTCCAAATAAATAGCTGTTTCGTTATTTTATTCGTTAGTGTGCCCCCCCCCAAATACTTTCAAGATTATATGCTGTAGTTACAGCAACATTTTATTTTTAGAAGTAGGATTTTTCAATTTACAGGCTTACTTCCATGCCTTCCACAAAATTCCTTTTCTTGCCTGTGTAAAAAAAGAGCTCCTATAGTCCTGACTGACCTGGTTTGAGATGACTTTGATATCTGGTGCTTGTACCACCACACCCAGTTTTCCCCCTACTGTGATGCCAACAGTGTTCCAGAGGCACCATCTAACTCCAGGTGATCGGATGTATTCTATCATCAGTGGGCATTATGCCCTCCACACGCTAGGAAATGGCTCGGTGGTTAATAGTGCCTGCTACTTTTCCAGAGCGCTAATTTCAGTTTCAGCACCCAGGTCTTCATAGTTGCTCATAAATACCTGTAATTCCAGCTCCAGGAAATCCAATGCCCTCTTCTGGTCTGCATGGGCATCCATGGCCACGAGCACATAGACTAAACTTAAATAAAACATATATCTTTAAAAAATGTATGATTATAATCATGGTTGTTCTGACTTTGTGTTCCCCCCTTCCTCACCATTTTATCATGTGGTATACAAATGTGCAGTGGTCACATGCATGAAGGTCATAGGCCTACTTCTGTGAATAGGTTCTCCCTTTACACCATGTAGGTCAGGGCTCTGTCCCCCCTTTTTTTAATTATTATTTTTTATTTTAAGAAACCATCAACTTCAGATAATGTTTGGCATATTAAACATGTGCTCAATTACCATGAGCTAAATGGTGCTCAAATTACTCTCTTGCAGTATTTTCAGACCTAGTAATCTGAGCAGATTTGTTCTGTCTACCCTACCAGTCCTTTGAGTTGATATAGCTGAATTCTCACTGTAACACAGTTCAAGACAGGGACTCTCCAAATTTGCTATCCTTGTGGAGGATCCTGTCTAATGGAAAAATACAGATCACTGCATTTGTTTACCTTACTAGCACCCGACTCAGTATCCTGACTTGGTGTGAATTCAGTGAGCAAAGGGATATTGAGAATGTTACTAATTACATAGATCAATTCATTCTCCAGAGATTTAAAACGTTCCTTTACCCAAGCATGCCTTTAATCCCAACACTCGGAAGGCAGAGGCGGGAGGCAGAGGCAGGTGTATCTCTATGAGTTCAAGGCCAGCCTGGTGAGTCCAGGGCATCCAAGGCTACACAGAGAAACTGTCTCTAAAAAACAAACAAGACCCTCTCTCCCTCTCCCCCACCCCTGCTCATACACAAAACTAAAACTACAAAAAAAGTTGCTTTCTTTTTGGCCTACTTCATTATCTTTAGCAAACTTCATGAGCTAAAACACCCCTAGTTCTCAAATAATTGAGGACAGGACAGCCCATAGAAATAGGATGGGTTTTAGGGACTGAAGAGATGGTTCGCTAGTTAAGTTCTTAGACAGGACTGGAGTTTAGTTCCCAGCACCCACGCAGACACTCTCAGTTCCAGAGGATCTAATGACCTCACCTCCTGAGGGCACCAAATACATGTTGTGCATATACATACATGTGGTCAAACATAAAACATTTTAACTGTTGGGGCTAGAGAGATGGCTCAGCAGTTGGAAGCACTGACTGTTCTTTGGGATGGCCTGGCTTCTCTCTGTAACTCCAAAATCTGACACCCACAGACACGCAATGCACATAAAATAAAAATAATAAATAACTGTTTTAAAACTGGCTGTTAACTTGGTATTTTAAAGTTGTAATTATATTAATTCACAGATGACAAAGAAAATTAAAAAACTGGAAAAAGAAACAATAATATGGCGCACCAAATGGGAAAACAATAATAAAGCACTTCTGCAGATGGCTGAAGAGGTAAGATGGTTTCCTGAGATTAGGGTGTGTCATTAGTTATGCATAGAGTGTGAAAGTTACTGAATAGAATAATGCCTTTCCTGGTAGCTGGATAGAAATCAAGGGTCTTAAACAAAGGATCAAACATCTTCTGATACAGTATTTTCTCAAACTTGAATCTGTAACAGATTCTCTCCAGGATTGCTAGGTCCCAGCCAGAGATGCTGGCTTTAGGTCAAGTGCCTGTAAGGCACAGACAGGATGAGTTCAAGGCCAGTCTTGTCTACACCGTTCCAGGCCAGCCAAGACTACATGTTCAGAACTTGTCTTTAAACAAAACCAACTAAGACATGCTGAAGTCTAGGAAGTAAGGCCTAGGGAAGCTCATCTGTTGGATTTCCTAGTGTGATTGCCAGTGAACACCCCCAGTGCCTTTTTACCTGATAGAAGCAAAAAAATAGTTTTGTCATGTTACAAGGGAAAATGTATTGCTTGCAGTCACCACACGTCTTCATTAATAACCCTGAGTTCTGCCAAAGGGTGGGTGGCATATATCTGTAATCTGGGGGGGCAGAGAAAGGAAGATGATCTCTGTGAGTTCAAGGCCAGGCACAATGAGTTCCAGGAAGCCAGGGCTACACAGAAAAACCCTGTGTCAAAAAACCAAAGAGAAAAGGAAAGAACCCGGTTAACAACTAACCTCCAATTTCTTTAAGTTAGAATGAAATTTTAATCATAGGGGATTTGTTTTTGGTTTGTTTGTTTGTTTTTGTTTTTCTGTGTTCTCTGTTGGTTTCTCTGTGTAGCCTTGGCTGTCCTGGCCTAACTTTGTAGAACAGGCTGGCCTCAAACTCACAGAAATCTGCCTACTTCTGCTTCCCAAATGCTGGGATTAAAGGTGTGCACCACCAACCACCGCCCAGCCCATTAAGGGGATTTCATCTGTTTTAAGAAACATGTTAAATAGCAGTTCTATATTTAAGATACACATGCAATCAAGCTAGCCGGAGTGTTAGGTTTCTGAAGAAACATTCCCAATGTGGTTCAGATCAGTAATTTTTGCTTACAAACAATACCCGATTTGTATCTAATGAGGTTATGGAACTCTCGACTGGTTTTGTTTTTCATTTTTAAAAAAAAAACACAACAGAAAACTGTCCGTGATAAAGAGTACAAGGCCTTTCAAATAAAACTGGAACGGTTAGAGAAGCTGTGCAGGGCTCTTCAGACAGAGAGAAATGAGCTCAACGAGAAGGTCGAAGTCCTGAAAGAGCAGGTCTCTATCAAAGCAGCAGATGGGGACTTGGTGTCACCTGCGATGCAGCCCTGTGCTGCCCTGGATTCCTTCAAAGAGATGAACACTTCAAGAAGAGCCCTAGGAATGCACTTGGAAGCTAGGGCCAAGGCCAAGTCAGTGAGTGAGAGAAGAAGTGCTGCCCAAAAGCCCTCATCTTCAGGTTCTGCTCAAGGCATTGAGTCAGTTGACTAGGGTGAAGTATAATCACTGTATTGAGAGATATATTTTGTGTATAACTTCCTCTGTTAGTAGTTACTGTTGGTTTTGTGGTGAAAATTTTCTTACTTTTTCTACCATATCTGTATTTTCTTAGAACTACTGGACTTAAGTGGTACAGGAGGCTGCTTAGCAGTTTGGAATAAGTTTCCCTCAACTGTGTTGTACATCTGCCTAGTTTTCCCCCTTTGTTGGAGTGCATGTCTTCCTGGCTTTGCCCTCTCTTCCTGCTCCTTGCACTTTTCCTAATTAAAACACCATTTAAGACAAGGCCATTTGAGGGATTGTATTCTTCTCATGCTTCCCTGATATGAAAGCAACTTGGCCCATTTTGTTTAATAGCCCATTTAATTACAGGGGGGCACAGGTCAGAAACAAGCTTAGGATTAAAACTAGCTCTTTTTTACTCACTTGACTAATTGAGAAGACCACAAAACAAAACCTTAATGATCTGTAAACAAAATAGGCAATATATTAGATGAGCATGTTTCTGTGACTATGCTCATTTAGGGGATAGAATGTGGATGTTGGTGGTTTTCCCAGAGAAAACTGTTAATATTTGAGGTAAAAGACCCGCCCCCTCTACCCCCACCCCCAAAAATATATTTTAGCTATGGAAAGTTGGCTGTTCATTTGCTTTAAGCCAGGGGGCTAGAGATACAGAGATGCAAGTAAGCACTTGCCCTGGGTTTACAAGTTCCATAAGCAAAGAACACCAGGAATTTAAATGATCAGCACTAACTGAAACATTTAACTTCCAAAGTAAAAACACTGGAGCCAGCATTTTTTTTTTTTAAATCTTGGGAAAACTTGGCAGATTGTTTACATAGTCAAAAAGACCTCTAACTTATGCTTTCTGGTCTGTTTTTCCTTTCTTTTGTGCTGTCACTTAAAACAACAAAACATAAACCAGTATTGATGTTTCTACACTTTGAATTGGGGGATTTCAAAATTAAGCTTAGTTTTCTTTTGTTTTCTCAGGTGTTCAATGTGACTTAGCCATGCAAATTACTAGGTCTTTATTGTCCCTGGTACAATTTGCATGGGAATGCCTTTAATAAAGTAACTTTTAAAAAAGTTCAAGTAAAAACAAAACACCAATGCACCACAAACTTATCAGACTAACACTTGTTGAACTGGTTCCTGGACTCCTTTCTCTTTTGTAAAACTCCTGTCACATTTCATGGTCTAACCTGGGTTCAAATAATTAAAAACTGTTCAAAAGACAGAAAACAATTCCTGGAGTAGAGAATTGTATCTTTCTAAAATCAAAGGTCAGAGGAAAAGAAATTCATAAAGTAGGTTGTACTCTTATTACTGTCAAAGTGAGTCAGAAACAATAGCCTCTTATAAATACCCTCCCGCCTTCAGCTACTAAATGATATATACTGGACTCATTTCTCACGAAAGTGTATCAGAAATATAATCTACTTTGAAATTATTACTAATGATCACATTTCATAAGTCTGCTGGATACACAGCTCTTAACATTAAGCCATGTGTGTAGCCTGCCACATTTTTGTGGTGCTTGTCCTTGTGTGGAAGACTGTAAATCTTGGACCTGTTGCATATTTTCAAGGGCTTTATAAAGCAATGTGATTAACAGTCCTGGCCTGCTGCTTTTGGCTCACATGCATTTTAGCTAGATGTCTGGAGGATAGGGGTTCTGTGTGGGTTGCACTCAGAATCTCCCCTCCCATCATTACCCTGTGAATAAAAACAAATGGGACCTCAAAGGTTACCCTCCCCTAAAGTGATCACCTCACCAGCCCAGTGTTGTGGCTTTGTAGCACGCCCTATATCTACCATATTCTAGAACACTGTAATGCTACTAGGCTGGCCTAAAAAAGGTTTAAATGTTGAGTTCACTTACTGCATTTGGTGCACTACCATGCAATCTTGATGTATACTTATAGTGGCAGTAGACCCCAAAATGTAGCGAAAACTTGGGTCTTGGTTATCAGGCCATTTCATCCTCAGACTTGTAGAAGTATTTTTTCTGGTCCTGAGACCAGTATTTTTTAGTTATGTATGCAACTGCCTTTATTACACACCTGGTTATCACAATTCAATTCTCAGGTGTTGCGGAAAAAAAATCTACCTCTTTCAGACTGTAGATGGAAATAACTGTGAAAAAATGATGCAGATATCTTCTAGTTTGTGCTAAACACACTGCTTTATTTTTACAGCCCACGTCTTTCATGAGGATAAGAATTGTTAAGAGGCAGTCTTGTTTTGCTTTTCAAAGACATTTTGTAGAGATTTTTCACTAACGTGAATCTGATTTTATCTACTCGATTCTGTATAGATTAAGTAAATATGTATGATGAATTTAACAGCTTCCGTGTAATTTTTTTTTGGTTCCCTATTTGCCCTTAAATGTGTACAAATCCAAAGGAACAACTTACCTATTTCTACCCAAGAAAGGAGATAACAGGAGCATGCACATACATTCGCCCCTCCCCATCTTCTAAAAGAACAAAACAAACTTTATTTTAAAACTTTATTTCTGCAAAGCCAATCAAGAAGTGTGGGAAGGAAAAAGTGTAAAAGTTATCCCTTGCATATTTGGGAACTTCAGCAAGCACTTAAAAGTTGGAGAAAATGAGGACTTAAAACAGTTGAATCAAAGGCAATACCCAGCAATGTGTGTTTTAAAACAATAATGATGTCCTTTCTTAAGCAACATTCCTTTTTTTCCCCTAATAGCTACAATATGATACAGTACGCAACAGCTCACTTGAAAGTGCTAGAATCAGAGAGTAAAGAACGCCATAAGCCATCCACTTACATTTTCCTACTATACAATGCCTTTTTTGGTGCTTGATAAATCAAGCATTCATGTAGCAATACATTCAATAAAACGCCTCATACTTTGGGTTTAAGATCCTTGTCCCTCCAGTTCCGATGTCGTGACATCTGACTCTTCATCATTGTAAATATTTTCAGCCTGGAGATAACAACCAAATAAATTCACAGGTAAAAATAGAATTTAAATGCATTATTTGCCATGCACTAGTCACTGATCAAAAAAGGCATTTTAAGCATCGTGTAGACGCTTAAACCTTAGAAATATCAAATATTTAGTGTTCCTCATATGAACACCTCGATATTTCCCACTCGTATTCTTAATGTGATGAATCAAGATCCCAGCAATGACAATGATGTCCCTGAATGTTTGAATAAATGTTTGAGCTAAACCTCACTGGGTTGTTAGGATGTTAAAGGTTTAAGAAGAAAACTTTCATGGCTTGTGAAGAAAGAGCCATTTTACAGGCTCAAAAAAGATTTCTTTAAACTGTTCCACTCACCTAAATGACACATTTTTTTGGTTTTCCAAGACAGGGTTTTTTCTCTGTGTAGCCTTGACTGTCCTAGACTCACTTGGCAGACCAGGCCTGGCCTTGAACTCAGTGACCTGGTCTGCCTCCTCCTCCCAAATGCTAGAGTTAAAGGCATGCACCACCACCACCCGGCTGAGATATATCAGTGAAATGGTTTTATAGGAGTTAAAGAAGAAAAAATATTTCAACTCACCATCTGCCATATCTGCATGATGTTATCTTCAGACACTGAGCAAATGACCCAAGGTTCATTGGGGTTCCAACTGAAGTCTGAAATCTTGGCAGTGTGTCCTCCATGAATAAACTTAATAAAAGACAAAGTCTTGGTTTCATATCCTTTCCTATTCTAAGACTTCCAAGACTATAGAATTGTGGGACAGTTTCTATAGTCCTTTTAGGCTGTCCCACGATTTAGAGAGAGAGTGGCACAGGCTTTCCCACCCCCAATATCCTAAAATCTTCTGAACTTTCAAAAAAATACAATAAATGAACATCTGTAAACTCTACCTAGACTTACCAAATTACTGTGTTGCAAAACTTTCCCAAGAAATGGTAAGGGGATCTTATTTTCTACAAGAGACTATCTCACAAGAAGGCAGTGTAACTAATATTAACAGAGTTTGACTTTAGTTAAAGAGTCAGTTCTCTGCCAACTAGTCAATCTAAATAAAATTCCCTAATTATTTTATCAGTTAAAAAACATGAGATGACAGACTAAGATGGGAATCAGATCTATAATATCAGCACTTGAAGGCCTGGGATACAGAGACCATCTCAAAAAAGAGAAAAGTTAAAGAAACAATTTCCACATAAGTGGGGAAGAGTGTCAAGCTCTGTAAACCACCTATTTTATCTTAAATGTCCTAATAGATTTTTAAAAAAGATTTAATTACATGGGTGTGTGACTATGTACAGTACCCATAGAAGATCCCCCTATAGTTAAGAGGCCATTGTGAGTCTACTGGCATGAACACTGGGAACTGAACTCTGGTCCTCTGCCAAGAGCAGTAGGTATTTTTAACTGCTGAGCTATCTATCTCACAACCCCCCTAATGGTAAATACATAACATTAGTTGTATGTAGACAAAGGCCTTCCTAAAGAAGGTAAAAGCTATGAAGGACCTGGTTTGAAAATAAGACTTCAGAGTAATGTAAGTTGCCCACACAATAACCATCTGGTTGTTCTAGTTCATTGTGAAATGATTTTACCACCACCACCACCCCAATCAGGGTAAATTATACACACACACCTTCCCACCCCTATCCCCACCCACCCCATGGCCTCATGATCTTCCTGCTTTAGCCTTCTTGGTTGTAGGATTTATTCTTTAAGCAGCAATGCTATGGATGGCTAACATGCTGGTCTATCTAAGCTCCTTATCCTGTTGATTTCTGACTGGAAGTACTGGGAATATAAGTAAAAGGGAGCTTACGCTTCTTCTACTTACTCTCAAAGTTTTCTTTACACTTTACAATTCATGTACCATATCCTGAGTTCAACTCCCCACAACCACATGGTGGCTCACAGCTACTGGGATCTGATGCCATCTTCTGGCATGCAGGTGTACATGCAGATATATATATAAAATAAATAAACCTTTAAAAAAATTATGTACCATAAAGGAACTCAAGTAGCTTAAACATGTTAGAGATAATGATGAAATGATTTGAGGAGACATGTTGAAAACTCAGCAGAGACAACCACTACTAAGCCTGGCAGTGCTTTATAGAAAAGTGGTTACAACTTTTCCATACAATTAGAGAAAAACATGAAGTGCAGCTTAAACAAATAGCAGTGGCACTGTCTTCTCAAAAAACAAATACAACCTTATCAGATACTAATTTCTAGGAGCTCAAATTACCTAAAAACATTTACTATTTTTGGTAAATGCCAGAGCCCAATCACAAAAACCTCCTGGACTTCCTTTCTGAACTCATTGACAAGCTAAAATCTGAAACTCTGACTTTTTTTTAAGACCCTGGCTGACCTAGACTCAATCTGTACACCAGGCTGGCCCCGGGAACTCACAGCAATCCACCTGCCTCTGCTTCCCAAATGCTGAGATTATAGGCATGTACCACCACGCCCGGCTTTTGACCTCTTCTTGAGATAAACTAATGAGAAATAATCCAATGTGCATGATATTTAATCTAATGCATACCAGGAGTTCTGGAGGCCCATCTTCTGCATCTTCTGCTGATTGTTCTTCTCCAATTTTACTGTAAGACAACATAAAACTCATGACCAAAGTCTTACATACATACAGCATGATGTTTTATCAAGCCATAAAGTAAGTATTTCTCTATGAGAAGCACGAAAGTGGTTCCTAAACTGTGGGTTGTGAGCCTTTGTGGGTTGAACAACTCTTTCACAGGGTGCCTAAGACTATCTAAAAACACAGATACACATTATCGTTCGTAACAGTAGCAAAATAGCAACATTTAATTATTGTATTATGAATTGTTTACTTCCTGGAAACAGTCTAGAACCACTCGAAGCTGCAGAATGAGGAAATATTGCTCATAATAAACATTAGTTCAAAATGTCTTGAACATTTTAACTGTGGCTTTAATGCATTAGAATTAAAAGGGAAATACACACACAAAATGTGCAACTTCTACGTATTTTTAAGCCTTTTGCTTTCCAGGCGTAAAATATCATTACACATCAGTTATATGGATCTGTCTAAAGATACAGCAACTTTTAGCTATACAATGTATAAGCCAAGGAAAGGTATATTAATAATTTTTCTTGGGTGGAGGAAGGAGGGCAAGCTTAAACCCAGGGCCCCCACATGGTAGGCAAGTGTTTTATTGAGTTAGCCCTTCCTTGTCTGCCCCCCAAAAATTACTTTTTGAGACATGGTCAGATTATGAAGCCCCAAAATAGCTTTGAACTTGTCTGCTGCAGCCACTGGCCTGAGCATGGTAGTACAGGTCTGTGATACTAGTTAGCACTTAGAAGAGGAAGGCTCTGTCACAAAAAAAAACCCACACCCAAATCCAACAATTCTGCTTATATACTATATGATATTCCAGTGAGACATAACAGTTAATATTTTAATTTTTGTGGTGCTGGAGAATGAACCCACAACTGTGTGTATGCTAGTTCTACCACTGAGCTACCTCCCCAATCATTTGTAGCAAAAATGTATTTTAATTTACAAAACACCTATCAAAGCGTTTCACACTTGAGCAACAACAAAACTCAGAGCTGGTGAGATGGCTCAGCAGTTAAGAACATTTGCTGCTCCTGCAGAATAGGGATTTCCTTCCCAGCAGCTACATAGTGCTATCCATATACAACTGTCCATAATTCCAGTTCTGGGGATCTGGTGTCCTCTTCTGCTGTAAGCCCCTGACATACATGTGCTGCACACACATACAGGCAAAATACTCATATAAAATGCATGATCGATTATGTTGTTTGCTGATTTAACTCTTAGGTTGTTAAAAGTTTATCAAAGTAGGATTAACAAATAAATTGCTTTCCTGGTTTATGAGTTCTACTAATTAATCCGTCAGATGAGCATATTTATGCAGTACTTTGTCACCAGATCCTATATTACCTTAAATCCCACACATTCAGGCGGCGATCAGTACCACTTGAAGCCAGAATAGTTTCATTATGTGGAGACCAGTGAACCTAGCAATAGATATTTTGAAAACTTTAAAACTGCTATTCCTTGGTTTGTAGCTATTATTCTAATCCATTTTTCCTTACCTTACATTATGTATCCACTTTTCAGCCTAGAGATCTCACTGTCCAAAGCTTTCCGGTGACCCCTACACCAAGCCACTTTGATAGTGTTGAAGTCAGCACAATGTGCTTTGTTCCACCACTGAACTACATCCACCAAGTCCTTAAGTACTATCCTTAAAGGGCCCAGCTTCACAAGCCTGCACCCAGGATGTCAAATTCGCCAGTACTCCCCCCCACCCCCCAACTCACTTTGCAGACCAGGCTGGCCTCAAACTCAGATACGCCTGCCTCTGGGGTTAAAAGGTGTGTGCCACTATGCCCGGCTCTAGTACTTAAGAACTCCTGTATCCTAACACTTGGGAGGCAGAGGAAGGCAACAGCACCTGGTCTACAGAGTGAGTTCCAGGACAGCCGGGGCTACACAGAGAAACCCCATCTTAAAAAAGGAAACAGGGCCAGACATGGTGGTGCATGCTTTAATCCCAGCACCCACACTCTCGAATCACCTGCATAATCTACAAAGTGAGCCTAGGACAGCCAGGGCTACACAGAGAACCCTGTCTCAAAGGGGGAAAAAAAATACTCTCTTTCATAAAGTCACTGACATAAAGACACCTGAAAACTGGACAAGCAAGACAGCTTAAACAAAATAGCTTGTCACAAAACAACCTGACAATTTGAGTTCAGCCATCAGTTTCCAAGGAAGTAGGATAAAACTTACTCCCAAAAAGTATCTTCTAACCTCCCTCCACATAACCCGCCTCAGCATGCATACACCCATACATATACAAAGACACTCAAAAACTGTCAACATACCTGAAAAATTTCATCCTTGTGCGATTCGAACGTATGGAGTTTTAGTTTTAGATTACGAAGGTCCCATAAAGCTACAGTCTATATAGAGAAGAAACCAAACAAAAATGACTTCTAGACTTTATGGATCTTTAAAATGCCTCTTAAAGTACAAAACAGGACTTGGTAAACACAAAAAAAGAAAACAACAAAACTATGAAACCTTATCTGCAGAGCCAGTTGCTAGAATGAACTCGCTGTAGGGATTGAATGAGAGACAGTTGACCTCAGCAGTGTGTGCATCCACCAAATGGCTTGGCTTAGAAGTGGTATTGGATCTGGTGTCCCATCTGAAAAAAAGGACAAGGCATATACAGCACCTACAACTCCCAAAAACTCTGCTGAGGTTATTCCTTTCTGTGCAAAGTTCTAATGTGCTCACCTGTTCACAAATACACAAACTCTACACAGCACGATTTGTGCTTTTGCCTACTAAATGATATATTTTAAACCTCCAAATAATTAGGACTAGTATTTCTAGTTCTCTTTTACTGGATTTGTATCTCTTTTTGGGGAGAGGGTTCTAGACAGGGCTTCTCCGTGTAGTCCTGGCTGTCCTGGACTCACTTTGTAGACCAGGCTGGCCTTAAGCTCACAGTGATCTATCTGCCTGCATCTGCCTCCTGAGTGCTAGGATTAAAGGTGTGCGCCACCAAAATACAGACAACAGGATATAATTTTTTTTTAAAAAACTGTTTTACCTGTGTCGCCAAATTTCAGTTTATTGTTCTTGTCTCGGTCATTAGTAGTTACTTATGAAACATGGGGTATTCAGTAATTCTAATGTAGCTCTGTGCCCGCACCCTGAAACACTACCCTCTTCCCTGATCTCTTGTCAGTTAACTCTGGATCACAAATTTAGAAATATCACTATTTAAGCATTTTCCTTCACATTTATGTAACCATTCTTCTTCTTTTTTTGTTTGTTTGTTTGAGACCAGGTTTCTCTGTGTAACCTTGGCTGTCCTGGACTAACTTAGTAGATCAGCCTAGCTTCAAACTAACAGAATTCCACCAGCCTCAGCATCCCCAAGTATTCGGATTAAAGGCATGTGCCACAACCGCCTGGCCTTTTATTAAAAAACAAAACAAAAACACAAATATACAAATATATCCCTGTGTAAAATGTTCACTACATACACGCAGAGCTAATTGTATATTAAGTATACCTCACCAGAAGCTATTTCTCTCTTTTTTTTTCCCCAAGACAGGATTTCTTAAATAGTCCTGGCTTTGTAGACCAGGCTGGACTTGACCTCACAGAGATCCGCCTGCCTCTGTCAGGATCAAAGGTATGCACCACCACACCTGGCACTATTTCTCATTTTAAACTTATAACTTTCAAGAAATAGAATTTAATCAGACTACCAATCACTAATGGGTCATGCAGACGACACATCAAGGTTCCTCTGAACCTTCCGTCTTACATCATAAGTTTCTGATCATCAGCAACAGATCCAAACAGGGACTCATGCAGCAGATGCCAGGCCACATCCTCTACAACAGCTGAGTGGCCAGTGAAGATTGCTTTAGCATCCACAATTTTGCCTTCCTTTGGTCCTGCATTTATATCCCATAGGCAGACAGTCTAAGGGAGAAGGAAAAAAAGAACAAAAGCTATGAAAATGCCAGATTTAAAAGCTAACATCCTATTTAGGAACATGTTCATCTCTCCAAACCAAAATAGACAATTGCTACTGTGGTTGTCAACACACCCTATGGTTGCAGGACAGAGAAATCAACTGAGCCAGATGCCCTTACCTACTTGCTGGCTGGCCCTCCTGGTTATAGAAGGTGTTATGTTGGTAGCTCTGAATTCTATATACCAAGGCAAGATGTGCACACTGGTGTAACACTGGCAAGAGAAAAGACTGACCACTTTCTTATTTAGATTTGAGATGCCAACTCCACAGGCGGGAATCTAGTACTGTAAACATGTCAAAGCCAATGGTTTAAGAGGCCATAGACCATAGTGGGTTAGCTACAGCTGTTGTTAGCAGAAGGGAAGCAAGAAGTAACTACAAAACTTAACACTATGGAATTTCATTCTGGGACACCTAATGAAAATAATCTAAAGAAAAAAAACCTGTCCAATTTTACACAAATAAATGAAAAGGTTAATCTGGCGGTCTTCTTTTAAACAGTGGTAAACCTCCAATCTTCAAAAAAAGCTTTGTGAAATCCTAAGGTCTAATAAGAGTAGTCTGAAACCATTGTCTTAAAACCCAAGAAAATGTTAACAATCTATGGCACTGTATTAGAAAACTTTCTATCTTTATAGAGATCCTTTAGCGTAGATCTAAGACACCTTCACTCTCAATATAAGACACAGATTAAGAAAAACACAGTTCTTACATGGTCATCCGATGCACTCAGGAGATGTCCACTCAAATTAGAATTCCAGGAAAGACCATAGCCTTCCTTTTGGTGACCTCTTAATCTAAGATCAGGATTACATTCTCCACTTGGATCTAAGAGAAAAATGAAACACAATAACCACTAAGTTATCTGTTTCTTACCAGAACTGGTAAGAAAAGCCAAGTCACTGAATGAGCCATAACAGCAATTCTACAAGAACAAGGACTACATTTAACCCACAAGTGCATTGACTCGTTTTTGGAAACCTTAGTACTATCACCAATACAGCAATTTTTAAAACCACAACTATATCTAACATAGCAGATCTGGTCACTGTTCAGTCCTTGCATGTCCCAGGGATAGCCTGAAAACATGAATGATTTCATGGGCCAACCTTTGAGTCTGAGAGCAATAAAGATATGCTATAGCAACTTGTAGGGCCTTTTTTCAATGATGCATCCAAGTTCGTTGTTGAAGCTGTTGGTTTTCATTACCATGAGTGTACACAGCCTGTGACCAGATTTCCATTAGAAACTCCAGACCCTAGGCCTCAAACATATTTCTCTGGGACAGTCACTTAGCACATGCTCCTGTCTTTCTGAATATATATATATACATACATATATATATACATATATATATATATATATATGTATATGTATATATATATGTATATATATTTATTTATTTATATTATTTCTATTTATATTTTTAAAAGGATGTCCTATTTGACCCCAGAAAGGAGGTATGGAGAAATCTGTTTGTGCCCCCTCTGGAGACCTATCAACCTGATTTCTTTTTACTTTTCCTTTTGTTCTGGATCCTTCGTTATAAAACTACACTGCAAGTATAGCTTGCTGTTAGGTTCCAGTGAATTACCAAACTTGAAGGTGGTGATGGTGGCACACATCTTCAATCCCAGCACTCGGGAGACAGAGGCAGGTGGATCTCTGTGAGTTTGAAGTCAGCCTGGTCTACGAGGCAAGTCCAGGACAGGCGAGGCTAAAAACAGAAAAACTCAGTAACAAAGAAACAAAATAAAATAGAAGTTATAGTATACCACTTTAATTTTTTAAACTTGGCATGGAAGTCAGGCATGGTGGTGCACGCCTTTAATCCCAGCACTCAGGAGGCAGAGGCAGGTGGATCTCTGTGAGTTCAAGGCCAGCCAAGACTACACAGAGAGACCCTGTCTCGAAAAACCAAAAAAAAAAAAAACAAAAAAAAAAAAAAAAAAAAAAAAAAAAAAAAAAAAAAAAAAAAAGAAAGAAAGAAAGAAAAGAAAAGAAAAGAAAAAGAAAAAAGAAACCAGGCTGCAGAGATGGGTCTGAGATTGAGAGCACTGCCTGATCTTCCAGAGGTCCTGAGTTCAATTCCCAGCAACCACATGGTAACTCATAACCATCTATGTGATCTGATGCCCTCTTCTGGCCTGCTGTACAAGCAGGCAGAGCACTGTACATATAACAAATCTTTAAAATAATAATATCTCAAATCAATGAAGTAATTTAAGTAACAGCCTAACTTTATTATTACATACCTGGTTTAGCAGGGTGTTTTGTATAGTCAAAAACCAATACATCAGAAGATGGTGTTTTTGTGGCAATGATGTGAGGATTCTGTGGCATGTAACGAGCACGGTTTACTTCTCCTTCATGATTAATCTTAATTTCACATTCAATTTTTCCTGTTACAGAACCAAAGCCACCGAATTCTAGTGTACGGAAAAAAACAAAACATACATACTCAGAATTAAAACTCACAAGTCATTTAGTTTCAATCAACCCAACAGATGTTACTCTGGCCTGGTGGTAGTGGCGCTCGCCTTTAATCACAGCACTCGGGAGGCAGAGGCAGGCGGATCTCTGAGTTTGAGACCAGCCTAGTCTACAAAATGAGTCCAGAACAGCCAAGGCTACAGAGAAACCCTGTCTCAAAAAACAGAAATAAATAAATAAACAAAAACAAACAACAGATGTTACTGATAGAATAGAATACAAATTGAGAAAAAGAAAACCTCAAAATACAGGCTACCTGCTATGTGTAATTTCTCAAAGCCAATTTGCACTATAGCATGAGGATAGCTACCTCATGTTAATAAAGTTCTACCTTAGATACTTAAAAAAAATTAAAGCTAGTCTTTTTAGTTAGGATGTGCTTATTCATAAAATTCTTACCTTCCACATCAGTGATTAGTTTTTTCTTCCTTTTCTTAATTGCTAAGTAATATTTTAAACATACCATAGTGTGCTTAATCAATTTCCTATGAACAGCCTGTTTTGCTACACTAATCTTAGTTTTTCAGTCCCGTGTTATTGTGAAAACCTTACCTGTATGCTAGGTGAATAGTTCTTTAAAAGTTACACTGCTAAGCCAAAAGCTAACAGTATAAATTTTAATATACATGCTAAGAGGAATACTCCTTTTGACATCACAATTAAAATTATGTAGTATACCCACCTCCCTTGTCACTGTCACAATGGGAAGCATCAAACTGTGCATCATCATTGGGAATATGAACCCGAGCAACCACCAGATGATTCTGCTCATCGGATGTATGAGTGCCCAGTACAAGCCAATGGAGGGCATAATCCTTTCCTTCAGGCCTGTTGAGGAAAAAAAGTCACACTAATCCTATAGGAATTTTCTGTTGCTAACAAATTCGATCTGGTTCCCTCAAAATACATTAAAATGTTTTTAGCAGATATGTAAACAACACCAACTACAAACCTGCTTCCCGTCTAGTTACCAACTTTATTATCCCCATACTTTCAAATATAAGAAAACATTCTATGAAGAGGGTTTGGTTTTCTTCCCCTTTGAAGAGTCTATCTTTCTTGGCCTCAATTATTGTAAATGCTACCTTTCCTAGAGCAGCACTAAGGACAGTAGATCTGACTCAATAAATACATCATCAATCTATCTACCTAGCAGTCTATCACCAACCCCATATATCTTTCAACTTCCCACTCCAATTTTTACCTTCAGCCTAAAGACCCATTTTAATATAACTGACTTTGTTTTCAAGACAGGGTTTCTCTGTATAACCTTTGCTGTCGTGGACTGGCTTTGTAAACCAGGCTTACAGACCTCAAACTCAGATATCAACTTACCTCTGCCTCCTAGTGCTAGGATTAAAGGAATGCACCACCACACCCAGCTAGCTGATGGTTTAATATTTCTGGTTTTCCATTAAGAGACAATGAGGTAAAATGGAATGAGTAAAGCATTAAATAACAAAAAAATGGGTTATATGTCCTGGTTCAAATTAATACTAGCTATATACAACAGTTTAAAGCACAGTATCTCTCCAGTCTCATTTTCTTCACCTAAAAAAATGGTACGATATATACCATTTGTGTTTGTGATGCCTATGCAATATTTTCTTTTTCTTTCTTTCTTTCTTTCTTTCTTTTTTTTTTTTTTTTTGGTTTTTCAAGACAGGGTTTCTCTGTGTAGCCTTGACAGTCCTGGACTCACTTTGTAGACCAGGCTGGCCTCAAACTCAGAGAGATCCTTCTGCCTCTGCCTCCCGAGCGTTGGGATTAAAGGTGTGCACCCCCTCACTGCATCTTTAAAGAGAAGAGGGGCTGGAGAGAGGGCTCAGCGGTTAAGAGCACCGACTGCCCTTCCAGGTCCTGAGTTCAATTCCCAGCAACCACATGGTGGCTCACAATCATCTATAATGAGATCTGCTGCCCTCTTATGGCCTGCACTTATGGCCTGTAGGCAGAGCACTGTATACATAATAAATTTTTTTAAAAAGAGAGGAGGGCACCTGTAATCCCAGCACTTAGGGAGGCAGAGGTGGGTGGATCGCTCTGAGTTCAAGGCCAGCCTGGTCTACAAAGCTAGTGAGGACAGCCAAGGCTACACAGAGAAACCCTGTCTTGAAAGACAGAGAAAGGGAGGAGAGGGGAACAGGGGAGGGGAGAGAGAGAGAGCATACTAGTGTGAGAGAGTGTGCACACACGCAAGCGAGTTGGGCATGGTAGTCCACACCTGTAATCACAGCACTAAGGGAGGCAGAGGCAGGTGGATCTCTGTAAATTCATGGCCAGCCTGGTCTACAAAGCAAGGCCAGGACAGCCAAGGCTACAAAGAGAAACCCTGTCTCAAAAAACAAAACAAATGAAAACATTAAAAAAAAAATAAACTTTGAAATTTTAGGCTCTAGCTGGGTGGCCTACATTTATCTCAACTCTTCAGGTTTCTAAGGCAAGAATAACACAAATTAAGGCCTGCCAGAACCATGAATAAGTTAAAGACCAGTGTGCACAACTAAGCAGAACTCAAAACAGAAAGTAAATAGTTTTGGAAATATACCTTAGTAGCATTTGACTCTCATGCACAAAACCCTGGGCTCAATCTCTAGTTTTGAGTAGGGTTGTAAAGGCCATAAAATAATGTACTTTAGAACTTGGACAAATTAAAATCTTTACAATGGCTTAAAAATGAAAGGAATCAATTGTTTGTTTCAGTTGGTCACAAAAACAAACAAAAAAGCCCATAGCCAGATCTGGTAATGCAGTCTTGTAACCCTAGCTACTCAGAAGCTAAGATAGGATTCTGTATTCAAGGCCACCCCCAGCAACTGAGACTTTTATTTCAAATGAAGTATGTGGGGGTTTTTCTTCTTTTGGGTTTTTCAAGACAAAGTTTCCCTCTGAATAGCCCTCCCTGTCTGTCCTGGAACTCTTTGTACATCAGGCTGGCCTTGAACTCAGAGATCTGCCTGCTTCTGCCTCCTGATTGCTAAAATTAAAGGCGTGCACCACCGTGCCTTGATTAAGTATTGGGTAAGACAGGGTTTCTCTGTGTAGGCTTGGTTGTCCTCGAACACAGTGATTCACCTGCCTCTGCCTCCGGAGTGCTGGGATTAAGGGCATGCGCCACCACACATGGCTATGTTTTTTAAGTCTAGGAATAATGCTTGACTAGCAATCATGAGCCCTGGATTCAATCTTCAAGACAAATAAAAAAAATTAGATAAATATATTTCAACATTCTGTGAAGATGGACAAAAAAAATTGAAAACTGCCTCTGCTAATGCAGGGGGAATTAGGAGCTACCAGCTTGGAAGGAAGCTTATTCTCCATACTATATACTTTTGTACTCATTGTTACTTAAGATATTATTTATAGGCAGGCGTGGTGACGCATGCCTTTAATCCCAGCACTCAGGAAGCAGAGGCAGGCAGATCACTCTTGAATTCGAGGCCAGCCTGATCTACAACGTGAGTCCAGGACAGCCAAGATAACAGAGAAACCCTGTCTCAAAAACAAAAAACCCAAGAAACTGTTTATGCCTGGCGTGGTGGCGCAAGCCTTTAATCCCAGCACTAAGGAGGCAGAGGCAGGTGGATCCCTGTGAATTGAGGCCAGCCTGGTCTACACCTGAGTCTAGGACAGCCAAGGCTACACAGAGAAACCCCGTCTCAAAAAACTAAAAAAAGAAAAGTATTTATTATAAAAACATCTTAAAGAGCTAAGTCAATTATTTGGACAAGTCCCAGTAATGTTAAGTATAGACAGAAGGATGTGAGGCAGAGTGGGATCTTGTTACTCAAAAAGACAGGCATTGTAAAAAAAATCACGCAACTTTTCTACCACTGAATATGGTAGATAAAATAGAAGTCACTTCATACCCTCAAAATGAAAGCCCACAAAGCACTACACAGCAGTCCTCAATATTCAATAATAATTCATGTGAAACATCACATTTTTTTTTTGTTCTTTTCAAGACAGGGCTTATCTGTGTAGCCTTGGCTGTCCTAGACTCCTCTGTAGACCAGGCTGGCCTCCAACTCACAGCCATCAATCTGCCTGCCTCTGCCTTAGGAGTGCTGTGCTTAAAGGAGTACACCACCCATACTCAGCTTTGAACACAATTTTAAGCATGGTGGTATATACCTTTAATCACAGCCCTTAGGAAGCTACACCAGGAAGAGTTCTAAAATAAGGCCAGCCAGAGCTACATACTGAAGCCCTGTTTCTAACAAAATTAAATATAAAAAACAAAAAATTAAATATATATAATGTATATACTTACCATTGGCTTAGTTCTTAGAACTCCCATGGTAGAAGAACTAAATCCTGAAAGTTGTGCTCTAACCTATGTAACATCTTATGATGAATCCATCTCCATGTAAATAAATGTAAATTTTTTAAAAGGGCAGGACTTGGTGGCACACACCTTTAAGCTCAGCACTCAGGAGGCAGAGGCAGGCAGATGGATCACTGTGAGTTCAAGGCTAGCCTGGTCTACAAAGACAATTTAGGGCAGCCAAGGCTACACAAAGAAAACTTGTCTGGAAAAAAACCTAAATAAATAAATAAATAAAAGGGTTGCCTGTCTATGCTGTGGGTAACATACAAAACTACAGGCTGAGCATCTCTAAACCAAAATGCTCCAATATCTGGTATTTGTTGAATTCTGGCACAAGGCTAGCAATGGAAAATTTCACACCTGACCTCATGTGATTGTTCAAGGCAAGCACAGGTGCAGTTGAAAATACAGTGTAGGCTGGACATGGTGGCACACGCCTTTAATCCCAGCACTTGGGAGGCAGAGGCAGGCAGATTGCTGTGAGTTCGAGGCCAGCCTGGTCTACAAAGCAAGTCCAGGACAGACCAGGGCAACACAGAGACCTTGTCTCGAAAAACCAAAAAAAAAAAAAAAAAAAAAAAAAAAAAAAAAAGATGGAGAGATGACTCAGTGGTTTAAGAGCACTGACTCTGCTCTGCCAAAAGTCCTGAGTTCAATTCCCAAAACCACATGGTGGCTCACAGCCATCTATGAGATCTGGTGCCCTCTTCTGGCCTGCAGGTGTATGTGCAGGCAGAGCACTGTATATATAATAAATAAATCTTCAAAAAAAGTAAAAGAAAATCGAGTATAAACTGGGTATGGTGGCACACCACTTTAATCCCAGCACTCGGGCGGCAGAGATTGGCAGATCTCATATGAGTTTTAGGTTGGTCAGGACTACAAAAGACAATTTCTTAAAAAAAAAAAAAGCTTTAATTCAAGTCCAAATAAAGCTATATTTTGCCACTGAAGAGATGGCTCAATGATTAAGAGCACTGCCTGCTCTTCCAGAGGTCCTAAATTCAATTCCCAGCAACTACATGGTGGTTCACAACCACCAATGAGATCTGGTGCCCTCTTCTGGCATGCAGGTATACATGCAGATAGAGCATTCATATACATTTAAGCAAATCTGTTTTTCGAGACAGGGTTTCTCTGTGTAACAGCTCTGGCTGTCCTGAAACCGGCTCTACAGTCTAGGCTGGCCTCAAACTCGTCGAGATCCATCTGCCTCTGCCTCCCAAGTGCTGGGATTAAAGGCATGCGCCACTATCCAGCTAAGTAAAATTTTTTAAAGGCAGTATTTGAACCCTTAAAATTATTTCTGTACAGGGCAGGTGTGGTGGCATACATTCTTAATTCCAACTTTTTGGAAGAAGTGGCAGGAGCATAACAGTGCTAGGCTAGCCTTATGTACACAATGACTTCCAGGCCAGCCAGGGCTAAACAATGAGACCTTGTCCTTAAAATAAATAAATTAAAAACAGGGAGAGGTAGGAAAATCAACATATCATTTAAATGTGGTTTTATTCTATAGAAGTATAGTGAAATTATCATACAGGACCTTATTTAATTCCACCAAATGTATGTAAACTGGTACTACTAGCCCAAGTCAAACAAACTGCCTTAGCACACAAAACTAATAAAGGCTACATTCAAACCCAGAGCCTGTCCCAGTGGCACACGCCTGTAATCCCAGCACTTTGGAGGCCAAGGCAGGCGGATTGCTATGAGTTTGAAGCCAGCCTGGGCTACAAAGCAAGTCCAGGACAGCCAAGGCTATACAGAGAAACCATGTCTCAAAAAAATAAATAAATAAAATAAAAATAAAAAAGATTTAAACCCATTCCCCAGTGTTTTCTATTACATTGCAGTTAAAACAGAAAAACATTTAAGCCCAGCACTCGGGAGGCAGAGGCAAGAGAATCTCTGTGAGTTCGAGGCCAGCCTGGTCTACAAAGAGAATTTCAGGACAGCCAAGGCTACACAGAGAAACCCTGTCTTGGGGCGGGGGGAAGCCAGGGGTGGTAGCACATGCCTTTAATCCCAGCACTCAGAGGCAGGAGGATCTCTGTGAGTTTGAGACCAACCTGGTCCAGGACAGCCAGGGCTGTTACAGAGAAACCTTGTCTGGAAACACACACACACACACACAATATTTTTTTTAACAGGAACAGAAAGACAAATGTAACAAAATCCCAAAGAAACTGAATGGTATATAGGTTCTTTTTGTTGTTCTTTATTTTTTTTTTCAAGATTTATTTTAAGCATATGAACGATCTCCCTGCATGTCTATCTGGTCACCCCATGCCTGCAAAAGAAAAGAGCATCCGATCTCCTAGAACCTCAATTACAGAAGGTTGTGAGACACCAAGTGGGCGATTGAAATCAAACCCAGGTACTCTGCAAGAGCAGCCAGTGCCCTTAACCACTGAACTTTCTCTCTAGCCCTTTGGTTTTGGTTCTTTTTGTTTTTTGTTTTTCCCTTTCTGAGTCTTGCCACATGGTGGCGTCCTTTAATCCTCCAACTGGGAAGAGGCAGGCAGTTCTGAGTTTGAGACCAGCCTAGTCTACAAATCCAGTCCACAACAGACAAGGCATTGTTATACCCGGGAAACCCTGTCTCGAGAAACAAAAAGAATGAATGTTAGGCCTATAACTGAGAATTACAGTGATATGCCACCACACCCAGCTCAATCTATTTTTTGTACTATTCACTTATTTATTCATTGTGTGGTGTATGTCTGCAACAGTGTACATGTGGAGATCAGAAGACAAGTTCCAGGAATCGATTCTTTCTACCATGTGGGTTCTAGAGACAGCTTGGAGGCAAGTGCCTTTACCATTTTGGGCCACCTTGCCAGCCCTCAGTCTATTTTAGAATCTGTTCAAAAACAGTCCAGCCACAGGGTGCATGCCTACCATGCTGAGGCCCTGGGTTTGACTCACCTCCAGAGCTGAAAAAAAATTAATCAATGCCTGTTAAGTCCCTATTACTTAGCCATTCAAGACTCTTCTCACATCTGTACATTTAGATTTTAAAAATAAACTTTTCATATTTAAAAAAAAAAAGCAAGCCGGGCATGGTAGCGCATGCCTTTAATCCCAGCACTTGGGAGGCAGAGGCAGGGGGATCGCTATGAGTTCCAGGCCAGCCTGGTCTACAAAGTGAATACAGGATGACCAAGGCTACACAGAGAAACCCGGTCTCGAAAAAGCAAAAAAAGTCTCAGATTTTATGACAGTTAAGTCCTTGACTATTAAGTCAAAGTTCATGTATGGAACCTAGCCATTTCAGCAGAGTTTACTTAAAACTGGCTTGTTTACAACTGGTCACAAAAATCTTCCTTGTATATTAGTTTTATTTAATCTTAAATTATAGGCTCACAATACAAAAATTCAATATACTTTTAAGGTATGTAACCATATTCCTATTAGAAAAGGTGCGTGGCTAGATAAAGGTCCTCTAATACAAGCAGCACCTGGATTCTGGAGCCAACCGGTTTGGGTTGGTCGAGTCCTGGTTTGTAAGCCATGCAAGCACCAGGAGTGTGCGCTTGAGCATAGTGCTTTACTTCTCATCCCTTTTCCTCATTTATAAATCTTGGCTGAAATATACTACAATCGTAGTTCTGTTATGAGGCTTAAACTCCTCAGATGTGTCAGGTCCTATTCTAAGTGCTCAGTAAATATCAGCAATTATGCCAGACAAATTTTACAAGTAACAAGAATCTCAACCTAAATTCTATAAAACCAAATAACTTTTTCTTTCTTCTTCTTCTTTTTTTTTTTTTTTTTAGTTTTTTTCTCCGTGTAGCCTTGGCCATCCTGGACTCACTTTGTAGACCAGGCTGGCCTTGAACTCACAGCGATTTGCCTGCCTCTGCGTGCCAAGTGCTGGGATTAAAGGCGTGCGCCACCACGCCCGGCTCCCAAATGACTTTTTCTTTGGTGAACTATTGGCAAATTATTTTCCCCTTGCTAACAAATGAATATATATACATTAATATATATATATTTTAAAGTATCATACACATGTGTTCAGTTACCAAA
The DNA here is from genome assembly GCF_903995435.1 of Acomys russatus. Lineage (NCBI taxonomy): Eukaryota > Metazoa > Chordata > Mammalia > Rodentia > Muridae > Acomys > Acomys russatus. The sequence continues at coordinate 31,983,043 of NC_067169.1, forward strand.
AATGCATCAAGCAATAATAGCTTTTCTTATGTATATATTTCCTATCAAGTTTGAAAATAATGTATTGGTCTGGAGTCCAGAAACAGCCCGTGGAATGCCAAAATAGTCAGCATTTCCTATAAATCATTAGTATTAGGGTAAAGTCTTCTCTCCCCTCAACACAGTTCTATTTAACATCAATACCACTTGACACTTCACCCACGACCTAACCGGTCACAAGTTTATGTTCTGTGTATAAAATAACAAAAGAAACCTAGAAAATTTTAAACTACTTAAAATCTACACAAAATAAAAGTTGCCAGAAACCCTTACTTAGTCACTTCAGGAAGCCACTGAACGGTAAGACTGGGCCACTGAAGAGCATGGGTCATAACCAGGTCATACAGAAACGGTGTATTCTTCTTCCATATTTTATATTCTTCGTTGATGACACGCTCCTCCACAGTATCTTCAAACACTGAAATTTGGAGAAAGCCCGCAATTAAGTGGCTGAGAAGGATCTAAGTCAAAACATGGATACGGACACCGGAGGTCACCTCGGTGGCCACACCTTATCTAGTCTTCCCTTTTACCTATTATGTGCACGCGAACTGCTTGCTGTTTCAGAGAGTGAAGAGAATACTAACACCAGGAAGCTCTTTCACCTCCACTTTCAAGATCAGCATCTCCTGCGTTTACCGAATTGGGTTATTAATTGCACTAACATCGGGATTTTCAGCCTTTTATAGACGTTCGCACCTCTTCTAAGATGACCTGTATTATAAAGGGGCGCCACGACCCACTCGAAAAGACAAATCCACGTGTAGCACAACCCCCACAGGCCTGCTTCCTCCATCCCCACTTCAGGCGGCCCCAGCTCCCACCCATGCCAGCATCGGCAGCCATAGTCCCGCGGCCTCCTAAACCTCCCCCCCCCCAACACGGACAAGGGCCGCGACCCCGAGACCGACGACGAACACGCGCACGGAAGGATCCGCCGCGCTTACTTCTCCACCGCGACCGCCTGCGCCCCGAGCCAAGGGCGCGGGGAGGGAGCTAGGCCGCTGAGGGGAGAGGGTGGGGGAGGGGGCCTACCCCCTCGGCCCCGCGCCTGGCTCCGGAAGTGCTCCCAGCCTTCACCGAGCAGGCCCCGTCCCGCGCAGGCCCCCTCCAAGCGCGCGCCTAGCCGAGAGCCCAGCCCCGCCCCCTGCTCCTCACGCCAATTCGCGCCTTTCGTCGGCGCGTGCCGAGGCCTCGCGCGCCCGCCGCCCCCCGCAGCCCCGGCGCGCGCCGCCCCGCAGGCCTCCTTACTCTCTTTACTCGCCATCTTGCTTCGGGTCGTTCGGGCACCCCCGCTTTGCCGCCTCGGACTTCTCTCGTTAGCCAAGAGCAGCCTGACCGCAGGCGCTCCTGCCTTTTCAGGCACGTCACGCACTCCTAGCTCGGAAAGGCTGAGCTCGGTCGGGCTGTCTGGGTGCTGCCCAGACGCCGCGTCCTTCTCTCCGGCCTCCTCCCCGCTGGCGGGTACCGAGGTCTGAGACGCTCTCCTCTCTCCAAACTTGGAACGAGACTTTTCAACCCGCGCCTCTCAGCCCGCCCAGGCAGCTGAGCGCATGCGCACCCGCCCTGGGAAACCGGAGAGGCGGGGGAAGAGGCGGGCCTGGGAGCCAATGGCTCGGCTGTGTGACCAATCGCGCGCGGTGGGCGGGCCTCTCGTGCTCTCCGGAGGCGGGCTTCTCACAAGTGGGTGGGGCGGTCCGCGGCAGGAAGTTAGCAAGGCGCAGGCGCCAAGGCGTCGCTCAGCGCTTCTTCCCCCCCCCCACGCCCTCCCTCCCCGCCCCCACCCCCCGGCTGGCCGCGGGGGTGGATGGGGCTGTGCGGGGGTGGGGCGGATGAGAGCGCGGTGTGCAGCCTTGCGCGGGGGCTGCAAGCCCCAGGGCCGAGAAGCCTGGGGCCCGCGGGGCGTGGCTGCTTGAAGCAGCAGCGGCTACAGGGCGAGAGGGGGGCAGGGAAGCCTCAGCTGCCTTAGCAAAGCAAAATCTCAGAGCTAGTGAGGAAAATGGTTTCCTGTTCTCGAGAGATTACAGTGCCCTCAGAGTCTTCCAGATAATCATGGACATGCAGTTTTCTGCACCCCCTCAAAGGCTCCCATCCAACCGTTTTTGAGGGCCCAGTCGAACCGTGGTGATGTTTGTCCTAAGTGAAAGGCCTGAAGCGGGACAGGCCTATTAGTCTAAATCTAAGGCCCGCGATGGCACAGGCCTCCAGTCCGCGCATGGCCTAAAGCTAACTGAAATGACTTTTTGTTTGCCCTTTTTTTGCGTCCTTAACATACTGGTTTGTTGGCTTCTTGTGGCAGGGGATTTTGTGCCTGCCCAGGCTTCCCTATCTCAGTTCCCGCCTAGGCCCCTGCTGAGTCATTCTTGTCACCTGGAGGGGGTCCCTTCTTGACCCCGCCCGGGCCGGCCTCATCCAGGCCTGCATACCTGAGCCCTGTTTTTCTGTGAAGCTTTTTAAAGTCCGGAGAGTGTGTGGGGGGTTGGGGGGGAGTTTGAAGAGAAAGAAAGCCACAGGATCCAAAGGGGATTGGAGAGGAGAAAACGAGGGCCAGAGCAGAGGGGCCCAGGCGCCTCCGCTTAAAGGGAACCGCGGTCTACAGCTAGACTCAGAGGCTCTCCTTGCAAAAAAAAAACACCCCCGGAACATTTGTTCCCTTGACAGCTTTCCAAGTGCCTTCCTGCTTAAACGCAACCCTGCAGATGCCTCGGTGATGCCCTCTTTTCTGATCAGGGAAATAAACTCAGACGTTATTCTCCAGTATGTGACAGAAACAGTCAAATTCCCTTATATAGAAATATGCTGCCTTGGGTCTCTGTTTTCCCATGAGGTACAATTCATTATTATAACGCCCCCCGCCTCCGTGTCAACTCCAAGAATCTTCGTTGGTGACTAACGCTGAGGGGGTTGCTGGAGTGGAGGAGGGGCCTTAAAAGGGTGTTGTAGCATGGGTCCTCGGTGTTCTAGAACACTGGTGGTCAAACATTTTCTCTAAAAGGGGTCAGGCAATCTTCCGTGTTGTAGCACAACAGCCATAGAAAATATGGATCAACCTGGCCATGTTCCAGTAAAACTATAGGCACTGAAATGTGAACTTCGTGTACTTTTCACAGGTCATGAAATATTCTCATTTTTTTTCAACCACTTAGAAATGGAAAAATCATTCTCCGCTTCAGGGCCATACAAAAGCTGGCGGTGGGTGAGATTTAGTTAAAAGACTGTTGTTTGTCCACCTTGTTCTAGCATAATTATGTCCTACAGCTCTGCTTCAACGGGAACTTGGTGTACTCAGAGAAGACTTGAGAGGTGATTTCCTGTCTCTCTTTAATCAATTTACTTATTTTGATGGGTAGTTATGATTTCCAAAATAAATGTTTAAATGCATAAGCGAGCCTGGTGAGGTGGTCCATGCTTGTAATCCCAGCACATGTTCAAAAGCCAGCCTAGGGACCTTTTCTCAAAAAACAAGAAAATCCTACCAAATAAAATAAATTTGGTTTAAAATGAGTGTACAGAGAGAGGAGGGAGAGAGACACACAGAAAGAAACAAAGAGAGGTGCACCCGCGAAAATCTAACCCACGGCCTTTCACATGGCAGGCTAGGGTCCTTCACCTGAGCTTCCCAGCTAACTAAATTCTTTTGTTTGTTTGTTTTTCGAGACAGGGTTTCTCTGTGTAGCCCTGGGTGTCCTGGACTCGCTTTGTAGACCAGGCTGGCCTCACACTCACAGAGATCTGCCTCCCGAGTGCTGGGATTAAAAGGTGTGCGCCACCGCACCAGGCTTTGTTCAGTTCTGTTTTGCCTGTCCCTCCAAACTCTTGCCTGTGGTCTCAGTCTTCTTTGGCAATTTTTTCTATGGTTATTTCCTTGTTTCTCCAGTGTATGGTTAAGCCCTACTAAAAAAGAAAACACAAATAGTTTCGTGCATGAGGCACAGGTTATCTTAACGAAGAAAGGTCCTGTTTAGGGAGCTTAGGAAATGGCTCAGTGGATAAAGAGTGCTTGTTGTGCAAGAGGAGGATCTTCAGTTAGAGTCCCCAGACAAGACTTCACTTGCTTTGTCACCCAAATGTGGGGTGGGGGACTTCAATGACAGATAGATCCCGGGAGCTCCCTAGCTAGCCAGCCAGCCAGCCCAGATGAGACAGCAAACTTCACTTCAGGGAGTGTCCGTCTCTCAAAAAATAAAATGGACAGCAATAAGAGAAAGACACCAACGGTGCCCCTGTGGTCTCTATGTGCACATTTGTGCATGAGTGCATACATGTGTTTAGATACCAGTCCTCAGTCCTCAAAGTTGCCATAGCATTTACCCCTATTTTCTTCAAGCTTGACTGACAGTAAATTTTGTAGACTGATACATGTGTATATAAAACTGAACCAAGTGACCGGAAACAAGTGCTGAGCTTTGCTGTTGTGATGCCCTCTGGGCTTGTGTGTGTGTGTGTGTGTGTGTGTGTGTGTGTGTGTGTGTGTGTTTGGAGACAGAGTTTCTCTGTGTAACAGCCCTGGCCCCTGGCTGTCCTGGACTCTCTTTGTATCCCGGGCTGGCCTCAAGCCTCAAACTCACAGCGATCTGCCGGCTTCTGCCTCCCGAGTGTGGGATTAAACTTGTGCACCACCACATCCGGCTTTTATTTCATTTTTCTTCTTTTTCTTTCTTTCTCTCTCTCTCTCTCTCTCTCTCTCTCTCTCTCTCTCTCTCTCTCTTTTTGTTTTTGTTTTTGTTTTTTTTTTTTTTTTTTTTTGTTTTTCGAGAAAGGGTTTCTCTGTGTAGCCTTGGCTGTCCTGGACCCACTTTGTAGACCAGGCCTCGAACTCACAGTGATCCCCCTGCCTCTGCCTCCCGAGTGCTGGGATTAAAGGCATGCGCCACCATGCCCGGCTTTATTTCATTTTTCAAAAAAGCAGATCACCTTCTAAATTGACCCTATCACTGCATTGAGTCATGAAGTCAGAACTTGAAGACTGAAAGACAGTCCTGTAGGTTTGGAACCTTTAGCTGTCCCTGATTAGCCGTTAGAAAATAGCAACATATCCTAATGTCTCCCCATAGGGAGTTGTTTCCTATCCACTTTAGTCTTATGCTTTGTTTTTTCTCACCACCTAACAAATATTGGTTCATGTTTTTGCTATACATTGGACCATAAATTTGAGAACTTGGTTCTGTTACACCCCTAGCACCTGGATGCGAGCTTACCAGATGAAGAAGGTGAGGCAGGGAGAGCAAAGGGTTGGTTTGTTTGTTGTTTGTTTGTTTGGGGTTTTGGTTTTGTTTGTTTGTCTTTGTTTCATTACAGTTACAATAATAGTAGCTCTTGAGGGTAGGACCTGCAAGTTGAATTTAATCGGGCTTACATCAAAGCAAAATGTGTATTAGAATGGAGTGCTTATTGAAAGCATACCAGAACATAGCTTCAGAGTGATTTTATCAACACCATGGTCTCACTAGCTAAGGGCATAATTATTCGCCATTCAGAAATTACTTTGGGATCCCTACTGTGTGCCAAACAGTGCCTAAGGCATTTGAGACACCAGGATGAAAAGGAACTACTGAGCTCTCACTCTTTGTTCTGTTCCTCACTGTTTGTTTTCCTGGGTCTGTAACTCTGCAGAAGAGAGATTCTTTAGCATGTAAAAGGCTCTGCGGTCCATCCCCAGCACTGCAAAACAATAGCAACAACAAACAAGCTAACCTCCTTTGCTGAAAAGTCTACAAATTATGCAAACAAAAGAAAAACATTGCCTGAGCAAGGTGGTGCACACCTTTAATCCCCGCACTCAGGAGGCAGAGGCAAGTGGATATCTGTGAATTCGAGGCCAGCCTGGTCTACAAAGTGAGTCCAGGACAGTCAAGGCTACACAGAGAAACCCTGTCTCAAAAAACCGAAAAAGGAACAGAGGCTGTTTTACCAGCGAATTCAGGTTTGATTCTCAGCACCAATATGGAGTAGCTCACAACTGTCTATAACTCCAGCTTCCCGGAGTCTGGATTCCAAAAAACTCCGTGTGTGCTCATGCTGCACATACAAATACATGTAGGAGTGAGTCCAGGACAGCCAAGGCTACACAGAGAAACCCTGTCTCAAAAAAAAAAAAAAAAAAAAAAAAAGACAAAGAAAGAAAGAAAGACAAATACATGTAGGCAAAACACCCATACACGTTTACAAAATTAAACTTTAAAACCAGACATGGTGGTGCATGCCTTTAATCCCAGCACTCAGGAGGCAGAGGCAGGCAGATCACTGTGAGTTCGAGGCCAGCCTGGTCTACAAAGTGAGTCCAGGACAACCAGGGCTACACAGAGAAACCCTGTCTTGAAAAACAACAACAAAACAAAACAACAACAAAAGTTCTCAAGCTGGGCATAGTTATGCACACCTTTACTCCCAGCACTTACGAGATAGACACAGGCAGATCTCTGCAAATTCCAGGACAGCCAGAGCTACATAGTGAAACCCTAACTTGGAACAAACAAAAGAACCCCCCAAAATCAGTTTTCATTCAAATCTCCAAATTCATAGGAGCAAATAAAAAATTCTAATGTATCCACTGCCACTGTCTCTTCATTCTGAGATAATGGTTATTTGTTTTGTTTTTTGTTTTTTGAGACAGGGTTTCTCTATAGCCTTAGATGTCCTGGAAGTAGATTCATAGACCAGGCTGGCCTCAAATTCAGAGATCCACCTGCCTCTGCCTCCCAGAGTGCTAGTATTACAGGCGTGTGCCACCACTCCTGGTTCCAGGGTTTGTTTGTTTTTTGTTTTTGTTTGTTTTTTGAAACAGGGTCTCTCTCTGTGTATCGTTGGCTGTCCTGGACTCACTCACCTTGTAGACTAGGCTGGCCTCAAACTCACAGCAATCCACCTGCCTCTGCCTCCCAAGTGCTGGGATTAAAGGCATTAAAGGCATGCACCACCATACCCATCCCTCCAGGGTTTTGGGTTTTGGTTTTTTGTTTTTGTTTTTGTTTTTTTTTTCAGTACTGGGAATTGAACTCAGGGTTTCTCACACATACGAGGCAAGCACTCTACCACTGAGCTACATTTGTAGCCAAGATGATGATTATTTTACTCTTCATATATTGCTCTATTTAAAATTTTTCTCCAGTGGACACATCATGCTTTTGAAATCGGAAAAAAAAAAATGCCATGCCTTTTCAAAGAACTATAGAAGGCAATGGCAGAGGAGTAATACAAATGAGAAGTTTGTCTTTGTGTGACAGAATTCCAAGTAATTATCTTAAATACTGTTTAATTATGCAAGAGAGTTGGAGAAAATTATTGTGATTGAAAATACACTGTGCTTGCTTGAACTTTACACTCTTTCATTTACTGTTATGATATTAGTTAAAGTAATTGTTTTCTATGCATACATGCATTAATATTTAACTTTTGTGGAGCTTCCCTGTGGGTTTTAAAAGCCCAGCTTATCCTTTCGTTAAGCAACACAGAGCTTCACATTGGTTCATTGGTGACAGCAAATAAAGGAAATGACCTAGACTGGAGTTACTTGGATTTAGAATCATTGGGGCGTAGTAAATAAATATTTGTCAAAGGAAAAAATAATGAATAAGAAACTCCTCCTGGGTTTGTCCCATCCAGTAAGCAGGGATAGCAGGGTATCATATGAGAAAATGGTATTTGGTTTTTGTTTTATTTTATTTTTGAGATAGGGCTTGCTATGTAGCCCTGGCTAGCCTGGAACTTATTATGTAGACCAGGACTAGCTTCAAAGTTTTGGCACTCTTTCAGCCTCACCTCTCAATGTGTGACTATAGCCATGTGCCACCATTCTCAGCCCCAACTTTCTTTCTTTCTTTATGTATTTATTTATTTAATCAGACAAAGTATCACAATAGTCTAGGCTGGTCTTTGAGTCTGTGATTTGCCTGCCTCAACCTGAGTGCCGCTGGAATTACAGACCTGAACCTCCACTCCCAGATAAAAGTTTATTTTCTTTTTAATTTTAATTGACAGATGATAATTGTGTATATCTATTGGTTATAATGCTATGTCTTGATATTTATATTGTAGAGTGATTAAATCAAACCAATCAGTAAATCTGTTGCAGGCCATGGTGGTGCACACCTTTACTCCCAATACTTAGGGAGGCAGAGGCAGGTGATTGATATGAGTTCCAGGCCAGCCTGGTCTACAAAGTGAGTCCAGGACAGCCAAGGCTACACAGAGAAACCTTGTCTCAACCTCCCCCTGCAAACCCCCCCAAAACCAAACAAATTTGTTGCATCAGATACCATTTTGTGTGAAGAAAACTTTAAACGTCTTTTTATTTATTTTTGTTTTTGGTTTTTTGAGACAGGGTTTCTTTGTGTATAGCCTTGGCTATCCTAGACTCACTTTTTAATTTTTTATTTTTTTGGTTTTTTTCAAGACAGGGTTTCTCTATGCTATCTTTGCTGTCCTGGCCTCTAACTCAGAGATTTGCCTGCCTCTGCCTACCCAAGTGCTGGGATTAAAGGTGTGCAACACCATGGCTGGCAAAAATCTATTCTTTTGGCAATTCTGAAATATACAATGAACTGTTGTTTAGTCAATTTTCTGTGCCAGTCATTACTGCAGTTTGTTTCTCCTGCTTAACTGCAGAAAGTATTAAAACATGACTCTGCTTTTTAGGGGGAGTTTTTTGTTTTTGTTTTGGGGTTTTTCTTTTTTAATTTTTTATTTAATTTAAATTTATGTGC